>NC_092754.1:87947327-88596644 GCF_047496795.1 Chiloscyllium punctatum
AGCGAGGGAGGGACACACAGCAAAGCGGAGACACACAAACACACAGAGAGGGAGGAACACACGCACACACACAGCGAGGGAGGGATAAACACACAGCGTGGGAGGGACATGCAGACACACACACAGCGAGGGAGGGACACACACACAGAGCGAGGGAGGGGCACACACACACACAGCGAGGGAGGGACACACACACACACACACAGAGACGGAGGGACTTGCGCACACACACAGCGAGGGAGGGGCACGCGCACACACACACACACACACACACACACACACACACACACACACACACAGCGAGGGAGGGACACACACACACCGCCAGGGAGGGACATACACACACACAGAGACGGAGGGACATGCGCGCACACACAGCGAGCGAGGGACACACACACACACACACACACACACGCACACAGAGCGAGGGAGGGACACTCACACACACACACAGCGAGGGAGGGACATACACACACACAGAGACGGAGGGACTTGCGCGCACACACAGCGAGGGAGGGGCACGCGCGCACACACACACACACACACACACACACACACAGCGAGGGAGGGACACACACACACCGCCAGGGAGGGACATACACACACACAGAGACGGAGGGACACGCGCGCACACACAGCGAGCGAGGGACACACACACGCACACAGAGCGAGGGAGGGACACTCACACACACACACAGCGAGGGAGGGACATACACACAGCGAGGGAGGCACACGTGCACAAACAGCGAGGGAAAGACACACAGCAAAGGGGGGACACACAAACACACAGAGAGGGAAGGACATGCTCACACACGGCGAGGGAGGGACACACTCACACACGGCGAGGAATAGACATGCACACACGTACACAGAGAGGGAAGAACACGCTCACACCCGGCGAGGGAGGGACACACACACACACACAGCAAGGGAGGGGCACACACACACACACAGCAAGGGAGGGACACGCTCACACACGGCGAGGGAGGGACACACACACACACACATAGCAAGGGAGGGGCACACACACACACACACAGCAAGGGAGGGACACGCTCACACACGGCGAGGGAGGGACACGCTCACACACGGCGAGGGAGGGACACGCTCACACACGGCGAGGGATAGACATGCACACACATACACAGAGAGGGAAGAACACGCTCACACCCGGCGAGGGAGGGACACACACACACACACAGCAAGGGAGGGACACGCTCACACACGGCGAGGGAGGGACAAGCTCACACACGGCGAGGGAGGGACACACACACACACAGCGAGGGAGGGGCACACACACACACGGCGAGGGAGGGGCACACACGCTCACACACGGCGAGGGAGGGACACACTCACACAAAACAGCGAGGGAGGGACACGCTCACACACGGTGAGGGAGGGACACACACTCACAGCGAGGGAGGGACACACACGCACAGCGAGGGAGGGACACACACAGCGAGGGAGGGACACACTCACACAAAACAGCGAGGGAGGGACACGCTCACACACGGTGAGGGAGGGACACACGCTCACAGCAAGTTAGGGACACACACGCACAGCAAGGGAGGGACACACACATACAGCGAGGTAGGGACACACACACACACACACACACACACACAAACACACAGAGCGAGGGAGGGAAACACACACACAGCGAGGGAGGGACACAAACACACACAAGCAAAGTGCGGGAGGGACACACACACACACACACACACACAGAGCGAGGGAGGGACACACACACAGATCGAGGGAGGGGCACACACACACAGCGAGGGAGGAAAACGTGCACAAACAGCGAGGGAGGGACACACAGCAAAGCGGAGACACACAAACACACCGAGTGGGAGGGACACACACACACAGCGAGGGAGCGGCGCACACACACACACACACACACACACACACGCACACACACACACACTCACAGTGAGGTAGGGACACGCACACACTCACACACACACACACACACACACACGCACACAGAGCGAGGGAGGGACACTCACACTCACACACAGCGAGGGAGGGACATACACACAGCGAGGGAGGCACACGTGCACAAACAGCGAGGGAGGGACACACAGCAAAGCGGAGACACACAAACACACAGTGAGGGAGGGACACGCTCACACAGCGAGGGAGCGGCGCACACACACACACACACACACACTCACACACACACACACTCACAGTGAGGGAGGGACACGCACACACACACACAAACAGCGAGGGAGGGACACACACACACCGCGAGGGAGGGACATACAAACACACACAGACACGGAGGGACACACACACACAGAGCGAGGGAGGGACACTCACACACACACACACACAGCGAGGGAGGGACACACACACACCGCGAGGGAGGGACATACAAACACACACAGAGACGGAGGGACACATAGCGCACACATAGCGAGCGAGGGACACACACACACACACACACACACACACACGCACACAGAGCGAGGGAGGGACACACACACACACACACACACACAGCGAGGGAGGGACATACACACAGCGAGATAGGCACACGTGCACAAACAGCGAGGGAGGGACACACAGCAAAGGGGGGACACACAAACACACAGAGAGGGAGGAACACACGCGCACACACAGCGAGGGAGGGACATGCACACACGTACACAGAGAGGGAAGGACACGCTCACACACGGCGAGGGAGGGACACACACACACACACACACACACACACAGCGAGGGAGGGACACGCACACACACACAGCAAGGGAGGGGCACACACACAGGCACACACACACAGCCAGCGAGGCAGGGACACACACACACACACACAGCGAGGGAGGGAAACACACGCACACACACACAGCGAGGGACGGACACGCGCACACACACACACAGAAACACACACACACAGTGAGGGAGGGACACACACAGCGAGGGCGGGGCACACACACACACAGCGAGGGAGGGACACACACGCTCACACACGGCGAGGGAGAGACACACACACACAGTGAGGGAGGGAAACACAAACACACACAGAGACGGAGGGACACACACACACACACACAGCGAGGGAGGGGCATACACACACACACACACACACAGCGAGAGAGGGACACGCTCACACACGGCGAGGGAGGGACACACACACAGCGAGGGAGGGACACACACACACACACAGCGAGGGAGGGACACACACACACCGTGAGGCAGGGACATACAAACACACACAGAGACGGAGGGACACGCGCGCACACACAGCGAGCGAGGGACACACACACACACACACGCACACAGAGCCACACACACACGCACACAGAGCGAAGGAGGGACACTCACACACACACACAGCGAGGGAGGGACATACACACAGCGAGGGAGGCACACGTGCACAAACAGCGAGGGAGGGACACACAGCAAAGGGGGGACACACAAACACACAGAGAGGGTGGAACACACGCTCACACACGGCGAGGGAGGGACACGCTCACACACGGCGAGGGGTGGAAATGCACACACGTGCACAGAGAGGGAAGGAGACACTCACACACGGCGAGGGAGGGATGCACACACACACACACAGACACAGCGAGGTAGGGACACGTACACACACACAGCAAGGGAGGGACACACACACACACACACACACACACACACACACACACACACACAGAGCGAGGGAGGGACACACACACACACACACACACACAGCAAGGGAGGGACACGCTCACACACGGTGAGGGAGGGACATGCTCACACACGGCGAGGGAGGGGCACACACACACACAGTGTGCGAGGGGCACACACACACAGCGAGGGAGGGGCACACACACACACGGCGATGGAGGGACACACACGATCACACACGGTGAGGGAGGGGCACACACGCACACACACAGCGAGGGAGGGCACACACACACACAGCGAGGGAGGGACACACACACACAGAGAGAGAGGGAGGGGCGCGCACACACACACACAGCGAGGGAGGGACACGCTCACACACGGCGAGGGAGGGACACACGCACACACACAGCTAGGGAGGGACACACACGCACAGCGAGGGAGGGACACACACGCACAGCGAGAGAGGGACACACACGCACAGCGAGGGAGGGGGACACGCACACAGCGAGGGAGGGGGACACGCACACAGCGAGGGAGGGACACACACACACACAGCGAGGGAGGGACACACACACACAGAGCGAGGGAGGGACACACACACACAGAGCGAGGGAGGGACACACACACACACACACAGCGAGGGAGGGACACACACACACACACAGCGAGGGAGGGACACACACACACAAGCAAAGTGAGGGAGGGACACAAACACACACACACACACACACACACAGAGCGAGGGAGGGACACACACACAGATCGAGGGAGGGGCACACACACACAGTGAGGGAGGAACACGTGCACAAACAGCGAGGGAGGGACACACAGCAAAGCGGAGACACACAAACACACAGAGAGGGAGGAACACACGCGCACACACAGCGAGGGAGGGACACGCTCATACACGGCGAGGGGGCGACACACACACACACACTCACAGTGAGGGAGGGACAGCACACACACCGCAAGGGAGGGACACGTGCACAAACAGCGAGGGAGGGACACACACACACACACACACACGCACGCACACAGAGCGAGGGAGACACACACACACATACACACACACACACACAGAGCGAGGGAGGGACATACACACAGCGAGGGAGGCACACGTGCACAAACAGCGAGGGAGGGACACACACACACACACACACACACACACACACACACAGATCGAGGGAGGGGCACACACACACAGCGAGGGAGGGACACGCTCACACACAGCGAGGGAGGGACACACACACACAGCGAGGGAGCGGCGCACACACACACACACACACACACACTCACAGTGAGGGAGGGACACGCACACACACACACAAACAGCGAGGGAGGGACACACACACACCGTGAGGGAGGGACATACAAACACACACAGACACGGAGGGACACACACACACACACAGAGCGAGGGAGGGACACTCACACACACACACACAGCGAGGGAGGGACATACACACAGCGAGAGAGGCACACGTGCACAAACAGCGAGGGAGGGACACACAGCAAAGCGGGGACACACAAACACACAGAGAGGGAGGAACACACGCACACACACAGCGAGGGAGGGACACGCTCATACACGGCGAGGGGGCGACACACACACAGCGAGGGAGCGGCACACACACACACACAAACACACACACACACACACACACACACACACTCACAGTGAGGGAGGGACACACACACAGCGAGGGAGCGGCACACACACACACACAAACACACACACACACACACTCACAGTGAGGGAGGGACACACACACGGCGAGGGAGGGACACACTCACACGCACACAGAGCGAGGGAGGGGCATACACACACAGCCAGGGAGGGACACACACAGCGAGGGAGGGACACACACACACACAGCGAGGGAGGGACACGCTCACACACGGCGAGGGAGGGACACACGCTCACAGCGAGAGAGGGACACACACGCACAGCGAGGGAGGGACACACACACACAGCAAGGGAGGGACACACACACACCCAGCGAGGGAGGGACACACACACACACACACACACACACAGAGCAAGGGAGGGACACACACACACAGCAAGGGAGGGACACACACACACACAGCGAGGGAGGTACACACACACACAAGCAAAGTGAGGGAGGGACACACACACACACACACACACACACAGAGCGAGGGAGGGACACACACACAGATCGAGGGAGGGGCACACACACACACCGAGGGAGGAACACGTGCACAAACAGCGAGGGAGGGAAACACAGCAAAGCGGAGACACACAAACACACCGAGAGGGAGGGACACGCTCACACACAGCGAGGGAGGGACACACACACAGAGCGAGGGAGGGGCACACATACACAGCGAGGGAGGAACACGCGCACAAACAGCGAGGGAGGGACACACAGCAAAGCGGAGACACACAAACACACAGAGAGGGAGGAACACACGCACACACACAGCGTGGGAGGGACATGCAGACACACACACAGCGAGGGAGGGACACACACACAGAGCGAGGGAGGGGCACACACACACACAGCGAGGGAGGGACACACACACACACACAGAGACGGAGGGACTTGCGCGCACACACAGCGAGGGAGGGGCACGCGCACACACACACACACACACAGCGAGGGAGGGACACACACACACCGCCAGGGAGGGACATACACACACACAGAGACGGAGGGACACGCGCGCACACACAGCGAGCGAGGGACACACACACACACACACACACGCACACAGAGCGAGGGAGGGACACTCACACACACACACAGTGAGGGAGGGACATACACACACACAGAGACGGAGGGACTTGCGCGCACACACAGCGAGGGAGGGGCACGCGCGCACACACACACACACACACACACACACACACACACACAGCGAGGGAGGGACACACACACACCGCCAGGGAGGGACATACACACACACAGAGACGGAGGGACACGCGCGCACACACAGCGAGCGAGGGACACACACACGCACACAGAGCGAGGGAGGGACACTCACACACACACACAGCGAGGGAGGGACATACACACAGCGAGGGAGGCACACGTGCACAAACAGCGAAGGAAAGACACACAGCAAAGGGGGACACACAAACACACAGAGAGGGAAGGACATGCTCACACACGGCGAGGGAGGGACACACTCACACACGGCGAGGAATAGACATGCACACACGTACACAGAGAGGGAAGAACACGCTCACACCCGGCGAGGGAGGGACACACACACACACACACATAGCAAGGGAGGGGCACACACACACACACAGCAAGGGAGGGACACGCTCACACACGGCGAGGGAGGGACACGCTCACACACGGCGAGGGAGGGACACGCTCACACACGGCGAGGGATAGACATGCACACACGTACACAGAGAGGGAAGAACACGCTCACACCCGGCGAGGGAGGGACACACACACACACGGCGAGGGATAGACATGCACACACGTACACAGAGAGGGAAGAACACGCTCACACCCGGCGAGGGAGGGACACACACACACACACAGCAAGGGAGGGACACGCTCACACACGGCGAGGGAGGGACAAGCTCACACACGGCGAGGGAGGGACACACACACACACAGCGAGGGAGGGGCACACACACACACAGCGAGGGAGGGGGACACACACACACACGGCGAGAGAGGGGCACACACGCTCACACACGGCGAGGGAGGGACACACTCACACAAAACAGCGAGGGAGGGACACGCTCACACACGGTGAGGGAGGGACACACACTCACAGCGAGGGAGGGACACACACGCACAGCGAGGGAGGGACACACACAGCGAGGGAGGGACACACTCACACAAAACAGCGAGGGAGGGACACGCTCACACACGGTGAGGGAGGGACACACGCTCACAGCAAGTTAGGGACACACACGCACAGCAAGGGAGGGACACACACACATACAGCGAGGGAGGGACACACACACACAGCGAGGTAGGGACACACACACACACACACACAAACACACAGAGCGAGGGAGGGAAACACACACACAGCGAGGGAGGGACACAAACACACACAAGCAAAGTGCGGGAGGGACACACACACACACACACACAGAGCGAGGGAGGGACACACACACAGATCGAGGGAGGGGCACACACACACAGCGAGGGAGGAAAACGTGCACAAACAGCGAGGGAGGGACACACAGCAAAGCGGAGACACACAAACACACCGAGAGGGAGGGACACACACACACAGCGAGGGAGCGGCGCACACACACACACACACACACACACACACACACGCACACACACACACACTCACAGTGAGGTAGGGACACGCACACACACACACACACACACACACACACACACACACACGCACACAGAGCGAGGGAGGGACACTCACACTCACACACAGCGAGGGAGGGACATACACACAGCGAGGGAGGCACACGTGCACAAACAGCGAGGGAGGGACACACAGCAAAGCGGAGACACACAAACACACAGTGAGGGAGGGACACGCTCACACACACACAAACAGCGAGGGAGGGACACACACACACCGCGAGGGAGGGACATACAAACACACACAGACACGGAGGGACACACACACACAGAGCGAGGGAGGGACACTCACACACACACACACACAGCGAGGGAGGGACACACACACACCGCGAGGGAGGGACATACAAACACACACAGACACGGAGGGACACACACACACAGAGCGAGGGAGGGACACTCACACACACACACACACAGCGAGGGAGGGACACACACACACCGTGAGGGAGGGACATACAAACACACATAGAGACGGAGGGACACATAGCGCACACATAGCGAGCGAGGGACACACACACACACACACACACACACACACACACACGCACACAGAGCGAGGGAGGGACACTCACACACACACACACACACAGCGAGGGAGGGACATACACACAGCGAGAGAGGCACACGTGCACAAACAGCGAGGGAGGGACACACAGCAAGGGAGGGGCACACACACACACGGCGAGGGAGGGACACACACACACACGGCGAGGGAGGGGCACACACACACACAGCTAGGGAGTGGCACACACACACAGCGAGGGAGGGTCGCACACACACACACAGCGAGGGAGGGGCACACACACACACGGCGAGGGAAGGACACACACGATCACACACGGCGAGGGAGGGGCACACACGCTCACACACGGCGAGGGAGGGACACACTCACACACACACAGAGCGAGGGAGGGGCATACACACACAGCGAGGGAGGGGCACACAAACACACAGCGAGGGAGGGACACACACACACACAGAGAGGGAGGGGCGCACACACACACACTGCGAGGGAGGGACACGCTCACAGCGAGGGAGGGACACACGCTCACAGCGAGGGAGGGACACACGCTCACAGCGAGAGAGGGACACACACGCACAGTGAGAGAGGGACACACACACACAGCGAGGGAGGGACACACAAACACACACAGCAAAGCGGAGACACACAAACACACCGAGAGGGAGGAACACGCGCACACACACAGCGAGGGAGGGATACACACACAGCGAGGGAGGGACATGCAGACACACACACAGCGAGGGAGGGACACACACACAGAGCGAGGGAGGGGCACACACACACACAGCGAGGGAGGGACACACACACACCGCGAGGGAGGGAGACACACACACACACAGAGATGGAGGGACTTGCGCGCAGACACAGCGAGGGAGGGGCACGCGCACACACACACACACGCACACACACACACACAGCGAGGGAGGGGCACACACACAGGCACACACACACAGCCAGCGAGGCAGGGACACACACACACACACACACACAGCGAGGGAGGGAAACACACGCACACACACACAGCGAGGGGCGGACACGCGCACACACACACACAGAAACACACACACACAGTGAGGGAGGGACACACACAGCGAGGGCGGGGCACACACACACACAGCGAGGGAGGGACACACACGCTCACACACGGCGAGGGAGAGACACACACACACAGTGAGGGAGGGAAACACAAACACACACAGAGACGGAGGGACACACACACACACACACAGCGAGGGAGGGGCATACACACACACACACACACAGCGAGAGAGGGACACGCTCACACACGGCGAGGGAGGGACACACACACAGCGAGGGAGGGACACACACACACACACAGCGAGGGAGGGACACACACACACCGTGAGGCAGGGACATACAAACACACACAGAGACGGAGGGACACGCGCGCACACACAGCGAGCGAGGGACACACACACACACACACACGCACACAGAGCGAAGGAGGGACACTCACACACACACACAGCGAGGGAGGGACATACACACAGCGAGGGAGGCACACGTGCACAAACAGCGAGGGAGGGACACACAGCAAAGGGGGGACACACAAACACACAGAGAGGGAGGAACACACGCTCACACACGGCGAGGGAGGGACACGCTCACACACGGCGAGGGGTGGACATGCACACACGTACACAGAGAGGGAAGGAGACACTCACACACGGCAAGGGAGGGATACACACACACACACACACACAGCGAGGTAGGGACACGTACACACACACAGCAAGGGAGGGACACACACACACACACACACACACACACACAGAGCGAGGGAGGGACACACACACAAACACACACACACAGCAAGGGAGGGACACGCTCACACACGGTGAGGGAGGGACATGCTCACACACGGCGAGGGAGGGGCACACACACACACAGTGTGCGAGGGGCACACACACACAGCGAGGGAGGGGCACACACACACACGGCGATGGAGGGACACACACGATCACACACGGCGAGGAAGGGACACACACGCACACACACGGTGAGGGAGGGGCACACACGCACACACACAGCGAGGGAGGGCACACACACACACAGCGAGGGAGGGACACACACACACAGAGAGAGAGGGAGGGGCGCGCACACACACACACAGCGAGGGAGGGACACGCTCACACACGGCGAGGGAGGGACACACGCACACACACAGCTAGGGAGGGACACACACGCACAGCGAGGGAGGGACACACACGCACAGCGAGAGAGGGACACACACGCACAGCGAGGGAGGGGGACACGCACACAACGAGGGAGGGACACACACGCACAGCGAGGGAGGGGGACACGCACACAGCGAGGGAGGGACACACACACACACAGCGAGGGAGGGACACACACACACAGAGCGAGGGAGGGACACACACACACAGAGCGAGGGAGGGACACACACACACAGAGCGAGGGAGGGACACACACACACACACAGCGAGGGAGGGACACACACACACACACAGCGAGGGAGGGACACACACACACAAGCAAAGTGAGGGAGGGACACAAACACACACACACACACATACACAGAGCGAGGGAGGGACACACACACAGATCGAGGGAGGGGCACACACACACAGCGAGGGAGGGGCACACACACACAGCGAGGGAGGAACACGTGCACAAACAGCGAGGGAGGGACACACAGCAAAGCGGAGACACACAAACACACAGAGAGGGAGGAACACACGCGCACACACAGCGAGGGAGGGACACGCTCATACACGGCGAGGGGGCGACACACACACAGCGAGGGAGCGGCACACACACACACACAAACACACACACACACACACACACACACACTCACAGTGAGGGAGGGACACGCACACACACACACACAGCGAGGGAGGGACACACACACACACCGCGAGGGAGGGACACGTGCACAAACAGCGAGGGAGGGACACACACACACACACACACGCACGCACACAGAGCGAGGGAGACACACACACACATACACACACACACACACACACAGAGCGAGGGAGGGACATACACACAGCGAGGGAGGCACACGTGCACAAACAGCAAGGGAGGGACACACACACACACACACACACACACACACACACACACACACACACACAAATCGAGGGAGGGGCACACACACACAGCGAGGGAGGGACACGCTCACACACAGCGAGGGAGGGACACACACACACAGCGAGGGAGCGGCGCACACACACACACACACACACTCACAGTGAGGGAGGGACACGCACACACACACACAAACAACGAGGGAGGAACACACACACACCGTGAGGGAGGGACATACAAACACACACAGACACGGAGGGACACACACACACACACAGAGCGAGGGAGGGACACACACACACACACACACAGCGAGGGAGGGACATACACACAGCGAGAGAGGCACACGTGCACAAACAGCGAGGGAGGGACACACAGCAAAGCGGGGACACACAAACACACAGAGAGGGAGGAACACACGCACACACACAGCGAGGGAGGGACACGCTCATACACGGCGAGGGGGCGACACACACACAGCGAGGGAGCGGCACACACACACACACAAACACACACACACACACACTCACAGTGAGGGAGGGACACACACACAGCGAGGGAGGGACACACACACACACACCGCAAGGGAGGGACACGTGCACAAACAGCGAGGGAGGGGGACACACACACACACACGCACACAGAGCGAGGGAGGGACACGGACACACACACACACACACACACACACACACAGAGCGAGGGAGGGACATACACACAGCGAGGGAGGCACACGTGCACAAACAGCGAGGGAGGGACACACACACACACACAGATCGAGGGAGGGGCACACACACACAGCGAGGGAGGGACACGCTCACACACAGCGAGGGAGGGACACACACACAGCGAGGGAGCGGCGCGCACACACACACACACACACACTCAGTGAGGGAGGGACACGCACACACACACACAAACAGCGAGGGAGGGACACACACACACCGCGAGGGAGGGACATACAAACACACACAGACACGGAGGGACACACACGCACACAGAGCGAGGGAGGGACACTCACACACACACACACACACAGCGAGGGAAGGACATACACACAGCGAGAGAGGCACACGTGCACAAACAGCGAGGGAGGGACACACAGCAATGCGGGGACACACAAACACACCGAGAGGGAGGAACACACGCGCACACACAGCGAGGGAGTGACATGCACACACGTACACAGAGAGGGAAGGACACGCTCACACCCGGCGAGGGAGGGACATGCACACACACACAGCAAGGGAGGGACACGCTCACACACGGCGAGGGAGGGACACGCTCACACACGGCGAGGGAGGGACACGCTCACACACACGGCGTGCGAGGGGCACACACACACAGCGAGGGAGGGGCACACACACACAGCGAGGGAGGGGCACACACACACACAGCGAGGGAGGGGCACACACACACACGGCGAGGGAGGGACACACACGATCACACACGGCGAGGGAGGGACACACACGCTCACACACGGCGAAGGAGGGGCACACACGCTCACACACGGCGAGGGAGGGACACACTCACACGCACACAGAGCGAGGGAGGGGCATACACACACAGCCAGGGAGGGACACACACAGCGAGGGAGGGACACACACACACACAGCGAGGGAGGGACACGCTCACACACGGCGAGAGAGGGACACACGCTCACAGCGAGAGAGGGACACACACGCACAGCGAGGGAGGGACACACACGCACAGCGAGGGAGGGACACACACACACAGCGAGGGAGGGACACACACACACAGCGAGGGAGGGACACACACACACAGCAAGGGAGGGACACACACACACCCAGCGAGGGAGGGACACACACACACACACACACACAGAGCAAGGGAGGGACACACACACACAGCAAGGGAGGGACACACACACACACAGCGAGGGAGGTACACACACACACAAGCAAAGTGAGGGAGGGACACACACACACACACACACACAGAGCGAGGGAGGGACACACACACAGATCGAGGGAGGGGCACACACACACACCGAGGGAGGAACACGTGCACAAACAGCGAGGGAGGGAAACACAGCAAAGCGGAGACACACAAACACACCGAGAGGGAGGAACACACACACACACACAGCGAGGGAGGGACACACACACAGAGCGAGGGAGGGGCACACACCCACACACAGCGAGGGAGGGACACACACACACCGCGATGGAGGGACACACACACACACACACAGAGACAGAGGGACTTGCGCGCACACACAGCGAGGGAGGGGCACGCACACACACACACACACACACACACAAAGCGAGGGAGGGGCACACACACAGACACACACACACAGCCAGCGAGGGAGGGACACACACACACACACACAGCGAGGGCGGGACACACACGCACGCACACACAGCGAGGGACGGACATGCGCGCACACACACACAGAAACACACACACACACAGTGAGGGAGGGACACACACACGGCGAGGGAGAGACATGCTGACACACGGCGTGGGAGGGACACACATACTCACACACAGCAAGGGAGGGACACACACACACACAGCAAGGGAGGGACACACACACACACAGCGAGGGAGGGACAAGAACACACACGGCGAGGGAGGGACACGAACACACACGGCGAGGGAGGGACACACACACACAGTGAGGGAGGGAAACACAAAAACACTCAGAGACGGAGGGACACACACACACACACAGCGAGGGAGGGGCATACACACACACACACAGCGAGGGAGGGACACGCTCACACATGGCGAGGGAGGGACACACACACACACAGCGAGGAAGGGACACGCTCACACATGGCGAGGGAGGGACACACACACACAGCGAGGGAGGGACACACACACACAGCGAGGGAGCGGCGCACACACACACACACTCACAGTGAGGGAGGGACACACACACACACAGCGAGGGAGGGACAAGAACACACACGGCGAGGGAGGGACACGAACACACACGGTGAGGGAGGGACACACACACACAGTGAGGGAGGGAAACACAAAAACACTCAGAGACGGAGGGACACACACACACACACAGCGAGGGAGGGGCATACACACACACACACAGCGAGGGAGGGACACGCTCACACATGGCGAGGGAGGGACACACACACACACAGCGAGGGAGGGACACGCTCACACATGGCGAGGGAGGGACACGCTCACACACAGCGAGGGAGGGACACGCTCACACATGGCGAGGGAGGGACACACACACACAGCGAGGGAGGGACACACACACACAGCGAGGGAGCGGCGCACACACACACACACTCACAGTGAGGGAGGGACACGCACACACACACACACACACACACACACACACACACACACACAGCGAGGGAGCGACACACACACACCGCAAGGGAGGGACATACAAACACACACAGAGACGGAGGGACACGCGCGCACACACAGCGAGCGAGGGACACACACACACACACACACACACACACACACACACACACGCACACAGAGCGAGGGAGGGACACTCACACACACACAGCGAGGGAGGGACATACACACAGCGAGGGAGGCACACGTGCACAAACAGCGAGGGAGGGACACACAGCAAAGGGGGGACACACAAACACACAGAGAGGGAGGAACACACGCGCACACACGGCGAGGGAGGGACATGCACACACGTACACAGAGAGGGAAGGACACGCTCACACACGGCGAGGGAGGGACACGCTCACACACGGCGAGGGAGGAACACACACACACACACACACATACAGCGAGGGAGGGACACGCTCACACACGGCGAGGGAGGGACACACTCACACACGGCGAGGGGTGGACATGCACACACGTACACAGAGAGGGAAGAAGACGCTCACACACGGCGAGGGAGGGACACACACACACACACACAGCGAGGGAGGGACACGCACACACACACAGCAAGGGAGGGACACGCACACACACACACACAGAGCGAGGGAGGGACACACACACACATAGCAAGGGAGGGGCACACACACACACACAGCAATGGAGGGACGCGCTCACACACGGCGAGGGAGGGACGCGCTCACACACGGCGAGGGAGGGGCACACACACACACACAGCGAGGGAGGGGCACACACACACACAGCGAGGGAGGGACACACACGATCACACACGGCGAGGGAGGGACACACACGCTCACACACGGCGAGGCAGGGGCACACACGCTTACACACGGCGAGGGAGGGGCACACACGCTCACACACGGGGAGAGAGGGACACACTCACACACACACAGAGCGAGTGAGGGGCATACACACACAGAGAGGGAGGGGCACACACACACAGAGAGAGGGAGAGGCGCACACACACACACACACACACACAGCGAGGGAGGGACACACACGCACAGTGAGAGAGGGACACACACGCACAGCGAGGGAGGGACACACACGCACAGCGAGGGAGGGACACACGCGCACAGCGAGGGAGGGGCACACGCGCACAGCGAGGGAGGGGCACACGCGCACAGCGAGGGAGGGGCACACGCGCACAGCGAGGGAGGGGCACACACTCCCACAGCGAGGGAGGGACACACACGCACAGCGAGGGAGGGACACACGCGCACAGCGAGGGAGGGGCACACGCGCACAGCGAGGGAGGGGCACACGCGCACAGCGAGGGAGGGGCACACGCGCACAGCGAGGGAGGGGCACACACTCCCACAGCGAGGGAGGGACACACACACACACACACAGAGCGAGGGAGGGACACACACACACAGCAAGGGAGGGACACACACACACACAGCGAGGGAGGGACACACACACACACAGCGAGGGAGGGACACACACACACACACTCACACACAGAGCGAGGGAGGGACACACACACACACAGCGAGGGAGGGACACACACACACACAGCGAGGGAGGGACACACACACACACAGCGAGGGAGGGACACACACACACACAGCGAGGGAGGGACACACACACAGAGCGAGGGAGGGACACACACACACACAGCGAGGGAGGGACACACACACACAGCGAGGGAGGAACACGTGCACAAACAGCGAGGGAGGGTCACACAGCAAAGCGGGGACACACAGACACCCAGAGAGGGAGGAACATGCGCGCACACACAGTGAGGGGGGACACACACACAGCAAGTGAGGGACATGCAGACACACACACAGCGAGTGAGGGACACACAAACACACACAGAGACGGAGGGACACGTGCGCACACACAGCGAGGGAGGGGCACGCGCACACACACACACACAGCGAGGGAGGGACACACACACACACACACAGCGAGGGAGGGACACACACACACACACAGCAAGGGAGGGACACGCACACACACACACACAGAGCGAGGGAGGGACACACACACACATAGCAAGGGAGGGGCACACACACACACACAGCAATGGAGGGACGCGCTCACACACGGCGAGGGAGGGACGCGCTCACACACGGCGAGGGAGGGGCACACACACACACACAGCGAGGGAGGGGCACACACACACACAGCGAGGGAGGGACACACACGATCACACACGGCGAGGGAGGGACACACACGCTCACACACGGCGAGGCAGGGGCACACACGCTTACACACGGCGAGGGAGGGGCACACACGCTCACACACGGGGAGAGAGGGACACACTCACACACACACAGAGCGAGTGAGGGGCATACACACACAGAGAGGGAGGGGCACACACACACAGAGAGAGGGAGAGGCGCACACACACACACACACACACACAGCGAGGGAGGGACACACACGCACAGTGAGAGAGGGACACACACGCACAGCGAGGGAGGGACACACACGCACAGCGAGGGAGGGACACACGCGCACAGCGAGGGAGGGGCACACGCGCACAGCGAGGGAGGGGCACACGCGCACAGCGAGGGAGGGGCACACGCGCACAGCGAGGGAGGGGCACACACTCCCACAGCGAGGGAGGGACACACACGCACAGCGAGGGAGGGACACACGCGCACAGCGAGGGAGGGGCACACGCGCACAGCGAGGGAGGGGCACACGCGCACAGCGAGGGAGGGGCACACGCGCACAGCGAGGGAGGGGCACACACTCCCACAGCGAGGGAGGGACACACACACACACACACAGAGCGAGGGAGGGACACACACACACAGCAAGGGAGGGACACACACACACACAGCGAGGGAGGGACACACACACACACAGCGAGGGAGGGACACACACACACACAGCGAGGGAGGGACACACACACACACACTCACACACAGAGCGAGGGAGGGACACACACACACACAGCGAGGGAGGGACACACACACACACAGCGAGGGAGGGACACACACACACACAGCGAGGGAGGGACACACACACACACAGCGAGGGAGGGACACACACACACACAGCGAGGGAGGGACACACACACAGAGCGAGGGAGGGACACACACACACACAGCGAGGGAGGGACACACACACACAGCGAGGGAGGAACACGTGCACAAACAGCGAGGGAGGGTCACACAGCAAAGCGGGGACACACAGACACCCAGAGAGGGAGGAACATGCGCGCACACACAGTGAGGGGGGACACACACACAGCGAGGGAGGGACATGCAGACACACACACAGCGAGTGAGGGACACACAAACACACATAGAGACGGAGGGACACGTGCGCACACACAGCGAGGGAGGGGCACGCACACACACACACACACAGCGAGGGAGGGGCACACACACACAGCCAGCGAGGGAGGGACACACACACTGCGAGGGAGGGGGACACACACAAACACACACACACACACACACAGCGAGCGAGGGAGGGACACACATACACAGCGAGGGAGGGACACACACACTCTCACACAGAGCGAGGGACGGACACGCACGCGCGCGCGCACACACACACACACACACACACACACACACACAGAGTGAGGGAGGGAAACACACAGCGAGGGAGGGGCACACACACACACAGTGAGGGAGGGACACACACACACAGAGCCAGGGAGACACACACACACAGCGAGGTTGAGACATGTGCTCAGAAAGCGAGAGGGGACACACACACACAGCGAGGGGACACACACACACAAAGTGAGGGAGGGAGACACGCAGACATATGCACACACAAACACACACACAGTGAGGGAGGGACACACGCACACACAGCGAGGGAGGGACATGCTCACACACAGCGAGGGAAGGGGACACACACGCATACACACACACACACACAAACACAGAACATTGGAGGGACACGTGCACACACGGTGATGTGTCTCCTTGAACGTGTAATCGTCTAGCTCTCACTCCAGTCTGCTCCCTCACAGGGTCACCATCTCTGACTCCCAGGTACAACTACGCCTCGATCCTCAGTGCAGATTTATATTCTCCCAGGTGTGAGTCAGCCTCAAGCTCCTGCTCCAAGTTGCTCCCTCACACGGTCCCTCCCTCTGTGACTCGGTGCTGATTTCGAGCCTCCTTTTTATCCAAATCCAAGTCCCAGTCGGCCTTGACCCTCGCTGCTGATTTATATTCTCCCGCTTTGTGCTGCTCTCGCTCAGGTTCTCTCCCCTTGTGACTCCCAGGTAATGGTAGGCCTCAAGCCTCAGCTGAGATTTATAACATCCCATTCCGCACTGCTCTCTTACAGGATCGCCGTTGTACCTGGAAGACGTGGGGAAGAGGAGGATTAGACAGAGCAGAGGGTGTTACAGTGATTGGGGGAGCTGTAGGGGATGGAACAGGTTATCTGGGGAGCTAGGCAGACCTGCAGTAACTAAAGAATGGTACTGGAAGATACAGAGAGAGTTGGAGACACTGAAGAAGGCAAAGGAAATAGAGAGATTGTGGATTGTTCATGACGGAGCTTTGTAGAGTGTAAAGGGCTTCAAAGTTTGTGAGAAGATTTGTAGCTCGGGTGCTCGTTGTTGTGGTTCTGTTCGCCGAGTTGGGAATTTGTGTTGCAGACATTTCATCCCCTGTCTAGGTGACATCCTCAGGGAGCCTCCTGTGAAGCGCCTCTGTGATGTTTCCTCCGGCATTTATTGTGGTTTGTATCTGCCTCTTCCAGTTGTCAGCTCTAGCTGTCCGCTGCAGTGGCCGGTATATTGGGTCCAGGTCGATGTGCTTATTGATTGAAACTGTGGATGAGTGCCATGCCTCTAGGAATTCCCTGGCTGTTCTCTGTTTGGCTTGTCCTATAATAGTAGTGCTGTCCCAGACAAATTCATGTTGCTTGGCATCTGTGTGTGTGGCTACTAAGGATAGCTGGTCATGTCGTTTCGTGGCTAGTTGGTGTTCATGGATGCGGATCGTTCGCTGTCTTCCTGTTTGTCCTATGTAGTGTTTTGTGCAGTCCTTGCATGGAATTTTGCACACTACATTGGTTTTGCTCATACTGGATATCGGTCCTTTGTCCTGGTGAGCTGTTGTCTGAAATTGGCTGTTTGTTTGTGTGCTGTTATGAGTCCTAGTGGTCGCAGTAGTCTGGATGTCAGTTCCGAAATGTTCTTGATGTATGGTAGTGTGGCTAGTCCTTTGGGTCGTGGCATGTCCTCATTCCGTTGTCTTTCCCTGAGGCATCTGTGGATGAAATTGCGTGGAGTTTGACCCCACCCCGCAGCTCACCAACAGGATAAACAACACACTGAGAAACCGACAAAAGAAAACGGACAGATAACCAGGTTTGACCTACAGAGAATGAAAACTGAAAGCAACAACACCCCCAGATTCTCAGGACTACCTAAACTGCACAAACCAGACATCCCACTCAGACCCATAGTATCACTACCAGGGACACCATCACACAAACTGGCTAAAGAACTACAGCCGAAACTGAAAATTTGATCAGCGGATCCAGACACTCTGTACAGTCAACACAGGAATTCTTGGACATCATCAGAAATATACACATAGACAAGGAAGAAACGATGGTCTCATTCGATGTAACAGCACTGTTCACCTCTATCGACAAAACCTTAGCCAGAGAAACAATAGCCAACCTGCTGGACATACAGAACAGACAACAAAACGGGGAACCTATCAACAAAGACGGCATACTCAAACTACTGGACCTGTGTGCCTCACAACACACTTCACATTCAACAACCAAATATATGAACAAATCAACGGCACACCCATGGGCTCAACCATCTCTGGACTCATAGCAGAAGTGGTAATGCAAAGGTTAGAACAGTCTTACCGCAAATTCAACCCAAAATCTGGGTCAGATATGTGGATGACACCTTTGTAATCATTAAAAATACAGAAATAGAGAACACACACCAGATCATCAACGCCACACTCACAGGAATCCGATTCACTAGAGAGGAAGAAAAGGACAACCAACTCCCATTCCTAGACGTGACGGTACAGAGAACACCGAACAGAGAATTCACCACAAAGGTATACAGGAAAGTCACACACAGAGAACAAGTCCTGAACTACGAAAGAAACCACCCCAACACACACCAAAGAAGTTGTATCAAGACACTGTTCAAAAGGGCCACAACACACTGCAGTACACTAGAACTGCAAAAAGAGGAAGAAGAACACCTATACAATGTATTCGCCAAAAACGGATACCCCCGCAATTTCATTAGGGATTGTCTGTATGGATTTGCTACACGACTGTCCTCTGATATTGATGAGGGCAGTGCAGATGATGTGGTTTATATGGAGTTCACTAAGGTCTTTGACAAGGTCCCACACGGAAGGCTGTTCCAAAAGGGAAGATCCCATTGGATTTAAGGTAAGTTGGTAAATTGGTTCCACAATTGGTGGAGGGTTGGTTTTGTGATTGAAAGCCTTTGCCCAGCGGGTGTACCACAGGGATCTGTGCAGGAGCCATTGTTGTTCATTATGGACATTAATCACTCGGATGTGAAAGTAGAAGGAATCATTAGTAGGTTTGCAGATAACATGAAAGGTGAGGATATTGTCCACAGTGAGGGGGATGGACTCAGGCTGCAGTCTGATATCGATCAGATGATAAACTGAGCAGAGTAATGGCAGATGGAGTTTACTTCTGATCACTGTGAGGTCATGCACTGTGGGAAGTCTAATAAACGAACGATATCCATCATGAATGGTAGGTCCTCCTGGAGAACTGAGGGACACAGGGACCTTGGTGAGCAAGTCCCTGGATGTCTGAAGGTGTCAGCACAGGTAGACAGGGTAGGGAATACACCTGAACTGGGAGCAGGAGGGGGACCCACATCCTGGTGGGAAACGTTGCTGGAGCTGCTCGAGAGGATTTAAACTCGTCTGGCAGGGCTGTGTGACCCCAAAGAGTCGTACGGCCAGAAGGAAAGTTGAGGCTGGTACAAATGTTCAAGAGAGCAATATAAGTAGACAAGGCAGGCAAAAACATAGCAGACAATTAGGGAAAACTGGTGGATTAAACTGCATTTATTTCAATGCAAAGTGCCAGACAGATAAGGCAGATGAACCCAGAGCATGGATGGGAACATGGGATTGGGATCCCATAGATATTACAGAAACACAGCTGAGGGAGCAACAGGACCAACAGCTCAATGTTCCGGAGACAGATACTACAGGAAGGATAGAACAGGAGGGAAAACAGGAGGAGAGCTGGTGGGTTTTACACCTAGAGGGAGTATTCATGTAGGATCGCCCAGTTAAACGATATTAATGGAACTGAGAAATAAAAATTGGTCATTAGTTTTCTACGGTCGTACTACAGCGATAGGCAATGGGAGATGGAGGAGCAAATATGTCAGGAGATTTCAGATATCTCTTAGAATAATAGGGTTGTAATGATAGGGGATCTTTACCGTTCCAAACCTGGACTGGGATTGCTACTAAGCTAAGCATTTGGATGGAAGGAATTTGTTAAGTCTGTTCCGAAAACTCCCAGTCATTATGTAAGTGGCCCAACTGGAGAATGGGGCTAAACCTGGCCTCCCTTTGGGAAACAAGGTCAGGAACGGGACTGAGGTGTTAGTGGGGGGGCTCATTGGAAAGTTACCACAATTAGTTTGAAAATAGCGATGGAAAAGGACAGGCCTGGTCCACAAGTTAAAGTTATTCAATGCCCGAAACGTCGATTTCGCTGCTTGGAGGATGCTGCCTGAACTGCTGTCCTCTTCCAGCACCACCAATCCAGTATTTGGTTTTCAGCATCTGCAGTCATTGCTTTTAGCAGAATGGGAAATTAGACTAATGCTTTGAGGGTTACACATATAGAATGGCACTGAGCCCACAGAGATCTGGAAAATCCAGTCTCCATTCCTGACCTGTGCTGCCTCATCTCTCTGGAGTGGAGAATTCTGTTGGCTCAGGATGTGGAGTAGCTTCAAAAGTGAGAGACGCTGACAGAGGCAGCAATTAGACCCACACAGTGAGGGATACCACATGGAGAGATACTGAGTCACATCACCAGAGTGCCGGGTCAAACAATTGTGTAGAAAGAAAGGGTTTTGATTCATGTTGCTCTGGGATATACAAACTGTGAGCAGGCGAAATGATAGCCTAGTGGCATTATTGTGTGACAATTTATCCAGAAACTCAGCAAGTGTTCTCTGGACACAGGTTCAAATCCCACCATTGCAATTGATAGGATGTGAAGTAAATGCTTCAAAAACGATGTAATTAAAAACCTCTAAGTGGGTATTAAACAATTGCTGATGTTAAGAAAAAGTCATTGGGTGCATTCCTGTCTTTAGTGAAGTATTTTAAGGTGGGACTGGGATATCACAGGTATGACAGAAACACAGCTAGTTTTGCCCGAAACGTCGATTTCGAAGCTACTTGGATGCTGCCTGAACTGCTGTGCTCTTCCAGCATCAGTAATCCAGAATCTGGTTTCCAGCATCTGCAGTCATTGATTTTACCTCGAGGGACAGGACAGGCAGCTCAATGTTCCAGGGGACAGATGCTGCAGGAAGGACAGAAGGGGAGCTGAGAGAGGAGGAGAGCTGCTGGTTCTGATTGGGTGAAACATCCCAGCAGGACTGAGAGAGGATATTCCTGCAGGACCGCCCAGTGAAGCTGTGTTCGTGGAATTAATCAATAACAATGGGTCTTCCCTTTCCTCTGATTGTTCTACAGACCCCCAGAGCCCCGCCCTCCTGCACCTTGACCTTCTCAAGATGGCGGCTCTGAGGCCCGCATTCCCTCTTCCCTCAAACAAATGGCGGCCGTGACTCTGGGCCGCTTCCCTGATCAGAGACCGTCACCTCCTTACCCGGGCTTTGAGGATTATTTTCGAGTTATTTTTAACCGGTATCCAGGACTTGTGAAATCTCTCCGCTCCTTTCTCCCAGCTTGGCTCACTCACACTGGCTCTGAGCGCCGCTCTCTGAAGCCGATCGCAACGGCTGCCGGAGAAATCAGCTCCATGTCTCTCTCTCTCTCTCTCTGCGCCCTGACCAATGTGATACTGCGCATGCTCCACATAGAAACCAAACTGCGCGTGCGTCTGAGGTTATCAGTGAGTTCATAGAGAATATTCATAACTGCACAGACCGATGGGTAAAATATTAGTCATTAACAATTGCATTGTCGAGTTATAGTCATAGAGATTTCTAACATGCAAATTGTCTGATCCAAATCAACCATACCGGCCAGGTATGTAAATTACCAATCGTACTGGGTGTTTGAAAATAAGTTTCTTACTCGAGTCTTGTAAATCGATCGGAAACATGTACGTTATCAGATTTACATTTCAACTACAGTATTTTTTAAAATCTCACATTGATTTATGAGAGACGTTTAATGCTCCACTATGTCGTGAGAATGATCAATCCTGCAAAATAGTTTGCTCTCTGACCAATCTTGAAGCGATCACTCTCCGACAATGCTTTGGCCCCTCTCCTCACTCACTCTGGTTAAAGGACCGGCCGCTACTCGGTCCTTCTGTTCCGCCCCTTCCTCCCAATTGCAGAGTTGATTCAGGCGTGACTTAGCAGGCAAGGGACAAAGGAAGTTCGAGTCGATGTTTTGTGTCGCGGTGAAAATATCCCGAATCTTGGACCGAGAGGCCTGGGTTCAATTCACAGCTTGTGCAGATGTATGTAATAACAACTTTTAGCAGGTTCATCAGGAAAACCAAGGGAAGTCAGGAACAGAGTGAAAACAAGAGAAAATGCATGTATTGTGGTGGGGCTCTCAATGCTCAGATGATTTGACTCTTTACCAAGCGTTTTAGGGTCCCAGTACAGACTGTTGTACTGCTCTTGTACCACGATTGTAGGGCAAAGTGGTGGGATATAGAGGTGCTTTTCTGGAAGGCGCTCGGTTTTTGTGGTGAAAACAGTTGAGAAGGAGTCGGGTTTTGTATGGAGCTACCTGTCCCCCTCCTGTTGCAGCCTCTTGTTATTGCCCTGACTCTACCTCGTACATGGAGAAAGTGAGGATTGCAGATGCTGGAGATCAGAGCTGAAAAATGTGTTGTTGGAAAAGCGCAGCGGGTCAGGCAGCATTCTCTACCTCGTACATGTTTGGTAGAGATCAGTGACAATTCGTAAGCCCACAATACAAGATCCATTACTTTGTTTAAGACAGTAAAACTCTCTTGTAGCACAACAGTCAGAGAACAATACAGCAGAACAGGCCCTTCAATCCTTGATGTTGTGCCAACCTGTGAACTATTCTCAGCTTGTCCCCCTACACTATCCTGAAATCACCCATGTGCTTATCTAAAAGATTGTTTAAATCTCACTCATGTGGCTGAGTTAACTACATTAGTAGGTAGTGGATTCCAAGCCCTAACCACTCTGAGTAAAGAACTTGCCTCTGACATCTGTCTTAAATCTATCACCTCTCAATTTGTAGATATACCCATTCATACACACTAATGTCATCATCCTAGGAAAAAGACTTTCACTGTCTACTCTATCTAAGCCACTGATCATCTTGTATGTCTCTATCAAATCCTCTCTTAGCCTTCTTCTTGCCAATGAGAACATGTTCAAGTCTCTCAACCTTTCCTCATAAGACCTTCCCTCCAGACCACACAACATCCTGGTAAATATCCTCTGTGCCTTTTCCCATGCTTCCATATCCTTCCAGAAACATAGGCATCAGAACTGCACACAATATTCCAAATATGGCCGCACCAGTGTTTTGTATAGTTGCAGTATGACATTGCGGCTCCAGAACTCAATCCATCTACAAATGAAACCTAACACACTGTATGCCGCCTTAATAGTACTGTACACCTGGGTGGCAACTTTCAGGCATTTATGTACATGGCCTCCAACATCATTCTGCACATCTACACTACCAAAAATCTTTCCATTGACCCAGTACTCTGCCTTCCTGTTATTCTTCACAAACTTTACATTTAGCTGCATTGAACTCCATTTGCCACCATTCAGCCCAATTCTGAAGTTTATCCAAGTCCCCCTGCAACCTGTAACATTCTTCCAGACTGTCCACTACTCCACTGACTTTCGTGTCGTCTGCAAATTTACTAATCCATCCATCTATGCCTGCGCCTAAGACTTTTATAAAAATGACCAACAGCAGTGGTCCCAAAACAGATCCACTAATAACCGCACTGGAGGCTGATTATTTTCCATCATCCACCACTCGCTGCCTTCTTTCAGAAAGCCAGTTTCTAATCCAAACTGTTAAATCACACTCAATTCCATGTCGCTGCATTTTCTCTAACAGCCTACCATTTGGAACCTTATCAAAGGCTTTACTGAAGTCCATGTATCCCACGTCAACTGCCCTACCCTCATCTATATGATTGGTTACCATCTCAAAAAACTCAGTGAGGTTTGTGAGACACGACCTGCCCTTGACGAAACCATATTGATGATCTGAACTCATATTGTTGTTTGCCAGATGATTACAAATAGTGTCTCTTATAATGCTTTCCAAAACCATTCCTACAACAGAAGTAAGGCTCACTGTTATATAATTACCTGGGTCATCTCTAATGCCCTTCTTGATCAAGGGCATAACATTTGCAATCATCCAGTCCTCTGGTCGTGAACTTGTAGGCAATGACAACTCAATATCAAAGCCAAAGTCTTTGCTAACTTCTCCCTAGCTTCCCAGACAATCTACAGATAAATCCCATCGCCCAGAGGACTTGTCTACTTTCAATCCTTCTCGAATTGATAACACCTGTTCGTAACTAACCTCGATCCTTTCTAGTCTAACATCTTCTACCTCATTATTATCTACAATATTCTAATGTTCCTGAGTGAAAACCAATGAGAAATGTTTGTTTAGCACCTCTCCGATTTCCACAGTGTCCTCACTCAACTTCCCATTTCTGTCTTTGATTGGCCCGATTCCTACCCTATCCTTTATTCCTCACATACCTATAGAAAGCTTTAGGGTTCTCCTTTACTCTATTCGCTAAAGACTGCTCATGTCCTCTCTTTGTTCTTCTTAACTCCTAGCTGATCTGTAAGTCTCCATCGCCTCATCTGTACCATTTGTCTCATCAACATATAAGCCTCCTACTTCTTAACAAGAGATGCAATTTCCACAGTAAACCAAGGTTCCTTTACCTTAACACTTCCTCCCTGCCTGACAGGGACATACCTATCAAGGACACGCAATATCTGTTCCTTAAACCAGCTCCACATTTCCATTGTCTGCATTTTGCTACCCCATCCTATGCATCCTAATTCTTGCATAATCGCATTATAATTGCCACTGCCCCATTGATAAGTCTTCACCTTGGCATATACCTATCCCTTTTCATCGCTAAACTAAACATAACTGAATTATGATCACTCTCTCCAAAGTGCTCACCTACACCTGAATCAAACACCTAGTCCGGTTCACGACCAAGCACCAGATCCAATGTGGCCTCCCCTCTTTTCGGCCCTTTGATATACTGTGTCAGGAAACCCTCCTGTACACATTGCACAAAAACTGATCCATCCGACGTACTAGAGTTATAGCATTTCCAGTCAATGTTGGGGAAGTTAAAGTCCCCCATAACGACCACCATGTTACTTTCACTCCTACCCAGAGCAATTTTTCTAATCCTCTCTTCCCCCTCCCTGAAACTCTGTGGCGGCCTATAAAAAATCCAAGCAGTGTGACCTCCCCTCTCCTGTTTCTAACCTCAAGCCACACTACTTCAGTAGACAAGTCCTCATCAAATGTTCTCTCAGCCACCGTTATACTATCCTTGACTAACATGACATGCATGGGCCCATTGCGGTGCTTCAAATTCCATGAGGCAGCCATACTGTCTATGACAGACAGACTCAGTCTGGAACCTCCTCTATCCTTAAGACCTTATGCACTGCCTACGCTCCTCCATTTCCCCTTTGCATGTTCCCTTTTCAACCCACCCCACCCCACCTGCATCACTCCACAATTAGAGCTGTCAAGGGCAGAAGTCTGTGGAAAACCCTCCCTAACCTTCTCTAGCCTCTTTTAAGATGTATTTTAAAATCATTCTCCTTCATCAATGTTTTGATCATCCATGAAACACCTTAGGAGATTTGCCATTATGAAAGATTCCATACAAAGCAAGTAGTTGTTGTTATTGCTGTACATTAGGAGAAACAGGAATGATGCTTTCAATATTCTAACAAGAAAGTCACTGATAGGCGCAGTGTGTAGGCTAAATAATAACATCACATCGTGATGCACAATAAACAAAAAAATAACTAATGCCTGTAAAAATGGCATGTCTATTACCATGGGTGATTTTAATCTACATGTCGATTGGTCGACCCAGCTCAGTCAGGGTAGCCTTGAGGAATTCATTAAGTGTATCCATGATAGTTTTTTTGAACAGTATGAAATGTAACCGACAAGGAGCAAGCTATCCAAGTTCTGGCCCCCATGCAATGAGAAAGGAATAATTAATGACCTCAGAGTTAGGGATCCTCTTGGAAGAAGTGGATACATATGGAGTGAAGTTAGAATACATATGGAGAGTGTGAAGATAAATTACCTGCCCTCGATCTCTTCATAGCCAACTGCCGCTGTGACATTAACCGCCTCAACTTCTCCACCCCTCTCACCCACTCCAACCTCTCACCCTCGGGACATGCATCCCTCCACTCCATCCGTTCCAACCCCAACCTCACTATCAAACTGACAGACAAGGGAGGCGCGGTAGTAGTTTGGCGCACCAACCTTTACACCGCTGAGGCTAAACACCAGCTCGCGGACACCTCCTCCTACTGCCCCCTTGACCATGACCCCACCTCCCACCACCAAACCATCATCTCCCAGACCATCCATAACCACATCACCTCAGGGGATCTCCCATCCACCGCCTCCAACCTCATAGTCCCTCAACCCCACACCGCCAGTTTCGACCTCCTGCCCAAAATCCACAAACGTAATTGCCCCGGCCGATTCATGTCTCAGCCTGATCCTGCTCCACCGAACTCATCTCTGCATACCTCGACACGGTCCTGTCGCCCTTAGTCCAAGACTTCCTCACCTATGTTCGGGACACCACCCACGCCCTCCACCTTCTCCATGATTTTCGTTTCCCCGGCACCCAACGCCTTATCTTCACCAGTTCCTATACACCTCCATCCCCCATCATGAAGAACTCAAAGCCCTCCGCTTCTTCCTTTCCTGCCATACCAACCAGTATCCTTCCACTGACACCCTCCTTCGACTGACTGAAACCGTCCTCACCCTGAACAACTTCTCTTTCCAATCCTCCCACTTCTTCCAAACCAAAGGAGTAGCCATGAGCACCTGCATGGGCCCCAGCTATGCCTGCCTCTTCGTAGGATATGTGGAACAGTCCATCTTCCGCAGCTACACTGGCACCACCTCCCACCTTTTCCTCCGCTACATCGATGACTGTATTGGCGCTGCCTCATGCTACGACGAGGAGGTTGAACAGTTCATCCACTTCACCAATACCTTCCACCTCGACCTCAAATTCACCTGGACCATCTCAGACTCCTCCCTCCCCCTCCTAGATCTTTCCATTTCGATCTCGGGCGACCGAATCAACACGGACATTTAGTATAAACCTACCAGCTCCCACAGCTACCTAGACTACACCTCCTCCCACCCTGCCCCCTGTAAAAAACGCCATCCCATATTCCAAATTCCTTCGTCTCCACCGCATCTGCTCCCAGGAGGATCAGTTCCAATACCATACAACCCAGATGGCCTCCTTCTTCAAAGTCCGCAATTTCCCCCTAGACGTGGTCGACGTTGCCCTCCACCGCACCTCCTCCACTTCCTGCTCCTCCGCCCTTGAGCCCCACCCCTCCAACCACCACCAGGACATAACCCCATTGGTCCTCACCTACCACCCCACCAACCTCCATATACAGCGTATCAACCGTCATCATTTCAGCCACCTCCAAATGGACCCAACCACCAGGGATATATTTCCCTCCCCTCCCCTATCAGCGTTCCGAAAAGACCACTCCCTCCGTGATTCCCGTGTCAGGTCCACACCCCTACCAACCCAACCTCCACTCCCGCCACCTTCCCGTGCAAACGCAAGAAATGCAAAACTTGCGCCCACACCTCCCCCCTTACTTCCCTCCAAGGCCCCAAGGGATACTTCCATATCCACCACAAATTCACCTGCACCTCCACACACATCATTTATTGCATTCGCTGCACCCGATGTGGCATCTTCTATATTGGGAGACAGGCTGCCTACTTGCGGACCGTTTCAGAAAACACCTCTGGGACACCTGGACCAACCAACCCAACCACCCCGTGGCTCAACAATTCAACTCCCCCTCCCACTCCACCAAGGACATGCAGGTCCTTGGACTCCTCCATCGTCAGACCATAGCAACACGACAGTTGTTGGAAGAGCGCCCCATCTTCCGCCGAGAAACCCTCCAACCACAAGGGATGAATTCAGATTTCACCAGTTTCCTCATTTCCCCTCCCCCCACCTTGTCTCAGTCAAATCCCTCGAACTCAGCTCCGCCTTCATAACCTGCAATCTTTTTCCTGACCTCTCCGCCCCCACCCCCACTTTGGCGTATCACCCTTACTTTGACCTCCTTCCACCTATCGCATTTCCAACGCCCCTCCCCCAAATCCCTCCTCCCTACCTTTTTTCTGAGCCTGCTGGACACACTTTCCTCATTCCTGAAGAAGGGCTTATGCCTGAAACGTCGATTCTCCTGTTCTTTGGATGCTGCCTGACCTGCTGCGCTTTTCCAGCAACACATTTTCAGCTCTGATCTCCAGCATCTGCAGTCCTCACTTTCTCGTCCAGTGCAAAGATAAAATCTAATACCTTGGTCCTGTGCTTGAACATGGGGAACTAAAATAGAATGAGGCAGAACCTGGATAAAGTAGACTGGAAACAAACATTTTATGTTGGAACAGTTGATGAGCAGTGAAAGATTTTTAAAGACATTTTAGGAAGTGCTCAGCAAAGGCATATTCCAGTGAAAAGGAAGGACTGTAAGAAAAGGCGGTGGACAATAGATAGGGAATTCTACACCAGTTAGTTTATTCTCTGTAGTTGGAAAGATGTTTGGGTCTATTATCAAGGAAGAAATAGCAGGGAATCTCGATACAAATTGTCCCATTGGGCAAACAGAGCATGGATTCATGAAGAGCAGGTCATGCTTGCCAAATCGTTTGGAATTCTAAGAAGACATTTCGAACAAGGTGGACAACGGGGACCCAGTGGATGCGGTGTACCTGGATTTCCAAAAGGCCTTCAACAAGCTGCCATGCAAGTGGCTATTGCATTATATAAGGGTGCATGGGATAGGGTATTAGCATGGATAGAAGATTGGTTGACTAACAGGAAGCAAAGAATGGGGATAAATAAGCCTTATTCTGGCTAGCAATCAGTAACTAGTAGCGTGCCTCTTGGATCAGTGTTGGGACTGCAATTATTTAGAAATGATACAGATGATTTGGAGTTGGGGACCACATGTAGGGTGTCAAAGTTTGCATATGACACTAAGATGAGTAGCAGGACAAAGTGTGCGGAGGACTGGGAAACTTTGCAGAGGAACATAGATACATGTGAGTGGGCAATGGTTTGGCAAGTGAAATATTATATTCATAAATGTAAAGTCATACTCTTTGGTTGGAGTAACATTAATAAAACGATTATTACTTGAATTTTTTAAAAAGGTACATTATTTGCTATGCAGAGGCACCTGAACATCCTTCTGCAGGAGGGTTAGTCACCAGGCATAACAATCAAATCAGAAGGCAAATGGAATTTTGTCCTTCATTGCTGAAGGGATTGTGTTTAAAAGCAGAGGTTATGTTCTCGCTACAGTGGGTGCTGGTGAGGCCACACATGGAGTATTGCATGCAGTTTTTATCTCCTTACTTGCTCAAGGATGTACTGGCACTAGAGGGGGTGCAGAGGAGATTAAGTATGTTGATTCTGGAGGTGAGGAGTTTGGCTTAACAGAGACTGAGTAGATTGGGATTATATTCAGTGGAATTCAGAAGAATGGATAGATATAAAATAATGAATGGAATAAATAAAATAGAAGTAGAGAGGATGTTTCCACTGGCAGGTGAAGCTAGGACAAGAGGGCATCACCACAAGATTAGATGAAGCAAATTTAGGAGTGAATTGAGAAGGAACGTCTTGACCTTGATGGAGTGCATTGCCCAGGGAAGTAGTTGATGCTCATTCAATGAACATTTTTAAAGCTAAGTTAGTTTTTTAAAAAAAGAAATAATTAATTAAGGATTACGGTGAGAACGTCGGTAATTAGTTCTGCATCCCCGTAATGATCAGCCATGATCTTATTGAATGGTAGAGCAGGCTCGAAGGGCAGGACGGCCTTCTCCTTTTCCTCGATCTCTTGTTCTTATGTTATGCATTCCTCCCTCACTCGTGACTTGGAGGTACTGGTGTTGGATTAGGATGGACAAAATTAAAATTCACAGAACACCAGGTTATAGTCCAACAGGTTTATTTGAAAGCACTACTTTGCTGGTCCTTCATCAGGTGGTTGTGTGGTTTTTAACTTTGTCCCTCATTCTTGGAACTGATAAACAGCAACAAAAGCCACGAAGCAGAGTGCAAGCTCCAGCCAACAGTTGGTATTGTGGACAATGAAGAAGGTTATCTCAGAATACAATGGGATATTGATCAGATGGGCCAATGGGCTGAGGACAGGCAGAGAGGATTTAATTTAGATAGATTAGGTTAGGATATCTGGTTGTCATAGACAGGTTGGACCGAAGAAGTGATTGATGTCAGCGGCGGACCAATGCAGAGGCAGGGGAGGAGCTGGAGGACTTGGCGGGGCAGGTTTTCCTCCGACCAATCAGTGAATGAGGGCGGGACTAGACTATACCACGTGATCATCCTCGCGGTGGGCGCGGATTTTAGGGACATGTGCTGAGTGCTGTTGGTAAGGAAAGAAATAAACAGTAGGAAGGGGGAGGGAAATGGTGTTGGAATGGCCTGAGAGGTTTTACAATCATTTGATACACATCGGAAAATACAAATTTGAAACTTTTGCACAAACGGGAATATGTCTCGTTGAGTAATCGGCCCGAGTGAGCGCCGCCATCTTTATTCGGGGCAATGAGTCACTGGACACGTGCGAGGCCGCCAGCTTTGTAGGGGGCAAAGTTCAGAGGGATGTATGTACAGCCTTCCCTGGTAAAAAGAGTCAGAGGGTAGGATTTACACAGAGCACATTCAAACCCAGAGAAATGGAGTTTTATTCTGGATTTGTTTCATCATTCATTTAAATGATTTGGATGTGAATAGACGCCGTATAGTTGGTAAGTTTGCAGGTGACAGCAAAATTGGAGGTATTGTGGACAATGAAGGAGGTTATCTCAGAATAGAGTTGGATATTGATCAGATGGGCCAATGGGCTGAGGAGTGGCAGATAGGATTTAATTTAGATAGATTAAGCTAGAATATCTGGTTGGCATAGGTTGGACTGAAGAAGTCTGTTTCTGTGCTAGACATCCTTGACTGTGGGATCATAAAAGTGAACTCTGCTCTGGTTCACCTCTGGGTTCTCTGATGTCCACTTGTTCATTATCTAGCTTCCTCAGTGTCTCATGGGTGTATTTTTTGCTGTGTATAGTATTTGACTATTACTTTCACAGCTGTTTTGTAAATGAATTGAAAAATGTAGAGCTGGAAAAACACAGCAGGCCAGGCAGCATCCGAGGAGCAGGAGAATCGACGTTTTGGGCATAAGCCCTTCTTCAGGAATGTAAATGAATTGTCCACTGCTGCTTGGCTCCTGACCATACGCTGTTCCATTATCAGGTTATTTTTTCCACAATATCTTTGACAGTCAAGAATTCTTTTTTCCAATAAGCGAGTGCATTTTCCTTCAATTTCTGACAGTCAAATTCTGCACCATTTTCATTCCCTGTAATTCATATTGCACTCCCTGAAACATCAACTGTGTATTTCTCCTTCCACAGAAACCAGTGATCAATGCCAAAGCCTTGTTGCCTGTGGAGAGGGTGATGTTTGACTGCCTTGTACTGCTGCAGTTTGTATGGTGAAGGTGCTCCCACAGCATGGTTGGATAAGAGACATTACAGATTATTCACTCAGCGATATTGAAGAGTAGAAGATATCTGTACAAATCATCATGGTTTTAATTTCACAAAAATATTATTGAGAAGTTTTGACATAAGGCTACAGATGGAGAATATTGTGTACAGTAACCAAAACCATTGCCAAATAAGCAGTTTTTCAAGAATGCCTTAAAGGAAGAAAGTAGATCTTAGAGAGTTAGAGTGGGGATTCCAGACCAAGTTCCCTTGGAGTCTATAGAAACATTCACACAGGAGAACTCAAAAATAAACACATCATTGAGAGTCTGAACTAAAATGAGTTATTGAGATATGAAAGGGTGTGTGGTGCAGGGAGATAGGAATGATTACAGCCAGGAATTAATTCAAAGGTGCGAAAGTAAATGGTTGTTGCTTATAAATGGGAGTCTTTTGATTGATCAGCAAGTTTTGGTACAAGTGAGCAGTTCGGCAGTAGTGTTTTCAATATTCTTGAGATTATCGGGAGGGTGAATGTGGGATGCTGGCCAGGAGTGGGTTTAGATAGTGAAATCTAGAGTTAACAAAAGGAATGAATGAGAGTTTCAGCAAATGAGCTGAGACTGTGGTGAGGTCAGGTGATATCACTGAAGTCGAAATAGTGGACCTGGAGGGGGTCTGGCCTGTCATCCTCACCTCATTCAGCTGTTTATCAGTTTGTGAATCAAGTCTGTAACAAGCTCAGGAACTGAGTGGCCCTGGCAGAACCCAAACTGGGCATCGCTGAGCAGGGTATTGCTGAGCAGTTGCTTGACAGCACTGTTGATGACACCTTCCATCACCTCACTGCTGAGTGAGTGTGGACTGATGGAGGACAATTGGCTGAGTTGGATCTGCCCTGTGTTGTTGTGTTGGAACATCCCTGAGCAATGTTCCACAAAGTCGGTAGGCGCCAGTGCTGGAACAGTACTTGCCTTCGTGGGCAGCAGATTCTGGAGCACAGCCAACAGTATTATTGCCAGAATATTGGCAGGGCCCATACATTTACACTGCTTATCCATTTCTTGATCTGATTTGAAATGAGTTTTCAGCCAAGTTGATTCATATCTGTGATGTGAGGGACCAATGGAGAAGGCTCATCCACCTGGCACTGCTGGCTGAAAAGCGCTGCTAATGCTGTCCTCTTATCTGTTGCATGGATGTGTGAGACCCCTCCATCGGTAAGGGTAGGGATATCTGTGATGGTTCCTCCAGTGAGTTGTTTAATTGTCCATCACTATTCTTGACTTGGTGTGGCAGAACTGCAGAACTCACATCTAATCTATTGGCTATGGGATCACTTAGTTCTATTTAGTGTTGCTTGTGCTGTTTGGCATGCAGGTTTGGAAGCTGCACCAGGTTGGCACCTCATTTTTATGTCTGCCTTGTACTGCTCCTGACATGCCCTCCTGCATTCACCATTGAACCAGGGTTGATCCCCAGCTTGATGTTAATGGTTAAGTGGGGGATATCAGGCCATGAGATTTCAGATTGGGCTGGAGTACAGTTATGCTGCTGTTGTTGGCCCACAGTGAGACAGAAGTTGCAGGGTCAAGAGGGCTGATTGTGTTGTATTTTCCAGTGCATTGGTAGATGTAATGTGGTCCATCCAGTTTCATTCCTTTGTTGAGACTGTGCAGTGATTAATACAATGAGTGACTTGATGGGCCACTGTCGGGTTTCTTTCCCTCAAGGACATTGTCAATGGCAGAAAAACATCCCCAATGGTTCCATGGCAAACAGTAGATTCTTCATGCCAGTTATTTTTTTTCTTGAATTCAGAGCCACCCTCTACCGATTTGGGATTCAAACCTGAAGTTCAGTTGTATATTTTAATATTCTTGATAAATGATAAATACGACAGGTTTGTTCACTTATTTTTAGAATCACTATCAAGGTTTTGTTTATTGTTTTGGAAATAAAAACACTGTCCATTACCCTGTTTCCTCCATCCTCCCCTCCAACAACAAGAGTGAGGAGCACATGGAGTTTCTCTGTCAATAACATTGAGACAATCCAATCAGCTGCCTCTGCTTCTTTCCTCCCTCTCCACTAGCCCACCGAGCCAAACTGCCTCACAAGAGTGCTCCTCATTTTAGTCCTAAACTTGCATTTCGAGTCCCTTGTCAAGCCTTATTAGAGGTCATCTTGACCATTTACCCTCGTGTAGCTAAATCATGGACATTCCAAAACTGTCTCATCCTCCTGCTTGTCACCGCCCTCCCTCCCTCCACCACGGTCACCTCCCCCCCCCCCTCCCCCCCCCACTTGCAATTCACAGATATTTTTCCATGATCTGTCTGTCTGTCTTTTCTGGTTATGTCCTTCTCTCCCATTCTCCTAAAACCTAATATTTGACCTCACCATCGTTGGAAAATCCTGCTCCGTCTCCACTCTCCGTTTCCTTTCTGAATTCCTTGTATTTGATGTCCCTCCAGGGTCTATCCTTGGTCCGTCCTGTTTCTGACCTACATACTGCCAGGAGGTAACATTGCCCAAAAGCACTGTTGAGTTTCACATGTACACTGACAATGTCCAGCTCTCCCTTCCCATCATCCCTCTCCATTACTCCACTGTTACTCAGTTATCAAACTGCTTACCACGCTTCGATTAGCTGCAATTCACTCCAATGATACACTGTCATTGTTAAACCCATTGCCTTCAGTTGCTATTCCAAATTCATTTCCCTTACTGCTGTGTCCCTCCCTCTCACTGGGAAGTGTCTGAGGCAGAACTACACTCTTCACAATATTGCTCTCATATCTGACCCCAAGGTGACCTTCTGATCAGCCATCTACACAATCACAAACACCAGGAATTCCAATCTCTAAAACGTTGCTTATCTCCTTCTCACTCCAGCTCCATTGCTGCTGAAACCCTAACCTGTGTTGGTGTTGCCTTTAACTTGAGAAATCTGAAACAGAACCCTTGATTCCGCGACTGATCCAGAATCTGGTTCAAGACTCACCGTAATGGGACACATCCTCTCCATATTTACCCTGTCAAACCTTGACAGAATCCTGTATGTTTCAAAGAGATCACCTCTCATTCTTCCAAAGTCCAGTGAGTAGATTCCCAACTTGTTCACCCTTTGCTGACAGGATAATCCTTCAAAACATGGATCATCCCAATGGATCTTCTCTGAAATGCCTCCAATAAACTGCTCTATTTCATGAACTAAAGTGACCAAATCTGTTCACGTTACTCCAGATGTGGTCTCACTTGTCATTTGTTTAGTTGCCCTAAGGTATATACTCCAAACTCTTATATTGCAAACTCTTTGAAATAAGGGACAGTATTCCATTCCCTTTCCTGATTCCCTGTTGTAACTGTGTGCTCGCTTTCTGTTTCCTGCTCATTTTCCCCCAGTCCCTTTGTGATGCAGCCTTCTACAGTTTATCCCAAGTTATACTCTATTTGCCAACTTGTTGCCCAAGTTTCCTGTGAATATCTCTCTGTAAACTGTTTATAACCTTTTGGAACTTTCCTGTTATGCCTTTTCTAGGAGATTCCCCCCTCATAATTCGAAACATGTACTGTGAGCACTGGGCAGTGGGAAGCATGCGCAGTTGCTATCTTTCAGGGATACTCTGTTTCATGACTGGGAGGAGCTTGTTGCCCATTGGTCAGAATGGAGACATCTTGCCCATCGAGCTGCATGAGCCTTTCACACCCCATGTCTTATTGAGGAGGCTCAGCGGCAGAATGGAAGGAAAGAAAATGAAGGAAATCCTGCTCTCCACATCTCACTGAATCTTGGGATATTCTGTCCCATGTTCAGTCACATGAAGTCCCAAGGTGGAAACTCATAGAAACCCACATAGATTTGCCCTTGAAGAGCCTGCTGACCTCCACCAGGGGTAATGTGTACAGTCCTCCTATAAACTTGTATTATAGGCAGATATTCAGATGGTAATCTCAGTCACTGTAACGCCAAACTGACAGAATTACTCAATACATCAGGGCCTGGATATTCGTATTGTGTTCCAGATCAATACCATTTGCTGAATAAAAGTTCTCCCTTGAAACAAACCATCCTTTCAATAGATCTTCCCAAATCTTCAACATGTGTCCTGGAATCCTTGTATAATGAGCTGAAGGGTCTAAGGTTTATTATAATAATGCGTAACTTTTGTAAACCACTTTGTCACAGCTCCCCAAATTTCTTTTGCTACAAGGAGAACACCCCAAACTCCTGATTCCCCAATGTCTGTTTGCTCTCTATAAGGTACACATCAGGATTGTGTTGGAACATTCTCCACTTGCCTGCATCAGTGCACCCCCCCCCCCAACAATATTAAAGAAAGTGAACATCCTCCAGGATAAAGTACTGTACCCGAGTGATTTCCCATCCACCACCTTCAGCATTCCCTTTCCCCACCCTCGAGGCACAGTGGCATCACTGTGTAAAAGATCAAGTCAGCATTGTCCTCCCCGACCATAGGACTGCTCTCTCATGAGAGAGAGATGTCTGGTAGTGGTTAACCTGAATATTACCACAGCGCAGGCAAGGGGAGAGGTTGAAAAGGAGAGTCCATTAATTGCGGATGGTTATTCTTGATGTGTATTAGCAACACACATGTCACGTGAACAATTAATGTTAAAAAAAGGCCCACAAATTCTGCAACTAAAATCCCCCATTCCTTGAACCATCCTGGTAAATCTCCTGTGCCCCCTGTCAGGGACCCTGCCATCCTTCACAATGTGTGGGCGATCTGTGGTTCGCACAGACCCAGCTGCTCTGTGTTCCTGTGGGTGATAGCATAGAGCAACAGTTGCATTAAACCTCACTGTCTGGAAGAGAGTGAGAGACAGAAATCCTGAAGGCATTTAAAATCTATTTCGGAACACACTTGCAAGGCCAAGGCTGACAGGTCTATGGGCTCTGTGCTGGAAAATGGGATTAAAATAGTTAGCTGGGAGATTTCTTTACAGCATAAATCCAATGGACCACAAACCGGTTTTTTCATGTAGACCACAAACGCGTAATATAGGAATATGACAAGCCACAATAGAAACCAGGTCAGAGAAGATGATATTAGAATAGATGATACGTGATTAAATAATGTTTTTTGGAGGAAAAATGTGACAGAGGTTAAGCGGGACATTGTGGATCTCTGGGTGCATGAATCTGAAATAAAAATGGGTTATCCTGAAGGCTGGAATTAAAGAAAGGCACATCACAGAGATTTGAGAGGGTGGACAAGATTAAAGATAGAGAGTGTGTTGAGACTGGAGGAGATTAGAGGTTGGAGGATGTTGCAGAGATATTGAGATGTCTTTGATGCAGAGATAGTGGTAGTTCTGAGGCTAGAGAGGAATTACAGAGATAAGGATGAGTTGTTCGCTTTCCCAACCCGACCTCTTTACTGATAATGATTGTTTCTCTGTCCTCATCTGCCACATCCTCCATAGGCCTGTGACAATGAGAGTATGCAGACAGTATGTTCCTGTTAAGGCCAAGGCTGGGAGGCGTCGAGAATGCTGCATGACCTGAGAAATTGAGGCTGTGGTCAAGAAAATGAAGGAAGGATATGTCAGGTACAGACCGCACTGTGTTTGTGTGAATCCCTAGAGGACTGTAAGGGTAGTAGGAGTATACTCGCGGGAAACCAGGAGGTGAAAAAGGGGACATGAGATAGCTTTGGGAAAAAGGTTTAAGGAGAATCCAAAGAGATTCTAGAAATACACTAAAGACAAAAGAATAACTAGGCAGAGAATAGCGACCCTCAAAGATCAACAAGACTGCCTATGGAACAACAGGACGTGGGAGAGATTCTGTGAGTATTTCATGTCAGTTTTTAGTGAAAGGGGATATAGAAGTTAGAGAAGTTGGAGAAATAAATAGTGATAACTTGGCAAGTGTACATATTACAGAGGAGGAGGTACTGGATGTCTTAAAATGCATAAAGATGCATAAATCCCTGGAATCTGATCAGGTGTATCCCAGAACTTTGTGGGTAATTAGAGAAGCTTTTGCTGGGCCCCTCGCTGCGATATTTGTATCATCGATCGCCACAGGTGAGGTGCTGGAGGATTGGTGCCATTATTTGAGAAAGGTGGTAAGGAAAAGCCAGGGAACTATAGACCGGTGAGCCTGAAGTCAGTGGCACAGAAGTTGTTGGAAGGGATTCTTAGGGACAGGATTTACATGTCATTGCAAAAGCAAGAAAATATTAGGGAGAGTCAGCATAGCTTTGTGCATTGAAATCAGTACCTTGGACTTGAGAAAGACACAAGGTTTCACATAAAACACTGGTTAGCAGGTTCAATACCATAGAATTCTGGCGGAACTAGCTGTTTGGATATGGAATTGGCTGGAAGGTCAAAGAGTCATAGATGGACAGCACAGAAACAGAGACCCGTCGGTCCAACCAGTACATGCTGATCAGATATCCCAATGTAATCTAGTCCCCCCGGTCAGCACCCGGCCCATATCCTTCCTATTCATATCCACATGAAGATGCCTTTTAAATGTTGCAATCATAATGGCCTCCACCACTTCCTCTGACAGCTCATTCCATACACGTCCCACCCTCTGTGTGAAAACATTGTCTCTTAAGTCTCTTTAAAGTCTTTCCCCTCATATCATAAACCTATGCCCTCTTGTGTTGGGATCCCCCACGCCAGGGAAAAGACTTTGTCTATTTATCCTATCCATGCACCTCATGTTTCTATACACATCGATAAGATCACCTCTCAGCCTCCGACGCTGCAGGGAATACAGCCCCAATCTATTCAACCCCCAGCCTAGCTCAAATCCTTCAACCCTGGCAAAGTTCTTGTAAATCTTTTCTGAACCCTTTCAAGTTTCACAACATCCTTCCAATAGGAGGGAGACCAGATTTGTACACAACGTTCCAAAAGTGGCCTAACCAATGTCCTGTGCAGCCACAACATGACCTCACAACTCCTGTACTCAATACTTTGTCCGATAAAGGAAAGCATACCAAATGCCGCCTTCATTATCCTATCTACCTGCACTCCAAGGTCTCTTTGTTCAGTAACACTCAGCAGGTCCTTTCCATTAAGTGTATAAGTCCTGCTAAGATTTGAGTTTCCAAAATGCCAATCCTCAGCCCATTCACCCATCTGATCAAGATCCCACTGTCCACTACACCTCCAGTTTTGGTGTCATCTCACTAACTATACCTCTGATGTTCACATCCAAGTCATTGATATAAATGATGAAAGGTAGTGAATCCAGCAGTGATCCTTGTAACAGTCCACTAGTCACAGGCCTCCAGTCTGAAGAGCCAGTTCTGTATCCAAATGGTTAGTTCTCCCTGTATGCCATGAGCTCTAACCTTGCTGAGAAGTCAGTGTCATAGTGGAGGGTGCTTTTTGGACTGGAAGCCTGTGATGACCAATATGCTGTCAGGCTGTGTACTGGGTCCACTGCTTTTTGCCATTTATATAAATGATTTCTATGTGAATATAGGAGCTATGGTTAGTAGGTTTACAATAGACACCAAAATTGGAGGTGCAGTGGACAGCAAAGTTACCCGAGAGTACAATGAGACTCCAATTAAATGGGCTGAGGAGTGGCAGATGCAGTTTAATTTAAATAAATATGAGGTTCTGCATTTTGGAAAAGCAAATCAAGGCAGGACTTCTACACTTAATGGAAAGGTCCTGGTGAGTGTTGCTGAACAAAGAGATCTTGGAGTGCAGGTTCATAGTTCCTTGAAAGTGGAGTCATTGATAGGCAGGGTACTGAAGAAAGTGTTTGGTGTACTTGCCTTTATTGGTCAGTGCATTGAGTACAGGAGTTGTGGCGTCATTTTGCGGCTGTACAGGACATTCATTCAGCCACTTCTGGAATTCTGTTTTCAGTCCTGGTCTCCCTGCTATCGGAATGATATTGTTAAACTTGAAAGGATTTAGAAATAATGCAAAGATGTTGCCAGGGTTGAGGGATTGAGCTATAGGGAGAGGCTGAATAGACTGAGGCTGTTTTCACTGGAGAATCAGATGCTGAGAGGTGACCATAGAGGTTGATAAAATCGTGAGGGACATGGATAGGGTAAACAGCCAGGGTCTTATTCCTGTTTAGGTCAGTCCAAAACTAGAAAGCACAGGCATGAGGGAAAAGACTGAAAAGGGATATTAGGGGTAAAGTTTCAAGCTGAACATGGTACGTGTATGGAATGAGCTGCCAGAGAAAGTGTGGAGGCCGGTACAGTTACAACATTTAAAAGGCATCTCATTGGATATGTGATTGGGAAAGGTTTAGAAGGCTATGGGCCAACTGTTGGCATATGTGCCGAGATCAATTTAGGATATCTAGTCAGCATGGACAAGTTGGACTGAAGGGTCTGTTTCTGTGCTGTACATCTCTATGACACTAATAAATTAAAATTAAGATTTAGCAGAAGGTCAGACAATTCTCCTTGGAGCTGAGAAGGTTAAGCAGTGATTTTGACCAGGAGTTGATTTGTTTCCAGGGTATTTCATTTACAGAGAGACAGAGTGAGAAATTTTTAACGTCACAATTTTTAGTAACTATTTTCAGGTAACTGGCAAATAATGCAGGTTAAAAATGTGAAGATTATTTTACTCACTAAGTTCTGAGCATCTGGAACAGTTTGACCAAGAGCTGGATGCAGATTCAGTAGTTATTGTCAAAACAAATTTGAAATTTAACTTTTTTAAGGAAGGATTTGGAGGGCTATGTCCAAATGGGAGGTGAGTTGGGATAGATTGGCACCATCTCCAGAGGGAGAGAGTACAGCCCCAATGGGCTGAATAGCCCCCAGCCCCTGTCCTCTGTGATAATGACGCATTCACTGTGAATGATGAAGCTCATCACAGGGCAGAGCCGTAGAGATGTACACCATGAAAATAAACCCTTTGGTTAAACTGGGCCATGCTGACCAGATATCCCAACCTAATCTTGTCCCATTTGCCAACACTTGGCACATATCACTCTACACCCTTCCTATTCATATACCCATCCAGATGCCAAATGGTTTAATTGTACCAACATCCTCCACTTCCCGACAGAAAATTCCATACACGCACCAACCTCAGTGGGGGGAAAAAATTGCCCCTCAGATACATTTTAAATTCTTCCCCTCTCATCTTAAACCTATGCCCCCTCATTCTGGACTCCCCGACCCCAGGGAAATGACCTTGTCTATTTATCCTACCCATTGCCCCTCATGGTTTTATAAACCTCTATGAGGTCACCCCTCAGCCTCTGATGCACCTGGGAGGATCCCAACACTCAGGTCACAATGGGGCCTGGCTGATTGACACAGGTTCAGACCAATAGGAGAGTTGGCGTCACCCTCTAGCCAATGGGAGTGAATGAGGGGTGGGTCCAGCAGGCCAACACATGACCATCAGCTTTGCAGACGCAGTGTCACTGTGAGAGGGGACTGAATGTGAAGGAGTGGGAGAGACAGCAGATACTGGGAGAGATATGGAGTTAGTGTGGACTGGGAAGGTTGATAAACACTGTTTCCAACTGCTGGACCTGAATTAGATACTCCGGGTAAATTAGAACCACAAGAACTCTTGATGCTGTAAATCACACACAACCAGAAGGTACTGGAAAAGCTCAACAGATCTGGCAGCATCTGTGAAAAGAAATCATTTCGCATTTTCGATCCAGTGACGCTTCCTCAGGAGCTGATGTTACTGAGAAAAAAATGTCCGTTTTTATACAGAAGGTAGGGGTTAAGGAGTAAATGATCGGTGGGGATAGAGTCCAAAGAGAGAGAGAGGAGCAGTTGGACAAAGGAGTGGATAACGATCTGACGGGGGGAGGATGAATAGCTGTTTATGGGGACTGTTAGTGGCTAACCATAGGTAATGTGTAATGACAGGCTACGTAATAACAAGGCCTGGTATGTGGGGTAGGGGGCAAAGACACTAGGACGTGGGAGAGTTCAGGACTTAAAATTATTGAATTTGATGTTGAAGCCAGAGAGTTGCAGGGTCCCCAAGTGGGAGATTAGGTGTTGTTCTTCCAGCTTGTGTTAAAGTGTGGCGCTGGAAAAGCACAGCAGGTCAGGCAGCATGCAAGGAGCAGGAGAATTGACATATTGGGCATGTCAGCATTTCATCAGAAATGTGGGTGGTGGAATATGGCTGAGAGATAAATAGGGAGGGGTGTTTGGGGTTGGGCGAAGGGAGCTAGGGAGGCAATAGGTGGTTGTAGATGGAGGGTAGAATGGACAATTGGAAAGGAAGAATATCAGGTGGGGCTGTTCAAGAGGGTCTTGCCGAGTTGGAGGGTTGAATCGGAGATAAGTTGGGGGAGAGGAGATGAGGAAACCTTGATGCCGTGTGGTTGAAAGTTCCCAAGGTGGAAGATGAGGTGTTCTTCGCCAGGTGTCGGGTGGCTCGGATTTGTGGGATGGAGGACTTGCATGTCCTTGGCAGCATGGTGGCGGAGGGGGTGGGCGGTAGCCGAAATGGTCAGCTACAGAGCGGTGGGGTTGGCTGGTGTATGTGTCCCAGAAATGTTCCCTGAAATACTCCACAATTTGGCGTCCTGAGAGCAAGGGACACAATAGGTGAGGTGTTTGGGTGGGCAGGGAATTCTCTGCTGGATGTGGGAGGATACAGTGGTGCCTTGGATGGAGGTGAGGGGAAGGTGTAGGTACAGGTTTTCCACCTCTTGCAGTGGCAAGCGAAGGTGCCTGGAGTGGAGGGTGGGTTGGTGGGGAGTGTGGATCTAACGTGGAAGTCACAGAAGGTATGATCTCTGTGGAAATGAAAGGGATGGGGAGGGAAATATATCTCAGGGGGTTGGATCTGATGGTGGAAAGAGCAGAGGATGATGCGTTGTATCTGGGTGGAAGGTGAGGATGGTGGGATTCCATCTTTGTTGCATTTGGAGGGGTGGGGTTCAAGGGCAGTGGTGTGGGAAGTGGAGGAGATACACTGGAGGGCATTGTTGACCACATATGCGGGGACATTTGCAGTCCTTGAAATAGGAAGCCATTTGGTATGTTCTGAAGTGTTCTTCCAGCATGCATCAAGCTTCACTGGAACACTGCAGTAAGCATGAGACAGAGATGTTGGACAGGGAACATTCTTGTGTGTTAAAGAGCAGGCAACTGGAAGCTCAAGGTCTTTTTTGCAGGCATAATGTAGATCATCAGCCGCCACTTTCACCACCGCCACTGAGATGCTAGAAGGTTCTTGTCTCCTCCATTAACAGCTTTCCAACTCCCCACTCCTTTATCTTTCCAAATGTTCCTGTGTCTCTTTGGGCTCTGTCTCCACCTATGAGTTACTCTTTAACCCCTATCTCCTGTAGTCTAAAGATCTATAGGTTAGGTGAATTTGCCCAGCTAAGTTTCCTGTAGGGTTCAGGGATGTGCATTAGTCCGGGTAAACGGTGAGTAATAGAGTAGGAGAATGGGTCTGGGTGGGATAAACTTCGGAGGGTGAGTGTGGAATTGTTGGGCCAAAGGGCCTGTTTCCTGAAGGGATTCTAATTTTCCCAGCTGTCATCGGTTCTGAGGAAGGGTCACTGGACCCGTGATGACCCATGGTGTGTGCAGGAGGCAGAAAGGAGAAAGGGGAAAATGGCAGCAGAAACCGGATGAAATGTATCAGTGTAGACTGGGAGGGTTTAGTTATACTCTGTGCAGGTAGTTAGTTTGAATTAGAAACTCTTGGTCCCACGTTTGCAGCAAAGGGGAAGATGGCTTGGGCCTCAGGCAGTGAGAGGACCTGGGTTATGGCCACCATCTTTATTTGGGGCAAGGTACAGCAAGGAGCATGAATGTGTCCTCTTCCTGGGTGGGGGCGGGGTGATTTGAAGAGGAGCATTTACACATCAAACACATACCAAGAGAAGTGTTTACCTTCACTATTCATCTTGCACTGACTGTGAGCTTTGTTTTGTGAATTCAGTTTATAGGATATTAATTCAGAATAATTGAGACTGGGATCTCATTAAACAAGTTTCTACAGTCAGCGGAGTCATCAGGATCTGAATATCATTGGCATTTAACTGTGGAACGAGAAAAGTCTGTCTGTTCTGTCTGTGGGAAAATATCTTCAATATTTTTGTCAAACCAAAAGCAGAAAGATGTTCAAGTTCATGATTGGATAACCCTTGGGGTATGTGTTCAATTCTTGGCCCTGCAGCTGTGGAAGGGGGTATTGGCCTGAGAGAGGGCGCAGATTTATCCAAATTACACCTCGTCGTTTTGCAGGAGCTGTCAGATTTTGTCTTAATCATCCACTTTATTATGTTAATCTGTAAACTCCCTACTTCCAATTCTCTGCAAATTTCTCATTGAAATTCCTTTTGGACTCAAATTCCAGCACCATTTCAGGTGGAACGTTCCAGATTCTGACAATTGTCTGTTCATTCAGAAACTGCTGAAGTCCATTATGACTCTGGGGTTACAAAGGGCTGAATTGAAAGATGCAATGCTGGTCCTGAGCTCCCATTGAGATGCATTGGAACAGTACAGGAGGCTGAGGGCAGTGTAGGTGTGACCAGACAATGAAAATGACAGGGCTGCACTGTGAGGGCTGCTTGGCTCAATGAGAGTGTTTTGGAGTTGGATGTAAATAGTGAGGTGAGACAGGGAGAAGGTGAAGCTGAAACTCAGTTTTAGTTCAGGCCGTTCAGGAATTCACAGTCCCAATGGGAATAGCCAATTTGTCAGTGATACCTGTGGAGTACTTAAGTTTTTAAAGTATGACATATCAGCTTAAGTAAAGATGTTTTTTTGGTATTATAATGGACATGTTTGAAGTGAAGGAAGGTTACTCACTCATTTAAATTCTCTTAATGGGAATAACTAGATGAATGTCGAGAGACGTTATGACAGGAGCCCTCAGACCCGTGGTGTGCTCTTCTTGCACAATGTGGGAAATAAGGGCTGCTTCCAGTGTCCCTGACGGCTATTTGTGCAGGAAGGGTTCCCATCTGCAGCTACTGGGAAACTGCTTTTCAGAGCTGGAGCTGAAAGTGGACTCACTGTGGAGCATCTGCAATACTGAGAATGTTATGGACAGCACGTTTAGTGAGTTAGTCACACTGAAGGTGAGGGTTACACAGGCAGAAAGGGAATGGGTGAACATCAGATCTAGTAAAAGGCTCAGGAAGGGAGTACAGGAGTCCCCCGTTGTTATCCCCTTCTCATACAGATACTGTATACCGCTTGGGATTCTGTAAGGGCGGGAATGGGTGGGGTGGCTTCTCGGGAAATCAGCAACAGCCAGGTTCATGACACCACAGAGAGCTCTGCTGATCAGAACAAGAGGACTGCAAGTGGCAGGGCTATAGTGACAGGGGATTCAATAATCAGGGGTACAGCCAGGCACTTCTGTGCCCACAGATATGAATCCAGGATGGTATGTAATCTCCCTGGTGCCAAGATCCATGATATCATGGAGTGGCTGCAGGACATTCTGGAGCTGGAGGGTAAACAACCCATGGTCGTGCAACACACAGATACCAAGGACATCGCTAAACAGAGGGATGAGGGCCTGAAAGCTGGACATAGGGAGAGCAGAGATGCATTAAAATGTAGCTCCTGAATTGTAATAATGTCAGACTTACTCCCAGTGCCATGTGCTAATGAGAGCAGGAATGAGAAGGTCGATCAGCTGGATGTGTGGCTGGGGAAATGGTGTACCAGAGAAGGGTTATGATTCTTCAGGCACTGGGACTGTTTCTGGGTGGGACCTGTACTAGCCTGACTGGTTACCCCTGGGCAGAGCTGAGACAAATCTGGTGGGGGCTTTTGCCAGTTCCATTGGTGAGTTTGTAACTAGTCTGGCAGGGGGATGGGAACGAAAGTGTAGGCTTAGATGGGTCAGATTCAGGACAGGGAATGGGAGGTAGAATATTAATGATGTAGTTAGCGGCTCAGAAAGCCACAGGAAAGGAGGATTAAACGAAGATTGAGTCCCTCTTCATCCATCAGTCCTGACATCCCAGGAATGTGAGTCAACAAAATCTGGAGCTGTTTACATGTCGATGACTCTATGTGCTTCAGCAAAATGCTGGAAATCTACAAAAAAAACAAAGCGCTGGAGATCCTCAGCAGGTCGGGCAGCATCTGAAATGGTGACAGATGCAGGAAACATTGCAGCCTTAAAGAAGTGTTTAGATGATCACACCAAGCACTACAATATCGGTTACACGCTGAGTGCCACAACATGGGACTAGCATAAATAGGTGCTTGATGACCAGCATGAATACGATGGGGCTGGAAAGTTGACGTTTTGGGTCAGGGTTATTTATCAAGACTGACAAAGGGTCCCGACCCAAAACATCAACCTTCCTGCTCCTCTGATTCTGCCTGACCTGCTGCACCTCCCCAGGTCCACATTGTACAGACTCTGACTTCCAGCATCTGCAGCCCTTAACTATCTTCACATCCCAGGGCTCATCTGGTGATCCTCCTTTACACACTCTCAATAACCAGGAGAGCCTTCCTTGGAAAAGGGGAACAAAGGTGTATACAGTACTCCAGGTGTGGTCTCACCAAGGCCCTTCCAGAAAGGGATCCCTGCCCCCATCTTATCCATAATGGTCATCAAGCGCACGTGCCTGGTGTGATCATCTCAACACTTCTTCAAGGCTGCAATGTTTCCTGCATCTGTCACCATTTCAGATGCTGCCAGACCTGCTGAGGATCTCCAGCACTTTGTTTTCTCTGTTATAGAGTATTGAATGGGGGGATTTGCAGTTGAGAAATTCAAATTGAACTTCATGTTACTTGATCCGTGCCGATCTGAATATCATTGGCCTTTTCATCTGGAAGGAAAGGTGTGTATTCTGTCCGTGGGTGAATATTTCAAATGTCAGTGTGACTGGAAAAGTACTGAGACAGTGAAGTCCATGTTAGTGTGGGGACTTGGTTTTTGAAAGTCTAAAAAATCATGGCACATTTCCCTGGAATAGTCAAGCCACAGATTGGTTTTGTATGAGGACAATTAGCCATGAAACCAGAAAGACCAAAGGATTCCTGCATCATGGAAAAATCTATGAAAATGGGATTGTTGTAATGGAGTGAATTATGTAATCCATTGGTGTTGTCACATCGGTTCCAGCGCCGTAGGGAAACACGGGAAATGTGATGAATGCAGTGTAGGTTTCAGTTATTCAACTGGAAAGGTGAAGAAGAAATTTACAAGGATGATGCCAGGTCTCAGGAGTCTGAGGTACAGGGAGAGGTTGGACAAGTGAGGACTTTTTTGTTTAGAGCAGAGGACACTGTGGGGGAATATTTTATAGAAGTGTATAAGACCATGAGAGGCATGGGTAAGGTGAATGAACTCGGTCTTTTTCCCAGGGACTCAAGTGTTGGAGAGCATCAGGTTAAAGTTAGAGGAGAAAGAATACATGGGAAACTGAGGGGCAACTGTTCTACACAAAGGTGGTATGTATATGGAATGAGCTGCCAGTGGAAGTGGTTGAGGTGGGTATATTAACAACAAGTAAAAGACATTTGGACAAATGCATGGATAGGAAAGTTTCAGAAGCAGATGGGCCAAGTGCAGGGAAATGGGGTTAGTGTGGATGGACATTCTGATTGGCATGGGCCAGTTTGGGCCAAAGGGCCTGTCTCTGCTGCAGGATGCTATAACTCTAAGTGCATTTGCTATTTCTCCCCCTAATTCTGTTGGTATCATGGTATGTATTCCATCAGGGCAAGGAGACTTGTTTACCTTTAGCTCCATTAGCTTGCCCAGCTCTAACTCTTTCGTGATAATGATTGTTTCTTGGTCCTCACCTTCCTCAGTCTCCTTATCAATTACTGGCATGTTCTTCGTATCCTCCACTGTGAAGCCTGACTGCTGTGTGCTCATATTCCTGAACCCTGCTGGATAGGAATAACCAGGCACAGAACTCTGAGAGGTCTTCTTTGAGTCTTTTATTGATGAAACATGGCAGTTACATGGATAGTGTACATGCAAAACACCTCCAGGCAGCATCAGGTAACTCCCCGCCTGTCCGATGTGCCACTCCCATTCTTAAACCTTTGTGGTTTGGGACCTTGAATAGAGACTGTCTCTCAGTATTATCTCCATGGCAACGGCAGTTAGAAAGTCGAGGTCAGTTCAGCACTTTGTGGTTAACCACCCCCGCCCCCCCAACGCCCCCGTGGCTCCCTCAAGTACCTGACAGGCAGTTCAGTTTCCGTGGGGCTCTCTATCAGGATGCTGATGTGCAGGAGCCAGGGTTGGGGTGGGGTGGACAAAGTTAAAAATCACGCAACACCAGGTTATAGTCCAAGAGGTTTATTTGGAAGTACAAGCTTTTGGAGTGTGCTGTGATTTTTAACTTGATCAGGATTATCTCTATGGTAACAGTTAAGTGCTTCAACAATTACAGAGGCCATGTGTTCCCCACACAATAGGTTCCCCTCGAGCAGTGTAAACTGCTATTCTGTCCCTGGGGATAGCTACTCATCACTTTTTATCCCCAAATCCATCATGCTTTCTGTTGATCTTTGAGGTTTTAAAATCTCTGAATTTATCCTTGGTCTTTGCCAATTTGTATGCCTTCTACTTCAATTTCATAGACTCCCTTATTGCCTTAGACATGGCAGATTACTCCTTTTCCTACAGTCCTTCCTTTTCACTGATATATACTTTTGCTGAGAAATTTGAAAAATTAGTTTGATATTCCTCCACTGTCTGAGAACTGTCCCACAGTAAAGTCTTTGCTTCCAGTCTGCATTAGCCAACTCCTGCCTCATCCTATTGTAGTCTCCTTCGTTTAAGCACAGGATCTTGGGATTGGATTTAATCTTCCCGCTTTCCATCTGTGTTCTAAATTCTATCAGACTTATCACAAGTCTTTTTATCAGATTATGAGGTGAGACGATGTTTCCTGGGAGTTTTGGGTTTCATTGTCAGCGACCACCTTGGCTTTGTAATAAAGTACAGGATAGATATTCACAACACAAGGTCTAAAATCATAAATCACTGTCTCCCCTCAGTTTAAAATTGCAAAATCATTATCTCCTACACGCTTCCTCACTATCTAAGTTTGGAACACTAATCCACCTGACTATCCTGCTGTTTCTGAAGATCTCCTTTGGTGAAGATGGTGAGTTTTGGATTCATCTTTCTGGTTATTACTGTAAGAAGATAAGCACTGGGCACAGGAGAGGCAATGCAGCCCTTCGAACCAGCTCCACCATTTAATACAGTGATGATTGAGCTCACCTCTGTCTCAACTGGATTTTCCCGCCAGCTCTCTCTCACCCTTCAACCCATTGCAAATTCAACAACTGTATCTCTTCATTAAATTGGCTCATTGTCCTGGCATCCACCGCATTTTGAAAAGGGAATTCCACAGATTCACAACACATCGAGATAAGTACATTCTTCCTCATGAGAATAGAATAGAGTCCCTATAGTGCAGAAACAGGGTATTCATCCATCGATTCCACACCAACCCTATGATGAGCATCCCATTCAGACCCACTCATTCCCTGTAACCCTGCATTTCCCGTGGCTAATTGCCTAACCAGCACATGCATGGACCCTGTGAGCAATTTGGCCTGACCAATCCACCTAACCTGCACATCTTTGGACTGTGGAAGGAAACTGGAGCATCGAACAAAACCATGCAGACATGGGGAGAATGTGTAAACTCCACACAGTTGCCTAACGCTGGAATCAAACCCGGGTCCCTGACGCTGTGAGGCAGCAGTGCTCGCCACTGAGCCACCTCTGCTTAAAATCTGCTGCCCATTATTACCCTCCCCACCCCACAATTGGCTGAATGTATATTCCTTACGTCAGAAGTCCGGGTGTCTAAGTGGATGTCTCAGTAAATCCCAGTGACAGCCCACATGTCCTGTGTGTCTGAATAGATATCCTATAGACAACACCCTCCAGCCCACACTTTCTTTCACTTTCCAGGGGCAGGTCCCCAGAGGCTTCATGGGGACTACAACTCCCACAAGCCCTGAGGCAGGGACCACACGTGTGTGGGGAAACCCAGCCATGTACATGGACAGAATGTGGACGGGTTTTGGAGCATGTTCTTTGGGGTAACTAGCAGAAAGCATTTCACACTGTGAATGGCTGGAGAAGGGACGCATCTGCCTATAATATTGATCTGTTGGGGGGGTCAAAGTGACACTACGCCTAGATGGGACCAAGTTCCATTCGCAACTTGTCATAACAGTGGGAATTGACCAATGGGAAACAAGGAAGAATCTGACCCATTCTCCCAGCCTGAAGGTTCCTCTTCTGTCCAGGATCTGCCACCTCCCTTTCTGTTTCCTTTTGTTTCATTCTGCTGTTACATTATTGACTTGCAGCAACTGAAGTGAAAGGAAGTGAACCCAGAAAGTGTGCAGACTCTAACCAGGCACGGGAAGTGGTGGCAGAGACCTGTTTATCAACAACTCCATGAGAATGGGGAGGGTGTACTTTAGGGGGTAGCAGAGTCAGAATGGTGGGAGAGAGTAAGTGGGCTGGAGGGTTACAGCTTTGGGGGGAGAAAGGGGAAAAAGATATTCCAGAGAAACTAGAATTGTCTGTTCTGAATTTCTAATCTGTACATATTCCTTTAGACAGGGTGCTAGATGGTGAAGATTTGCAGACTGAAATCTCAAAATCACATGCAGATTGTGATTAAGTTAACCAGTATTTGATGAACCAAAGATGGAGAATCACTCGGCCAAAATCCTGCAACACTCTCTCTCCCAGCATTGTCGGTCTATCTGCGCCAAATGGACTGTGAATGGTTCAAGACAGGAGCTCACTACCATCTTCTGAAGGGTAACGAGAGATGGGGAATAAATGGTGGCTGAGCCAGTGATGCCCATATCCTGGAAATGGGTTCTATCTCTAGTTGCTGAAACCCAATTGATGTTACTGCAGGATGAAGAGGGACGCTGAGTGCATCCTCCAGGAGGCAGCACCATCACATTACCACTGCCTACACCCACACAGTAACACCACAACGCCAATGGAACAAAAGGCAGTGAGGCTAAAGGAGGACTGAAATATAGTTCTTCAAGGTAAAGTCATGAAAGGGGATTGGAACAGAGCAGGAACAGGAGACTGAGCTGGATGGTCAGCTGTTTCCCATTGAATGGTGGAGCAGGAGTGAAAGGCTGAATGGTCTCCTCCTGCTGCTATCTCCCAGGTATGTATATAGTCATGGAGCACGGGTAGGAAGGAGTGGGCAGGGATTCTCCAGGAGATTGCACTTCCACATCAGTTTTCAGTGAGGGATGGTTTGATGGATTTTATTTAACATTTATCTTTAACACAAGGTTTCTAAATTTTGGCTTTAAAATGTTGCAAAAGCTTTTTGCACAGCAAATGAAATTAAAGAAAATAATGTAAACTGTCTGAATATAACAGTTTTAACGCTTTCAACCTCCTGTAAAACAAAATCCTGTCTATTCCCAGACACCATCACTTTCCAGCTACTCAAACTCCAGGGAAATATTCCCTCCCTGTCTGAACCTTTGGTTTGATTTAACTGCTTTTCAGTTGTCATTCTGTGAGGTGTGAAGCGTTCTTTTTCCCCATTTCTCTGACCCAGAAATGTGAGTACAGCAACCTTCCCACCATCAAAATTATCATTCTGCCATTGTGCTTTTGGTTAACCTATAATCTCCAGCAGTGCAAAAGTGAGGACTGCAGATGCTGGAAACCAGAGCCTTGATTAGAGTGGTGCTGGAAAAGGCCTCTCGCCAAAACGTTGATTTTCCAGCTCCTCGGATCCTGCCTGACCTGCTGTCCTTTTCCAGCACCACTCTAATCTACACATATAATCACCAGCAGTAAACCATTTGTGTAACCAATTGAATATTTCCAAACAAAGCCTATTACGGGTCAAGCAAACCATTACAAGTGACAGAGTGAGAAGGGACTAAATCAAAGTAGAGTTGTGGGGAGGGGGTAGCGGTGGAGATAAAGCACTATATCCCCTGCGGTGCCCATCGAGAGCATTGATCCACACTACATGCTCCTTCTCCAAGGACACCCTGCTGTGTAGCCTTTATCCTCAATCATAGAATAAAATCCCTACAGTGTGGAAGGAGAGCAGTGGCCCATCAGACACCACCGACCATCAAAAGAACATCACGCCCAGAGCACTCTAACAGTGTAACACTGCATTTCCCATGATGCACCTATTCTGCACAATCCTGGACACTGGACAATTTAGCACAACTGATCCACCTAACCTGCACATCTTTGGACTGTGGGGAAACCAGAGCACCTGGAGGGGACCCACACTATCACGGGGAGAATGTGGGGACTCCACACAGGCCGTTGACCAAGGCTGGACTCCAACCTTGTACCTGGTGCTGTGAAGTAGCCGTGCTACAATCACAATTTAAATCAAAACGGATGATCCCTGCTCATTGTCGCATTGCTGTTTGTGGAGACTTACTGCTCAGAGAGACATCCTGAGGTTCAGAAAGTGGCAATGTAAGTTCAGTCACCTCCAGCCCAGTTAATGTGGTTAACAACGACATCAATACTCCAACAGTGTCATCATGTACAAGGTCCACTCCTGACTCTGATGGACAGTAACATCAGAATCAGAGTCCTGCAGTCCACACGAAGCAGGTGGATGACCACGTCCCTGTGAGCACTCACTGGGCTCTCAATCGTGTTGAAGATGCAGCAAATCCCGTGTCACACAGAGGGGTGAACAGCTCCTACCCAGTGTGAACACGCTGGGGTCTCAGTGGGGCAGGATGAATCACTGAATCCTCTCTCACATGCGACCATCTGAATGGCCTCTCCCCCAATGTGGACTCACTAGGGATTCCGCAGGTGCTGCATTTGAGTGAATCTCCCCCCACACTGGGAACAAGTGAATGACCTTTCCCCAGAGTGAGCTCGCTGGTGTTTAAGCAGATCAGAGGACTGAGTGAATCCTTTCCCACACACTGAGTAGGTGAAAGGCCTCTCCCCAGTGGGAATGCACTAATGTCTCCGCTGGTGAGAGATTTGAATGAATCCTTTCTCACACATGGAGCAGGTGAAGGGTCTAAATCCACTGTGCTATCTCTGGTGCCTCAGCAGATTGTAAGATCGAGTAAATCCCTTCCCATACTTGGGGTAGGTGAACAGCCTCTCCGCAGTGTGACTATGTCGGTGGGTGTCCCACTGGTAGGGGTAAGAGAATTCCTAATTCTAATTGAGTACGTCCTCCTGTTTTCTCGTTTGTTATCGACAATCGCATTCCCCTCGCACCAGAGCCTGTTCCAGTGTTACAGAAACAACAGAATGGTCAGCTACAGCTGGTCACCTGACTGATCACTGGACACGAACGGTTCACTCTCCACAGATGCTGCCAGACCTACTGAATTTTTCTAGCAATTTCTGATTTCCCAGCATTTGCAGATGTTTAGTTTTCCAAAACTCATCTTGTGTGTTTCAGAGGAGTTTATTGATGAAATTAGACGGTTTTGAAAGTTGTACATTAGGTCACACATCAGCTATGATCATCATGAATGGCAGAGCAGAGTTGAGGGGCTGAATGGCCTCCTCCTGTTCCAATGAAAGTTACCCATCGGCAGCTTGTTGTTACATTTCCCCTCACTGCTCACTTCACCTCCATGTCTAACACACTGTTACTGACTGAACAAACCTGTTCATGTTCAGTGGCTCCCTCTCCTGCCACCCGGGTTTAACTCTCATCATGGAATGCTGTCTTGTATTACTGCAGGAATGCCCACAAGGACTATTCCTGGATGTTCAACATTTGGGAGAAGATTTGTAGCTCGGGTGCTCATTGTTGTGGTTCTGTTTGCCGAGCTGGGAATTTGTCTTGCAAACGTTTCGTCCCCTGTTGAGGTGACATCCTCAGTGCTTGGGAGCCTCCTGTGAAGTGCTTCTGTGCCGTTTCCTCCGGCATTTATAGTGGCCTGTCTCTGCTGCTTCCGGTTGTCAGTTCCAGCTGTCCGCTGTAGTGGCTGGTATATTGGGTCCAGGTCGATGTGTTTGTTCATAGAGTCTGTGGATGAGTGCCATGCCTCTAGGAATTCCCTGGCTGTTCTCTGTTTGGCTTGCCCTATAATGGTAGTGTTGTCCCAGTCGAATTCATGTTGCTTGTCATCTGTGTGTGTGGCTACTAAAGATAGCTGGTCGTGTCGTTTCATGGCGAGTTGGTGTTCATGGATACGGATCGTTAGCTGTCTTCCTGTTTGTCCTATGTAGTGTTTTGTGCAGTCCTTGTCCCATGCAATGATCACGCAGTTTTGTCAATTTGTATTTTAAAGAATTGTCATGAGATTCCTGTTTATTTAACAGTATTATTCATTTATTCTATTCTTATTGTAAAATATTGTTTAATTTCCAGTTCATTACACACAGAAACTACCTAATTACTTCCCATTCAAATTACAACAATAAACAGCTGATTAGTTTTCATTTGAGAAACTACAATGAAACACAATATTGCAGTCCTACCGTCCTGAGTGGGAACATTATGAAAGGAGCTTATGGAGCTGTGGTAGTATCTCTATTACTAGTCCCGAGGGAAGGTTTCAACTCACACCTCCAACAGAAATATATCAAGAGCTGCTCTGAATGTTGATTAGAGAGTACCTAAGCACAGGTTGAATTGCTATTCAATCCAACATTAGATCTGCTTTTATCTATTATATCAATAATCACAAAATCTGATACTTATCAGATTACCAGGTTACCAAGAAATATGTGTTGGAAAATTCGCTTTAGCCACTTTACTTTTACAAAAGACTTTCATCTGTCCCTGTTTTCTCGAAGTGAAAGAAATCTGAAGAGGATTTTCACTTTTACGAAAAAAGGGGACATGTTTCCCATATAAATTAATGCTTCTTCGACTAACGCCTTTTCAGATTATGTAAGGTTCATAATAATGCTTTAATTTCGGATAGTGGGGATATCTGTATCGAATTCTGTCGCTTATAAATTCCTGGAGAATATTTGAAACTGTTGCAGAATTCAAGATTACGATGTCTAAGTAATTAGATTGATTTTTTTTTGTTACAAAGGGGCAAGTCCAAACAATTGAAACACATTAAACATTGTTCTCTCATGCTATAAATTTGAAATAAAGTTGATACCTTCTTCAGTAAACTAACAAACTCTACCATCTATTACTTGTCAGTCAGCTGATTGCCTACTTTGTAACTAAATGTTGTGATTCATCTAAATATTACTCTGTCCTTTGATCAAAGTGAATTTGTAATTGTTGTTCAGTTTATGAATTGTCAGATACTTGTTTTTATTTTTCCATTCACCTGTTCATTTTGACCGTAAGATTGAAATGCTTTGAAAATATTGGAGTTTATCATTTAAAAATAAGGTTTGCACATCTCTCACATATCTCATTTCTTGTATTATGATTCAAGAATGTTTTCTGGTGGAATTCAAGTAAATTCCAGACATTTGTTCACTTCAAATAAGGTCTTTAACACCCAGTTATCAATCTGATGTTAATGTTTCAGCTGGTTACATTGACATTGATTAGGTACTCATTCAGAGAGATCAACTGACAATTATAAACTATTTGCAGGATTATTGAATTGAAAGAAAGATTCAGACGTGCAAACATTTTTTGGAAGGAATTGCTTTTTCATTCAAATGTGTAGGCTTTTCAAGAATTCTATATCGCCTTTCACTGGTTTTCTTGTCGAGAAATCAAATTTATAATTCATGTGAATGCAAATGTGTTCTTATTTTGAAATTTGCATCAGATTTAAGAAGAAAAAGAGGAAGAATTAACATGAAAACTTCAGTGAATAGAAAGCACAGTAAATTAAATTGACAGAGGCAACTTTTAGTATTATCTCTGAATGTTCAGTCAAATATTTCTAATGTCAAAAGAGAGTGGTGCCGGAAAAGCACAGCAGGTCAGGCAGCATTCGAGGAGAAGCAGAATCGACGTTTTGGGCATGAGCCCTTCGTCAGGAATATTTTCTGATGACGGCCTAATGCCCAACAGGTTGATACACCTGCTCTTTGGATGTGCCTGCCCTTTTCCAATGCTACAGCTTTCCTCACTTTCTCCAACTATGTTAAATGAACACGAACTGAAAATGTTTGCATCAGCAGTTGAACAAGACCAAATTAACACATTTTTTGCAATATTTATAGTGAAAACCTGTTTGAGAACATGCAACAAATCAGATCAAACAACACCTCTTGCCGTTAGAACCCTTGGCCATTCATAATAAAGTATAACCATGCTTTGAACAACCAGTATGGTGTATAACTACTGAACTGAAATACCAGAGGACAACAATTGCATTTATTGGAGGGAATGATAACCAGATCCTTTATGTGATAATGGTGATTGATCTCAGAAACAATAACATTTTACTGTGATTATTCCACTGAACAGTACTTAGATGTTCATGAAGAGCTTTGTGCGGCTTTATGTGCAGTGTTTTGTGTGAACGTTGATTTCAGTAACATTGAGATATTTTACAAGATTGACAATTGACAGTTAAAGATAAGTTTTAAATGCAACATTTTTAAAAATTGCCAGTTTTGTTTCGCAAAACACAATTCTAAGTTTATGGAATCCCTACTGTGTGGAAACAGGCCATTTGGCCCAACAAGTCTACACTGACGTTCCAAAGAATAATCCACTCAGCACCATTCTGCTCTCCGATTACTGGACATTTAACCCTGACTAATGCACATAACCTACACATCCCTGAACAGAACATGCAGCTTAGCATGGTCAATGTACCTAACCTGCATATCTTTGGATTGTGGGAGATAACCAGAACATGCAAACTCCACAAAAATATGTGGCCGAGGATGGAATCAAACCCAACTGCATAACACTGTAAGACACGAGTGCTAACCACTGATCCTCTGTTCTCAATGCCCAACCCCATGCAAGAAGTGAGATAAGTGAGAGACGTGCAAAGTCAAATTTCAAATGAACACTCTCTGATGTTGCCAAAGCGTATCAATCTTACATTCAATATGTATAGGTGAATCGAAAACAAAAAATAGAAATCCCTGACAAATCATGAATGAACAATAATTAGAAAATTAATATGATCAAAGGGAACAGCAATATTCAGGTGAATTGCATTGTTTAAATACAAATTTGGGAATGAGCTAACTAATGAATAACGGGAAGTGACATTTGTTTATTTCACTGATGAAGAAATTGACTTGCTTTTCATCTTTGTAACACTGCAGAATAACAATTTATGTGCCTGAAATGTTTGAATTAAGCTCTTCCCAATAAAAGAAATCAGTACAATCACATTGACTTCTTCATCTTTAAGACTGCAACAATATCAAATACTTTCCAGGAATGTAGAACTAGCAGAATTAGTTAATTTGGTTTCTTGGGAACTCAAAGAGAATAAACAGCAGATTCTGTGAATTAGTCATTCAATGTGATTATTCAGCTAAAGACAACATCCCATCTTTGCAAAAATGCTCAACTTTGAAAAATTCAAAATCCATTGTCATTGTTTAATGAAACAATACAGAAATGTTAATTCTTTTTCATTTGACTTAACAAAACGCAGGAATTATACATGATTTTGTGCCATGAAAAATACTTCAATCTTATGATGATTAGAAATACAGTAAATGTTCGCATCAAAGTGAAATATATTTAAATGAATTCAATTATGTTTCCGCGGGTAAAATAAGAATTAATATTAACAATGATTGAGAGATTTCACACTATATTAGTTATTCATGTAAAGACCCATAATTCCACATTCACAGCACGTACTGGATTGAATAATTATTAGGTATGAGCAACAACTGAATTATAAAATTCGATCAATGAATTTAGAAATAATGAGAAATCTCGTTTTGCTATGTGACTGAGGAATATGTGCAAACAAACAGGAATTATTGCAATGAAAAGTAATTGCAGGTCTGTGAATTTAAATTCTGTGATTACGGAGATCATTCAAATAAGCAAACATCAGACATTCACAATTAATGTTGGATGGGAAGTCCTTAGATCCATTGTGGGAAACTTGACCTGAAAATAAAGTTTCATATTGCAATGTTGGTACTCAGAAACAATTGGTTAAATTAAAATGTGAATCTCACTTTACTTGTTCAAAAGACTTTCTTAAATAATTGCACGATTATTACCATGACAATGACTTGATAATGTTGCTATATGAGCAATTAAAATGATTCAATATTTCAAAATATTTGCTGTTATGTTGATTGGATATTTATTAAAATTGGTAAATTATGGAATAAAATATAGTAACTAGCTTTATGAATTGAAGAAAAAATGAGCCTTTCAGTGATTATAGAAATTTTTTTCTTTCTTTACTAAAAACTGAAGGTAACACAAGAAATATGAATTTCTATCAAATGGTTTCATCATAGAGACATGTTATTTTAATTTAGATGATAAATATTATGGTCAGAGTTCAGACATTTGTGTCAGAATTTGGAAGAAAGTTAATAGATAATGAAAGTGAGCATGAAAGTGAACAAATGATACAGTCAATGACATTTGGTACATAAAGGAATTATAATAATTGTTCATTATTGTACAGTGATGAATAATGTTGGAATAGAAAAGACAAAAAGAGTTAACATGTTCAAAACAGTTCTTTTCTTACAATTAAATGAAACCCATAATCATTTTGCAAAGCACGTGATTTGGAAAAAAAACCCAGTCATTTACTGTGTTATATAAACTGAAAACTACTTCCACTTTGCAAAAATGGAAACTTTCCCAAATTCAAAACTTAGGTTTGCTGAATTATACAACAAAAACGGTTGTAATTTGAAATATCTCTTGCACACAAATTTAAAATAAGTAATCTTAAAGATTTTTAGAATGACAAAACGTTTGTTGTTTGCATGATTGTATTACAGTCAATATCCGTGATAAAGTAGAAGCATTGTTTTAAACAACATAAATCATCTTTAACTACTGAACTGAAATAGAAGATATCAGTTCCACTTGTTGCATGGATTAGTAAACAAATGCTGACTGTTGTCATTGGTTTCAGGAGCAATAAGGTACTTACTCAGGTTATTCTACTGAACAATAATCAGATGGTGATGGAAGTCTTTGTGTTGCTTTATGTGTATTGTTCAGTGTGAACATTGGGTTCGCTAAAATTGAGGTATTTGCATGAATTCGGAACAGAGTGATAATTGGGTGCGAATGATCTGATTTAAAATCAGACAGTTTTTGATATTTACGAGGATTGCTGAACGAAACGTTCTTAAACCATCATGCAATCAATGGCATAAGTGAGAGATATGCAAATTGAACTTTCAAGTGAACACACCCTGATATTTTCACACCATTTCAATGTCACATTCAATATAAATAGATGACTGGAAAGCTAAAAACAAATCTCACACAATTCATAAACTGACCAGTAATTAAAAATTGATAAATAATAGCAAGTGACATTTGTTTATTTTACTGAAGAAGTAATTGATCTTTTCTCATATTTATAGCACTGGAACATAAAATTCTGTGTTGTTTTAACTAAGATCTACAGAACAAGAGAAAATTAATGACTGTCATGACTTTGTATATTTCAGCTTTATGACTGCAACATTCTCAAATATTTTCTGAGGAATATTGATTGAGTGGAATTAGATACATTTTGCTATGAGTAACTAGAAGAAAGTATATAGCAGATACTGTGATTATTGGAATGGATGATGATACCTCCAAATAATCTACTGATATTGTGATTGGATATACAGTAAGTGTCAGAATCAAAGTAAATTATAATCAAATCAATTCAAAAATGTTTCCAAGTTTAAAATAAATACAATATTCACAATGATTGAGAGATTGTACACTGTAATGTCCTTGCATTATTTATTGTACAGAAGCATAATTCCACATTTGTAGCCATTACTGGATTGCACAATTATTAGATATAAGATATATTAGCAACAAACGGATTTTAAAATATATATATTCGTGAATTTGAGAATAATGAGATATCTCATCTTGATATTAGACTGAGTAATATGTAGAAATGAAGAGTAATATCGCAGGGAAAAGGAATTGGAGTTCTCTGAATTTCAAAGGCTGAGATAATTGTTATATTTCACCTGAGCAAAAATCAGACATTTACAAAGAATTTTGCAAGGGATATTATTGGTCGTTTGGTATGTGCATGGGCCTGAACAAATAGGTATTAATATAGTAGCATTGACAATAAGAAATAATGAATGAAATGTTCAAAAAAACACTGCATTTTTACCAAGTCTATGTTAAATTGCTTTGCAATTATTGTAATTGATAATTGCTTTTAGAATCCTGACAGATAAATTGACTTAATATTTTGAAAACACTTTGCTCTGATGTTGATTGGATATTCATTAAGATTAAGAAACTGAAAATTAAAGCATAAAACTTAGCTGTATGATGTGAAAAAATCATTCAGCAGCAATTGAAAAAAATGATTTTGTTTAAAAATGCAGGCAATGCAAGATTTATATGGTTCCAATAGTTTTCTTGAAGAGTCATGTCAATTTTGTTGATGTAATTTTTACCACAATAAATGTTTCGAGATTTATTTCAGAATTAGGAGGAAAAGAATTAGGCCATGAAAGTGACTATTATTGTGAACAAAATACAGGGTCACTGACATTTGATACGGAAAGGAATTCTCATAATTGTGTGATTATTGTTCACTGACATCTAATATGGGAGGAAAAGGAGAATTGTCAACATTTCCGAGCAATTTTGTTTCTTATAATGAAATGAAAATAAATATAATTTTGTAGGGCAATTTGTTTGAAAAAAGGAAACAGTCATTTCATATGACATTTGAGCTGAAGACTCGTCCCCGTTTCCCCCATTGTAGTCTTTACAATAATTTAAAACTTAGTGTTGGTTGAACGAAAGAACAAATGGATATAATCAAAATGTTTTCTTGTACACCAAAAAAAGTAAATGTAAAGCAATTTTATCATGAAAATTATATCGCTCTGAATGTAATCATTTCACACACAATAAATGTATGTGTTGAATTGAAATGTCATCATAGCTGTAGAATTGTTTTCACTGGCAAGGAATGAGGACTCAGGAGGCAATCTGAGCTCAGGCATGTGGAAGATGTTTACTCATGCAGCAATCAGTTAATGAAGGAATCATCCTCCGAGATCAATCTCGGAAGGGAGATCCATGACACACTGTAACATGTACAGTAAAAAGCAGCATTTTTATGGACTTTCTGCATCACGATGGCCACATGCAATGTGGTTACAGCCCTTCCCTCCTCATCCAGCCACCCAATTGAAACACATAATCGCAGATGGGCATTCTAATGGATATCCCCAGATTCCTATTGGGATCATTCCATGCATCTTATTGACTTAGATTCCAAAGTTATTCCTGAACTCCCTCAGGCCTCTCAGGATACCTTATCAGCTGGGACATTTTGAGTTCTGCTATTCATTATATTTTATTTTACCAAAGCCAATTACTCCTCATATCATTCACTGTCTTAATTATATATGTACAAAGAAATAGAAAAGACAGTTAATTTTAGCTTACTTGCTATAAGATTAGTAATATGACTTGTGTTATAAAGTTTGTTATATTGTGTAAAATTATACTGCTACTCTTTCTGTCAGGACTTTATAATTAATGAGCAGTCAACATCATACCGTGAAGTTAATTCCTAAAACTAGCTAACTTCAAATCTCTGGCTAAATGCTTTTCTATAATGTTTTTAGGAGGCATTGGTTACATATATCAAACTTATGTTGCAAATTTCCCCTATTATACTCAAGAATCTGTAATTAGAACCTTTGTTTAATATTCTGAGTAACTGTAAAATAATAACTATATCTGACAAATGAACTCTTCTGTTGTCATGATAGCTGCTTAGTGAGTTAACTGGGCTGCACCCTGCAGCTGCTGTTTATTCATTTACTGGGACAATTATCCTTTCATTTATGAGGATCAGGATTGGTCATTTGTCTGTATGTCGGCATGCTGTTATCAAGAAATGTCTGGAATGCTGTCGTCCTGGCGTTGGAGTAGGTCCATTGGTAGTGTGCTTTCTTTTAATTTAAGGCTGAAACAGAATGTTAGTCTAGTTTATCACCCCCTGACACCTTGTATTTTAGTTCTAAGGTAGGCTGCCTGTTTTTGATTGTCAGGCATTTTGTATGAGCCAATATGGACCATTCTATTGCAGGTGGGGGTAGGCCATGCCCAGAACAGCAAATCAGCTAAGATTCAAGTATTGAAATAAAAATCACCATTCGCTACCATTGGTTTTTGTACAATGTAATACGTTTACGTTACTGAGCCTTAATTTCACACTTAAAGCTGTATATACTGGATTTGATCAATTCTTAAATATTAGATATAAGCAACAATTAATCTTAAAAACATTTCATAGCAAACTTAAAAATGATTAGAAATCTCATATGTGTAAAAATGAGCAGCATTTATTGGAGTGTAAAATAATCAGATGTCTCCTAATATGTAAGGACGAATATTAATCCAATGATTTCTGTGAACGTTCAAATGAGAAGGGAACAGATATTATCTGTGAGTGTTGGATAGGGAATCATTAATTTGTTTGTGTTTGTGTTCTCCTGGAATAAGAGAACTGTTATTCTTCTTTTAATATTGACACTAAGAAATAATAGATTAAATTAAAATGTGAATTTGACGATGTTTGTTACAAAACCTAAACTGAATTACTGTGTGATTTTTGGAATGACAATGAATTGATAATTAATTTTAGAACTTTGGCAAAGTAAATGATTCAATATTTCCAAATGGATTTGCTCTGATGTTGACTGGATATTTCTTAATCTGTCAGCTGAGAATGCAAATTCTGGCATGATGACAGGGAAAGACATTCGACATTCAGTGAACGTTGATCAGAAATGGTTTGTCATTCAAAATTCTCAGATCTTCAAGATTTCTATCCTTCGTTTCTCTACTTTTCTTCTTAACGAGAACAAATTCTGCATTGTATTTAATTCATGCAATTTTTCATATCATCAATATTTAGACATTTGAGTCAGAATTATAATGAAAATAAGTCAATAAGGAAGATTTATTTTCACAGAAGCATACAGTCAACAGCATTTATCAACGTATTTGTTTCAATATTGTCTCTGAATAAACGGATAAATACGTTTAATGGGGATCTGTTGACAATGTAATGAACCACAATATCATTATTATCATAATTTTTGGATTGGAAATCTATCAGAAAAAAAATCCTATATTCAGGATTTGCTTCATCTCGATACATGTTACACGTAGTCATAACGTGTCATCATGGGTCTGGGAAAGATGTAGTGTGTAAATTATAATAAGGTGTCTCCTACATATGTTTGGATCTGGTGAGACTGTGATGTTTGCTATGATTATTCATCCTGAGCACAATAAGGCACGTACAAAGTGTTTTTCACCGAACAGTAATTAGGTGGTCTTGAAGACCATTACAAGTACTTTGATTTCAATAATGTTGAGCTGATTACCATGATCTGGGAAATGTTTCACAACATTTTACCAAAATTCTGGATTCTAAGCATTCAATGGGTTTCGTGCAAACACCCTTCATTTGTCGTCATTCTCAAGTAAGGTGTCTAATGCTCAAGCACTGGCTGGAAGTCAAGGTGCCAGGAAGTCTGCTTCAACCTCTCCAAAACACAGCTCTTGGGCTGGTTGTAACAGGATCTCCCGAACCTTCGTGAGCTCTTTGACCGGGCTTTCCACTGTTTTCTGGAGCTGGTTACTTTGTCTACTGTTTCCTTTACTTTGACCTTTTTAGCTCTGCTTTCCCCAGCTGTAGGAATATTTAGAATGTTCAATTATGGGCCACAGGTCACTTGACCTTAGCGGACAGATAAAATATGGTTCACTTATTGTTGTAATAACGAATTGAGAATGAATCTTTGCATTTTAACAAATAAAATGTTTCAATTTTATCAGTGGTTTACAATGACATTGATTAGATAGTCATTAAGAGAGATCAACTGACAATTATAAGCTATTTGCAGGATTATTGAATTGAAAAAGGATACAGACGTACAGAGATTTTTTTGGAAGGCATTGCTTTTTCATTCTAATATCTTTGTTGTTCAAGAGGTCTATGTAGCTGTTCATTGGTTCTCTTGTCCAGATGCTAGTTAATAATTCATATCGCTTTTATTATGCCCGGAATTTTGAGATTTGTATCAGATTAAGAAGAAAACGAGGAGCTATTAAAACGAGAACTTGAGTGAATAGAAAGCACAGTAAATTTAAATTAGAGAGGAAACAGAGAGTATTTGCTCCAAATAAGCAAATTTTTTTTATGTCGAAAGTGTGATGGTGGAAAAGCACAGCAGACCAGGCAGCATCCATGGAGCCGGAGATTCCCGATGAAGGCTTATTCCTGAAACATGGTTTCTCCTGCTCCTCAGATGCTGCCTGACATTCTGTGCTATTCCAGCACCACATTCTTGACTCTGATCTTCAGCATCTGCGTTCCTCACTTTCTCCAAATATTTGTAATGGACATGAACTGAAAATGTTAGCCTCAGCAGTTGAACAAAACCAAATTTACACTTTTTTGTGCAATATTTGGACTGAAAATTGTTTGTGATCATGCAACACATTCGGACATATGAACACCTCTTCCGTTAGAATCCTTTGTCATTCATAATAAAGAATAACCACTGCTTTGAACAACCAGTATCGTGTGTAATTATTGAACTGAAATACCAGAGGACAACTTCTGCATTTATTGGAGGGAATGATAACCAGATCCTTACTGTGGCAGTGGGGATTGATCTCAGGAACAATTCTGATTATTCCACTGAACAGTAATTAGATGGTCATGAAGACCTTTGTGTAGCCTCATGTTTAGTGTTTTGTGTGAGCAATGATTTAAAAAATATTGAGATATTTTACAAGATTTAGGAACACTGATAATCAAGTGTTAAAGGTATTAACTAAAGTCAACTTTTAAAAAAGTTAGAATTGCTTAGAGAAACACAATTAAACTATTGTAGAATCCCTGTTAGCACAGTGTGGTAACAGATCATTTCGTTGAAAAAAATGACCCTCCAAAGAGTAACCCATCCAAACACTTTCCCAACCATATTCCTCAACATTTACTGCTGACTAATATACACATCCCTGAACACAATGTGCAGTTTAGCATGGCCAGCTCACCTAACCTGCACGTCTTTGGATTGTGGGAGGAAACCACAGCAAAGTCACATAGACTTGGAGAGAATGGGTAAAGTACACAAAGACAGTCACCGAGGCTGGGATCAAACCGAGATCCCTGGCACTGTGAGGTAGCATTTTTAATGACTGAGCCACTGTGCAACTATATGCAATAAGTAAAATCAGTGAGAGGTATGCAAAGACAAATTTCAAATAAACACCCTCCGCTATTGTCAAAGCACATAAAATTTACATTCAATACGAATAGATGAATGGAAAACAAAAAAAACTCCAACAATTCACAAATGAAAAATAATTAGAAATTTAATTTGATCAAATGTCATTCCAATATTTAGATGAATTGCAATTTTTAATAACAAATGTAGGTAATTAGCTGACTAATGAATAATTGGAAGTGGCATATGTTTACTTTACAGACGAAGAAAGCGACTTGTTTTCTCTCCTTGTAACACAGCAGAATAACAATGTGAATGTCCGAAATGTTTGAATCAAGCTCTTTCGAACAAAAAACTAATCACTTACGATCACTTAGCCTTTTCACCTTTAAGACCACAACATTCGCAAATATTTTTCAGGAATTTAGAACCAGCAGAACTAGTTAATTTCTTTTCTTGGGAACCCGAAGAAGAGAATAAACAGCAGATACTGTGAAGAAGTCATTCAATGTGAACATTCAACTGAAGACAACATTCCTTCTTTCTAAAAATGTTCAACTTTCAAAAATTCAAAATTTATTATCATTGTTTAATGAAACAATAAAGAGATGCTGATGCTTTTTCATTGGATTTTGTTGCATGAAAAATGCTTAAGTCTTAAGTGTTAGCATTGAAGTGAAATATATTTACATTAATACAACTATGTTTCAACAGGTAAAGTAAATATTGATTGTTACAATGAATGAGAGATTGTACAGTGCAATACATATGAAGAATTAACATGATTCAATATTTCAAAAGCACTTTGCTGTGATGTCGATTGAGTATTTATTAAGATCAGTGAACTAAGGAATAAAACATAGTAGCTAGCTTTGCGTATTAAAGAAAAAATGAGACATTCAGTAATTATTGAACAAAATTCTTTTCTGAACTCAAAAATATATGCAATATATAAATTGCGAATTTCTTTCCACTGGATTCCTTGTAGAGATGATACGTTGATTAATATTATAATCAAAGTGTCAGAATTAGGAAGAGAATTAATAGATCATGAAAATGAGCATGAAAATAAACAAACAATGAAGTCACTGCTGGGTGGTATATAAAGCGATTGTAGTAATTGTGTCATTATTGCACAATGATGAATAATGTTGGAATTGAAACAACAAAAAATTCAACACTTCTTTTCTTACAATGCAATGAAAGCAATAATCATTTTGTAGCATGCATGATTGGAAAAAGCAGTCTTTTAACATGACATACAGTGAAGACTAACCTTTTTGCAAAACTGTAAGAAGCTCATAAATTCAAAATGTAGCGTTTGTTGAATTTGCAACAAAATGGTTATAATTTGAATTGTCTCTTGCACACACACAACAGAAGAGGAGCTTAAAGATTGTTAGAATATTTTTTAAAAATGTTTCCAGTGTTATTGTATTACAGTCACTATCCATGATAAATTAGAATTATTAGTTTAAACAACAAAAATTTGCATTAACGACTGAACTGAAATGTAAGATATGAAATGCATTTACTGCATGGACGAGTAAACAAATGCTTACTGTTGTCATTAGTCTCAGGAACAATAAGATACTCAGGTTATTCCATTGAACGGTAATTAGCTGATGATGAATATCTTTGTGTCGCTTTATGTGCACTGTTTTGTGTGAACATTGACTTCAAGAAAATTGAGATATTTACATGAATTAGGAATAGATTGATATTTGGGTGTTAAGGATCTTATTTACGATTAGACTTTTTAAATAGTTGATAGAATTGCTGAGCAAAACACACTTCAGACATCATGCAATAAATGAGATAAGTGATTGTGAGAAATGAAGTTCAGTCACTTCAATAACTTCAGTCTGGAACAAGACCTGAATCAGTAGTATCGTTTATTACGCTGTTGCAAGAGGGGTGTGGTGTCTACTGTCCACAAGGCACACACACACACTGAATTTAACGAGTACACAATATTTATGTAATTCGTTACTCTTCCCTCCTCCCGTTGCTCGTCCCCTGTTTACATCTATTTCTGATCTAAACCGGCTGTTTATCTCTGAACTCATCCAGCCTCGTCCCTGACAAAATGTTTATCTCTGGCCTCATAAGGCTGTTTGACCACCTCCCTCTGTGGTCTTATTGTTATTTATCCTTCTTCACTGCCATCTGTTTCCGTGCTAACCAAAGCATAATTTCTTTTTATTCTTTATTTACACCGAGCCTTATGACCTTTTGATGGTGTTTTTTTTGTTCCTGCTGAAGCGGGAAACAGATGCTTGTAACTGTACAGGCATATATAGCTTAACCTACACCCCTCCCCTCACAATACCTTAACTATTTGTCTATAACATCTACCATTATTTGCAGACACATTTCATTCTTGTATGCACATTTTAGCTAATACAAAAGCAATAATATATTTCATTCACATAGTTTTCATTCTTGTTAACTCGGCTCTTGGCTGAAGCAATTATACATTGGTGTGAGTTCATTTACCTTGAATAAACAATTATGATTGCAGAAGTAACACTGCTTTACATATAGCCCACAGTGATAAATATGCAAAGTCAAATTTCAAATGAATGCACTTGGATATTTTCACAGCAGTTCAATCTCACATTCAATATAAATAGGTGAGTGGAAAACAAAAAACAAATTTCACACAATTCATAAACAGATCAATAATTAAAAATTGATAAATAAAAGGATTTGGCATTTGTTTATTTGACTGAACAAGAAATTTATTTTTTCTCCTCATTTTTACAGCACTGGAGCATCAAGTTCTATGTACTGTTTGAAGTCAGCTCTTCAGAACAAAAGAAAATCAATTAATATCATTACTTTGTATATTTCATCTGTATGACTGCAACATTCTCAAATATTTTCCAACGAATATTGATTGAGTGTAATTAGATACATTCTGTTATTAGTGACCTGAAAAAATAAATAGCAAACATTGTGATTATTGGAATGAACAACAGATGGAAGCATATCTAATATTAAATTGAAAGGCAATTCATTTGATTCTTAGATATTTTCTAATCAACATTCAGAGCTGCTCTGGCACAACTCTGTGCAAGGTGGGAATTGAAACTGTGCCTCCTGGTCTGGTAACAGAGACAATATCAGAGCTGCACAACATTCCTTCATAATGTTCCCAACCAGGCTGGGCAGGTCGACAATCAAATGCTCACTGTGGTTACTCAAGTGAAAAATAATCAGATGTTTATTGTGATAATTGGATTGGAATTAAATGGATGGATCCTGTGTGTAATGTACTTAAAATTAAATAGTAATTTACAATAATGATGGGAGTTAACAGATGTCTTAATTAAATATGATTTAATGATAATTTGTGGAATGACAACTTGACAGATTTGTGTGATTACTGGTAAATTGATAAATAAAAATGAATATAATCATTCTACATGTTCATAATAGTTTCTCATTTCATAAAATGCAACGTAAATTTTGTTTGTTCTACATGTAAATTGGAACAAAATGATGAATTGGTCAGTCAATGGGACTATTCAGCTAAAGACAATTTTCATTGTTTCTGAAAATGTCTGGTTTCTAAGAAGACACCATTTCCTGTGATTGTTTAATGAAACAAGAAAGATGTCAATCCTTTTTTTGTGTACTTCAAAAAAATTCATCAGAATTTAAATAATTGTGCACAAGAAAAATATTCAACTATTATTGTGATTAGAAGCACAATAAATGTTAACATTGAAGTGAATTACAATCAAATCATTTCAGAAGTGTTTCCAAGTTTAAAATGAAAAGCAAGATTCACAATGATTGAGAGATTCTACATTGCTAATTCCTTGCAATAGTTATTATATAGAACCATAATTCCACACTTACAATCTTTGCCAAATTGAACAATTATTTAATATTAGCAACAAATTGATTTTAAAACTACTATTAATGAATTTAAGAATAATGAGGTATCTCATCTTACTATTCCACTGAGTAATGTGCAGAAATGAAGAGAACTATTGCAGTGTAAAGTAACTGGTGTTCTTTGAATATCAATGACTGTGATGACTGTGATCTTTCAAATGAGCAAAAGTCAGACATTTACAAAGGATGTCGTAAGGGCAGTTATTAGTCTTTTTTGGGTGTATTGGCCTGACCAAACAGGTTTTTATATTGTAGCATTCACAATAAGAAATATGGAAAATATTAATAACACATTAATGTAGACTTCGTAACAAGCACAAAGTGCTGTGTAATTATTGTAATTGTTAATTGTTTCTAGAATATTTATAGATAAATTAACTTAATATTTTGAAAGCACTTTGCTCTGACATCGATTGCATCATAATTAAGATTGATAAACAGAAAATTAATATATAAAAAGTAACTTTAATAATTATAAAAAATACTCAGCAACAATTGACACAGTTCAACATTGGGTTTGTTTGTTGAGTCATGTTAATTTTTTAAATTTTTATCGTGATAAATGTTTAGACATCTATGTCAGAATAAGGAAGAAAATAATTAGACCGGGAAAGTGAGTACTATTGTGAACAAAAGGTCAAATAAATGACATTTGGTACAGAAAATTATTTTGCACAAAATGACTGATAATTATGTAATTATTGTTCATTGACAACTAATGCTGGAAGTAAAAGAAACAGATTCTAACATTTCCAGAGCAGTTTTTTTTTTCTTATAATGAAATTAAAATACAAATCATTTTGTATTGATTTGAAAAAGTGTCATTTAATGTGATATTTGAGATGAAGAATCGTTCTTTTTCCCCCAGTGTAGTCTTTTCAATAATTTAAAATTTAGTGTTATTTGAGCTAAAGAACAAATGGGTGTACCTACATTGTTTTCTTGCATACAAAAGAAGTAAAGTCAACAACATTTTTAAGTTTTGTACAGTTAATTAGCAAAATGCATTGAAGCTGTCATGCATGAAGTGAGATAAGTGAGAGAGAGAGACAAATTAAATGTTCAAATGAACACGTCGATATTTTGAAAGCATATCAATCTTATGAATTATGAATTGGTGGATGGAAAATAAAAACATATTCCTGACAATTCAAGAATGAATAGTAATTAGAAATTTAATTTGTTCAAAGCACATAACAACATTTAGATGAATTGCAATATTTAGTTAAAATTGTAGGTGATCAACTGACCAATGAATAATATGAAGTTGCATTTGGTTATTTTGCTGAAGAGGAATTTTGACTGTTTATTTTTTCATCTTTATAATACTGGAGAATAAGGATTTATGTGCTTGAAATGTCTGAACTAGGTTCTTTCAAACAGAGAAAAAAAAAAATCAGTGAGTATCATTTCTTAGACTCTTCCAACTTTAAGATTGCAACATTCTCAATTACTTTTTCAAGGAATGTTGAACTAGCAGATATGATACGTTTTATTAGTGACCTGGAGAAAATAAGTAATAGATATGGTGATGATTGAAATGCACAGCAGATCGAAGTATATTTCATGTTGTTTTGAAAATCAGTTCAATCTATGCCAGGTATTTTCTCATGAATATTTGAAGCTGCTCTGACACATCTCTGCTGAAGGTGGGAATTGAAATCATTCCTCCTGATCTTGTCGTAGAGACACTGTCAGAGCTCCACACGGACCCTTCATAATGTCCCCACCCCCGGAAGGGTAGGACCATAGTCACATGCTTACTATGGCAACACAAATGAAAACGAATCAGATGTTTATTGTAATAATTTGTATGGGAATTAATTACATATTTTCTGTATGTAATGAACTGACAAAATGAATTAGTAATTTACAGTAAAGTTGTAACAAAGCAATAATGACTTTAATTAAATATGAATCTCATGATGATCCATGATAGGAAAAAAAGCCTAATCATTTGATCATTGTACACTGATGAACAAAAATCAATCAAATAGTTCCATATGTTCAAAGCAAGTTTTCACAGAATGAAAAGAAAATCAAAATGCTTTTGCAACATAAATGAATAGGAAAATAAATGAATTAGTCACACAATACGACTATTCATCTGAAGACAACTTCCCTTCTTTCCCAAAATGTCCAAATTCCCAAAGTTCAAAATGTACTGTGACTATTTCATGGAACAATGTTAGCTCCTTTTGTTGTACTTCAAAACGTCACAAGAATTTTAAATTATTTTGTTCCATGAAGAATGATTAACTTGTATCATGTTTATAAATACAGTAAATGTTAACATGTAAGTGTAACATAATTAAATCAATTCATCTTTTGCTAGGGTTAAAATAAAAATTGATATTTACAACACACACTGCAAATCTTTACATTATTTCATGCATGAGCCATAATTCCACAGATATACCCTGAACTATATTGAACAATGATTAGATAATAGCAGCAATTGGATTGTCAAAGTTCTATCAGTTAATTTAAGAATATTGATAAATCTTAGTTGATTATTTCACTGAACAATGTGGAGAAACGACCAGAAATTATTCTAATGAAAAGTAATTACAGTTCTCTGAACGCTTCAGGCTGAGATTACCGTGATCATTCAAATGAGCAATCATCAAGTATTTACAATGAGGCATTGAATGGGAAGTCATTGGTTCCATTATGGGATCGTTCAGCTGAACAGTAAATTGATTTTTATATTGTAGGGTTCGTACAGAAACAATTGATGCAACTAAAATGCGATTCTCACTATATTTGTTAGAAAGATTAACTCCAATAATTGTGCAATTATCGTAATGGCAGTGACTGGAAAAATAACATTATAATCTGAAAAGATAAATTGATTTAATATTCTAAAAGCACTTTGCTGTGATGATTATTGGATATTCATTAAGAGCGATAAACTGAGGAATACAATATAATGGCTAGCTTTCTGGATTCACAAAAATGAGCCATTCAGTTCTTATTCAGCAGAATTGTTTTTGGGTCAAACATGCAGGATTACAAGAATGACATATTACCATCCATTGGTTTGCTTCTTGAGACGTACTTTTAATTTATATACTTTTGATCATGACCAATGTTTCGACATTCCTGTCAGAAGTAGGAAGTTAATAAGTATATAGTGAAAGTACGTATGACAGTGAACGTAAGATACAGGGAACTTCCATAATTTTGTGATGATTGTACATTGATAAATAACTTCGGAGTAAAAAAAGTAAATCAGCGTGTTCAAAGCAGTTTTTTTGCTCATAACAAATTGAAAATTTTAAAAAATCCTTCTGCAGTGCACATGATTTGAAAACGCATCAATCACCAGTCACAAAAAACATCGGCGCGAGACAATAAGACCCTAATGAAGGGGATTCTACTCAACAGGAATTCGAGGACCTTGAACATCTTCATGTCATTCTTGCAAAGAACACTCTTATTATTCCTAAAGTTTTATTATCATAAATATTTCGACATTTGTATCAGAACTAGGAAGAAAATGAGAAGTGATTCACATGAGTATTTTCATGAGTGAAAGTCAAAATAAATTTACAGTGCCATCTTTCATTATTTTCTCTGAATAAGCAGATAAAGATTTTTAAGGTGCAAGCTCAAAGTGTCTTCACCTACAGGTTGTACTAAGCCAAAATACATCATTTTATTTTGCGATACTTCAACTGGATTGGAAATCTGCTATGTATGCTGACGTTAGCGTCCTCGCTCATTTGTAATAAAGCATTGTTATTGGTTTTAGTAAAATATTTTGTGTGCAATTACTGAAGTGAAATATAAGAAATCAAGTGCATTTATTGGATGGAACTGCTCACCAAATGTTTATTGTGGTTCTTGTTCTCAGAAACAATAAGATACTTACTCAGGTTTTTCTCTGGAGCAGTAATTAGATGACCAGGAAGACATTTGTGTAGCTGTGTGTGCCGTGTTCAGTGAGCTTTTTTTTCAATTACAACTATATTTTAAGAATATAGGAAGGGATTAATAATCGTGTGTTAAAGATCTTAATTAAAGTCATATTTTCTTTTAAAAATTACGAGAATTCCTTTGTGCAACAATAATTTGGAGATCTCGGTATTGGACGAGGGTGGACAAAGTTAAAAATCACATGACACCAGGTTATAGTCCAACAGGTTTATTTATAAGCACTAGCTTTAAAGGCGATGGCTCTGCATCTGGTTATCTGGTCTCTTAGGAGAGACACTACTAGAGATACACAAGTGCCTTTCATTATCGTCCCAACAAGGAAGGGTGGGATTATAATCAATTGGGATTACTCAAATGAAAACTAACCAGTGTTCATTCCGAGAATTAGACTGTTTCTGTGTAATGGACTAAGAATGAAATAGTAATTCACTATAATAATGGTACTAAGCACATATGCTCTTACTTACAAATTAATATCAGAATAATGGGAAGAAAGATAAATCGACATATCATGAGCTTATTGTAAATTCATAAAAAATAAAACTGCAGAATACGTTTAAAGCAGTTTTTCTTATAAAGAAAAAGACAATGAGAATGTTTAGCAGTCGGACGGAATTGGAAGAAAAGGTCATTCACTGTGACTATTCAGCTGCAGACATCTTCTCTTCCTTCCACAAATGTATAACTTGCAACAATTCCAAATGTATTCTGAATGATAAAGGAAAGAGCAAACGCCTGTAAATTCTTTTTTTTTTGTTTACAAAAAAGTCACAAATTTAAATAATCTTACTGTGATCAGAATTACAATAAATCTTTGTGTTGAAGAAAAAATATAATCAAATCAAATCAAAATATACATCGATATTCACAATAATTGGCAGAGTGAACACTGCAATATCTTTCCATCAGTTGATGTACTGAGCCATATTTCCACTTTTCTATCCCTGACTGGATTGATCAATGGTTAGATATTAGCAATAACTCAATTATTAATATGCTGTCAGTGAACTGAATATTAATGAGAAACTTCACATTGCCGTTTGAACGAGCAAATGTGTCAAAATAAACAGTAATTATTGGTGAAATGTCATTAGATATCACTTAATCGATGAGGCTGTGATTACTTTGATTGTTGAAATAAGTAGTATTCCAATATTTCCGATGAGCATTGGATGGAAAATTGATGCTTTTTGGTGTAGAGCTGATTTTTTTTTATTGTAGCATTAGCAGTAATAATCAATAGATTAAATTATAATGTGCATCACACTTTACTGAATATTTTCAAGTTTTCTAACAGGTTTCTAGTCCAATCTTCAATTTAAAAAGGGTAATTTTGGCTCAGCACATCAGTAACTGCAAACATTTTCAACACATCTCCAAAGTTATTAATCTTATCATTAAAAAAAACCAAAACGTTTCCGCTGTAAATGTCCTGGACTCTATCTTTAGATTATAGTCAAGTTTGTTCTCTACTTATTTTCTTCCTATTTCTGACACCAGTGGCTAAATATTGATTAGATTAAATGCCATATGAGTGAGGTATTAGTTTTCTCTGAAAGATGTGTGCAGCACAGGAATGGGTCCTTTGGCCCGTAACGTTGTGCTGAATATAATGCAAAAGAAACTCATCCCTTCTGCCTATCCTTGGTCCATATCCGTCCAAATTATCTCAATGAACATTAAATAGCCTTAATGTATCTGCCTCCACCACCAACCCTTGAAGTTCATTCCAGACACCTACCACTCCCTGTGTAAAAAGTAAATGCCCCTCACATGCCCCTTGAACTACCCCCCACAACCTTAAATACATGCCTCATAGTTTTGACGTTTCAACTCTGGGAAGAAACTTCCTGACTGACAACCCTACCTATGTATCTCATGATTGCATTGACTTCAATCAATTCTTCCCCTCAGCCACCGCCACTTCACAAAAAAGCAGCCTCTCCAAATCCAGGCAGCATCCTGGTAAACGTCCTCTGTGCCATCTCCAAAGCCTCCATACCCTTCCTGAAATGTGGCAAACAGAAGTGAATACAATACTTTAAGTATGCCTTAACCAAAGTCTTACAAAGTTGCAAAATGATATCCTGACTCTTGTAACCAGTTCCCTGACCAATAAAGGCAAACCTGCCATTTGCCTTCCTTACCACCCTATCTACTTGCATGGACACTTTCAGGGAGCCATGGTCTTGAACGCCAACATCCCTTTGAGCAACAAAGCTGTTCAGGGTCCTGCCATTAACTATCTACTTTTCCTTAATATTTGAGCTCCCAAAGTGTGACACCTCACACTTGTATGGATTAAGCTTTACCTTTAATTTCCCTGTCCATAGCTGCAGTTTATCTTTTTCCTGTTGCATTCTTTGACAACCTTCTACATTATTCACAACTGCACTGAACTTTGTATCATCTGCAAGCTTATTAACTCACCCAATTAGGTTTTAATTCATGTCACTTCTATATATTTGTATCGTAACCAGAAGGGTTCCAGTACAGATCCCTGTGGAAAAAAGACAGAAAATGAGGGAAATTTCTTGAATAAATGTGTTTTTTTTCAATGACAAAACAATTCTGATGAATAATCTCTGAAGTTGTGATTTTTGTTTTAAATTAACCCAATATTTTAATTCTCAGTTTACTAATCTTAATGAATATCCAGTACAAACTGCTTTGAATATATTGAATCATTTTAAGCATTGAGTTCTAACATTAATTATTATTTAATTGTCATTTCAATTCTCATACCATCATGAGATTCACATTTTAGTTGAATCCGTTATTTCTTAGTGCCAGTATCACAATGAAATATTAACATTCTTTTCAGGTCAACACACCTGCAATCAACCAGAGTTTTCTCACCCAACACTCATAGTAACTATCTCATTCTCTTTCATTTGAATTCTCACATTAATGGAAGGATTATTAATCAGCCTTATCAATTAAGAGATGGCTAATTATTTTTCACTTCAATATTTCAGTTTTTTTCAGATATACTGCACAATTACATTGCAATAAGGATTTTCTTATCAACCTTAAATTTGGTTTCAGCCATTTTAAAACTAATTATTGCTAATGTCTAACTGGTAATCATTGTTTAAATGCAATATATCCAGCTGTCGATGTGGAACAATGGCTCAATACATCAACTGACAAACAATATTGCACTCTACAATCTTTTAATCTTAGCAAAATAATTTTCAGTGTGGAAGCTTAGTTGGATTGAATTGGCTGTGAGCAAAAATACATTCTGAGGAAGGGTCACTGGACCCAAAGTATTAACACTGAATGTTTCCCACAGATGCTGCCAGACCTGCTGTGTTGTTTTCCAGCAATTACTGATTTTGTTTCTGAGTTCCAGCATCCACAGATTTTTGCATTCTTGTACTGATTGTTTTTCACTTCAATGCTAACATTTCTATATTTCTGACGATTGCAAAAGAGCTAACTATTTTTCACATTAAACATTATTTAAATTTCATGTGTTTCTTGTGTACACAAACCTGAATTTACAAATGTTTGATCTATTCTTTTACAATAAATCTTGAATTCTTAGAAATCACAATTTTGTGAAACTGAGGAAAGTTGTCTTTCGCTGAGTAATCACGTTGAATGGCGAATGCTTTATTTCCAATTCATGTGCGTTACAAAGCAGGTCAATGTTAATTTATGTATATGAATAACTGCTTCAAACATATTAAATTATTTGATTATCATGAGACTTATATTTATTTAAGATCATTGTCGCTTCGTTCCATCATTACTAGAAATTAGGAATTCTTTTTATCCATTACACACTGGAAGTGTCTAATATAATCCTAGTCCAATTATCACGATAAATATCTAAGCAGTTTTCCCTGTGAGTAACCACAGTAAGTATGTGATTATAGTCCTGCCCTTTCTGCATGGGAACATTATGGAGGGCTCTGGTAATGTCTGTACTAATAGACCAGGAGGCAGGCGTTCAATTCCTACCTTAAACAGAGATGTGTCAAAGCACCTCAGAGTTGATTAGAACATATCTAAGTGTCAATTGAATTACTTTTCAATCCAACATTTTCTCAACTTGTATCTGTTGTTGATTATAATGGTCACAATATCTTGAATTAATTTGCTTCAGGTCACTGATTAAAGTATGAATGTTATTAAGGTGAGGGGGAAAGTTTTAAAAGGGATCTGAGGGGCAACTCTTTTCACAACGTGTGTTTGGCATATTGAGATGAGATGTGACAGGAAAGTCAGCGGCTGGTACAATTGCAACATCTAAAAGACTTTCGGACAGTTACATGGATAGAAAACATCCAGAGGGATATGGGACAAACACTGGAAAATGGGACTAGTTTAGTTTCGGAAACCTGGCCGAATGCCAAGTTCAGCTGAATGGCCTGTTTCCGTGCTGTATCTGTCTAACTTTCTACAATTCAAACTTGACTGTGATAGGTAAAGGAAAGCAAAAACGGGTATTAATTCTATTTTGTGTCCATAAAAAAGTGACATGAATTTTAAATAATTGTGTCACATGAAATAGTTCACTCTTACTGTGATTAGAAATACATTGAATGCGAGCACTAAAGTGAAATATAATTGAATTAATTCAACTGTGTTTCCATGGTTAAAATAAAAATTGATTTGCACAATGATTGTGAGTTTGTACACTGCAATATATTCACATCAGTTCACGTACTGAGCTATTATTGCACATTTATACCCCTTACTGAACTGAACAATAGTTACATATTAGCAACACATAGATTTTTGAAAATATATCAGTGCACTTCAAAGAAGGAGATATTTAATGTTGCTATGTGACTGTGCAATGCGTAGACATGAACAGCAATCATTGCAGTGAAAAGTAATTACAGTTCTCTGAATTTATAAGGCTGAGATTACTGCAATTATTCAAATGAGCAAAAGTCAGTTTTCAAAGCATGTTGGATGCAAAAGCATTGGTTCCATTGTGGGATACTTGACCTGAAAACAATAGTATTGATACAATGGATTAAATGAAACAATGGATTAAATTAAAATATGGATCTGACTATACATGTTAGAAAGACAAACAAATTATTCTGTAATTATTATAAGGATAATGAATTCATAATAAATGTTGTAATCAGAACAAATAAGTTGACTCAACATTTTAAAAGCACTTTGCTCTGATGTTGATTAGACATCATTAAGATCGGTAAACTGAAGACTAAAATAGAACAGCTGGATTGATGGATTGAGGACATGAGCCATTCAGTAATTATTGAAAAGAAATGATTTTTGCTCAAAATGCAGACAATACAGAAATAATGTATTTCATTCAATTAGTTTACATGTAGAAACGTATTTTTTAAAATTATTTAATTTTATCCTGATTGATGTTCAAACATTTGTGTCTGAATTAGGAAGAAAATAAGGAGATAACGAAAGTTAATATTAGAGTGACCACAAGATACAGTCCATGACATTTGATAGAAAAAGGAATTTGCATAATCTTGTAATTATTGAACATTGATAACCAATTAACTCCTCAGGTACCGAAGCAGTCCAACCCCAAGAACAACAAGATCTGGACAATATCCAGATTTGGGCTGACAAGGGGCAAGTAACATACATGCCACACAAATGCAGGCTGCGACCATCACGTATAAGAAATGACCTAACTACCATCACTTGACATTCAGTGCTGTTACCATTACTGAAACCCACTATCAACATTATCCTGGGGATAATCATCGATCAGAAACTGAATTGGTCTCACCACACAAACACAGTGGCTACAAGAGTAATTCAACTCCTGGCTCCTGAACGCCTGCCCAACAGCTACCAGGCACAAGTCAGGAGTGTGATGGAATACTCCCCACTTGCCTGGATTAGTGCCGCCCTAACAACACTCAAGGAACTGATGGCCACTTCCATCTCGAAGGACAAAGGCAGCAGCTAGATGGAAAGGCAACTACCTTCAAGTTCCCCTCCAAGGTACTAACCCACCCTGATTTGGGAATGTATCGCCATTCCTTCACTGTCGGTGGGTGAATGTCCTGGAAATCCCCACCCCAATGATATTGTGGGTCAACCCACAGCAGGTAGACTGCAGCGGTTCAAGAAGACAGCTCAGCACCAATTTCTCAAGGGTAACCAGGGACGGGCAATAAATGCTGGGCTCAGCCAGTGACACCCAAATCACATCAAATAAATATTAACATAATTTCTGCAAGATCAAAACAGCTTCAACGCTGTCCTAGCTGCAGTCTCTGCCTCTTCTTATTGACAAAGATAAAAGGTTACCTTGCTCAACTTTCTCATCAGTACAGTATTCCCCCCAGCCCTCTCTTATACCAACCAGCAGCATTTCCATCACCAGCAGCAACTCCACTTAAAATATTTTGTCAGTAACTTTTCATTAACTGGTTACTTCAATTACAATGCAATCTCTACAAACAGACCAAGTACTTTTTCGGCAACAACAAATTTTCTAACAACTTTTCTTGATCTCTCTCTGCCATTCTTTTTGGTTATATGAGGTAGGGAGGAATTGGATCACCACAGCGATGTAAGATATATGTAACACAGTGAGACAGGAAAGCTAGTATGGCTCATGTTGACTCTTAGACCCAACACAGTGGAACAACACATTCACTGCATAATAAACACAACACAACATTTCAACCCGGTGTGACAGGAATAAAATGTGGATCGGTTGGACAGGCTGGATTTGTTTCAGCCGGAGTTTGGGAGAGTGAGGGGTGATATGACTGAAGTGTCTAAGATCCTGAATGGTTTGTTAAGGAGGATGTGGAAAGGATGTTTCCTCTTGTGGGTCATACGCGAACTCGAGAGAACTGCTTTAAAATTAGATTCACCCTTTCAGGACAGAGATGAGGAGATTTATTTCCTCTCAGAGGGCTGTGCAACTTTGGAACTCTCTGCCCCAGAAGGTGGGCTCAATGAATATTTTTAAGACACAGGTTGATAGGTTCTTGTTAAGGGACGTTGGGAGAAGATGGAACACAAATCACTAACAGATCAGGCCTGGCCTTATTGATTGGTGGATGGACTTGAGGGGCTGAAAGGTCACCTTCTGCTTCTTTCTCACATGACACAGGACTAAGAGCTTTGTTGAAAATTCATTCACTGGATGTAGGTGCCACTGGCTATGGGCAGCATTTATTACCCAGAGGGCAGGTAAGAGTCAACCACATTACTGTGGGTCAGGGGTCACATGTAGACTAGATCAGGTAAGGATGACAGCTTCATTCCCTAAAGGACATCAGTGACCGAGTTGGATGTTTCCTAACAATCGAGAATAATTTCATCAATAGACTCATAATTCTAGATGATTATTGAATTCAAACTGCTGAAACTGACTGACCATGTGGCTGTCAGTGAATCCAACATAAGTGAATGGAAACATTGCTCAGAGTCTGGTTCTGGAACATTCAATACAACCAGGAAATGGAAAGTGAATAATTAGCTGAAAACAAGGCCACTGCTCTGTTAGAGACAAAATCATTCAATGTTCAGTTACTGAACATTATTGACTCACAGAATATGTGAACCTGTAGAATCACAGTAAAAGGGGAAAGTAAACAACATTCTTGGCAAAGACAGAATGAACCAAGTTCTTGTATAAAAATAGCTCTGAACAAAGGGGCTGAATCCTCCACAAACTGACAAATCAGATTTGTAGATAGAGATTGGAAATCTTTAGAAAAAACTCTTCCCTGCTGATGGTGTGTGCTAGAAACCATTCTCAGGGTGAACTGCCACTTATTTCCTTTGAAGAGAATCTGTTTCCCCTCACAAAAGGAGGTGTGTTGCTCACTTACAGACAAAAGAAACCTGATGTGAGACTCGCAGGTTAATTAAGCTATTAGTGACAGTCCACTGCACACAACAAGAGCTCAGACCACAACAGATTCTAGTGAAACCAACAATGCAATGAAAACGGCGAATTGGTCTTTATACTCATGCAGCCTCTCTCAAGCAAATAATCCTAGTCAACTTCTAAACATTTTAAAACTATTAATATCAATGAATATATATTTATTTCCATTCCTAATTTTCTCCAAAAAATGTACCTGATTATTCTCTTCAAAATATATTTTAAATGGTGTATTCCAAATCACAATTCATTTCCAATTATTCTTAGTGCAAAACGACTTGCAAACTAAAATAGTTTTCATGTCAATAATGACACTGTAAACTTTGTTATGTAGTTTAACCATATTTCCAAATATTGTTTTGGCTCATTTTTGCAGTGAAGCTAAAATTAAAGTCTATTTATTTTCTCTGATATCCTTCCATTACTTTATTCCCTAATAACAATGCCCATGGTGTAATGGGTGACAAACATTAAATAAAATTGAATTTTCATTGCAAGAACTTGTACTAATAATCACATATTATTTAGTTCATTCATTGTCGAAGCTTGTCAGTTATTTTCATTGTATGATCACGTTAAATTCACTTAAATAATCACAGTAGAATTTTCACCTCTATAGATATGCAAAGTGAATGTCAAATTATTAATATTTCAAGTCAAACCAAATTTGCATTATGTTCTGTTTGAATCCAGGAATGATGGAATATGTTGCATTATTATGATAAACAGGAACAAGTAAAGGTGGTGGCTCTCAGACGTGAGGCCTTAAAGCCAAAGGGCCAGGTGGTAGTTACAATGGGGGGAAGTACCTAATGCCCCGCTCTCCTCAGAAGACAGTGAGGATGGTGACACTGACTGGAACGGGTTAGATGACAAAGCACCCACGTATGGACAGAGGGACGGCAATGGGTGGGATGACCCACTGCCCTATAAGGCCCAGAAGGCCGTGTCTATGGCACCACTGGGCATGAAAGTTCAACTTAGACATTAGGGAGCAACAAAGGGAACTGACAGAAACCAAACCTGAACCGTTCACCCGCTGAATAACAGATGTTGGTGAATGAACACCCAGCCTGATAGAGAAATGGTAATAATGGGCCTTATTGGGACAATATGGATGAATTAGTAGAGGTACACAGTCTCACCGAAGATGATGCACGGACCCTCCCTCGGCCCAAGATGCCCTGAAGTGTACAGCAGAAACTGTACCTGCAATGAGAGGATGGGGGTGTGAGCCGGATCCCCCCCAGAGTACAGCTGATCCATGGCGCCAGGCATTTACAGATATTACAGGGACACACTGGGGAGGGGACAGACTGAATGGGCTAAAATAACCTTGGTGACTCAGGGAACCAAGGGTAATATCGAGGATCATACAGAGAGGAAGCCTGAGGTGTGTAAGGACCACGGGGGATTACCAAACCCCAACCTGTGATGATGAAATCGATTTGATGTATTTAAAAGATGACATAGGACCCCAATTAACTGTAATTATAAACATGGGACTCCCAGTGGGAGATAATTCTAACTACATTCTGAACTGGGCCATGAGAGCTGAGGCAAACACAGAAACACAGGGGAATAGCTGCAGTACAGGGAGGGTAATCAGACCCACAATGTTACAAGGGAAGCAGGAAAGGGCACATAGACAAGGAACATAGGCACAGAGAGGGAGACAGGTGTTCATATTGTGAGTGGCCTGTGTTCATGTCGATATATGCATCACCCATGAATATTCATTGACGCGCTGTAAAGGGGCCCACACTTGCATGATTCTAACACCACAGCATCTTTGTCAGTTACCGATAAGGATTTACCCCTCACCCCCTCAATTACTAAAATGAGAACAGTCGGAGAGGGAACCTCGGAAGGTGGATGAAGCAAACCTGTTCCGATGTCGACTGGGAGTATGACAAAATGTATTCAGGTATGGAGGTGTGACACTCAAAAAGAGACCATTCTGGGAGTTGCTCCTATTTATTCTAAAATGGCAACTTTTGACATCAACACCCGAATTTAAACTTGGGGATGCTCCGGCCAGGACTGGGACAGAAAGAAAAGGAGAGGCAACCTCTCCGGAGTAGCTACATTGTAGGGAGACTGGGACAGTCAGAGATTCTGGTGGGTTATAGCTTGGACCCTCTCAGCGGTGTGCGTAACTCAAACAGGAAAGTGGGTTGTTATCTATCGACCCTGTAAAGATTGAGGGCCCTCTCACTCCCCACAAAACGGGATCTCATCAAAGCTGGGGCTGAAGAGGCAGTAATTGTGACAGTGATAGATTGACAGAAGCTGGAAATAGTCTGGGTCCATACCTGTGGACATTGAATGGCAGAAGAGAGTGGTGTTTACTGACCGAGGAGAACAGTCCACCAGGATACTATTAACCTCAGGGATCCCGCAATATTCCAGTATATCCCACGGATGTGTGTTTGATGGATTTAGTCACACTGATCTTACCAACACCTCATCACCTCAAGCGGTGAGAAAGAAAATATCCAGATATTATACAGAGTATTGGATCAGGTTAGCCAGGCCGGGCTTAAAATTAACACACAGAGAGTGTAACTGGGAAGGTACGGAGAGACGGAACTGGGACATCAAATCAGGAAGGGAGAGGGAACAGACCCAGCGGGAACAAAAACTATGATTATAAAATTATCTACCCACACACCGTAAAGGGATCAGGCAAACTTTAGGATTGTTTAATTATTGTGAGAATTTTGTTTTGGAATTATCCAGAAATAGAGAACCATCAGGAGCCCTGGCAGAAGCGCGGACATTAACCAGGGGTGAGGGAGGCAAAATGCACACAGTCAGCATGCCTTTGGTATAGTCCATGACTAGGCTCAGTGAAGGTATATCACCCTGTCTGGGGGCCACATAGAGCATGAAGAATAGGTCAGAGAGTTAGTGGAAGCAGCTAACTTTCCCAGTGAAGCAGCACTAATGAAGATTAGAGCTCACAGGAAAGTAGAAAACCCCATACCAACGGGGTAGTTGGTGAGCATGGGTGAGCATACTTATTGAAACAGTGCAGACATTTGAGGAGGATGCAGTGGCAGTAGCTACAGAAGCGAGAAAGGAAAGTTTAAAGACATTTCCCGAAACAGTCCCATAGCAGGAGAAACAAGAATGGGAAAAGGGTGGGGCAGTAATAGGACATAGGATGATCCAGCAGTGCCACTGTATAAGACAAACATTATGAAAAACATATCATGGGATGGCCCATATTGATCAGGATAAGATGCAATATCGGATGATCAACTTCAGGGGTGTTCTGGAACAAGAAGGTTTTGTCGAAGGGGTGTAGTCTGTACACAGTGTGAGCTAGGGAAGAGAATCAGGATAAAATGGAGGCAGCAGCAGGGACCCAGGGGCCCACAGGAACAATTACAGATGGATTTTACATACACCCCCATCCCAATCCCAGGGAAGGAAATCCTGCTGGGTCTTAATAAACAGGTTTACTCAGTGGGTGGAAGCATTCCCCTGCAGATTCTGACGAAGGGACACATGTTCCAGGAAACAAAGTTCAGCAGCTCTGTGGCTTGTTTGGTACTGAGCAGAAATCCCATCTCACATCCCACCCCCAGAGCTCAGGGACAGTAGAAGGAATGAAGCAGACACTGAAAGCTAGTCTGACTAAGGCCCTGACAGAGACAGGCCGGGATGGGTTAGTGTACTCCCCACAATCCCCACAAACCCCAGCAAAGGGAACTGAGCAATCCCCCATTGAATTTGGACTATGCAGCTGCCAGAGGGCAGGAGAAGTACAATGGCAAGGATAGGGTGAAACAATTTGTGAAAGAACTGACAAAGCAACCGCACGAGCTGAGAGGGGAAGTTGCAGATGGACAGAGAATCAGAGACTGGGAAAGGGAGCTCATAAACATCTGAGCTGACATTCCGAACCCAGGAGATTGGGTCGGGGGGGGGGGGGGGAATATTAATGGAACCTACGAAAGAAACACATCCAAATGCTGGACTTGGCTGGGGGAGTCACTGAGTTCCAGAGAGGGAACTCTTCCATCATGCATTAGTAAGGAGCTCTGAATAAACATTGGTCGTGCTGCTCAGCACAGAACTCAAGGCTCCTCTTTGATATTTCTCCCAGTAACAGTTGTGCAGGGGGATGTTGGTGGATGGAGGTCTGTGACCAGTGCCTCTGTTCCACAAGGGTCAGAGCTGGGACATCTGTTGTTTGTAATACATAGAAATGATTAGCCTGAAAATGTAAACGACTTAATTAGCAAGTTTGTAGATGGCACAAAGTGAAGAAGTTGTGAATTGTGAAGAATGTTGTCAAAGGAAACATCAAGGACGAGATCAGTTGGAAGGTTATGCGGAGAAATTGCAGATAGATTTTAATTCAGACAACTGTGACATGATGCATTTTGGGCAGCTCATTGTAAGAGGAATGTATACACTAAAAGGAAGTGCCCTGAGCAGCATTGATATACAGAGGGATCTTCAGGTGCAAGTTCACAGCTCCCTGAATGTGGTGGAGGAGGTGGATGGCAGGCTTGCCTTCTTCTGTCAGGGGACTGAATATAAAACTGTCATTAGACCACCTTTGGTGTATTGTGTGCTGTTTTGAGCACCACATTATAAGGAGGATGTGGACGCTTTGGAGAGGGTGGAAATGGGTTTACCAGGATGTTGCCTGGATTGGGAGAGGTTGGAAAATCTTGGATTGTTGTCTTTGGAAAGTCAGTGGCTGCGGAGTGATCCGAGAGGCACAAACACAGTGAATAATCTGAATCTTTTTCCAAGTGGAAATTACCAATTCCACTGGCCATAGATTTAAGGGGAGAGGCGGCAAGTTTAAAGGAAATGAAAACCAAAAGAACAGCAGATGCTGTAAACCAGAAAGAAAAACAGAAGTTTCTGAAAAAACTCAGCAGTTCTTGCAGCATCTGTGAAGAGAAATTAGTTAACATTTCTGAGGAAGGGGGACCGGACCCGAAACATTAACTGATTTTTCTTCACAGATGCTGCATGACCTGCTGAGCATTTTCAACAACATCTGTGCAAGTTAAAAGGGAGTTGTGTCAGACAAGTTTCTTATGCAGGAGGTGGTCATTGACTAGAATATACTTGCCTGAGAGGTGGTAAAAGCAGAAACAATCACAATGTTTAAGAGGCATTTGGACAGACAGATAAGCAGGCAAGGGTTGACAGGGATATGGATCATATACAGGCAGATGGAATCAGTTTGGAATGGCATCATGGTCCGCACAGACATGGTGGGCTGATTATTCCGGTGCTGCACTGTTCTGTTTTCCAGGGGGGAGAATGTGTGGAGCGAGAGATAATATTTTGAGTATAATATGTCTCTTCTTTAGAACACACAGTAAGTTGATGCATTTTGAGAGAAGCAATGTAGAAAGGGAATATATATTTGAATGGCACAGACATAGAGAGCAGGACAGCAGGAATGCGGGACAACGTGTACAAATCCTTAAAGGAGAGAGAACATAAAGTGTATTGAATAAACTTATAGGATGCTGGGCTTCATCAATGGAGGGAATGATAACATACTCATGGAAAAGATGCTGACCGTTGACAAAGTTCTAGTTAGGTCACAGTCAATCATTGCATCCAATTGTGGTCAACAGATTCCTGGTCAGGATGAGGAAGTTAAAATACCACAGAGGGGCCTGTGCCATACTTTGCTTCTCTTTCAGGATGCATTGGCGACTCAAGGGTTAAATATTCTCCTGCCAAAGGTCTGACTGCCGTATTGTAAGAGTACAAGTCCTGTACTCTTCCAATACAGACTGAACACATCAGTAGGGGTGAGGCAGACTGTATCTTCGAAATAGAACCTCTTGGAGCCACACATGTGGATTCCACCATAACCCCAAATAGAGCAACTTGCCCTTTCCAGACAAGACTGAGAGCCCTGGGCACAACCCTGTTAAACTGCCTCCTGCTCCCATTGTCTTACCTCCCCTCCATGTGAGCATAGGTAAGTGAATCCCCCACTTACTGAAGGAAGAACCCTTCTGCCTTAATCTCTTCCCATCAACACATAATCATGGACAATACGATAATCAGTTTCTGTAATCCATCACACATTATCACAGGACATTGGCATTCATCAAGCTTTGTAAATTCATAATTACCAGCTTTAAACTATGTAATTGCAATCGCCCATGTGACTGATATGCCTTTGTCTAATTCTTATTAAATATACTGTCTCTGTGGGTAAGGCAGAGATTCGTGAAGATGAGTCTGTACAAGGAGACAATCGGCTACTTTAGAGATGCTTTGAAATTCTTGCCAGCTGTCCAATAATAAAGCTACTGCTGTTGTACAGAAAACTTGTGTCATCTGGATTTGTGGAACAAAACAGACATTAACAAGGAAGAATATGAGTGATCTTCAGGCTGTGGAGTACAGACTTACTGGAGTGGTTCACTGATGAAGAAAATGCAGTCACTGGATTGATTTGAAGGGATTGCTACTTTCCTTGAAATAAACAAGTTAAATATATTTTTGATAAAGCTGCATAAGATTATAACAGACCTAGATATAGCAGACAAAAATATCTGTATTTGATAGGTGATGGCACAAGAATTAAGGTCAGATGTAAGGTTTTGAGACAGTGGGAGATGAGTAAGTGTCTATGCTGACTGTATTGGCTGGAAATATGCAGAACATGTTGCCTATTTTGGTGGTGCAAGTAGAGAAGATCAATGATTGATAAAAACAATTAGATCAGTTCTGAGGGAAATAAACTTGCAGAGTTTGGGGTACGTAGGGGGAATGAGAATATTGGATTCTGCTGCAGAGAGCCAGCTTGGATTTGATGGGCCTCTTTCTGTGCTATAATGCATTATATTTGGACTTGCTTAACTTGCTCTGGTCACCGATTAAGTTGTCATTAAGGTAAATCTGCTCAGTGTTCCTACTCAGACCAATACAGGCTGTCCCTCCACAGCAGGAGATAATGTTTACTGCTTTATACTGGGTTCTTGGGGGTGGGGGGGGGGCTAACGGTGTGTGTAACAGTCTGCTAGCTTATCTGAAATGGCAAAACATCAGTTTAACCACACTAGGGATCGACGCTGGAAATGTGGGGAATGCCAGAAGGGAATTCATTACCCATCCCACCTGGAAACTGGCCAAACCAGTCAGACTGGGGAGAAGCTGTTCGCATGCTCTGTGTGTGTGTGGTGGGGGGGGGGGGGGGGGGGGGGGGAAGGGATTCACTCAGCCATCCATCCTGCTGAGACACCAGTCAATTAACTTATAGCCACAGTTGAAGGATTTTTTTTCCTCTCTTATTCACACCAAGTAATGAACAATGGTTTTGGCAGCTCAAAGTTGTGCACATTGAGATCTTAGCTTTGGAAATGTTAACATTGTTGAACATGTACAGATTCACACTGGGTAGAGACTTTTATTTTCCTTTATTCATTCACAGGATGAGGGTGTCGCTGGCCCGGCAGCATTTACTGCCCATCCCTAATTGCCCAGAGGGCAGGTAAGAGTCAACCTCATTGCTGTGGGTCTGAGGTCACAATGTAGGCCAGACCAGGTAAGGATGGCAGCTTCCTTCCTGAAAGGGCATTACTGAACCAGATGGGTTTTTCTGACAACCGATTAATGGTCATCATTAGATTCTTAAATTCCAGAGTTTATTAAATTGAATTCAAATCCCGCCCATCTGCTGCAGCAGGCTGTGAACCCAGGTCTCCAGAACACTATCTGGGGTTTTAGATTAACTGTCTCTCGACAATCCCACTCGGCCAATACTTCCCCACATCACTGTCCATCTGCACAGAGTGAACAGTGATTTTCTGGTTCATCAGAACTGGGTAATCACACATACGTTTGCTCAATGATTGCAGGAGTTGGATGTTATTTGGCTATTGACATCCATCTCCGAACCATGTATTCTGGGGTTTGTTTCTGGGGATGATTGGAAGCATCATCAGTCTTGTTATCTTTTGGGAATAAAAACAGTTTCAATTAGCTTTCTGTTAAATGCATGGCAATCAATTCTTTCTCACAACTCTCAGTCAGATTAGTTTCTTTTGAAGGGCTCTCCATCACCCAACCTCCTCCATCCTCACCCCCAACAGTACAATAATCTCACAGAGTCTCTTTATGATTATGAATGAGACAATCTGATCAGCTGCTTCTTTCCCTACTCCTATGTCAAGTTGAATCTTAAACTCCCCTTGCTGCAGTTGTGATCCTGCATCATTGTACAGTGTTGCTCGTATTTCATGTCTTGGCCTATCAGTGTTCATGAGACTGCATGTAGTATATGGGGCCAACAGTGTAAGAGTTGTGCTCATTCCTTCCACCAACAGCAGTAGAATTGTACTCCAACAAAACTTACAGAATCATGGCCCAGCATATTCCCCAATTTACCTCTTACCATCAAACCAGAGGATCAATCCACATTCAACTGAGAGAATTCAGGAGAGCATGTCAGTAACAGCAGCATGAATACCTAAAAATGAGGTGTTAACATGATGAAGTTCCCAAAGAAGACTACTTGTGTGCCTAAAAGCATAAGCAGCAAGTGATAGACAGAGTGAAGCAATCCGGGAAACAACAGAACAGATCTAAGATCTGCAGTCCAGCCAAATCCAGTTGTGAATGAAGTCAGAGCACAGTTGGAGTTCTGAGGACAGTTCTCTTCAAGATACTAACCAACAAGAATGTCAGACTGGATTAATTATCATAAAACTCAAGTCCGTTTGATATTCATATATTTACAATCAGTGTTCAATTCACCAAATGTAGCTGAAGGTAAAGATAATCTTCAAGTGATTGTAACAGTGGAGACATCTGAATACTTGGTCAGCAACTTAAAGCCAGTTGTGTTTAGATAGTAATAATTTTAAAGAGATTTTTAAAAAGTAAGGTGACTTGGGTGTAACGGAAGAAGTTGATTGGTGGGGAGCTGATAATCTTGCTTTCATCTGAAGTTAATTTAGCATTAGTTAACAAATAAACACATGGTAGGAATCCCAGCCCCATGGAGCGCACATCCAGTTCCATGTGGGAAAACCAGGACACTTGTGTGAGCGACAACCACAAGAACACGGAGGTGACACGGGAAATGACAGGAACACTCATTTGACTGCAGTTAATGTACTGCACACACTTCTGATCCCCTTATTCCAGGGTTAATGTGATCACACCAGAGAGGGTACACAGGAGATTGATCAGAATGTTTCTACAATTGGAAAATTTCTGCTCTGAGGAAAGGTTGGATAGGCTGGGGGATGATTTCCGAGGAGGATGAGGTGAGATTTAATTGAAGTGATAAAATGCTGAGGAATCCAGATCGAGTGGATAGGAAGGAGCTATTCATTAACTGAGAGGTCAGAAACTGGAGGATTTAGGTTGAAACTAATTCCTACAAAGAATGGGAGGGGAGAATTCATTTCACTCAGAGATGGTGGGGAGTAGGAACTCATTGACGGTGTGACAGAGGCAGTAACCAGCATCACATTAGAATAAAAGAACATGGATGTAACTGAGATGCTGGAACATTCAGGGCTGTGGACTAAAGTCTGCAGAATGGGATCATTGTGATTGATTTAACATTTCTCCAGAATATTAAACTCAAGTCCAATTTGAGAATTTATGAACATCATCCAACCTGAATTCCAAATGTCAGAATAACTTTATCAGAATGTTACAGCACAGATCGAGGCCACTTGGCCTATTCTGAATGCGTTGTCTGTAATAGAATGACCCAGGCTTTACAGCGTTATGTACTCACCAATGAGAACAACAATTTCAGACTGTGAACTCTGCCCTCTATGTTGTTATAATCTGTTTTTATAATGTATATCTTTCACAGCTGCTCACCTTGTTTCCTGGTTTCTTTCCCAGCCCGAACTCCATTCCCTGTGGCCTTGAGGGACTACCATTTCTGCAATTCAATCTCTCCTGCCTTCCCCCGTGTGACAGACTGTCTTTTTGTCCTTGTCTCACTCCCACCTTGCTCACAACCTGTTACATTTCTGATGGTTCCCAGATCTCTGTGACTTCACTGCGCCCCCGGGTCAGGGGCACGAGTTTTGAATTCTCTTCCTCATGAGATAATCGGAAATCTTTCTGGCTGCAGTTTCCCCCAGATTTTATTTTGAAAAAAAAAAGAGGATTTGCATCGGAGTCAAGTATTTGTGAGCCCTCATCCACAATCCTGAGCACTTAGACATAATATGTGACTCTCCCACAGATGTGCCAGTTTGATGGATTGGCCGTGCTAACATGGCCTGTAGTGTGTAGGTTAGGTGGGTTGGGTTAGCCATGCTAAATGTGGGGTTATGGAGGTAGGGTGGGACAGCAGGTCATTGCAGACTCGATGGACCGAATAGTCTCTTTGTGCGCCTAAGGGATTCTGTAATTCTAACTAGTTAGGAAAATGTGACAACAATCACAAGTCCAGGTTCATTCAACTCAGGTACACATGCTGCCTTTTGTGTTTCTGTGTGTGCCCGTAGTGTTAGGTAAGGGGTAAATGTAGGGGTATGGGTGGGTTGCGCTTCGGCGGTCGGTGTGGACTTGAACACAGTCTCCATGATTGTGCAGACTCAGTGGATCAGCCATGGGACATGCAGTGTTACAAGGATAAGAGTGCTCCAGGTGGGATGCTCTTTGGATGGTTGGTGGGGTTTGATGGGCCAATGCTCTCCTGCCACCCAGTTGGGATGTTATTCGATGATTGAGGATAAAGCAGGGTGTCCTTGGAGAGGAGCATGTGGTATGTATCAATGCTCTCAATGCCTTTAGATACAGGTGGGCATCGCAGGGGATACAGCTTTATCTCCACTGCTGCCCCCTCACCCCTAACTCTACTTTGATTTGGTCCTTTCCCACTCTGTCATTTGTAATGGTTTGCTTTACCCGTAATGGGCTTTGTTTGTAAATATTCAATTGGTTACATGAGTGGTTTACTACTGGTGATTATACATTAACAAAACCTAAAATGGCAAAATGATGAACGTGGGAAGGTTGCTCAGCTGTGTGTGAGATAACATTTCTGGGCCGGAGAAATGGGGGGTTTAAGAACGCTTCACAGCTCACAGAACAAGAATTGAAAAGCAGTTAAATCAAACCAAAGGTTCAGACAGGGAGGGAATATTTCCCTGGAGTTTGAGTAACTGGAAAGAGATGGTGTCTGGGAATAGACAGGATTTTGTTTTACAGGGCATTTGAAATTTTTAAAACTGTTAGTTTCATTTCTTTTAGTTTTATTTATTGTGGAATAAATAGCTACAATATTTTAAAACCAAATTCACAAACCTTGTGTTAAAGACAAATGTTAAATAAAATCCATCAAACCATTTATGGGCGGCACAGTGGCACAGTGGTTAGCGCTGCTGCCTCACAGCGCCAGAGATCCGGGTTCAATTCCCGCCTCAGGCGACTGTGTGGAGTTTGCACGTTCTCCCAGTGTCTGCGTGGGTTTCCTCCCACAGTCCAAAGATGTGCTGGTCAGGTGAATTGGCCATGCTAAATTGCCCGTAGTGTTAGGTAAGGGGTAAATGTAGGGGTATTGGTGGGTTGCGCTTCGGTGGGGCGGTGTGGACTTGTTGGGCCAAAGGGCCTGTTTCCACACTGTGAGTAATCTAATCTAACCCCTCACTGAAAACTGATGTGGAGGTGCAATCTCCTGGAGAATCCCTGCCCTGCCGACTTCTTCCTACCCGGGCTCCGTAACTATATACATACCTGGGAGATAGCAGCAGGAGGCCATTCGGCCATTCAATCCTGCTCCACCATTCAATGGGAAACAGCTGACCATCCAGCTCAGTCTCCTGTTCCTGCTGTGTTCCAATCCCCTTTCATGGCTTTACCACAAAGAACTATATCTAAGTCCTCCTTTGGTTTCACTGCCTTTTGTTCCATTGGCGTTGTGGTGTTACTGTGTGGGGGTAGGCAAGGGTAATGTGATGGTGCTGCCTCCTGGAGGATGCACTCAGCCTCCCTCATCATCCTGCAGTAACATCAACTGGGTTTCAGCAACTAGAGATAGAACCCATTTCCAGGATATGGGCATCACTGGCTCAGCCGCATTTATTCCCCATCTCTGGGTACCATTGAGAAGATGGTCGTGAGCTGCTGTCTTATACCATTCACAGTCCCTTTGGCGCAGAGAGACCGACAATGCTGGGAGGGAGAGTGTTGCAGGATTTTGGCCGAGTGATTCTCCATCTTTGGTTCTTCAAATTCTGGTTAACTTTATCACAATCGGCAAATGATTTTGAGATTTCAGTCTGCAAATCTTCACCATCTAGCACCCTGTATAAAGGAATATGTACAGGTTAGAAATTCAGAACAGACTATTCTAGTTTCTCTGGAATATCGTTTTCCCCTTTCTTCCCCCAAAGCTGTAACCTTCCAGCCCACTTACACTCTCCCACCATTCTGACTCGACTACCCCCTAATGTACACCCTCCCCATTCTCATCGAGTTGTTGATACACAGGTCTCTGCCACCACTTCCCGTGCCTGGTTAGAGTCTGCACCCTTTCTGGGTTCACTTCCTTTACCTTCAGTTGCTGCAAGTCAATAATGTAACAGCAGAATGAAACAAAAGGAAACAGAAAGGGAGATAGCAGATCCTAGACAGAAGAGGAACCTTCAGTCTGGGAGAATGGGTCAGATCCTTCTTTGTTTCTCATTGGTCGATTCCAGTGTTATGACAAGTTGGGAATGTAACTTGGTCCCATGTGGGTGTGGTGACACTTTGACCCTCCAACAGATCAATACTACAAGCAAATACGTTCCTCCTCCAGACAATCACAGTATGAAATACTTTCCACTAGTTACCCCAAAGCACATGCTCCAAAACTCACCCACATTCTGTACTTGTGCAATGCCAGGTTTCCCCACAGACGGTGGTCCCTGCCTCGGAATTTGGGAGTTGCAGTCCTCATGCAGCCACTGGAGCCCTGACTCTGGAATGTGAATGAAAAGTGTGGGATGGAGGATGTTGTGTATCAGATCCCCATTCAGACACACGGGACATGTGGGCTGTCACTGGGATTTCCTGAGACATCTGCTTAGACAACCTGATTTCTGACGTAAGGAACATAGATTCAGCCAATTGGGGCATAGGGAGGTTAATAAGGGGCAGCAGGTTTTAAGCAGAGGTGGCTCAGTGGCGAGCGCTGCTGCCTCACAGCGTCAGGGACCTTAGGCGACTGTGTGGAGTTTACACATTCTCCCATGTTTATATGGTTTCGTGCAGTTCTCCAGTTTCCTCACACAGTCCAAAGATGTGCAGGTTAGATGGACTGCCCATGCTAAATTGCTGACATTGTTCATGCACGTGCCGGTTAGACAATTAGCCATGGGAAATGCAATGTTACAGGGAATGGGTGGGTCTGAATGGGATGCTCATCATAGGGTTGGTGTGGACTCGATGGATGAATAAACTGTTTCTGCACTATAGGGACTCTATTATATTCTCATGAGGAAGAATGTACCTATCACAATGGGTTGTGAATCTGTGGAATTCCCTTTTCAAAATGCGGTGGATGCCAGGACAATGAGCCAATTTAATGAAGAGATACAGATTAGATTAGATTACTTACAGTGTGGAAACAGGCCCTTTGGCCCAACAAGTCCACACCGACCCGCCGAAGCGCAACCCACCCATTCCCCTCCATTAACCCCTTTTACCTAACACTACGGGCAATTTAGCATGGCCAACTCACCTGACCTGCACATCTTTGGACTGTGGGAGGAAACCGGAGCACCCGGAGGAAACCCACGCAGACACGGGGAGAATGTGCAAACTCCACACAGAGAGTCGCCTGAGTTGGGAATTGAACCCGGGTCTCTGGTGCTGTGAGGCAGCAGTGCTAACCACTGCTGTTGAATTTGCAATGAGATGAAGAGTGAGAGAGAGCAGGCGGGAAAATCCATCTGAGACCGAGGTGAGCTCAATCATCACCGTATTAAATGGTGGAGTTGATTCGAAGGGCTGCATTGCCTCTCCTGTGCCCAGGGCTTATCTTCTTACAGTAATAACTGGAAAGCTGAATCCAAAAATTACCACCTTCACCAAAGGAGATTTTCGGAAAATGACAGATAGTCAGGTGGATTAGCATTCCAAACTTAGATAGCGAGGAAGCGTGTAGGAGATAATGATTTTGCAATTTTAAACTGAGGGGAGACAGTGATTTATGATTTTAGACTGTGTAGTACATTCACACCGTCCAGAATACTCTGCTGTGAATATCTATCCTGTACTTTATTACAAAGCCAAGGTCTCTGACAATGAAACCCAAAACTCCCAGGAAACATCGCCTCACCTCGTAATCTGATAAAAGAATTCTGATAAGTCTGGTTGAACTTAGAACACAGATGGAAAGCTGGAAGATTAGATCCACTCCCACGATCCTGTGCTTAAACAAAAGGAGACTACAATAGGATGAGGCAGGAGTTGGCTAATGTAGACTGGAAACAAAGACTTTATGGTGGGAAAGTTGACGGACAGTGGAGGAATATCAAAGAAATTTTTCGAAGTGCTCAGCAAAAGTATATATCAGGGAAAAGGAAGGACTGTAGGAAAAGGAGTAATCTGCCGTGGGTGGCTCAGGAAATAAGGGAGTCTATCAAACTGAAATAGAAGGCATACAAATTGGCAAAGACCAAGGAGTAACTAGGAGATTAGAAAAACTTTAAAGATCAACAGAAAGCGAAATGGGATTGGGGGAGAAAAGTGATGAGTAGCTATCCCCAGGGCCAGAATAGCAGTTTACACTGCTATTGTTTGGGGAACATATGGCCTCTGCAATTGTTGAAGCACTTAACTGTTACCAAAGAGATAATCCCGATTAAGTTAAAAATCACAGCACACTCCAAAAGCTTGTACTTCCAAATAAACCTGTTGGACTATAACCTGGTGATGTGTGGTTTTTAACTTTGTCCACCCCACCACCGGCTCCTCCATATCAGAATCCTGATAGATCCCCCACTGAAACTGAAGCACCTGTCAGATACTTGAGGGAGCCACAGGGGCGTGGGGGAGGGGTGTGTGGTTTAACCACAAAGTGCTGAACTGAACTAGAGTTTCTAACTGCTGTCGCCATGGAGATAATACTGAGAGACAGTCTCTATTCAAAGTCCCAAACCATAAAGGTATAAGAATGGGAGCGGCACATCGGACAGGTGGGGAGTTACCTGATGCTGCCTGGAGGTGTTTTGCATGTACACTACCCAGGTAACTACCACGTCTCATCAATAAAGACTCAAAGAAGACCTCTCAGAGTTCTGTGCCTAGTTATTCCTATCCAGCAGGGTTCAGGAATATGAGCACACAGCAGTCACAGTCTTCACAGTGGAGGATATGACGAACATGCCAGTAATTGATAAGAAGACTGAGGAAGGTGAGGACCTACATAATAACCGTTATCATCAAAGAGTTAGAGCTGGGCAAGCTAATGGAGCTAAAGGTAGACAAGTCTCCTTGCCCTAATGGAATACATCCCAGGATACCAACAGAGTTAGGGGGAGAAATAGCAAATGCACTTAGTTATAGAATCCGACAGCAGAGACAGGCCAGTTGGCCCAAACTGGCCCATGCCGACCAGAATGTCCATCCACGCTAACCCCATTTCCCTGCACTTGGCCCATTTGCTTCATACCCTTTCCTATCCATGTATTTGTCCAAATGTCTTTTCCCTGTTGTGAGTGCTCCTGGCAGCTCATTCCATATACATAACACCCTCTGTGTAAAACAGTTGCCCCTCAGCTTCCCTTTTATTCTTTCTCCTCTAACCTTAAACTGATCCAATCAAGCCGTCCAATCCTTGAGTTCCTGGGAGAAGACTGAGTGCATTCACCTTATCCATGCCTTTCATGATCTTATACACTTCTAGAAAAGAACCCCCTCAGTTTCCTCTGCTCTAAACATAAAATCCTCACTTGTCCAACCTCTCCCTATAACTCAGACCCCTGAGCCCTGACAACATCCTTGTAAATTGTTCTGCACTTTTTATAGTTTAATAACTGAACCCTCCATTACATTCCTCATATTCCCAGTGTTTCCCCACGGGGCTGGAACCGACGGGACAATGCCAATGGATTACAATCCATGATCGAGAATGAACACCTTTACAACAATCCCGTTTTCATAGTGTTCCCCATGGTGCAGGTATCCTTGTGTCTTTCTGGTTGTATGGTTCATTAAAGACTTGTCCTTCTACAAAGCAAAGTTGTGGCTTAATTGTTCCTGGGAAATGTGCCATGATTTTCCAGACTTTCAAAGACAAATGAAATCTTTCTCCACACTCACCACGCTGACATGGACTTGGCTGTGTCTCAGTACTTTTGCAGTCACACCGGAGATTTGAAATATTCGCCCACGGACAGAATGCACACCTTTCCTTCCAGATGAAAAGGCCAATGATATTCAGATCGGCACAGATCAAGTAACTGTCAAAACTGAACATGAAGTTCAATTTGTATTTCTCATCCACAAATCCACCCTTTCAGTATCAGACAGAGCACACAAGTTACCACTGTTAATACAGGATGGAAATTCAAAAGACAATTGTAGTATTAAACTGTAGTTTCCTTGTTCCCCCAAAGCTTTAAACCACAGTCTCACAATTTCTCTCTTCTGCAAACTGAAATCCAAACCAATCCCCCCACTCCTTTCCTCCACACCCAGTTCTCACACACTCTCTCTTCGAATTCAGTTTCCTAGCTCCTGATGAGAACCATCCTGCACACTCTGGCCAAGACCCATCTGACTAAAATGAGCCAAATTAGAATTCTAATTGCAGGCCCATCCTTGTCCCTTTCCATAACAACCCTGAATCTTCACAAAAGAGTTCTGATAACCTTCTGCAAAACGCTGCCCCACTGATAGTCTGATCACATGTCAGGGTAGCAAGAGAAGGGGCCATTCCCCTGGGTCCTGCTCCCAGAGGGATGAAGCTGCTAATGATAGATTAATCCCTCACACCCACAGCCTCCTTCCCAGGCACTGACCTATGCTGCACATAGTCCCACAATTGGCCAGCACTGCACCCGTGCACTTGTCTCCCCTCCTACAGCACGTGCTCCCAATCATACAGAAGTCCGGGTGATTGACAGCAGGTACTACCCAATATATCAGAATCCCTACATTATGGAAACAGGCCCTTCGGCCAAACAAGTCCATACTGACCCTCCAAACAGTAACTTACACAGACCCATTCCCCCTAACTAATACTGTGGGCAATTTAGAATGGCCAATTCACCTGCCCTGCACATCGTTAGATTGTGGGAGGAAACTGGAGCACCCGGAGGAAACCCGCTCAAACACTGGGAGAATGCTCAAATTCCACACCGACAGTCGCCCGTGGCTGGAATCGAACCCGGGTACCTGGTGCTGTGAGGCAGTAGTGCTAACCACTGAGCCGTCTCTATAGGGTGGAGGGGGCAGGGCTGGAGGACTGGGATAACGAGATTGTAAACAATGAATGAATGTGGAGGGCACTGGGAGATGGACAGGTCAGTGAGGGACAGGATCAGCCCAGCAGCAGGAGGGGATCCTGGACAAACTGAGCAATGGGAGAGTCTGACAGGAGAGAAACTACAGGAAGGTTCTGTTTGGAGGCTCAGGCAGGGACAGCTGGGAGACAGTATGGCCTGGTGGCTTGGGCAGGTTTACTAATCAGCCTCTTCAAAGATGCTGTTTCTCAACTCTGAACCTGATCCTCCTAGTCCAGAGGTAAGGACACTTACACTATTTCCTGGTGGGCAAGGGATACAGGGACTGCCTTTCAAAAGGAACTCACCTGTGTTAGTGACATTAACAAGACTCAATACAGACTCACTGACAAAATGCTGGCGTACTTGAACTTCATCCAGAATATTAACACCTATAACTGGGCAATGCAGACCCCAATGTAAATCCTGGATACTAATAACAGCTTTGTGCATGGGAAATCATACCTCATGAATTTGACTCCGTTTTTTTGAAGAAGTAACAAAGAGGATTGCTGAGGTCAGAGCATGGACATGATCTACATGGACTTCAGTAATGTGTTTGACAAGGTTCCTCATGGGAGACTGGTCAGCAAGGTTAGATCGCATGGAGTACAGAACTGGCCCGAAGGTAGAAGGCAGAGGGTGCTTTTCAGGCTGGAGGCCTGTGACCAGTGGAGTCTCACAAGGATCGGTGCTGGATCCACTACTTTTCATCATTTATATCCATGATTTGGATGTGAACATAAGAGGTATTGTAAATAAGTTTGCAGATGACACCAAAATTGGAGGTGTAGTAGACAGTGAAAAAGATTACCCCAGGGTACAAGAGGATCTGGATCAGATGAGTGAATGGGCTGAGGAGTTCAGTTTAGAAAAATGCGAGCTGTTGCATGTTGGAAAAGAAAACTTTAGCAGGAATTATACAGTTAATAGTAAGTTCCAGGGGAGTGCTGCTAAACAGAGACCTTGGAGTGCAGGTTCATAGTTCCTTGACAGTAGAGTAGCAAGTAGATAGGATAGTGAAAGACCAACTGTGGCCGCTTGTCTTTATTGGTCAGAGCATTGAGTATAGGGGTTGGGAGGTCATATTGCGGCTGTACAGGACATTGCAAAAGTTGCCGAATCAATATTCCATAGAATCCTGTTCTCCTTCCTATCAGATGGATGTTCTTAAACTTTAAAAGAGATCAGAAAAGAATTGTAACATGTTGCCAGGGTTGGATAGGCTGTTTTCCCTGGAGCGTCAGAGGCTGAATGGTGACCTGAAAGAGATTTTTAAAATCAGGCTGGGCATGGATAGGGTATATAGACAAGATATTTGCCCTGCAGTGGGGGAGTACAGAAATAGGGAACTGGGAGGGAGGGTAGGCAGATCGAGAGAGGTGGGACCGAAATGGGTGGGGAAAGAGAGGAAATAGAGAGGGGTGGCACAGAGCCGGGTCTGGACAGAAAGTGGAATTAGAGAGGAGGAGGGGACAGGGGGTTGCAACTGACAGAAAGGGCGAGGGGAACAGACCGGGGGGGGGTGGGGAAAGAGGGCGAACAGGCTGACAGAGGGGGGAGGAGAACAGGCCGATTGGGGAGGGGGGGGGGAAGAGACAGGCCGGTGGGGACAGGCCGACAGATGGAGGGGGACAGGCCAACAGAGGGGAGGTACAGACAGAGCAGGGGGAGATGGGGGGAGCAGACAGAGCGGGAGGAGATAGGGGAACAGAGGGGGAAGATGGAGAGTTATTTTATAGATCTAAAACTCAATCCTGTTCCTGTTTTCTCCTCCTCACCTTATTTCCCTCTGAAGGGCTCAGAACAACTGCATAGTTCTTGGAAAGTAGAGTTTCAGGGAAATCAGGTGCTGAACGTGGCATTTGGGACACGAGCATTGAATGAAATGTGCTGATCAATAAACGTACTCTGGTTCGATTCCACTGTCTGTGTGGTGTTTGCACGTTCTCCCTGTGTGTCTGCGTGGGCTTCCTCTGGGTGCTCTTAATTTCCTCCCACAAATCCAAAGACATGCAGGTTAGCTGGATGAGCTTTGGGTAATGGCAGGTTACAGAGTTAGGGTGGAATGCTGTTCCGATGGTTGGTAAGGTCTCATGGGCCGAAAGGCCTGCTTCCACACCGTAGGGATTCTGTCACTGAGTATAGGGATTAGGAGGGCATGTTGTGGCTGAGTAGGGCATTGGGGAGGCCAGGTTTAGAATACTGTATTCAATTATGGTCTCCCTGATTTCAGAAAGATGTTACCAGAATAGGACGCAATCTCTTAATGACAAGTTCCTGGGAAGTGTTGACAGACAAACAGACCGTGCAGTGTGGGTTGATAGTTCCTTGAAAGTCTGGTTGAAGGTAGACAGGTCGGTCAAAGTGGTGTTTGGTATGCTCGCTGTTATTGGGCAGTGCATTGAGGATAGGAGTTGGGAGATCATGGTTCGGTTGTACAGTTTATCGGCTCAGCCACTTTTGGAATCCCCAGACTGCTTTACATTCCAGTCTCCCTGCTATAGGAAAGATGTTGGGAAACTTGCAAGAGTTCAGAAAAGTTTTTCCAGGGTGTTGCCAGTATTGGAATATGTGAACCATAGGGAGAGGCTGAATAGGCTGAGGCTATTTCCCTGCAGCACTGGACACTTTAGGTGGCTTTATCGAACTTTATAAAATTATGAGGAGCAATGATAGGGTGACTAGTCATGGTTTCTTTTTTTCCCAGGGTAGGGGAGTCCAAACAAATGTGAATCTTTTTTCCAAAGTGGAAATGACAAAGTCTAGAGGAGAGATGGCAAGTTTAAAGGATATGAAAACTGAAACAACTGAAGATGCTGTAAACCAGGAAGGGAAACAGGAGTTTCAGGAAAAGCTCAGCAGGTCTAGCAGCATCTGTGAAAAGAAATTAGAGTTAACGTATCTGAGGAAGGGTGACCAGACCCGAAACTTGAACTGATTTTTCTTCACAGATACTGCATGACCTACTGAGCATCTCCAACAACATCAGAGCAAGTTTAAAGGGAGTTGTTTGGAGTATATACCTGAGAGGAACTTTATAAAGTGCGAGTGAGACCACATCTGGAGTAATGACAGAAGGTTTGGTCCCTTTATTTAAGGAAATACATCATTCCATCAGAGGCATTTCACAGAAAATTGACTGGGATGAACCCTTGTTTACAGGGATTATCTTTTAAGAAAAGGCTGAGGAAGTTGGGACTCTACTCACTGGATTTGGGAAGAATGAGAGGAGATCTCATTGCAACATGTAGGATTCTTAAGGAGTTTGACAGGGTAAATACTGAGAGGATGTTTCCCATCATGAGGGAGTCTGGAACCAGATTCTGGGATAGTCGCGGAATCACAGGTTCTGTTTTGGACTCGTTTTAGGCAACACCGACACGGGTCAGGGGTTTCAGTAGCAATGGAGCTGGGGTGAGGTGAAGACAAGCTACATTTAAGAGATTGGAATTCCTGGTGTTTGTGATTGTGTAGATGTTTGATCATAAGGTCACCTTGGGGTCAGATATGAGAGCAATATTGTGAAGAGTGTGGTTCTGTCTCAGACAGTTCCCAGGGAGAGGGAGGGGCTCAGCAGTAAGGGAAAGTAATTTGTAATAGTAACTGAAGGCAATGGGTTTAACCACTGCAACATTCCGTTGCAGGAAATTGCAGCCAATCGCGAAGTGGGAGCGTGATGAGCAGTTTGATAACTGAGTAATGGAGGGGGATGATGGGGAGGGAGAGCGAGGCATTGTCAGTGTACATGGGAAACCTAACACGGTGCTTTTGGACAATGTCACCTCCTGGCAGTATGTAGGTGAGATACAGGAGGGACCAAGGAGAGATCCTTAAGGGACACCAAATACAAGGAATTCAGAAAGGAAAGGGAGAGTTGGGATGGAGCAGGTTTTTCCAACAACGGTGAGGTCAAATATTAGTTTGTAGCAGAATGGGAGAGAAAGACATAACCAGAAAAAGCAGACAGAGAGAACAAGGAACAATATCTGTGAATTAGGGAGGGGGGGTGATGAGGAGGAGGAGCAGCCCAACTCCAAAAGTACTATTCCTCCATCAGTGACATCACCCAACTCCACCCTAGTCTCGGCTCATTTACTGAAATACTCGTCCATCCCTGTGTTATCTCCAGACTTCATTATCCAAACACACTCCTGGCCAGCCTCCCACATTCAACTTACATGTAATCTCAAGAGTATCTAAAACCCTACTGCCCAAGTGCTCACTTGTACCAAAACTTGTTGATCCATCAAAAGGCTCCTATTAACAAGCAACAATTTAAAATTCTCACCCTTGATGTAATTCCTGGCTGTGAACATCCCTGTCTCCCTGCACCACACAACCTGTGACACCTCAACATCTTATTTTCTTTCAGACTCCCAACGATGTCTTTATTCATTGCTTCACCTGTCTGGCTGTTTCTACTGTTGCCAAGGCAACACGGTCTGGAATTCCCACACTAACACTCTCAGACCTACTTTCCTCCTTTAAGGTATTCCTGAAAACCTGCTTATTTGGCAATTCTTTTGATCACCTGACCTAATATCCCCATCTGTGGCCTTATGTCAGAAGTTCTCAATAGTATTTCTGTGGAATTATAAACATGATAAAAAAAAACAAACTGTCGTTGATTTGCACATACATTGTCAACTCTTCAATGTTACTGAGTGAATAATCTATAACAGCTCTTACCCAAACACATTGTGGGACCACCTTCACCACATGAATCGCAGCTGTCCAAGGAAGTCAAACATCACCTTCTCCACAGGCAATGGGGCTTTGGCACTGATCACTGGTATCTGTGGAGAGAGAAACACACAGTTGATATTTCAGGGAGTGCAAAATGCATTATAGGGAGGGAAAATGGTGCAGAATTTGGGATTTTCAAATTTGTGTTTTACAATGTGCACTAAGTTCTGTAAAACCTCTCATTCCATACCGTGAAAATTTCCTTCTCTTCCTGGTCAATATGTCTTTCCTTGCCCCTGCCCTGCATCTTCACACATTTCCAATGCCTTGGTCACAACAAAACTGTGCTGCCAGTGAAGTTTATGACATGGTTGAGTATTGCCCCGCCCCTCATTCACTCCAATTGGTTGAAGGACCAACTAGCACCTCTCGCCCCGTTCCCCCACTCTTATTGGTCCTGCGCTGACATCAATAATCCGAGGCTCATTGTGGGCTGGAGCATGCTCAGTGCTTCCTGCTTTTGCTGTTGTTCATCAGGTCCCAGAGAGAGAGAGAAAGAGAGAGGGCTCATCCCTGTTTGTCCTGATGTCAGACAATAACAACAACTACCTGCATTGTATGGAGCCTTTCACATTGACACATCTCAAATGCTTCACGAATGATGGAAACGTTGATTAAAGAGAACGATTTTTAGATACATCTTTAAGGCGGACAGAGGGGTTTAGGGAAGATATTCCAAATGTTTGTGTCCTCGGCAGCTCCAATCGTGGAGTGATATAGGTGGGGAACAGCTTACAATGGAGACAGTTAGTGGCTAACCATAAGTTAACAACCTCATGTCATAGCCCACTACCCCACACACCAGGCCTCGTTCTCACAGCCTGCCATTACACACTACCTATGGTTAGCCACTAACAGTCTCCACTAACAGCTAATCACCCTCCCCCAGCCAGATCGTTATCCACCCCTTTATCCAACTGTTCTTCTCACTCTATCCCCACCTATTCTTTACTCCTTTTATCCTCCCCTCCACACTAACTTCTGCACATAAACTGACTTTTTTTCTCAGTAACATCTGTCTCCTGAGAAAGGGACACTGGGTCTGAAACTTTAACTCTGATTTTTCATCACAGATCCTGCCAGACCTGCTGAGCTTTTCCAGAACCTCCTGGTTGTTGTTTCTGATTTACATCTCCCGCAGTTCTTTTAGTTTTAATTTACCAGGAGCTTGTAATTCAGGTCCAACAGCCTCTGTCCCAGTCTCTGCTGTCTCTCCCAACCCCACCCAGTGACACTGCACCTGCACAGCTCATGGATATGTGTCGTCTTGCTGGCCACACCCCTCATTCACTCCCATTGGCTGCAGGACCACACAGACTCTCCTCCCATTGGTCTGGAGCTGCCATCAATCAGCCGGGCCCCATTGTGATGAGAGTGGAGGGCTAATCCCTCTCTCTGCCCTGGGATGAGCTTCATCATTCACAGTGAATGGGGCAGTATCACAGAGCACAGGGCCTGGGGGCTATTCAGCCCATTGGGGCTGTTACTCTCTCCCTCTGGAGATGCTGCAAATCTGTCCCAAGTCCCCTCCCATGTGGCGGCATGGTGGCACAGTGGTTAGCACTGCTGCCTCACAGCGCCAGAGGCCCGGGTTCATTTCCCGTCTCAGGCGACTAACTGTGTGGAGTTTGCACGTCCTCCCCGTGTCTGCGTGGGTTTCCTCCGGGTGCTCCAGTTTCCTCCCACAGTCCAAAGATGTGCACGTCAGGTGAATTGGCCATGCAAAATTGCCCGTCATGTTAGGTAAGGGGTAAATATAGGGGTATGGGTGGGTTGCGCTTCGGCGGGGTGGTGTGGACTTGTTGGGCCGAAGGGCCTGTTTCCACACTGTAAGTAATCTAATCTAAAAATAAAAAAAAATGTGCCCATAGCCCCCCAAATCTTTCCTTAAAAAGTAAAATTCTAAGTCTGTTTCAGAAGACCTGCTGAATCTATGTCATTCAGACTGTTCCAGATGCTCAGAACTTACTGAATAAAATAGTGTTCACATTTTCACCTTGTATTATTTGCCAATTACTTGAAAGTTACTAAAAATTGTGACAGTGTGAACAATTCCTCTCTCTCTCTGCAAATTCAAGACCTTGGAACCAAATCTGCACCAGATCGAAATCACTGCTTCACCTTCTCAGCTCCAAGGATAATTATCTGTGCTTCAGCTAGCTCTCCACAAAAGAGAGGAATGCATCTTAATTTATTAAGATCCAAGAAACAGACCTTCGGTCCAACTCGTCCGTGCCAACGAGGAATCCTAAACTGATGGATTCCCATTTACCAGCTATTGGCCTGTATCCATCAAAACCATGGACCCAATTGGAAGCCTGTTAGATGTTGTGATTTTGTCAGCCTCCACTACTTCATCTGGTAACCCCTCCCATACACACACCACACTCAGCTTGAAAACATTGCCATTTAGATCCCTTTTAAATTGTTTGCCCTCTCAACTTAAACCCAGGTGCTCTACTTTTGGACCCACCTCACCTGAGGAAATAGGACCCTGGCTGCTCACCTTATTCACACCCCTCGTGATTTTATAAATCTCCATGAAGTCACCTCTCAGTCTTTGACTCACCAGAGAAAATAGCCCCAGCCTACTCAGGCTCTCCCTGTGGCCCAAATCCTCCAATCCTGGCAACGTTTTTGTAAATCTTGTCCAAACCTTTTCAAGTTTCACAACATCCTTCCCAGAACAGAGTAATTCAAATGAAAACAGAATTCCAGAAGTGGCTTAATCAATGTCCTGTCTAGTCACAATATGACGTCCCAGCTTCTGTATTCAATGCATTGACCAATAACGGAGAGCATTAATGGAGTCCCATTTGCCAGCGGTTCACCCTTATCTGTCGAAATCCTTCCTCTTCATGTATCCAATCAGATGCCTTTTAAATGCTGCAATTGTACTAGACTCCACCCCTTCCTCTGCAGTTCATTCCATACTTGCAATGCCCTCAACATGAACAAGATGCCCCTTAGATCCCTTTTAAATCTTTTCCCTCTCACCTTAAGCCTGTACCCTCTAGTTCTGGACCCACCGAATTTGGGAAAAAGTCCCTGACTGCTCACCTTATCCATGCCCTTCATGATTTTATGAGATCACCTCTCAGCCTCCAACTCTCGAGGGAAAATAGTCCCAGCCTATTCAGCTTTGCCCAATAAGCTCAAACCGTCCAACCCTGGCAAAATCCTTGCAAATGTTTTCTGAACCCTTTCAAGTTTCTCAACGTTATTCCAAGAACAGGGAGATTGGAACTGAAAACAGAATTCCAGAAGAGCTGTAATCAGTGCCCTGTCCAGCCACAATATGACGTCACAACAGCTGCATTCAATGCATTGACCAATAACAGGGAGCGTACCAAATGCTGCATTCACTATCCCACCTACCTGTGACTCTACTTTCAAGGAACGATGAACCTGCACTCCAAGGTCCCTTTGTTCAGCAATGTTCCCCAGGACATGACCATTAAGTGTATAAGTCCTGCCCTGATTTGCCTTTCCAAAATACAACAGCTCACACTTATCTAAATTGAACTCCGTCTGCCATTCCTTGCTCCAATGGCCCATCTAATCAAGATCCTGTTGTATTCTGAACTAACCGTCTTCATTCTACACAACCAATTTTGGTGTGTTCTGTAAACCTACTGACCATACCTCATATATTCACATCCAAGTCATTTATTTAAGGGCACAATGTCCATCCTTGCAGAACACTGCTGCTCTCAGGCCTCCAGTTCGCAAAGCAACCCTCCATCATCATCCTCGGTCTCCTACCTTCACGGCAGTTTTGTAATGGCTTGCTCTCCCTGCATTCCATGTTATCTAACCCTGCGAACCAGTCTGCTTTGTAGAACCTTGTTGAATGTCTATATAAACAACATTCACAGCCTGGCTTAATCAATTTTCTTTGTCACTTCAAAACACTCACTCAAGTTAGTGAGACACAATTGTGCATGTACAAAGCCACATTGACTCTCCCTGATCATTCCTTACCTTTCCAAATAGATGGATATCCTCTCCCTCAGAATCCCTTCCAACAACTTGCCTGCCACTGACTTCAGGCTCACTGTTCTCTTGTTCCATGGCCTCTCCTTACCACCTTTTAAAATAATGACACCTCACCTGTCGCTATCAATGATACAAATACCTCAGGAGAGGCCCAACAATCACTTCTCTAGATTTCCAGAAAGTTCCAGGATACACCTGATCAGGTTCCAGGGCTTTATCCACCTTGATGCGATTTAAGACTCCAGTACCACCTCCTCTGGAACATGGACACTTTTCAAATTATCACTGTTTATTTCTCCAATCTCTCGAGCTTCCATATACTTCTCCAGTAAAAATGACGTGAAATATTTGCATATCTTTCGCACCCCCTGTGGTTCCATAGACAGCCTTGTTGACCTTTAAGAAGTCCTATTCTCTGGTGCAGTTAATCTTTTGTCTGTGATATATTTGTTTAATCTCTTTGGATCCTATTCCAGGACATCCCAGAAAAGCCGACTTCAAGGACCGTAATTTTCCTCTGACTTGATCAACAATGCCCTCCAACACATACCCTCCACTTCCCGCACGTCCGCCTTTACCCCACCCCTCCAGACACAATAAAGAATATAACCCTGCGGTCTTCACCTTCCACCCCACTAATCTCCAGATACAGCGCATTAACCTCTTATTTCTGCGACCTAAAGTCAGACCCCACCACCAGAGACATATTTCCCTCCCCAACCCTATCTGTGTTCCGCAGAGACCATTCCCTCTGCACCTCGCATGTTCGGTCCACACCCTCCCACCAACCCATGCTCCACACCCTTGACCCTCCCTTGCCGCTATGGGAATGTAAAACGTGCGGCCACACCTCCCACTAACCTCTGTCCAAGACCCCAAAAGGATCTTTTCACATCAGGCAGAGATTTGCCTGCACATCCCAAAACCTCATATACTGCATCTGGACACTATGGGAAATTTAACATGGTTCATCCAACTAACCTACACATCTTTGGACTGTGGGAGCAAACTGGAACACCCGAAGGAAACCCTTTCAGATACTGGGGAGAATGTGCCAACTTGAACACAGGCAGTCACCTGAGGCTGGAATCAAACCCAGGTCCCTGGTGCTGAGGCAGCAGCGCTAACCACTGAGCCACAATACTGTGGGATCTTTGGTGCTGATGTGCTGCCCCACTGATACCTCAGTCACTCACCCTGCCTTGTCCTGATGACGGAGTGAAATTATCGCTAGACAGTTAATCCAGAGACTCAGATAATGATCTGGGGATCTGGGTTTGAATCCATCACGGCAGATGGTGGAATGTGAATTCAATAAATATCTGGAAAAAATAATCTAGTGACAACAAGGAATCCATTGTCAATTGTTGGAAAACTCATCTGGTTCACTCATGACCTTTAGGGAAGGAAAATGCCATCCTTACCTGGTCTGGTCTGGTCTGCATGGGACTCCAGATCTATAGCAACGTGGTTGACTCTTAACTGCCCTCTGGGTAAACGCAGCAATAAATGCTGGCCGAGCCAGTGACAGCCTCATCCTGTGAATGAATAAAGAAAACAGGTCAGGTTTTGTTCCTTCTCTAGTAGGTACATCCTACAAACTGAATCTGAAATGTTCTCATACACACTGAACAAATACCTTTCCATCCAAGCCCTTAAAACTACAGCACTCCGAGGCCATGTTGGTAAAGTTAAAACCCCTTATCATTGCAACTACATTATTCTTACAGATAACGGAGATCTCTCGGTAAAAATTTGTCTCAATTCCCTGCTGACTATTGGGAGAGGGTCTATAATACAATCCCAATAAGATGATCATCCCTTTCTCATTTCTCAGTACCAACCAAATAACTGCCTGGATGTACTCCGAGGAATATCCTCCAGAAGCCTAGCCAGAACATTATCCCTAATCAAAGATGCCACTCCCACTGCTCTGTTGCCCTCTTCCAACTTTGCTATTAGCATCTCTACCCTGGAACATTAAGCTGTTAGTCCTATCCATCTCTGAGTGATGCCTCTGTAATTGCTGTAATATTCCAGTGCCATGTTGTTCAAAATCATACCCTGAGCCCATCTGCCTGACCTGTCAGGTCTCTTGCACTGAAATAAATGCAGTGTAACTGGTCCGTCGCACCTCATTCTGTGACTTGCTCTTGCCTGCCTTGACAGTCTGACCTGTGAACAGTACCAGCCTCAGACTCACCTCTTTTCTCACTATCTCTTTAGGATTACCCCGACTCCCTCACTGGTTTAATGCCTCCCGAGTGGCACTAGCAAATCTCCCTGCTCGTCAGGACCCCATGCTTTCCCCTTCCTATGCCATTGGTACCAATGTACAATGACCTCCCACTGGTTATCCTCCCCTTTGAGAAGATTCTGAACCATCTCGGAGTCATCCTTGACCCAGGCACCACCCCATTCTGAAGTCTCACGGTCAGCTGCAGAAACGGCAGACTGTGCCCCTGACGAGAGAGTCTCCTATCACCATTGATCACGTGGAACTGGATATACCTCACATTACAGTAGAGCCAGTCTCAGTCACAGTAACTTGACTGTCAGTGTTACATTCCCCGAAAGTCTATTACCAACTACATTTTCCAAAACAGTATACTTTTTTGAGAGACTGCTGTACTACCTGCCTACCCCTCCTCGCTATCCTGGAGGTAACCCACCTACCTGACTGTATCTGCAGTATCCTGCAATCCTGAGACTGCCCCTTATCACACCCCCAGGCTCCTGTCAATTCCTCACTGCCTTTAATCACTCCTCCACCAATCCATCCGTTCCAATAGGATTTACAATCACACTTGCTGCAGACATAATCACAGGATCATGGAGACTCTCCCTAATCGCCCACATCCGACAGGAACAGCACGCCACTCTACAAGAGGCCACCTCTCGGCCTTAAGAATCTACAGACCAAGAAAAAGGCACAGTCTTACTGCCTGAAAAATACTGCCCGAGAATAACAATGCTTATGTTTTATATTTCAAACATTTAATCAAGAGACTGTAAGACATTAAAAAGAAACCCTCACCTTACTCACTATTGTAGATTTAATAAAGTAGAACAGACTAAGATTGATATTTGAAGAGACTGAAACCCACTGAGCTGATCCCCGGCTCTGAGTACTTCCAAGGGTGAGGACTCCCTGAGGGCAGCTGTGAAATGTCACTGTTTCTCTTCTCTGTCCACTCCATTTCCAGAGATGTTTATAACTTCACAGCCAGTCAGCTCAGGGAGGTCACTGCTTGGTTTTATTCACTGGGGGTTGCCTTTGCTGCCCAGACCAGTGTTTATTGGTCACCTTAGTGTTGGAGAAAGTGGTGGTAAGACTGTCTTCCTGAAACGCTGCAGTCCATGTACACCACAGTGATGTTTGGACAACAATCCCCCTCCAGCCTCACCACCCTCCCAGTCTCTGTAATCCCCCTCCAGCCTCACCACCCTCCCTGTCTCTGTAATCCCCCTCCAGCCTCACCACCCTCCCTGTCTGTGTAATCCCCCTCCAGCCTCACCACCCTCCCAGTCTCTGTAATCCCCCTCCAGCCTCACCACCCTCCCAGTCTCTGTAATCCCCCTCCAGCCTCACCACCCTCCCTGTCTCTGTAATCCCCCTCCAGCCTCACCACCCTCCCTGTCTCTGTAATCCCCCTCCAGCCTCACCACCCTCCCTGTCTCTGTAATCCCCCTCCAGCCTCACCACCCTCCCTGTCTCTGTAATCCCCCTCCAGCCTCACCACCCTCCCTGTCTCGGTAATCCCCCTCCAGCCTCACCACCCTCCCTGACTCTGTAATCCCCCTCCAGCCTCACCACCCTCCCTGTCTCGGTAATCCCCCTCCAGCCTCACCACCCTCCCTGTCTCTGTAATCTCCCTCCAGTCTCACCACCCTCCCTGTCTCTGTAATCCCCCTCCAGCCTCACGACCCTCAGTGTCTCTGTAATCCCCCTCCAGCTTCAGAAATTACATGTCCGTGATGTAAGATTTTTATTTGGATTCATTTTTGTTTCTTTTACCTCAAAAATGAAAAATAAAAAACCCAAAAAACAAAAAGAGTGAAATATTTTCCCCCCAAACAGATTTCTGTTGAGTGACCTTTTGGAGAGGCCGACACATGGACATTTGAGTATTTTATCACAAATTGTACATGTAGAATGAGGGAACGTTTTTTTAAAAACTCTGCTAAAAAGGGAGGTAATGGCCAGATGGTATTCTTGCTAGACGAGTAATATATGTAATGTTCCGAAGATTAGGGTTAGAATCCCAACATGGCTGATGGTGGCATCGGAATTCAATACAATCGAGAATGAAAAGGCTAATGATGACCATGAAACTATTGTCGATTGTTAGAAAACACCCATCTGATTCATTAATGTCCTTTAGGGAAAGAAACTGTCATCCTCACCTGGTCTGGCCGACAAGTGACTCCAGACCCACAGCAATGTAGGTAACTCTCAACTGCCCTCAGGGTAAACACCCACATCAACTGAGTGAATAAACAAAAAGAGATTTATTTTTAAATCGCGGAGGAGAGCTTTTTAAAAATAAAATTGTGTTTTCAAAATTTAAAAAATGATCACCTTGGTCGGATGGCACTATAGACGCCGCAATAATCAGAGTGAACTAAAGGAACATACAGAGAGATCTCAGATATAAAGTCAGAATAATAAGGTGGTTATAGTAGACGATTCAATTTTGCAAACATTGACTGAGACTACCACGGTGTGAAAGGTTTGGTTGGGAAAGAATTTGTTAAACGAGTCCAAGAAAATGTTCTTTATCAATATGTAAATGTTCCTATCAGAAAGCAAGCAACACCTGACCCTTTTCTTGGCTGATCAGACAGGGCAAGTGACTGAAGTGATAGGATGGGAACAGTTTGGGTGGGAGGAAATTGTGGGCACCATGGAGAAATATTTGTGTAATCGATAACTACGGGTGAGCTACCTGATGACTGGAGAGTGGCTAATGTTGTACCTTTGTTTGTGAAGGGATCGAAGGAGAAGCCTAGGAACTGTAGACCTCTGAGTCTGACTTCAGTGGTGGGTGACCTGTTGGAGGTCATTCAGAAGGATTGGGTTTACATGTATTTGGAGAGTTAAGGAATGATTAGGGACAGTCAACATGGTTACACAAGAGGGTGTCTCACAGACTTGATTGAGCTTTTTAAGGTAGTAACCAAGAAGATCGACGAGGGCAGAGCGTTAGACATTGTTTATTTGGACTATAGTAAAGCCTTTCACAAGGTTCTGCATGGGAGACGAATTTGTAAAGTTTGATCACATGGGATTCAGGAAGAGCTTGCCAACTGGATACAAAACTAGCTTAACGGTAGGAAACAGAGTGTAATAGTGGAGGGTTGCTTTTCAGACTGGAGGCCCGTGACCAGTAGTGTTCCACAGGAATCGGTGCTGGGTCCATTTTTGTTTGCCATGTGTGTAGATGGTTTGGGTAAGAATATACAAAGTATGGTGTGTTTGTGGGTGACATCAAAACTGTTAAAGTGGACAGTAACAAAGGTTATTTATGATTACAAAGGGATCTTGATCAATTGGGTGAATGGGCTGAAGAGGGGCAGATGGAGTTTAATTTGAATAAATGTAAGCTATTACATTTTGATAAAACAGACATCGCCTTTACCCTCATTAATTAATTTCACTAATTAAAAGTAAGGCCTTGAGTAGTGACATAGAACAAACAGACCGAGGGGTTCAGGTCTTGTGTCATATGTAGACAGGGTAGTTCAGAAGGTGTTTAGCACACCTACCTTCATTGCTCAGACCATTAGGTAGAGGAGTTGGGACATAATATTGAGGCTGTACAGGATGCTGGTGAGACCTTTTCTGCAATACTGCGTCCAGTTCTGGTTCCCCGTTATAGGAAGGATGTTATTAGAGAAGGTTCAGAAGATATTTCCCAGGATGTTGCCATGGATGGAGGGTGATGTTGAAGGAGTGGCTGGATAGGCTGAGATTTCTGTCACTGGAGGATAGGAGGTTGAGGGGTGAACTTATTAGAGGTTTATAAAATCACGGAGAGTGTCGATAAGATGAATGCCCGGGGGGTCGCAGGGGGATTGAAGACTCAGGTGCATACATTTTGAAGAGAGATGAGAAAGGTTTTAAATAGATTTTAGGATGTTTTATCGATATCCTAACAGATATTAGGATATTTTTACATTTGTGGAATGAACTGCATGGGGAAATGGGAGCTGTGAATACAATTACAATCTTTAAAAGACCATGGGCTAAAGTTCATAAATAGGAAATATTTGGAGTCAGGTACAGTTAGTTTCATTTGGAATTATAGTCGACATGGATTGGTTAGACCACAGGGTCTGTTTCCATGCTGAATAACTTTAAGACTCTAACTCGGTGTCTCTGTAAATTGCTCCATGCTCACAACTCTCTCTATCACTGTCACTTCATCAGCTTCACATCTCTTCCTTATCTCTGTAATTCCTCTCCAGCCTCAGAACCCTCACTATCTCTGGTATCACAAAACATCTGTCTCTGTAACATCATCCATTCTCACAATCCTCCTTGTATTTGTAATCTCCTCAAGCCCCACAAATCTCTGTGCTAAGTGCCTTTCTCTAATTCCAGCCTTGAGGATAGCCCATTTTTAATTCAGATTCATGCACCCTGAGCTCCAGAAATTACTACTAAACCTCTCTGCTCATTTTCCTCATCAAAACATTAATTAATCCTGTATCATCTATTCTAATATCAAAAGGTATTAGACGATCATACAGGGTATGTGTGCTTGATGACCAATATGGATAAGATGGGGGCACTGTGTTAAACAGTTTTATACCAGAGACTCTGACCCCATTTTATTCCGTGTTTCTCTGTGATTCTCTTTTCGAAGCAGATAGGAGTGGGAAGCAGTGGAGAATGTAAATGATCCATGGTCTTCATAGTGAGAAGATTCCACCACCATGGGCTGTTTACCCACCAGCTCCACAATGTCTGGTAGCCTATCCGAGCTATTGCGGGAGGTAACATACCATCCTGGATTCATGTCTGTGGCCATAGAAGTGCCTGTCTGTGCATCGACTATTGAATCCCCTGTCACTTTAGCCCTGCCACTCTCTTTCCTCCCGCTCTGTACAGCAGACCTTTCTGTGGTGTCATGAACCTGACTGTTGCTGATTTCCTGAGAGGCTACCCCACCCGTAACCTCCCAACAGAATCCCAAGTGGTATATCTGTACCTGTTTGAGAAGGGGATAACCACTGGGGACTCCTGCACGCCCTTCCTGTCTATTTTCTTGATCTGACGGTCACCCATTCCCTTTCTGCCTGTGTAGCCCTCACCTGCAGTGTAACTAACTCACTAAACATGCTGACCATAACATTCTCAGTATTGCAGATGCTCCACAGTGAGTCCACTCACAGCTCCAGGTCTGAAAAGCAGTTTCCCAGTAGCTGCAGGTGGGTCCACTTCCTGCATACATAGCCATCAGGGATACTGGAAGCTTCCCTTATTTCCCACATTGTGCAAGAGTAGCACACCACGGGTCTGAGGGCTCCTATCTCAATGTCTCTCTTTATTCATTTAGTTACTCCCATTAAGAGAATTTAAATGAACTAGCAACCTTCCTTCACACAAACATTTCTATTAAAATCAAAAGCACCAATCTTTACTTAACCTGTTATGTTATACTTTAAAAACTGTTAAGAAACACTCCGCAGGTATCACTTAAAAAACTGGCTGTTCCCATTGGGATCATGTAAGTTTCTGAAAGGCCTGAACCAAAACTGAGTTTCAGCTTCACCTTCTCCCTGTCTCACCTCACTGTTTACACCCAACTCTAAAACACTCTCATTGAGCCAAGCAGCCCTCACAGTGCAGCCCTGTCATTTTCATTGTCTGTCATACCTACACTGCCCTCAGCCTCCTGTACTGTTCCAATGCATCTCAATGGGAGCTCAGGGACAGCACCTCATCTTTCAATTCAGCCCTTTGTAACCCCAGAGTCAACATGGACCTCAGCAGTTTCTGGATGAACAGACAGTTGGTAGAATCTGGAACATTCCACCTGGAAAGGTGCTGGAATTTGAGTCTAAAAGGAATTTTAATGAGAAGTTTGCAGGTGATTGAAAATAAAGAGTTTATAGGTTAACATCATGAAGTGGGTGATTGGATCGAAATCTGACAGTTCTTACAAAGAGACGAGGTGTAGCTTGGATAAATACGTGCTCCCTCTCAGGCCAATATCTCCTTCCTCAGCTGCAGGGCCCAGAAGGCAGCACATACCAAAAGGGTGATCCAACCTCAAATTTGTACATCTTTCTGCTTAACAAAAATATTAGAAATATTCTCCCGCAAACAGAACAAACCCTTCTCCTTCCACAGTTAAATGCCAATGATGTTCAGATCCTGATGACTCCATTGACTGCAAAAATTTGCTTTGACATCCCAGCCTCAATTATTCTGATTTAATATCCTATGAAATGAATTCACAAAACAAAACTCAGTCAGTGCAGGAAGAATAGTAAAGACATACTTTTCTCTTGGTATGTGCTTGATGTGTAAATGCCTCTCTTCAAATCGCAGCCCCCATCCTAGGAAGGGGACATGCACATGCGCCTCACCTGTACCTTGCCCCTAATAAAGATGGCGACCATAACCCAGGTCCTGTCACCGCCTGAGGGCCGCAGCCGTTTTCCCATCTGCTGCAAACACGGGACCCAGAGTTTCTAATTCAGACTAACGAACCGCACAGAGTGTAATTAAAATTTCCCAGTCTAAAGTGACTCATGATCTCCGTCTCCGAGGCCACTCTCCCCTTCCCTGTTTGCGACTCCCACATTCACCAATGTCCGTGTCACGTGGTACTGCATCAGCAGAATTACTGGTGACGTGTCATCCCACTGGCCACGCCCCTCATTCACTCCCATTGTTTGGATGACCAGCTGGTTCCACTTGGTCCACCAGTCCCACGACCTTTTCCTATTGGTCCGAAGCTGCCATCAATCAGCTGGACCCCATTGTGAGGTCAGTGGTGGGATCCTCCCCCTGTCTGAATTAAACCCGGAAGGTGTATGGATGGTGTCAATCAGGAAAAACAAGCAGAAGGTGCTGGGAAATCTCAGCAGGTCTGGCAGCATCTGGGAACAGAAATCTGTCCAGTGGCCCTTCCTCAGAACCGATGGGAGCTGGGAAAACTGGAATCCTGACAGTGTGGAAACAGGCCATTCAGCCCAAAAGGTCCACAGCATTCCTCCGAAGAGTATCCCACCCAGACCCATTACCCTACTCTATTACTCTACATTTCTCCTGACTAATGCACCTAACCTACACATCCCTGAACATTATGGGAAATTTAGCTTGGCCAATTCAACTAACCTGCAGATCTTTGTATTGCAGGAGATAGGGGTTAAAGAGTAAATAACAGGCAGGGACCGAACCCAAAGAGAGACTGGAACATTTGGAAAGACAAAGGAGTGGATTACGATCTGGCTGGGGGGGAGGGGGGGGTGCATAGCTGTTAATGGAGGGGACAGGAACCTGTGTCTGGCAGCATCTCAGTGGAAGTGGCGGAAATGGCGACTGATGATATACGTTCTGCTGCAAAAACAGACCCCGAGCTTCCAGCTGCCTGCCACTTTAACACACGAGTCTGTTCCCCGGCCAACATCTCTGTCTCACGCTTACTGCAGTGTTCCAGTAATGCCTGAACATACCAAATTGCCCCGTTTTTCAAGGACTGCAATTTCCCCTCCCACGTAGTCAATACCATCGAATTGTCTCCTCCACTTCCCGCACCTCTGTCTTTGAAATCCACACCTCCAACTGCAAGGATAGAACCCTCCCCAAGTCCTTACCTTCCACCCAGGTACAACACATCATCCTCTGCCATTTCCACCACCTACAATCAAACCCCACCACCAGATTCTTAAGGGGTTTGACAGGATAAATAGTGAGAGGATGTTTCCCATCATGGGGGAGTCCGAAACCAGATTCTGTGTCAGTCACGGAATCAAGGGTTCCGTTTCAGATTCATCAAGTTTAAGGCGATACCGACGCGGGTAAGGGGTTTCAGTAGCAATGGAGCTGGGGTGAGGCGACAAACAACGTTCAAGAGATTGGAATTCCTGGTGTTTGTGATTGTGTAGATGTCTGATCAGAAGGTCAGCTTGGGGTCAGATACGAGAGCAATATTGTGAAGAGTGTAGTTCTGCCTCAGACAGTTCCCAGTGAGAGGGAGGAGCTCAATAATAAGGGAAAGGAATTTGTAAGGCAATGGGTTTAACCATTACAATGTTTCATTGGAGGAAATTGCAGCTAATCAAGTAGTGGGAGTGTGGTAAGCAGTTTGATAACTGAGTAACATTGGAGTAATGGAGAGGGATGATGGGGAGGGAGAGCTGGGCATCGTCAGTGTACATGTCAAACCCAACATGGTCCTTTTGCACAATGTCACCTCCTGGTATTGTATGTGAGATACAGGAGGGACCAAGGACACCAAATGCAAGAAATTCAGAAAGGAGTTGGAGAGTGGAGATGGAGCAGGATTTTGGAAGAGAAGGACATAACCAGAAAAGACAGAACAAGGAACAATGTCTGTGAATCGGTGAGGGGGACTGATGAGGAGGGGGAGGAAAGAGAGTTGGAAAGTCTGTAGTTTAGTGAGATTAGGGGAAAGGGTCAAGGTGAGCTATGATAAGGCTTGACATGAGATTGTACAAAGATGTAAGTTTAGGACAAAAACCAGGTACACTACGTGATGCAGTTTGACTCAGTGGGTTAGTGGGAGGAAGGGAAGCAACAGATCGGACTATCTCAGTCTTAGTGACAGAGAAACTCCATGTGCTCCAAACTCTTGTTGTTGGAGAGAAGGATGGAGGAGACAGGATGATGGACAGTGTTTCACAAAGAAACAAAACCTGGGTAAGTGATATTTAAAGTGAGTGAACAAACCTGATGTATTTAACTTTTATCCAGAATATTAAAACAAACGACTGAAGTCCTGGTTCGAATCCCATCTTGGCAGATGGTGGAGTCTGAATTCAAGAAAAAAATAACTGGAATTAGGAATCTCCTGATCTCCATGAAACCACTGTCAATGGCGAAAAAAGCCCTGCCAACCTGACAGTCGCCCAACAAGGTACTCACTGTATTAATCACGGCAAAGTCTCAACAAAGGAATGAAACTGGATAGACCGCTTGGTATCTATCAAGGCACCATTTAATATAACCACAGAATCAGCCCACTCGATGGTGCAACGTCCTCCTCACGACCATCTAGATTTTGGTGCCAAAATGTGCAGAGCTGTCTCACAGACCAATCAAGGAACAGCCTGACATAGTCATACTCACAAAATCAACCCTTACAGACAATGACCAGACACCATCATCACCATCCCTAGATAGAGTGTGGTGCAGGAAAAGCACAACAGGTCACGCAGCATCCGAGGAGCAGGAGAATCGAAGTTTCGAGCCTAAGCCCTTCATTAGCCTGACCTGCTGTGCTTTTCCAGCACCAGACTCTCGACTCTGATCTCCAGCTTGCGCAGTCTTCACTTTCTCCTGAAATCTCTGGATATGTCCTGTCCCACCGGCAGGACAGACCAGGCAGAGGTGGTGGCACAGTGGTGTACAGACAGGGAGGATTTACCCTGGGAGTACAAAGCATTGGCTCCGGAGACCAGGAAATCTCATGGCTCCTGCTGATTACCACGTACCATCCTCCCTCGGCTGATGGATCAGTTCTCCTTCATGTTGAACAACATTTGGAGGAAGCACTGAGGAAGTAAAATGGCGTCAAACATACTCTGGGTACAGGATTTCAATGTCCACAATTGAGACGAGCTCTGCAACAGAATTACTGACTGAGCTGGCCAGGTCCTACAGGATATAGCTGCTCAACTGAGTCTGCAGTGGGTGGTGAGGGAACCAACAATAGGGAAAAACATACTTGATCTCATTGTTATGAATTGACCAGCTGCAGATATATCTGTCCATGACAGTATCAGTACGAGTGACCATCACACATTCCTTTTGGAAACACAAGTCTTGCCTTAAAGTTGAGAAAAACCTCCATTGTGTTGAGCGACACTATCACCGTTCTAAATGGGACAGACTTTGAAGAGATGTAGGATCTCAAACTGGGTATCTCTGAGGCAATGTGGGACATCAACAGCAGCAGAACTGTACTCCAGCACAATCTATAATCTCATGGGTTGTAAATCCCGCTCTCACCCATCACAATGTACAGTAAAGGAGGGCATGCCAAGAGCAGCACCAGGCATACCTAAAAATGAAGTGCCAACCTGGTGAATCTACCAAACAGGACTATCTGCATTTCAAACAGCATCAGCAGCAAGCAACAGAGCTAAGTGATCCTACATCCAATGGAACAGATCGGAGCTCTGCAGTTCTGCCACACCCAGTTGTGAACGGTGATGGACAATTAAACAACTCACTGGAGGAAGCATCACAGATATCCCCACCCTTACTGATGGAGGGGCCTCACATATACATGCACCAGATAAGATGACAGCATTTGCAGCAATCTGCAGCCAGACGTGTCAAGTGGATGATCCATCTCAGCCTTCTCCAGTGGTTTCTAACATCACAGATGCGAGTTTTAAGCCAGTTCGATTCAGTTTGAATAACATCAAGAAATAGTTAAGTAGTGCAAAGGCTACGGGCCCTGCCGATATTCTGGCAATAATACTGATGGTTTGTGCTCCAGAACTTGCCACCCACCAGGCCAAGTACCCCTCCAGCACTGACATCGACCAACAATGTAGAACAGGCATGTTCAACACAAAAACAAAGGGCAATCCAACCCAGACAATTTCTTTCTATCAGTCCACACTCGATCAGCAGTAAAGTGATGGAAGTCGTCATCAACAGGGCTATCAACCAGCAGCTGAGCGACACTCATTTTAGGCTCCACCAGGGCCACTCAGCTCCCAATTGTGATACTGCCCTGATTCACAACCTGACAACCAGCTGAATCCCAGAGGCGAGGAGAGTGTGATAGCTCAGTCCCAAGTCCAAGACCACTATTTCTAGCTGACTCCACCCTCATCTCAGCTCATATACTCTCATCTGCCTTGTATTATCTCCAGACTTCATTATCCAAACACACTCCTGGCCAGCTTCCCACATTCAACCTCCCTGTAATCTCAAGAAAACCTAAATCTCTGCTGCCCAAGTACTCCCTTGTACCAAAAATTGTTGATCAATAAAAAGGCGCCTATTCATAATCAACAACATAGAGCTACCGCGATGGACAGCATGGAAACAGACCTTTCAATCCAACCCATCCATGCCAACCAGATATCCCAATCTAGTCTCACCTGCCAGCACCCGGCCCACATCCTCCAATTTAAAATTCTCACCCTTGATTTAATTCCTAGCTCGCTGCATCACACACCCTTTGAGACCTCGACAAACCATTCTGTTCGAGACTCCCAATGATTTGTTAAATCATTATTTCACCTGTGTGGCTGTTTCTACAGTTGCTAAAGCAACAAGGTCTGAAATTCGCAGTCAAAACCTCACAGATCTGTTTTCCTCCTTTCAGACTTTCCTCAAAACCTGCTTATTTGGCAATGCTTTTGGTCACCTGACCTAATATCATCCTTCTCTGGCCTCATGTCTAAAGTTCCCAATAATATTTTTGTGAAATTATAAGCATGTTCTTGATTTGGACATTATCTTCAAATCATCACTGTTGCTGTAATGAATACTCTGTAATGTCTCTTACCCAACCACATTGTAGGAGCACCTTCACCAAACAAACTGCAGCTGTATAAGAAAGTCAAACATCACCCTCTCCACAGGCAACAGGGCTTTGGCATTAATCACTGGTATCTGTGGAAGGAGGAACACAGTTGATGTTTCAGGGAGTGCAAAATGGATTACAGGGAATGAAAATGGTGCAGAATTTGATAGTCAGAAACGGAAGGAAAATACACTTGCTTATTGGAAAAAAGAATTCTTGACTGTCAAAGTTTTTCTAGAAAAAAATAATCTGATAATAGAGCAGCACATGGTCAGGGGCTGGGCAGCAGTGAAAAATTAACTTACAAGAATCTCTGTTAAAGTAATAGGAAAATACTAAACAGACCAAAAATACACCTATTGTTCAAGACTGAGGAAGCTAGATTTTGACAAAGTGGCCATGAGGGAGCCCAGGGGTGAATCAGAGCAATATTAGCTGTTATGATCCCACAGTCATAGAGCTGTATAGCACCGACACAGACCCTTTGGTCTAACTCATCCATGCCAACCAGATATCCTAACCTAATCTATTCCCATTTGCAACTACTTGGCCCATATCGCTGTAAACGCTTTCTAATCATATCATGTATCTATTTAGAGGCCTTTAACATGTTTTAATTATACCAGCCTTCACCACTTCCTCTGGCAGCTCATTCCACCCACTGCATTAAAGAGTTGGCCTTTAGGCCCCTTTGAAATTTTTCCCCATTCACCCTAAAGCAATGCCCTCTACTTCTGGACACCACTACCCCAGGAAAAACACCTTGTTCATTTACCCTATCCATGCCCCTCATGATTGTATAAACCTCCATAACATTACCGCTCAGCCTATGGTAGTCCAGGAAAAACAGCCCCAGCCTTTTATGCCTCACCCTGTAGCTCAAATCCTCCAAACCTCGCAACATCCTTGTTATCTTTTTATGAAACCTTTCAACTTTGACAGCACCCTTCTGATAGGAGGCAGGCCAGAGTTGCACACAATATTCCAAAAGTGGCCTAACCAATGTCCTGTACAGCAACATGACCTCCCACATCCTATATTCGATGCTGTAACCAATAAAGAAAAGTATACTGAATACCTCCTTCACTATCCTATCTACCTGCAACTTGACTGGCAAGGAACGATTGTTAGAAATGGGGAAAAGTGTTGTTTTTGCAGATATAGAAAAAGGGGTACAGCAAGAGAACTATTAACTCTATAAGTATTTAGGGAAGAGAATCTATAATTATGGTTAATTAAATACTAATTTTTGTGTGTAATTATTATAAGTTTCAAATAAGCTCAATGTTTAAAATAAAGTTCAAATAAGTTTTGTTTAAAACTTGTGTTTTCAGCAAAACGCTGAGATAACCAAAATGCTTGAGCTATACAAGTCAGTGAAATATGCAGGGATGGAATGTACCAGCAGAGTTGATACAAAATGTTGAACCATATCATGATGTACCTATGGATAATGGTCAATGGACAAGTGAGAAGGAACATCAAGATATAGGTTTAGCCTTGTGTCAGCACTTACAGAGGGGAAAGTTGCCAACTTGGAGAGAAGGGGGCAATTAGGGTGGAGCATAGCTAGGCATTAATAGAAATCAATAAAAAAGATTGTGTAATATAGGAGCCAGTCATAGTCGGTAGAGATGACCTCACGCAACTCAAAGGTACAACTGGTGTAGTAATTTGAATTTTTCCTCACTTCAATTGTTCTGTACAACTGGAGTCCGATTCGTGCAAGATCGTAGAATAAATTGTCTCGTTTCCAGTTTTGGTGGTCTCATCTAAATTTTATTGATTTTGTTTTCAACACTATGAACCTGCAGTCCAAGGTCTCTTTGTTCTGCAAGACTCTCCAGGGCCTTGCCATTCAGTGTATAAGTCCTGCTCTGATTTGCTTTTCCAAAATGCAGCACCTCACATTTATCTAAATTAAACCGAATCTGATCAATATCCCATGCACTCTGAGGTAACCTTCTTCCCTGTCCACAATACCTCCAATTTTGTATGACCTGCAAACTTATTCACTATATCTCCTGTGTTGACATCCAAATCATTTAAATGAATGACGAAAGAAATCCAGAAATAAACACCCATCTCTCTAGGTTTGAATATGCTCTGTGTAAATCCTGCCCTATGACTTTTACCAGAGAAACGCTGCACCTTGCCCCCTATAAAGATGGCGGCTCCGCACGTGTCCAGTGAATCGTTGCCCCGAATAAAGATGGCGGCGCTCACTCATCCCTGGAGCTGCGCTGAGGCAATTCCCCGTTTACTACAAACGCGGGACTGGGACGTTCAAATTTGTGTTTTTCGACGTGCACAATTTGTTTATAAAACCTCGCCTCTCATAGGAACACAGTTTATTTCTTTCCTTACCGTATCCTTTCGCTCCATAACTTCCCGAGTATTCATCACACCGACTCTGCGCCGCGCGTAAGGTAATCACGTGGTTTAGTCCAGTTCCGCCCATCATTCACTTTGATTGGTTGGAGGACCAACCGCCCTGCCAGGACCTCCAGCTCCGCCCACCGTCCTTTCATTGGTCCGGTGCTGACATCAATCACCCGGGATCCCATTGTTGGCTAGATCATGCGCAGTGCATCCTGCTTTAGTTGATATGTTGGGGAAAGTGATGGGAGAGTTGACTGAGGGGAAGAATTGGAGAAAGTGAGGACTGCCGATGCTGGAGATCAGAGCTGAAAAATGTGTTGCTGGAAAAGCGCAGCAGGTCAGGCAGCATCCAAGGAGCGGGAGAATCAACGTTTCGTGCATTTCCCCTCCCCCCACCTTATATCATCCCCAACCATTTCCCCTCCATGCACCTTATCTCAGTCCCAACCCTCAGACTCAGCACCGCCTTCTTGACCTGCAATCTTCTTGCCGACCTCTCCGCGCCCACCCCCTCTCCAGCCTATCACACTCACCTTGACCTCCTTCCACCTATCGCACTCCCAATGCCCCTCCCCCAAGTCCCTCCTCCCTACCCTTTATCTTAGCCTGCTTGGCACACCAGCCTCATTCCTGAAGAAGGGCTTATGCCCGAAACATCGATTCTCCTGCTCCTTGGATGCTGCTTGATCTGCTGCGCTTTTGCAGCAACACACTTTTCTGCTCTGAAGGGAAGAATTCCCTTTGTGTGAGTTCTGCAGTAGATTTCCTTTATTCATGGAGGGAATTCCCTTCCTGCTCATGACTGTATCGCTGTGATTGATGAATCAATGCCATCTGAACCAGTACATAAACACCCCATTTTCACAACATCTGAGATCTTTAGCACATTGTATCATGCTCTTCTTTGGAGACAAAAAACCATGAAATGGAGGCTCAAGGAATCAGAGCATGAGTACAGCATTCATCCCCTTCAGCTTGTTTCCCCCATTCTGTCAGATCATGGCTGGGCCAACCCAGGCCTCAACACCTCTTTTATGCTTGATTCGCATAGCCCTCCACTGCTGAATATTCCAAAAATCTATCTGCCCTCTTTTAAAATAATTTGAGGTAGAATCTGACCTTCGTGGTGGGAAAGATGCTGCAGTCTATGATAAAGGATGAAATTACGGCAGATCTGGATAGTAGTAACAGGATAGGACAGAGTCAGCATGGATTTATGACTAATGCTTGACTAATCTTCTTGAATTTTTTGAGGATGTAATTCTGAAGATGGACGAGGGAGATCCAGTAGATGTAGTATACCTGGACTTTCAGAAGGCTTTTGATAAAGTCCCACATCGAAGGTTAGTGAGCAAAATTAGGGCGCATGGTATTGGGGGCAAAGTACTAGATTGGATTGACAATTGGTTGGCTGATATGAAACAAAGGGTAGTGATAAACGGCTCCATTTCGGAATGGCAGGCAGTGACCAGTGGGGTACCGCAGGGATCCATGCTGGGACCACAGCCTTTTACAATATATGTCAATGATATAGAAGATGGTATCAGCAATAATATTAGCAAATTTGCTGATGATACAAAACTGGGTGGCAGGATGAAATGTGATGAGGATGTTAGGAGATTGCAGGGTGACCTGGACAAGTTAGGTGAGTGGGCAGATGCATGGCAGATGCAGTTTAATGTGGATAAATGTATGGTTATCCACTTTGGTGGCAAGAACAGGAAGGCAGATTACTACCTAAATGGAATCAATTTAGGTAAAGGGGCAGTACAGAGAGATCTGGGTGTTCTTGTACACCAGTCAATGAAAGCAAGCATGCAGGTACAGCAGGTTGTGAAGAACCTAATAGCATGCTGGCCTTCATAACAAGAGGAATTGAGTATAGAAGCAAAGAGGTGCTTCTGCAGCTGGACAGGGCCCTGGTGAGACCACACCTGCAGTACTGTGTGCAGTTCTGGTCTCCAAATTTGAGCAAAGACCTTCTGGCTATTGAGGGAGTGCAGCGTAGATTCACAAGGTCAACTCCTGGAATGGCGGGATTACCTTACACTGAAAGACTGAAGCGACTGGACTTGTGTACCCTTGAGTTTAGAAGACTGAGAAGGGATCTGATTGAGACATATAAGATTATGAAAGGATTGGACACTCTGGCAGCAGGAAACATGTTTCTACTGATGGGTGAGTGCTGAACCAGAGGACACAGCTTAAAAATACGGGGTAGACCATTTAGGACAGAGATTGGGTGAAGAAGTTTCTCCTCAAGAGTGGTGGCTGTGTGGAATGCTCTGCCCCAGAGGGTAGTGGAGGCCCAGTCTCTGGATTCATTTAAGAAAGTGTTGGATAGAGCTCTCAAGGATAGTGGAATCAAGGGTTATGGAGATAAGGCAGGAACAGGATACTGATTAGGAATGATCAGCCATGATCATATTGAATGGCGGTGCAGGCTTAAAGGGCAGAATGGCCTGCTCCTGCACCTATTGTCTTATTGTCTATTGTCTATTGTCTAGAATCACAGATTCCCTACTCTGTGGAAACAGGCCCTTCAGCCCAACAAGCCACACTGACCCTCCAAAGAGTAAACCAAGACCCATTCGCCTACCACATTTAGCTTTCACAATTCCTTGGGCTGGAAAATTCTTGCAATTCACTGAGAGAAAAAAAAAAATCTTTACATTTTGTTTTAAAATGAATGTTCCCTTCTGTAATGTCCCCTGATTTGAGACTTCACTGGTGCTAGAAGTTCTAGTCAATATCTACCCCGTCAAGCTCCTCAGAATCTTGTTTCCACAAGGTCACCCCTTATTTGTAGAGATTCTATTGAATAATGACCTAACATGTTTAGCTATTCTTGATAGGTCAACCTTTTCATCCTTGAAGCAGCTAAGTGAATCTTTATTGAATGGTCTCGAATGCTGGTTTATCCTTTATTAAATATGGGAGCTAACATTGTATACAGTACTCCAAGTGAGGTCTCAGCAACAGCCAGTGTGGTTAACCAATCCTCAGTCCATACTAATACATTACCCCAATACGGTGAGCTCCTATATTGTGCAAGTAACTTTTAAAGAGCACCTTATCATCTGCATTTTTTAATCCAAATGCAGAACATCATTGGCTTGCCCTTTATCAGCCCTGTCTGTTATCTCCTCAATGAACTTCGCAAATTTGTCAAATACCATTTCTCTTTCACAAAACCCAGTCTACCATGTTTCAGGATAAGCTTTTCAAAATGTCCTGCTATTTCTGACTATTATATTCAACTCTGTCATATTACCAAAACATATTAAACTAACTAACTGGGTGGCGTGGTGGCACAGTGGTTAGCACTGCTGCCTCACAGCGCCAGGGACCCAGCTTCAATTCCCGCCTCAGGCGTGTGTAGAATTTGCACATTCTCCCCGTGACTGCGTGGGTTTCCTCCAGGTGATCCGGTTTCATCCCACAATCCAAAAATATGCAGGTTAGGTGAATTGGCGATGCTAAATTGCCCGTAGTGTTAGGTGAAGGGGTGAATGTAAGGGAATGGGTCTGGGAGGGTTGTGCTTCGGCGGCTCGGTAGGGACTTATTGGGTCACACTGTAAATAATCTAATCTAGTCTATAGTTTCCTGATTTCTGTCTTCCTTTCCTTCTTGAACAGGCTCATCAATCCACTGGATGTTCCCTGTATTCCTTGATTCTGGAATATTCCAATCGATGCCTTAAATGTCTCTGCAGCCAGTTGCCTTAAAAATGTTTGATCCAGGCCATTAGGTCCTGTCTGCCTTTAGTCCTATTAGTTGGTCAATACTTTGTCCCTTGTGACAAAGACTGTTGGAACATTTTACTTCCCATGAGTAACTCGCTTATTTGCTACCTTTAGGATGATAACGGTATCCTCCTTCATGAAGACCTATGTAAAATATCGGTTTAAATTATCTGCTGTTTCCTTGTACCCATTATCAATTCCAGAGTCAGAACCTCCAAGGGTTCGATGCTGACTTTAGATACTCCATTTTTAATATACCTGGACAACTCTTGCCATTCGTTTTTGTTTCTTGTCAATTTAATTACATGGTCAGTTTTCTTCCTTTTTACTCATCTGCTGCTATGTCAATTTTTCCTTGTGGGTACTGCCCTTGACTGCCTTTCTTACCCACGGGTGGTTCACCTTTCTCTTCGAGTTCTCCATTTTACCCTAAATTAACTTTTGCTCAGCGTTATGTTTAAAAAACCCATCATATTACAGTGACCGAGCATGTGATTTTTTTTAAACATTGGATGCTTCAATGTTCTGATTGGGTTTTGCTGTTTCAAAGAAGAGCTGAGATCATCTGGAAAGGAGGTGGCAGCTGATTCACTGTTAATTTCCAAAATTAATTTAAATACTTGCAAAAAGAAATTATTTGCAACACTGTGTAAGTGGGGGGCTAGCCAAGTAGCTATTTTAAAAAGGCGGCACAGTTGTGATGGGTTGAATAGGGGCCTCTGATTTCAAAAGCAAAATGTGATCCAAGTGGTTTCCTCCCACAATCCAAAGAAGTGCAAGTTCGGTGAATTGGTCATGCTAATTTGCCGATTGTGTCCAGCGATACACAGGTTCGGTGCATTAATCAGGGGTTAACATTGAGGAATAGGTTTGATTGGAATACTCTTCGGAGGGTTGGTGTGGATTTGTTGGGCTGAAGGGCCTGTTTCCACAATGTAGGAATTCAATGCTCTGAGTAATTTTGGGGATCTAACAGAATCCTGGTATGCAGAGGGTTCTCTGTTAGTTAAAATAGTATTGTACACTCAGCTTATGTTACCTTCTGAAGCAATTTGATGTTGACTGCTCTCTATAATTTCTCAGAACAGATGCTCTGGAACCAATCAGGGATCATCTGATAATGTGATTGATTAATGAGCTCAAAATAAGCGACCCTTTTGGTAAGATTCAATGCAGCATGCTAGAATTTAGTTTTAGGGTGAGGAATTTGCTTCTTCAACTAGTATCCAAATTTAAAGGCAGTCACAAGGGTATAAAGTAGCAGTTAGCTAAACTGGAATGGGACTATAGTTAGAATGTTAAAGCAGAAGAATATATTCAGTTATTTTATAATTCTCAACAATATCTATAGACTTGTAAAAGAAATGCAGGATGAACAGCAGTGCATAGGTGAGGGAATTATGAGGGACATCAAATTGAAAGAAAAGATGCACAAAACTGCAAAGATGATTGTAGACCCGAAGGTTTAAAAATTTCAAACTATCGAAGGATGAACAAAACAACAGATGGAAGATAATTTGTCCCTTGTCAGAGAGACTGTTATAACATCTTTTTCCCATTAATACCTTGCTTATTTCCCATCTTCTGGATTAGTAAGATAATTGGGCAAATTAACCCACGAGTTACTCAGCCTAAAACAAGGAAGGGTTTAAAGGGATATGGGCCAAATGCTGGCAAATGAGACTAGATTAATTTCGAATATCTGGTCAGCATGGATAAATTGGACTAAAGGGCCTGTCTCCAATTTGTACATCTGAGTCTAACTGGCTATCTGTTTTTTGAGAATCATCATTTTCTTTTATTGTTGGTTGATGCTCCATACCCTTGCTTGGTGAAACCCTTTTTCTCTCCCATGTTGTTGCACATGTTATAATAAAGGTTGTTTAGCTCATTTGGCTGGATTGCTGGTTTGCAATGCTGTGATGCCAACAGCGCAGGCTCAATTCCTGTATCGGCTGAGGCTCCATCTTTTCAAACTTGTCCCTCACCTGAGGTGTGGTGACCCTCAGGTTAAACCACCACTTTTTCTGTCATGACAGAGCAGCCCTACTGCCTTCCAGGGCTATGGTGACTTTACTTTTACTCAGTTACAAGTGATTAGAAATGTTATACTCTGTCTTGTTTGGTGTATTTCCTTTTGGTGACTTTTGTTATGAAACCCAGCGACAGGGAAGGAAAATGTCTGATCATGAAAAGTGTGGATAAAGTAGACTTGCAGGGAGGAGATAATAAGGACCGCACATGCTGGAGATCAGAGTCAAGAATGTAGTGCTGGAAAACACAGCAGGTCAGGCAGCATCTGAAGAGCAGGAGAATTGACGTTTCGGGCATAAGCCCTTCATCAGGAATGAGGTTTGTGGGTCGGGGCTGAGAGATAAATGGGAAAGGGTGAAGTTTGGGGAAAGGTAGCTGGGAAAGCAATAGGTTGATGAAAGGTAGGGAGAAGGTGATCAGTCAGAGTGGGGAGTGAGGGACGGGTCCTGAGGGTGGTGCCGAGTTGCTACAGCAGGAAATGCAAAATCTGTATCCACACCACTCCCCGCACCTCCGTCCAAGGCCCCAAGGGATCCTTCCACATCCATCAGAAATTTACCTGCACCTCTATCAATGTCATCTATTGCATCCGTTGCGGTCTCCTCAACATCAGATAGGCGGGACGCCTTCTTGCAAATCATTTCAGAGAAGGTCTCTGGGACACCCGCACCCAACCCCACTGCCCCATGGCTGAACACTTCAACACCCCCATCTAATCCATCAAAGACATGCAGGTCCTGCGCCTCATCCACCTCCAAACCGTTGCCAACCAACGCCTGGAGGAGGAACGCCTCATATTCTGCCTTGGGACCCTGAAACCACAAGGGATAAATGTGGATTTCAACAGCTTCCTCATTTCCCCTTACCCCACATTATCCCAGTCCCAAGCCTCCAACTTGATACCGCCCTCCAGACCTGTCCATAACTCCCCCTCTGACTTATCACCTTCTCCCCAACTTTCCTCCACCTATCGCTTTCCCAGCTACTGTACTCCAACCCCACCCCCTCCCATTTATTGCTCAGCCCCTCGACCTACAAGCCTCATTGCTGATGAAGGGCTTAGGCACAAAACATCGATTCTCCTGCTCCTCGGATGCTGCCTGACCTGCTGTGCTTTTCCAGCATTATACTCTCGACACTTACCTTCACAGCAAAATGCTATGAGTTAACTGTCAGTTTCATAGATGATTGTGGAATTGATTTTGTTAATTGAGAAATTTGGGCTACTCCACCAATGAAACCAGCCTTTAAGGTGAACATTTCTTACAGGAAAAATAGCACTTAAAGGTCACGATGCTAAATGGGACAAATGTTTGAGCCAATTTAAAAACTCGAGACCGGGCATCAAAAAGGCACTGTGGGCCATCAGCAGCAGCAGAATTGTACTCCTCAATCTGTAGTCTCATGGTTTGTCATATCACACACTCAACCATTAGCATCAAACCAGGAGACCAGCCCTGGTTCAATGGAGAGTGCAGGAGGGCATCCCTGAAGCAGCATCAGGCGGACCTAAAAGTGAAGTGCCAACCTGGTGAAGCTATCAAACGGGACTACTTGTGCACCAAACAACATAAACAGCAAGTGATAGGCAGAGCTAAGTGATCCCACAACCAGTGAATTAGATCTACATTCTGTAGTCCTGTCACATCCAGTCGTAAATGATGGTGGAAAATCTTTTATTTAAAAAAAAGGCTTGCTGCAGGAGAACACTCTCAAGTATCCCTATCATCAATAATGGAAGAGCCCAACACATTAGTGCAAAAATTCAGGCTGAACCAATTGCAGAAATCTTCAGTCAGACGTGGATGATCCATTTTGGCATTCTCCAGTGGTCCCCAACATTGTAAATACCAGACTTTAATTAATTTGATTTATTCCACACAATACCAAGGAGCGGTTAGAAGCACTGGATACTGCAAAGATTATGGGCCTGACAATATTCTTGCATCAACGCGACAATATAGAAAATTGCCCAGATATGTCCTGTACACAAAGCAGAACCAATCCAACCTGGCTATTTCCTGCCCTATTGCCATCGCTCACCAGTAAAGTGATGGAAGGGGTCATCAACAATGCTAACAAGCAGCATCTGCTCATCAATAACCTGCTCAGTGATGCAGAGTTTGGCCTCTGCCAGGGCCACTCAGCTCTTGACCTCATTACAGCCTTGGTTCAAACATGGACAAAAGTGCTGAATTCCAGAGGGGAGGTCTTGTCTTCAGAGCCGCATTTGTGGCACCAAGGAGGCTGAGCAAAATTGGAATCATTGGTTATTGGGGGAAAATTCTCCTCTGGTGTCATACCTGGGAAGTAGGAAGCTGGGTGTGGTTGTAGTAGGTCAGTCATTTCAGCTCCAGGACATCTCTGCAATGTTCCCCAATGTTCAGCACAATTTGTAACACTTCAGATACTGAAGCAAACTATGTTTAAATGCAGCAAGGGCTGATTAATATACAGGGTTGTGGCAAGAAATATTTGTATAATCCCAGTTAAAGACCATCTGCAATAAGAGACAATCTAACAACCATCCCTTGACATAAATTTCCATCACTGAATTTCCCAGAAACTCAACAGGACATACCACACCAACACAGAGTGGCTACAAGAGCAGGTCGGAGACTAGGAATACTGTGGCGAGCAACTCACCTCCAAAGTCTGTTCACCATCTCCAAGACACACGCCAAAATGGCGATGGTATGCTCGCTGCTTGGTTGGAATGGTGGGGTTCCAACAACACAAGAAGCTTGACACCATCCAGGACATGCTAGCTGTTTGATTGGCACCACATCCACATGCACCCACTCCCTCCACCGCTAATGCTCAGTAACAACAGTATGTACGATGTAAAGATGCATTGCAGAGATTCACCAAAAATCCTTAGGCAGCAACTTATAAACCTACAACCACGAAGATGTCAAAGGACAAGGCCAGCAGATCCATAGCAGTTTTTCTCATCTGGTAATCCCATAACAGGAATTAGTTGCATTTAAGACAGTATATAATTAACTAATAATTTGCAAAATTCAGTGTTACTAATTCAAATAAAGTACCTTCAGATAACGAGTGGACCATTGTGATATTTGTGCAGCGTTGCCCCCTTGCTGAAATAACATGCATATGTCTGGAACCTGCCTTATTTAACCCTAAAACATATGTTTTCAACTTGTATCTGGCGCAATAAATGTTAACAGATGATACTATAAAATCTAGACTAGAAATCCTAAATATCAATTTCCAAAATATTCAGTGATGGATTGCGAAAGAGTGCAATGGAGGGTTGAAACCAGACCTATAATTCCTCACCTGATAACTGATAATTTATGATAGTCAAGTGATATTTGAAGATCTGTACTTAACGTGGAAAGATAAAAGTCCGAAGCCATAAATCAAATTGGTTAACTTAAACTGAAAACACACGAGGTGTATTGCTATAAAACTTTCTCTTAAATTAGAGATTAATTTATGACATGAAGGGGCGGGGAAATACATTGTGTCAAGTGGATCAGAAGGTTTCAGTTCTGATTTTCCGCAGGTCTTTACAAAATGTGGGGTGAGTCCCTACTTGAGGTCACAACATGAAGTTTTGGTGTCATGAGCTCCAAGGTAGCAATAGTCAAACCGTTCACCACCTCGACACTCTGAGTTTTAACAATTTACAAGCCTTAAAATGGTGTCACAGTGGGAACAGGTTTGAAAAACCCTGACCTACTACATCTTCTAAATAATTGACATTGAGTTGTGTTGGAGTTTATATCAAATTCTTCATTGTTTTTAATCCTTTTAGACTTGGAAGTATTATGGTATCCTTTAATTCCATGACCTCCCACTCGTTTCAGGCCCTGTTTTAGTTTTGTAAAATGAGAGTCAGGTTTATGCAAACCTTACTATGTGAACTGAATGTCACAGTTCCAACATTGAAAGAGTGAAAGATGGCAATTCTCTGGTTGCTCAGTGAGCTGCAGTCTTACATCTGCCTTGACAAGTCTCTGCAGTCAGATCAGCAAAGATCAGAATCCCTGGGGCATTTAAGGAAAGTTCAGTAATACAGATGAAAGACTAAACGTTTCCCTCTTTGCCAAACATGCTGGTTGGTTGGAGATGAAGTACTCTGTCCTTATTCACATGACTGATTAGTGTGTTTGTGAGGTTGGGTGTGAAGTGGGATAGTAAATCACAGTGGTGTGAATTTGGAATATTGATTTAATTCACCCTCTTCTATTTTCTTTGCCTCATTCCAAAAGATTTGTCAACAGACAAACAGAATTTAACTTTGCTTGTGAGTGTATCGTCGAGGAACATTTCATTATTCTGTATCCCAATGCTGCTGACATGCTCACCCTGTTTCAGAGGGATGTGTAAGCTGTGGTTGGACCATTCGGAAGGTAATGCTTGAGATTCTCCTCCTATCCAAGTCAGAAAGAGAACTGGAGCTGGTGTTGGCATTACTGAGCTCTGTTGCTATTTGAAGTTAACGAATCTTAGCAGAAGGAGTTGTGTTGAGCCAGAAGGTGTCGGGAGGTTGGATATAAATTGTTGTATGGAATACTTGGAATTTTTGTTTAAAATGTGTCAGTTTAATAGTCCTTTCAGATTTTAGATTTTTACTTAGAATTGAAATTACCGATATCAAATATAATTCAGGGCTTAGTGCTGCATTTCGTGGCATGCTGGACAAGCTCAAAAGCATTTTGGATAATTTTAGCAATTGCAGGAAATCTGTGTTGATTTCTAATTTGAATTTAATCTTGCTTCAGAGCTATTTAATTTCCCCTTTTTTATCTTTTCTTTTAAACTGCATTCAAAATGACGTTTGTTACTTTAATGCTTTTCTGCAGCTCCTTCGTAGATTCCCACAGAAAAGACAATTCCATCTCCCTCTTTTTTGCTTTGGGAGCAGTATTTTTGCAAGTTGACTGTTAGTATTTCTATCTGTAACTGGGTTGTTAATCTACCATTTTCTTCCTGATCAGAGAAAAAGACATGGCATTGATGGAAGGATAACTTAAATGGGATTGTAACTGGATGAGCGACACAAATACTCTGGCTGTATGAGCAGCTCAGCGGCTGGACATTCTGCAATGAATAACTGTCCAAAGCCTGAGAGGCACTTTTTTGGATTGTGTGATGGAACAGTCTCTATGTGTTTGGATGAATACTGCTCCAACAGCAAGGAAAAAGCTTGACATTGTCCTGAGCCAAGCAGCCCACTTGGTTGACACCCCACCCATTGACTTCTTTCTCAATGGCACACATTTGCAGCAGTGTGTACAATACATAAGATGCACTACAGCAACTAACCAAGGCTGTTTTGACAGCACCTTTTAAACCCATGATCTGTGCCATCTTAAGACAATGGTAGCTACTGCTCCCTTACTAATGCTACCACCACCCAGTTCCCCTCCAAGCTGCATAACGTTTGACTTGGAATCATATCATCAAACCTGTACCACATCCTGACTGCACTGTGGGTGTACCTTCAAGAGGGCAGCATACCACTACTTAAGGGCAATTAGGAATGAGCAACAAATGCTGGTTTCATTGGCAACCCTCTTATTCCATGAAACCATCTTCAATAAAAGCAAGTCATGTAAATATATCCTGTGGTTACAGTGCAGCTGTGTATACAATCTGCAGACACTGTGCTATGAACCTAACCTGTTTTAATAGTATTCTTGCTAGAACGCTACATTTAACTGAAAATTTATTCATTAATCAATCATGAGAGGGGAAACAGCTTTGTCATTTTGAAGCAATGTCATGGTATTTCATGATAATCCAGTTTAATTGAAGACCTCTTTGTCTTATACAGTGTGATGTGAAAGTTTCGATATAATAGCCTTGATTATATGGTAGGCTGTACTACATTTATGAATAAAATTCACCCAGAATTACTGGAATTATTGAAAAATCATGCAGAATTTTAAGTATGAATTATGTTTGTTGTGTGAATGTTGTAATATTGGAAAACTAATAGAAACTAGCACCCTCTCCCAGGGTGAATTAAATACCAATGGAACTTTGTAATGATTGTGTTGATATAAATCTTTAAAGAGGCTGTTAAAAAAATGAAGATTCTCTTTTGTGATCCAGATGAGAAATTGACATGTTTTAGAAATATTTGACTTTTTTTCCTGTTTGAAACATAAAAAACAAGTGTTGTAGTCAGCCACTTGAGCCTGCACTGTTACTCAATATGATCATGGCTGATCATCCAAATGCAGACGTTGTTCCCACTTTCACCGCATACCATTTGATCTCTTTAGCCCTAAGAACTTTCTCTAGCCATTAAAAATATTCAATGTTTTGTCCTGAAATACATTCTGTGGCAGACTATTTTGTGAGTTCCCCACTATCTGGATGAAGAAACGTCTCCTTCTCTCCCTTCTGAATAGCCTCATCTTATATCCTTTAGACGATGCCCACTGGTTCAGGCCTACCCCACCATGAAGGCCAACATACCATTTGCCTTCACTGCCTGCTGCACCTACATGCTCACTCTCAGGGACTGGTGGACAAAGACACCTTTAGTTGCACCTCCCCTTTTCCCATTATATTCAGATAATTTCCCTTTCTGTTTTTGCAACAAAAAAATCACTCAACTTATCCAAATCACACTGAAGCATCTCTGTATCGTCCTCACAGTCCATCCTCCTCACAGTTCACCCTTCCACCCAGCTTTGTGTCATCCACAAATAGAAATAGTAATAGATCCCCCATCTAAATCATCCGTATATATTGTAAATAACTTGGTTTGAACCATTGATCTCTGTAGTACCGCACTGGTTACTGGCTGCCACTCACAAAATTACCTGTTTGTTCCAGCTCTTTGTTTCCTGTCTGTCAACTAGCTCCCTGTCCATTGAAATACACTAACCCCAATCTCAAACCTGTTCTTTGGTCGGATCACCTGGTAGTTGCCTGTAGTGTTCCTGGTTGTGCAGTTGTCGGTACACTTCCTTGCAGTAATCTGTTCTAGTCTGAATGACAATGGCTCCTCCTTTATCTGCTGGTTTGATGGACAATGTTGTGATTGGTTTTGAGAGCCTGGATAGCATTGTGTTGTGAACGGGTGATGTTTTGCTCTACATGGCAGGTACTCATGTGACTCAGCCAACGTTATTTATCTTATACATTGCAGGCAAGGATGCCCGGAGGCATGGTACATTGGGGAAACCGAGCAAAAGCTACGATACGGGTAAATGGGCACCGCACAACAATCAAGAGACAAGAGTGTTCTCTCCCAGTTGGGGAACACTTCAGTGGTCCAGGACATTCAGCCTCAGACCTTCGAGTGACCATCCTCCAAGGCGGACTTCGGGACAGGCAGTAGTGAAAAATGGCCGAGCAGAAGCTGAAAGCTAAGTTCAGTACCCATAGGGAGGGCCTCAACCGGGACCTTGGGTTCATGTCACATTATAGGTGACCACCATTGCACTATACACACACACAGATACTCCTACACACACACACACACACACACACACACACACACACACACACACACACACACACACTCACACAAAGCACTCCGATAGACACATGCACACGGACACACATATCCACAGACACGCACACACACTCCCATACTCACACATGCACCCCCTCACAGACTTAAGACACTCTACACTCACTACACACACACACAAAACCCCCAACCCAGACAGACACACACAGAGAGACAGACAAAGACCCACATGGACACATATTTTGTGGGATGAATTTGTCCTTGCAGGGTTACATTGTACTTTACTCAAAAACTGCAAGAATTCATGTAAAACTCTGTTATCTCACTTTTTAGATTAGAATTAATCTAAACATCATAGCATAGACAGAGAACACACCGGGGTGTAACACCTTCAACATATTGTCTACCTCTCACCATTGTTAACAGCTAACCTGAGAATGCAACTTTTTTAAAAATGGTTTTGTGATTTACACATGAAAGAAGTGAAACTATCATGATATTCTAACAGATGAAAGGCCTAACAGACAATCAATTTTTCAATGTATAATTTCAGTTACATCACACTGTAAATTTTTACAATAAATTCTGTGTGTTAGGATTGAGCTCTCCACTACCATCTGATGAAGGAGTGACACACCGAAAACTAGTGTGCTTCCAATTAAACTTGTTAAACTTTAACCTGGTGTTGTGAGGTTTGTAACTTTGTACACCCCAATCCAACACTGACATCTCCAACTCATTCCAAATTCTACTTTCCTTCTGCTTTGCCTGTATGTTATATTTAGCGAGAACAAGGTCATTGACCAGAAAGATTAATACTGCCTGAGCTTTACAGTGCTTCCAGATATCGCGGAGCTGCAGTAATTTGTTTTGCACTCAGCCATTTATTGTTCTCACTTGTTTCTTTGTGAAAGATCACAAAATTAACTTGGATGGATGAATTTAGGATTCCCTTTACCAATGTTGGGAGAAAAAATGTCAGTGTTTCAAGTGCTGATAAAGTAAAATAAACTGATAATTAGTAGAAAGGGTTTAGAGGGATATGGAACAAATGCTGGCAAATGGGACTAGATTAATTTAGGATATCTAAACAGCATGGGCAAGTTGGAATGAAGGGTTTGATTGAGTGTTGTACAACTGTGACTTCATTCTCTCAATTATTCAAGAAGTTGAATACTGCGAGGAGGAAAAGGAGGATTTATGCAGAAAATGCACCTGAAATGATGATCGAGGTATATCAACCTCACATTATTTCATTACCTTTTCCTCTGGGTTCTTCAATGACCAAACCTGTTTTGTTATCTGAATAACTATGTATCATCTGATTTGTTTTGCACAAAATATTTCGTTAGGATCTAGTGAACTGTTAAGAAGTGTTCATTTTTAAAATTTAGGCAGCGTGATTGTTAAGCAAGAAAAGGTTGGCGTTTTACTCCCACTGAATCATTGCTCTATAAAAGATAAGTTTTTTATCTGTTCTGGGCACTGAACATATGGAAGTGAATTCTGAAGGAAAAAATCCTCATCGGTAATGTTCCCACATATGTGGAGGAATTGCTTCTGGTCACTCTTCAGGCTATAGAGGCGAGGAAATAAATGAGTTAGCCAAAGTTAGCAACATCATTTGGATGGACTGTACTCATTGGGGAAACTTGCAGGATCTGTAGAAGAAACATGTGTTTCTGAGCATATGCAATAAACCTGAACATTGTTACTTTTTCACAGAGCTTGGGACCTGATCGGAGCAGTAATGAAGCTAGTATTGCTTTTTTAAAAATTTCCGAGCTTGCCAAATTAATGTTGGGAAATGTAGGTGACATTAGCAAAGCACCTTTCATAGTCCCCAGCTAGAAATTTGGTCCCAGTTTTGTCGGCCCATCCATTCCAATGGATAAAAGGTATTTTAAATGTGAGCACTCCATTTAACTATTTGAATTAATCACTGAAGTATTCAAGTCCTATTGGATTCTTAATTTCAAATTACTCAATGTGATTTTTTGTCCTCCCAGAATTTGCCAAGCACTGGGCAGTTCTGGAATATTCCAAATATTTACAATAGATGCATGTACACTATTGAAGACAACCTGGCAGATTTGAATACCATTCAGGTAGTCAAAAACAATACATAAATAACTTTATGAATTGCTTACTGCACACCAACACAAACCAAGTACTATTGAAACCACAGATTGTCTCCCAAGGACTCTCAAGTCTAAACAGTGCATTCAGATATGCTTACTATCACTATCTGGGAGCAGTCTCCCAAAGTGCTCCCAGAACTTAGAAAGTGAACACACTGCCCTCTAAAGCTAAATCTGCTGTCACAGGCTTCACTTTTATTGCATACAATGACATTTATTCTCCAGTTCTTTAATGTGACAGTTGATTTTACAAACAATTTACACAATACTTTAAATCCTGAAGAAATGTGATGTCAGCCCTTTGTAGAAGTGAATGGAAAGTGTGATGTTTGTTTGACCTTTGGCTCTACGTATCAGACCGAACTGAACCTTTAACAAGATGTGGGATGTTTCCCACACACTTTGTTTAAAAAAGCAAAGATTATGCTCTGAGATTTAAGTGTTCAATCACGTTTGATCAAAAAGCCTTCCAAAAATTGAGAGTTTGATTTCAGCCCCTTTAAAGAGACATGCTCTCGACCTTCAATTTTGTGCATGTGATCATTCTTTGGTAAAGGTGGCTGTGTACAACACTGCAGGATGTTGTACTGAAGTGCCTAATTGGGTAGATGAGCTTTATTACTGGTGTAACTTGGCTAATTTTGAGATGGAATGTTCCTTGGAGTTAAATCTTGTTTTTAAACTGAGGCGTGTTTGTGTAACGCAAGTGTCAACACTACGCTCATGTTTACGATGAACCTTTCACTTTTGCAGATTAGTAATTTTCCGATCTGTTTTGTAAATAAAGTTCACTATAGAAAGCACAGTGCTGGAGAACCGCAGGTCCAGCAGCATCTCTGAGGGGAAAAACTTTGTAAGTTCCAAGTCCAGTGACCTTTTGTCCGTTCAGACAAAGAGTCAGTGAACTTCAAATGTAACATTTTTTTCTCTTCATAGATACCCTCAGAACTGCTGAGATTCTCCAGCACTTTGTTTCTGAGGTTCAGATCTCCAGCACCTGCAGTTCATTGTTTTGTTATCAATCCTATGATTTAACTTGGGGCACGAGAGGCAGCAACTGTGATCAACTAGGATAAAACTCCCCAACCACGGGAAAAAAAACACATATCTTTATACTTTGCAAAACATTACTGTAAATAAGAAATGCAATTAAGCTAAATGCAAGAAGGCATACCACCTGCCGTGTCTCAAACTTGTTACTCATCTTTGAGGACTAATCTGTCAGAATTATGTTTGCTCCCTTCCTTTGAGATCACAGTCCACAAATGTCCCAGTTCCAATTCCTGGGCCGGACCCCGGTGCCACATTGCAGTGGGGTGGGGAGATTTGTGTCAGCCTGAAGTTTTTGTTAAGAGCAACATTGCAGGTTGAAATTGACAGTTTTGACTAATATGGTATCATCAAACTTGGAGAAAATCCTTCCGAATGATCAACTGTACTGAGCTTGTTTACATGCAGTCCTGTTACTAGTGCTGTAATATTCTAAGTTAAGAATCACACAACCCCAGGTTATAGTCCAATAGGTTTAATTGGAAGCACACTAGCTTTCCGAGGGCCGCTCCTTCATCAGGTGATTGTGCAGTGTACAATTCAAAGGCACGGAATTTATAGCAAAAATTTACAGTGTGATGTAGCTGAAATTCTCCATTGAAAAATACCTTGATTGTCTGTTCAGTCTTTCATCTGTTCGAATACCATGAGAGTTTCACTTCTTTCATGTGTCAATCACCAAACCTGTTTTTAAAAGTTGCATTCCTGACACTGGCCCACCAAATCACTCATTGTATTAATCACTGCACAGTCTCAACAAAGGAATGAAACTGGGTGGACCACATTACATCTACCAATGCACTGGAAAATACAACCACACAATCAGCCCTCTTGACCCTGCAACTTCCGCCTCACTGTGGGCCAACAACAGCAACAGAACAGTACTCCAGCCCAATCTGAAATCTCATGGCCTGGTATATTCCCCACTCAACCGTTAACATCAAGCTGGGGATCAACCCTGGCTCAATGGTGAATGCAGGAGGGCATGCCAGGAGCAATTCCAGGTATACCTAAAAAGGAGGTGCCAACCTGGTGAAGCTAACCAACATGCATGCCACACAGCGCAACAACACCAAATAGAACTACATGATCCAACAATTAAAAGATCAGATCTGAGCTCTGCCACACCTCGTCATGAATGGTGATGGACAATTAAACAACTCACTGGAGGCAGCATCACAGATATCCCCACCCTTACTGATGGAGGGGCCTCACACATTTATGCAACAGATAAGACAACAACATTTACAGCAATCTTCAGCCAGCAGTGCCAAGTGGATGAGCCTTCTCCATTGGTCCCTGACATCATAAATGTGAATCGAATTGATTGAAAACTCATTTCAAATCAGATCAAGAAATGGACAAGTCGTGTAAAGGCTATGGCCCCTGCCAACATTGTGGCAATAAGACTGATGGCTGTGCTCCAGAACTTGCTACACACCAAGATAATTACTGCTCCAGCACTGGCACCTACCGACATTGTGGGACATTTCCCAGTGGTCTTCAACACAAAAGTGCAGGACACATCCAACCCAGCCAATTTCCCTCCATCAGTCCACACTCACTCCACAGTGAAGTGATGGAAGGTGTCATCGATAGTGCTGTCAAGCACTTACTGAGCTATAACCTGCTCAGTGATGCCCGGTTAGGGTGCTGCCAGGGCCAATCAGTTCCTGAGCTTGTTACAGACTTGATTCACAAACTGACAAACAGCTGAATGCCAGAGGTGAGGCGAGGGTGATAGCCCAGTCCCACTCCAAGACCACTATTTCGACTTCAGTGATATCACCTGACCTCACCACAGTCTCAGCTCATTTACTGAAACTCTCATTCATTCATTTTGTTAACTCTAGATTTCATTGTCTAAACCCACTCCTGGCCAGCATCCCACAATCACCCTCCCTATAATCTCCAGAATATTGAAAACTCTACCGCCCAAGTGCTCACTTGTACCAGAACTTGCTGATCCATCAAAAGGCTCCCATTTATAAGCGACAGCAATTTACTTAATTCCTGGCTGTAATCATTCCTATCTCCCTGCATCACACACCCTTTCATATCTCAATAACTCATTTTAGTTTAGACTCCCAACGATGTGTTTATTTTTGAGTTCAGCTGCGTGACTGTTTCTATAGATTCCAAGGCAACACGGTCTGGAATTCCCACCCTCTAAGATCTGCTTTCTTCCTTTAAGGCATTCCTGAAAAATGGCTTATTTGGTAATGGTTTTGGTCACTGGACATAATATTCTCCAGCTGTGGCCTTATGTCAAAAGTTCTCAATATTTTTGTGAAATTAAAAACATGTTGATTTGTACAGATATCTTCTACTCTTCACTATGTCTGAGTGAACAATCTGTAATGTCTCTTACCCAACCACTTTGTGGGAGCACCTTCACCATTCAAACTGCAGCTGTACAAGGAAGTCAAACATCACCCTCTCCACAGGCAACAGGGCTTTGGCAATGATCACTGGTATCTGTGGAAGGTGAAATACACATGATGTTTCAGGGAGTGCAATATGAATTAGAGGGATTGAAAATGGTGCAGAATTTGACTGTCAGAAATGGAAGGAAAATCCATTCACTTATTGGAAAAAAGAATTCTTGACTGTCAAAGATATTGTGGAAAAAATAACCTGATAATGGAGCAGCAGACGGTCAGGAGTCGGGCAGCAGTGGACAATCCATTTACAAAAAGGTCTGTGAACGTAATAGTAAAATAATAAACATGGCAAGAATACACTCATGAGAGATTGAGGAAGCTAGATAAAGAACAAGTGGACATCAAGGAGCCCAGAGGTGAATCAGAGCAGTGTTCACTTTTATGATCCCACAGTCAGAGATGTCTAACACAGAAACAGACTCTTCAGTTCAACCCATCTATGCCAACCAGATATTCTAATGTAATCTATTCCCATTTGCCAGCACTTGGCCGACATCCCTCTGAACCTTTCCGATTCAAATTTTTTTTTTAAGTGTTACAATTTTAGTTACCCTTTAGGCTCCTTTTCAATTTTCCCCTCTCACCCTAAACCTATATCCTCTAGTTCTGGGCTCCACCACCCCAGGGTAAACACCTAGTCTATTTAGGAGAAAGTGAGGACTGCAGATGCTGGAGATCAGAGCTGAAAAATGTGTTGCTGGAAAAGCGCAGCAGGTCAGGCAGCATCCAAGGAGCAGGAGAATCAACGTTTCGGGCATAAGCCCTTCTTCAGGAAACATCGATTCTCCTGCTCCTTGGATGCTTCCTGATCTGCTGCGCTTCTCCAACAACACATTTTTCAGCCTTCATCCTAATCCAACACCAGCACCTGCAAGTCAAGAGTGAGGAAGGAATGCAAAATATAAGAACCAAAGAACTAGGAACAGGAGAAGGCCATCCTGCCCTTTGAGCTTGCTCTTCCATTCAATAAGATTATGGCTGATCATTTCGTGGATGCAGAACCATTTACCCATGTTCTCATCGTATCCCTTAATTAAGTATTTCTTTTTTATAAAATCTACCTTAGCTTTAAAAACATTTCCTGAACTAGCATCAACTACTTCCCTGGGCAATGAATTCCATAGAGGTCAAGACGTTCCTTCTCAATTCAGTCCTAAATTTGCTGCCTCTAATCTTGAGATGATGCCCTCTTGTCCCGGCTTCACCTGCCAGTGGATGCGGTCTCCTCTACATTGGGGAGGAGACTGGATGTCTCCTAGCAGAGCGCTTTAGGGAACATCTCCGGGACACCCACACCAATCAACCACACTGCCCTGTGGCCCAACATTTCAACTTTTTCTCCCACTCTGCTGAGGACACTGAGGTCCTGGGCCTCCTTCACCGCCGCTCCCTCACCACCTGATGCCTGGAGGAAGAACGCCTCATCTTCCGCCTCGGAACACTTCAACCCCAGGGCATCAATGTGGACTTCAACAGTTCCCTCATTTCCTCTTTCTCCACCTCACCCCAGTTCCAAACTTCCAGCTCAGAACTGTCCCCATGACTTGTCCTGACTTGTCCTATCTGTCTATCTTCTTTTCCACCTATCCACTCCACCCTTCCCCCCCCTATCACCTTCATCCCCTCCCCATACACCTATTGTACTCTATGCTACTTTTTCCCAACCCCCACCGTCCTCTCACTTAGCTATCCACCCTTCAGGCAGTCTGCCTGTATTCCTGATGAAGGGCTTTTGCCCAAAACGTCGATTTTACTGCTCCTCGGATGCTGCCTGAACAGCTGTGCTCTTCCAGCACCACTAATCCAGAGTCTGGTTTCCAGCATCTGCAGTCATTGTTTTTACCTAGTTGATTTTAACTCTATTGCGAATCCTCTTGCAAGGATGCCTGCCTTGAAGAAGTTTTCCTCCTCTCTCTACAAGAATCTCAGGGAGTCCCTCTCCTACTGCAACTCCCAGGTCATTTCCTCTGCTCTGAAGCTCTTCAACCATGTCCTGAAACAAACTCGGTACCACAGCCACATTTGCTTCCTCAGTGCCTGCCTCCATAACCAACTCATCCCACACAGACTCTGGACCACCTTTAAACCAGCAGAGTTCGGACCCGAACAGGACAAACAGTACAGACTACAGATTCAAAAACACCAGCAACGGTTCTCCTTCAAGATCCTCCGCTCAACATTCGCAGCAATGCGCCGGCACCTAACCTCTCTACAGTCAACCCTGCCTCAGCTAAGGGCCACACTCTCTCAGAATTGCAAAGGACCCACTCTGTACTACATCCTCAGGAGAATTCATACTCTCAACAAACAATATTTCAATTCCATCCCAAACATCAAAAACTGTAGAACAACTAACTTTTATCTACCCACCTCCATAACCAGCGCTCCTCAAACATTCCAGAAGACTCCCCTGGCCTCTGGAACTGCTTGGACGCCATTAGCCATGTAGCTGCCACCCCGCGCTGATTGATGATGTCACTTCCTCCCCCATCATGGCTGCTCCCACAGCCATTTCCGCCCCTCACAATTCCTCATGCACCATAGCATCACTTCTGCCCCTCACATCATCGCTGATGTCTCACGCTCAATGACTTCTGCCCCCCTCTACTGCTGTGTTTGCCACCACTTCTGCACCAATGCCACTCACCTGCATTCTGCTGACACGCCCCCCACAGATCCCACTGTCACCATCCCCGCTCCCCAGAACCCCGAGGGGAACACCACCCCTGCTCATGACTCCACCCCCATTCCCACCACCACCACACCCACTCCAGTTACCAGCTCAGGCTCCACTCCCAGATCCACACCCACACCGGATCCCAGCTACCATCCCTGCCGAGTTTTCACCATCCCTCCAAACCTCCCCCTCACTGAGGATGAACGATCAGTCGTCAGCAAAGGACTCACCTTCATCCCCCTCCATCCACGCATGAATGAATTTAATACACGCCGTGATGTTGAACAATTCTTCTGTCACCTCCACCTCTGAGCTTACCTTCACAATCAGGATACCCACCCACCTTCCGAGGACCCCTTCGCCCACCTCCAACATACTGCATCCACCTGGACACCCCACGCTCACCTATTACTTGCCCTCGACCTCTTCATTTCCAACTGCCACCGGGATATTAACCATCTCAACCTGTCTACCCCCCTCCCCCACTCCAACCTCTCACCTTCACAATGCGCAGCCCTCCAATCCCTCTGCTCCAATCCTGACCTCACCATCAAGCCAGCGGATAAAGGAGGCGCAGTGGTAGTCTGGCACACTGACCTCTACACAGCTGAAGCCAAACGTCAACTCGAGGTCACCTCTTCCTACCGCCCTCTTGACCATGACCCCAACCCCCCATCACCAAACCATCATCTCCCAGACCAGAGAGAACCTCATCACCTCAGGAGATCTCCCACCCACAGCTTCCAATCTCATAGTCCGGGAATCCCGTACAACCCGGTTCTACCTCCTTCCCAAGATCCACAAGCCTGACCAACCTGGCCGACCCATTGTCTCAGCATGCTCCTGCCCCACTGAACTCATCCCTACCTACCTCAACACTATCCTATCCGCCCTAGTCCAGGAGCTCCCCACATATGTTCGAGACACCACCCACGCCCTCCACCTCCTCCAAGACTTCCGTTTCTCCAGCCCCCAAAGCCTCATCTTCACCATGGACATCCAATCCCTCTGCACCTCCATCCGCCATGGAGGGCTTGGAGGTCCTGGTCATTTCTTCCTCTCCCGACGTCCCCAACAGTACCCTTCCACCGACACTCTCATTCGTTTGGCCGAACTAGTCCTCACCCTTAACAATTTCTCCATCGAAACCTCCCACTTCCTCCCGATCAAAGTGGTAGCCATGTGCACCCGTATGGGCCCCAGCTATGCCTGTCTCTTTGTTGGCTATGTAGAACAGTTGATCTTCCGTAATTACAACGGCATCACTCCCCACCTCTTCCTCCACTACATTGATGACTGCATTGCGCCACCTTGTGCTCTCGCGAGGAGGTTGAGCAATTCATCAACTTCACCAACACATTCCACCCTGACCTTAAATTTACCTGGACAATTTCTGACACCTCCCTCCCCTTCCTGGACCTCTCCATCTCCATTAAGGAAGACCGACTTGATACTGACATTTATTACAAACCTACCGACTCCCACAGCTACCTGGATTACACCTCTTCCTACCCTAATTCCTGCCAAAATGCCATCCCATATTCCCAATTCCTCTGTCTACGCCATATCTCCTCCCAGGAGGACCAGTTCTACCACAGAACACACGAGATAGCTTCCTTCTTCAGAGTCCGCAATTTCCCTTCCCATGTGGTTAAAGATGCCCTTCAACGCAACTCGTCCACATCCCACACCTCTGCCCTCAGACACCACCCCTCCAACCGTAACAAAGACAGAATGCCCTTGGTCCTCACCTTCCACCCCACCAACTTTCGGATAAACCAAATCATCCGCCGACATTTCCGCCACCTCCAAACAGACCCTACCACCAGGGATATATTTCCCTCCCCACCCCTTTCTGCCTTCCGCAAAGACCGTTCCCTCCGTGACTATCTGGTCAGGTCCACGCCCCCCTTCAACCCACTCTCCCATCCTGGCACCTTCCCTTGCCACTGCAGGAATTGTAAAACTCCTCCACTGCGACCCACACCTCCTCCCTCACCTCCATCCAACGCCCTAAAGGAGCCTTCCACATCCATCAAAGTTTTACCAATATCATTTATTGTATCCGTTGCTCCAGATGCAGTCTCCTCTACACTGGGGAGACTGGACGTCTCCTAGCAGAGCGCTTTAGGAAACATCAACCACACCACCCTGTGGCCCAACATTTCAAATCTCCTTCCCACTCTGCTGAGGGCATGGAGGTCCTGGGCCTCCTTCACCACCGCACCCTCACCACCTGACGCCTAGAAGAAGAAAGCTCATCTTCCGCCTCGGAACACTTCAACCCCAGGGCATCAATGTGAACTTCAACAGTTCCCTCATTTCCTCTTTCTCCACCTCACCACAGTTCCAAACTTCCAGCTCAGCACTGTCCCCATGACTTGTCCTGACTTGTCCTACCTGTCTATCTTCTTTTCCATCTATCCACTTCACCCTTCCCCATGACCTATCACCTTCATCCCCTCCCCACACACCTATTGTACTCTATGCTACTTTTTCCCCACCCCCACCGTCCTCTCACTTAGCTATCCACCCTTCAGGCAGTCTGCCTGTTTTCCTGATGAAGGGCTTTTGCCTGAAACGTCAATTTTACTGCTCCTCGGATGCTGCCTGAACTGCTGTGCTCTTCCAGCACCATAAATCCAGAATCTGGTTTCCAACATCTGCAGTTATTGTTTTTACCTAGTGGAAACATCCTCTTTACTTCTATTTTATCCATTCCATTTTATATGTTTCCATTCTTCTGATTTCCAATGAATATAATTCCAATCTACTCAGTCTCTGTTAAGTCAACCCCCTCAACTCCGGAAATCAACCTAGTTAACCTCCTCTGCATTCCCTCTAGTGCCGGTACATCCTTTCTCAAGTAAGACGACAAAAACTGCATGCAGTACTCTAGGTGTGGCCTCACCAGCACCCAATACTGCTCGAACATAACCTTTGTTTTTAAATGCAATCCCTTCAGCAATGAAGGCCAAAATTCCATTTGCTTTCTGAATTGATTGTTGTACCTGGTGACCAACCCTCATGCAGAAAGCTCCTCAGGTGCCTCTGCATAGCAAATGATGCAACTTTTTAAAATTCAAGTCTTAATCTCTTTTTTAATGTTACTCCAACCAACAGTATGACTTTACATTTATGAACATTATATTCCAGATGCCTGACCATTGCCCACTCACTCAATGTATCTCTGTTCCTCTGCAAAGTTTCACAGTCCTCCACACACTTTGTTCTGCTACTCATCTTAGTGTCATTTGCAAACTTTGACACCCTACATGTGGTCCCCAACTCCAAATCATCTGTATCAATTGTATATAATTGCAGTCCCAACACTGATCCCTGAGACACACTACTAGTCACTGATTGTCAGCCAGAATAGTACTTATTTATCCCCACAGTTTGCTTTGTGTTAGTCAACCAATCTTTTATCCATGCTAATACCCTACCTCTAACGCCATGCACCCTTATATTATGGAACAGCTTCTTGGACACCACCTTGTTGAAGGACTTTTGGAAATCCGGGTACACCGCATCCACTGGGTCCCTGTTGTCCACCTTGTTCGAAATGTCTTCATAGAATTCCAAACGATTTGTGAAGCATGACCTGCACTGAAGACCATAAGACATAGGAGTGGAAGTAAGGCCATTCGGCCCATCGAGTCCACTCCGCCATTCAATCATGGCTGATGGGCATTTCAACTCCACTTACCCGCATTCTCCCCGTAGCCCTTAATTCCTCGAGACAACAAGAATCTATCAATCTCTGCCTTGAAGACATCTAGCGTCCCAGCCTCCACTGCACTCTGCGGCAATGAATTCCACAGGCCCACCACTCTCTGGCTGAAGAAATGTCTCCGCATTTCTGTTCTGAATTGACCCCCTCTAATTCTAAGGCTGTATCCAAGGGTCCTAGTCTCCTCACCTAATGGAAACAATTTCCTAGCGTCCACCCTTTCTAAGCCATGTATTATCTTGTACGTCTCTATTAAGTCTTCCCTTAATCTTGTAAACTCCAATGAATACAATCCCAGGATCCTCAGCCGTTCCTCATATTTTAGACCAACCATTCCAGGGATCATCCATGTGAATCTCCGCTGGACACGTTCCAGTGCCAGTATGTCCTTCCTGAGGTGTGGGGACCAAAACTGGACACAGTCCTCCAAATTGGGCCTAACCAGAGCTTTATAAAGTCTCAGTAGCACAACGGTGCTTTTATATTCCAACTCTATTGTGATAAGTGACAACATTGCATTCGCTTTCTTAATCACGGATTCAACCTGCATGTTGACCTTTAGAGAATCCTCGACTAGCACTCCCAGATCCCTTTGTACTTTGGCTTTACGAATTTTCTCACCGTTTGGAAAGTAATCTGCGCTTTTATTCTTTTTGCCAAAGTGCAAGACCTCGCATTTGTTCACATTGAATTCCATCAGCCATTTCCTGGACCACTCTCCCAAACTGTCTAGATCCTTCTGCAGCCTCCCCACTTCCTCAGTACTACCTGCCTGTCCACCTAACTTTGTATCATCTGCAAACTTCGCTAGAATGCCCCCAGTCCCTTCATCCAGATTATTAATATATAATGTGAACAGCTGTGGCCCCAATACTGAACCCTGCGGGACACCGCTCATCGGCTGCCATTCCAAGAAAGAACCGTTCATCCCAACTCTCTGCCTTCTGTCAGACAGCCAATCCTCAATCCATCCCAGTAGCTCACCTCGAACACCATGGGCCCTCACCTTGCTCAGCAGCCTCCCATGTGGCACATTATCAAATGCCTTTAGGAAGTCTAGATAGACCACATCCACTGGGTTTCCCTGGTCTAACCTACTTGTCACCTCTTCAAAGAATACCAACAGGTTTGTCAGGCATGACCTCCCCTTACTAAATCCATGTTGACTTGTTCTAATCAGACTTTGCTCTTCTAAGAATTTAGAAACCTCATCCTTAATGATGGATTCTAGAATTTTACCAACAACCGAGGTTAGGCTAATTGGCCTCTAATTTTCCATTTTTTGTCTTGATCCTTTCTTGAACAAGGGGGTTACAACAGCGATCTTCCAATCATCCAGGACTTTCCCTGACTCCAGTGACTCTTGAAAGATCTCAACCAATGCCTCCGCTATTTTCTCAGCCACCTCTCTCAGAACTCTAGGATGTATCCCATCGGGGCCAGGAGATGTATCAATTTTAAGACTTTTTAGCTTTTCTAGCACTATCTCTTTTGTAATGGCAACCATACCCAACTCAGCCCCCTGACTCTCTTTAATTGTTGGGATATTACTCATGTCTTCCACTGTGAAAACTGACGCAAAGTACTTGTTAAGTTCTCCAGCTATTTCCTTATCTCCCAGCACTAGCCTTCCAGCATCGGTTTGAAGTGGCCCAATGTCAACTTTTGCCTGTCGTTTGTTTCTTATGTATTGAAAGAAACTTTTACTATCATTTCTAATATTACTGGCTAGCCTACCTTCATATTTGATCCTCTCCTTTCTTATTACTTTCTGTTATCCTGTTTGTTTTTGTAGCCTTCCCAATCTTCTGATTTCCCACTGCTCTTGGCCACTTTATAGGATCTCTCTTTTTCTTTAATACATTTCCTGACTTTCTTTGTCTGCCATTGCTGTCTAATCCCTCCCTGGATAATCTTTCTTTTCTTGGAAATGAACCTCTGTACAGTGTTCTCAATTATACCCACAAACTCCTGCCATTTTTGTTCTACTGCCTTCCCCGCTAGCCTCTGCTTCCAGTCTACTTTTGTCAGTTCCTCTCTCATGCCCACATAATTACCTTTATTGAACTGTAACACCATTACATCCGATTTTGCCTTCTCTCTTTCAAACTCCAGACTGAACTCTACCATATTATGATCGCTGCTTCCTAAGGGTTCCCTTACTTTAAGATCTTTTATAAAGTCTGGTTCATTGCATAGCACTAGGTCCAGAATAGCCTGCTCCCTTGTGGGTTCCATGACAAGCTGTTCCAAAAAGCCATCCTGTAAGCATTCCATGAATTCCCTTTCTTTGGATCCATTGGCAACATTATTTACCCAGTCCACCTGCATATTGAAGTCTCCCATGATCACTGTGACCTTGCCTTTCTGACATGCCTTCTCTATTTCCTGGTACATGTTGCATCCCTGGTCTTGACCACTATTAGGCAGTCTGTAAACAACTCTAGTTATGGTTTTTTTTTGCCTTTGTGTTTCCTCAATTCCACCCACACAGACTCCACATCATCTGACGCTATGTCATTCAGTGCCATAGATTTAATTTTGTTCTTAACTAACAAGGCAACACCACCCCCTCTGCCGACCTCCCTGTCTTTTCGATAAGTTGAAAATCCTTGGAGGTTTAACTGCCAGTCCTGACCCCCCTGTAACCAAGTCTCTGTGATGCCTCCCACATCATAATCATTCACTATGATCTGTGCCATTAGTTCATTTGCTTTGTTATGAATGCTACGCGCATTCAGGTAAAGTGCCTTAATGCTAACTTTCTTATCATTAGAGATATTGGAAGTCATATGATGTCCTAAGTTATCCTTGCTTTTTTCTGCATTCCCAGTCTGCCTCAATTTTAAATCCGCCTGGACACATGCTATACTGCTGCTTGTCTTTCCATTTAACGCCATACTCCCTGTTGCTTTCACTTTCCCTTTCCCCCAACTCAAAAGTTTAAAGTCCTAATGACCACCCTATTTATCCTCTTTGCTAGAAAATTGGTACCTGATCGGTTCAGGTGGAGACCGTCCCAACGGTACAGATTCCCCCTGTTCCAAAACGGATGCCAATGCCCCATGAAGTGGAATCCCTCTTTCCCACACCAATCCCTTAGCCACGTGTTTACTTGCCTAATTTTCTTGCCCCTATGCCAATTGGCATGTGGCTCGGGCAGTAATCCAGAGATTATGACCCTTGAGGACCTGTGCTTCAATTTCCTGCCTAGTGATTCGTAATCCCCAAACAGGTCCTCCACCCTAGTCTTGCCTACGTTGTTCCTACCAACGTGGACCACAACAACTGGATCCTCCCCCTCCCGCTCCAATATCCTTTCAAGCTGGTCAGAGATGTCCCGCACCCTGGCACTGGGCAGGCAACACACCATGCGAGACTCCCGATCCGGCTTGCAAAGGATACTATCTGTCCCCCTAATTAAAGAATCCCCTATAACCACTACTTCTCTATTAACTCACCCCTCTTGAATGGCCTTCTGCACCATGGTGCCGTGGTCAGTTGGCTCATCCTGTCCAGAGCCCTTTTCCTCATCCGAACAGGGAGCAAGAATCTCGTACCTGTTGGACAAGGTCAAGGGCTGAGGCTCCTCCACTCCTGAACTCAGGTTCCCCTACCTGCCTCACTTACAGTCACACTCTGATGTCCCTGATCACTAGCTGAATGCGAATTACTTAATCTCCCAGGTGTGACTGCCTCCTGAAACAAAGCGCCCACGTAACTCTCCCCCTCCTGGATGTGCCGCAGTGTTTGAAGCTCAGATTCCAGATCATCAACTCTGATCCGGAGTTCTTCCAGCAATCAACACTTGCTGCAGATGTGGTCACTGCCATTCACAATGGGATCAGCCAGCTCCCACATCATACAGCTACAGCACATCACCTGCCCAGCCATCTCTGCTTAGTTAATTAATTACTTACTTTGTACAAGTTTGAGTTAGAATACTTTCTGATACCTCTCTGCTATAGTCTTTCCCTAAAAAAGAATTAATATATATATATATATATAGTTTGTAATCAGTCACTGGTAAAGAAATAGAAAATCCTTACCTTAAAAAAACAGTGTAGTTGAGGAGGTTAGAGGAGGAGGGTGGGTGGGAGATACTACAGGTGTAGAATCTCTGGTTTAGCCACCTTCCTGATTTATATACTCACCGCTTTCCTTCCCGACTGCCCCTCTGGTAGACGTCACTTCCCCTGCTGCTCCCGCTCTTTCTGTGAAGAGAGAGAAAAAAAAGCACCGCTGCCCGCTACAGGTAAGTAATTTTAAAACAAACTGTCTTACCTTAGCTGTAGTCTTCTGGGTTCATTTTTACTCGGCCGCTGCTCCCAATCAAAATCCTTCATGAACCCATGCTGTGTCTGCCCAATGGGACAATTTCTATCGAGATTCCCTGCTATTTCTTCCTTGATAATAGACCCAAGCATCTTTCCCACTACAGAGAATAAGGTAACTGTTGTGTAATTCCCCATCTTTTTTCCACCTCCTTTTTAAAACAGTGGTGTCACTTTTGCTGCTTTCCAATCTGCTGGGACTGCCACAGTGTCCAGTGAATTTTGGAAAATTACTGCCAGTGCATTTGCTATTTCTCCTGGCATCTCATTTTGTATCCTGGGATGCATTCCATCAGGGTCAGAAGACTTTTCTGTCATTAGCTCAATTACCTCCAACAGTCCAACACTAGCTGTTCCGTAATAATGATCGTTTCCAAATCCTCATCTACCTTTGTCTCTTTACTAACTATTGGCAAGATATTAGTATTCTCCACTGTGATATCTCATACCTTAATGCTCCTTCTCATTTTCCAAAGGACCAACACTTACTTTAGCCACTCTTTTCTTGTTCAATATGAAATTTTGCTCTCTGTCTTTATAGTCTGTGCTCATTTATTTTTCTCATGTTCCATCTTACTTTTCTTTATAGCTCTTCTGTGGCTTTCTGTTGACCTTTAAAAGTTTTCCCAGTTCTCGTTTCATACTGTTTTTGGCCGCTTTGCATGCCTACTCTTTCAATTTGATCGTTTTCCTTAGATACCCATCGCAGAATATGCCTCTTCTGACACTGGAATATACATTCGCTGAGCACTTTACAAAGTGTCTTTGAAAATCTTCCACTGCTCATCAACTGTTCCATAAAATCTTTGTTTCCGGTCTTCTTTATCCAGGTTCTCCTTCATCCTATTGTAGTTCCCAGTGTTGAAGCAAAGGACCCATATATTAGATTTTATTTTCACACTCTCCATATGTATTCTAAATTCAGCCATACAGTGATCACTTCTTTCAAGAGCATCCCTAACCCTGAAGTCATTAATTATTCCTGTCTCATTGCACAGGGCCAGATGCTGGATAGATTGCTCCCTTGTCAGTTCCATGTCGTACTGTTCAAGAAAACTATCATGGATACACTTAATAAACTCAAGGCTACCCTGACTGAGCTGGTTCAATCAATCTACATGTAGATTAAAATCACCCATGATAATAGCTGTACCATTTTTACAGGCATTAGTTATTTCTTTGTTTATTGCCCATCCCAATGTGATGTTATTATTTGGTGGCCTGCACACTAACCGGTCAGTGACTTCCTTCTTAGAAGTTTGAATGCATCATTCCTGTTTCTCCTAATGTACAACAAAAACAACAACTACTTGCATTGTATGGGACCTTTCACAATGGCAAATCTCCTAAGGTGCTTCATGAATGATCAAAACATTGATTAAGGAGAAGGATTTTAAAATACATCCTAAAAGGAGGATAGAGAAAGTTAGGGAGGCTACTCCACAGACGTCTGCCCGTGACAGCTCCAATTATGGAGTGATGCAGGTGGGGTTGGTTGGAAAGGGAATGTGCAAAAGGAAAATGGAGGAGTGCAGGCAGTGCATAAGGTCTTAAGGACAGGGGAGTTTCCAGACTGAGTCTGTCTGTCATAGAGAGTATGGCTGCCTCATGGTGTTTGAAGCACTGCAATGGAGTAGAGGAGAGGTCACACTGCTTAGAGTTTTTTTTAAAAAAGGCTTCCACAGAGTTCCAGGGAGGTGCAAGAGAAGATTAGCAAAATTATTCTGGGTAGGAATGAAAGGAACAGGGTGGTCATTATGGGGGACTATAACTTCCCCAACATTGACTGGAACTGGTAGAACTCTTTTACGTCGGATGGATCAGTTTTTGTCCAATGTGTACAGGAGGGTTTCCTGACACAGTATGTCGAAGGGCGGACAAGAGGGGAGGCCACACTGGATCTGGTGCTTGGTAATGAACCAGAGTAAGTGTTTGATTTAGTTGTAGGTGAGCACTTTGGAGAGAGTGATCATAATTCAGTTACATTTAGTTTAGCGATGAAAAGGGATAGATACATGCCACAGGTCAAGTGTTATCAATGGGGGAGGGCCAATTAGAATGTGATTCAGGAAGAATTAGGATGCATAGAATGGGGTAGCAAAAAGGCAAGGGGTGCAGACTATTGAAATGTGGAGCTGGTTTAAGGAACAGATATTGTGTGTCCTTGACAGGTATGTTCCTGTCAGGCAGGAAGGAAGTGATAAGGTAAGGGAATCGTGGTTTACTACAGAAATTGGATCTCTTGTTAAGAAGAAGGAGGAGGCTTATGTGTTGATGAGGCAAGATGGTACAGATGAGGCGATGGAGTGTTACAGATCAGCTAGAAAGGATTTAATGAGAGAGTTAAGAAGAGCAAAGAGAGCACACAAGCAGTCTTTAGTGAATAGAATAAAGGAGAATCCTACAGCTTTCTATAGTTATGTGTGGAACAAAAGCATAGGGTAGGAAGAGAGCCAGTCAAAGTCAGAAGTGGGAAGTTGAGTGTGGAGATCGGAGAGGTGCTAAACGAACATTTCTCATCGGTTTTCACTCAGGAAAAGGAGAATATTATAGAGGAGAAGAATGTGGTACGAGATATTAGACCAGAAAGGATTGAGGTTAGTTACGAACAGGTGTTATCAATTCCAGAAGGAGTGAAAGTAGACAAGTCCTCTGGGCAGGATGGGATTTATCCGAGAATTCTCTGGGAAGCTAGGGAGGAGATAGCAAAGCCTTTGGCTTTGATACTTCAGTCATGGAGGATTGCAAATGCTGTGCCCTTGAGCAAGAAGGGCAGTGGAGATGACCCAGGTAATTATAGACCAGTGTACCTTACTTCTGTTGTTGGAAAGGATTATAAGAGATAAGATTTATAATCATCTAGCGAATACCAATTTGATTTCAGATAGTCAACATGGTTTTGTCAAGGGCAGGACATGTCTCACAAACCTTTGAGTTTTTTGAGAAGGCAGCCAAGCATATAGATGAGGGTAGGGCAGTTGACGTGGTATACATGGACTTCAATAAAACCTTTCATAAGGTTCCACATGGTAGGCTGTTGGAGAAAATGCAGAGACATGGAATTGAGGGTGATTTAGCAGTTTGGATTAGAAACTGGCTTTCTGAAAGAAGACAGCGAATGGTAGTTGATGGAAAATATTCAACCTGGAGTCTGGTTACTAGTGGTGTGCTACAAGGACCTGTTTTGGGACCACTGCTGTTTGTCATTTTTATAAATTACTTAGACATAGGCATAGGTGGATTGATCAGTAAATTTGCAGATGACACTAAAGTTGGTGGAGTAGTGGACAGTCTGGAAGAATTTTACAGGTACTCACGCGGACTTCGATAAACTGCAGAATTGGGCTCTGAGGTGGCAAATGGAGTTCAATGCAGCTAAATGTGAGGTGATGCACTTTAGGAAGAATAACAGGATGGCAGAGTACTGAGTCAATGGAAAGATTCTTGGTGGTGTGGGTGTGAAGAGGGATGTTGGAGCCCATGTCCATAGGTTTCTGAAAGTTGTCACCCAGGTGGATATTACTGTTAAGGCAGCATACAGTGTATTAGGTTTCATTCGTTGAGGGATTGAGTTCTGGAGCCGCAATTTCATGCTGCAACTATACAAAATGTTGGTGCGACCATACTTGGAATATTGTGTGCAGTTCTGGTGCCCATAATTCGGGAAGGATGTGGAAGCATCGGAAAAGGTGCAGAAGGGATTTACCAGGATGTTGCCTGGTCTGGAGGGAAGGTCTTTTGAGGAAAGGTTAAGAGACTTGAACCTGTTCTCATTGGCAAGAAGGCAGCTAAGAGGGGATTTGACAGAGACTTAGAAGATGATTAGAGGATTAGATAGGTTCGACAGTGAAAGTCTTTCCCTTAGGATGATGACATTAGCGTGTTCGAGGGGGTATAACTTCAAATTGAGGTGTGATGGATTCAAGACAGATGTCAGAGGCAGATTCTTCACTCAGAGTGGTTAGGGCGTGAAATGTGCTACCTGCTAATGTAGTTAACTCAGCCACATTAGAGAGGTTTAAACAATCCTTTAGATAGCACATGGGTGATTTTGGGATAGTGTAGGGTGACGAGCTGAGAATAGTTCACAGGTCGGCGTAACATGAAGGGCGAAGGGCCTGTTCTGCACTGTATTGTTCTATGACGAAAGTGCTACAAGAGATTTCTACTGTCTTCAACAGTGATGAATGTTGTATTGTGGGCTTCCGAAACGTCACTGGTCTCTACCAAACATGTATGAGGCAAAGCCAGGGCAATAATAAGATGCTGCGACAGGAGGGGAACTGGTACCTCCATAAAAATCACTACTCCTTCTCACCTATTTCACCTCCAAAACCGAGCGCGTTCCGGAAAAGCATCTCTATCTCCCATTACGACACTTTTCCCCACAACAGTGGTATCTGGCTGTGCACTAGGAGTGCAACAGTCAGTACTAGGACTGAGGTCCTGAAACACTTGGTAAAGGTGAAAATCTTCTGGGCATTGAGAGCCCCACCACATTGCATGCATTTTCTATGTTTTTAACTCTGTTCCGGACTTCCCATATTTTTCCGAATGAACCTGTTCAAAGTTTTTATTACACACACCTGCACAAGCTATGAATTGAACTCAAGCCTCTCGATCCAAGATTTGGGGTATTTTCACCGCATCACAAGGCATTGACTCTAACTTGCCTTCTCCCTTGCCTGCTAAGTCACGCCTGAATCAACTCTGCAATTGGGAGGAAGGGGTGGAACTGGAGGACCGAGCAGCGGCCGATCCTCCAACCAGAGTGAGTGAGGAGCGGGGCCAAAACATTCTCCCGGAGTGAACGCTTCAGGATTGGTCAGAAAACAAACTGTTTTGCAGGATTGATCGTTCCCACCACATAGTGGAGTATTAAACCTCTCTCAGAAATCAATGTGAGATTTTAAGAAATAATTGAGATGTAAATCTGATAACTTACATATTTCCAATGATTTGCACAACTCGAGTAAGAAAGTTCTTTTCAAACTCCCAGAACGATTGCTAATTTACATACCTAGCCGGTCTGGTTGAGTTGGACAGAACAACCTATTCACATGCTAGAAACCTCTATGACTACTCGATAAAGCAATTGTTAATGACTAATATTTAACCCATCAGTCTGTGCAGTTATGAATATTCTCTACAAACTCACCGATAACCTCAGACGCACGCGCGGTTTGGTTTCTATGCAGAGCATGCGCAGTGTCACATTGATCACGACAGAGAGCGACATGGAGCTGCTTTCTCCGGCAGCGGCTGCGATCGGCTTCAGAGGGCGGCGCTCAGAGCCGGTGTGCGGGAGCCTCCCTGGGAGAAAGGAGCGGAGAGAATTCACAAGTCCCGGATAAAGGTTAAAAAAACCGTAGAAGACCCTCCAGGCCCTGGTCAGGAGGTGGCGGTCTCTGATCAGGGAAGCGGCCCAGAGTCACGGCCGCCATTTGTTTGAGGGAAGAGGGAGCGCGGGCCTAACGGGCGCCATGTTGAGAAGGTCAAGGCGCAGGAGGGCGGGGCTCTCGGGGTCTGTAGAACAATCCGAGGAAAGGGAAGCCCCATTGTTATTGATTAATTCCATGAACACAGCTTCACTGGGCGATCCTGCAGGAATATCCTCTCTCAGTCCTGCTGTGATGTTTCACCCAATCAGAACCAGCAGCTCTCCTCCTCTCTCAGCTCCCCTTCTGTCCTTCCTGCAGCATCTGTCCCCTGGAACATTGAGCTGCCTGTCCTGTCCCTCCCTCAGCTGTTGTTTCTATAATACCTGTAATATCCCAGTCCCACCTTAGATTACTTCACTAAAGACAGGAATGCATCCGATAGATTTTTCTTAACATCAGTAATTGTTTAATACTCACTTACATGTTTTTAATTACATCTTTTTTGAAGCATTTGATTCACATTTAATCATTTGCAATCGTGGCATTTGAATCTGTGTCCAGAGAACACTTGCTCAGTTTCTGGATAAATTGCCTCACAGTAATACCACTAGGCCATAACTTCGTCTGCTCACAGGTTGCGCATCCCAGTGTAACATGAATCAAAACCCTTTCTTTCCGCACAATTATATGATCCTGAACTCGGGTGATATCACTCAGTATCTCTCCATGTGGTATCCCTCACTGTGTGGGTCTAATTGATCCCTCTGTCAGCGTCTCTCACTCTTGCAGCTACTCCAGATCCTGAGCCAACAGAATTCTCCACTACAGAGAGATGAGACAGTACAGGCCAGGATTGGAGACTGGGATTTTCCAGATCTCTGTGGGCTCAGTGCCATTCTACATCTGTAATCCTCACAGCATCAGTCTAATTTCCCATTCTGCTTATTTCTGTGTCCTCTACAGGTACTCAGGGAGTTCCTGGCTCAATAGACTTGGCAACTGCTAGTTGGGAAGATGATTGGTCAGCCAGAGAGACAAAGGTCAGGGAGGTCGGGAGCCTTTAATAAATCCTGCTGCCAGGTAAGATCACTCACAGTGCACAGAGCAGAGAGCAATGAGATGGCTCCAAACATCAGCTAACAGGACATGACATAGACATAGTGCTGGAGGGGGAGCACAGTATAGACACACCTCTGGGTCAATCACCACCCCTACTTTAAGTTTTGTTGTACTGAGATAGCATTGGGAGTTCCCAGTTTTCAATCCAAGTGTTTGCTGTCTTGGTGAGCACCAGGATAACAGAGGGGAATGCAGGCCTGCAACGAGAGTGTAGTAATGCTGCCTGGGATCTTTCTGTTCCCTATTCCCTCTCCAACACTGTATCTATGGGTCATCTTGTGGACCAGTGTCTTCAATCATTCTAACTCCTATAACAGTTCCTATCTCTGTCACCTCCTCCCCTCTCACCAATTATTTGTCATGTTTGAAACCTCCAGTCCAGATGACCATCCTTATCGCTGTAACTTGCTTCGGTCTCTACAATATGTCTTGTCTCGATAGTCTGCTCCTCCAACAATTGGAGACATAGTGTCTGTTTCTGTGCTGCATGACTCTTTGTTTGCGGTTTCCTAAATGGAATGAGTTGCATTTGCCTGTGTTTGGCTCATATCCCTTCAAACCTTCTCCTCTCCATGTACCTGACCAAGTGTCTTTTCCATGTTGTAATTGTACTTGTTTTTACCATTTCCTCTGGCAGTCCATTCCATCCATGCACCATCCTCTGTGGATAATGTTGCCTCTCAGCTCCCTCTTTAAATCCTTGCTCTGTCACCTCACGTTTATGCCTCGAGCTTTGGACTCACCTACCTTTGGCAATTCACCTTACTTAGACCCTACATGGTTTCATAAACCTTTATAACGTCACCCCGTGGCCTCCTCTGTCGTCAATATTTCTCCTAGGCAATGTTACAAATATCTCCAACTTATGTACTCAACGCTCTGGCCACTGATGGCAAGTGTCCCAAATGCTGCTTTCCCCACCCTGTCCACCACAAATGCCACTTCCAGGAAACAATGTAACTGCACTCCTTGGTCTCTCTCTGTTCGACAACACTGCCCAGAGCCCTACCATTAACTGTATTAGTCCCCCCTGGTTTGTCTGAACTAAATCCAACACCTGAATTAAACTCCATCATTCATTCCTTGGCCCACTAGCCCAGTTGATTAACATCCCCTTCAATAACTATATTCCCTGTCCACTCTTCCACTAATCTTGGTATCCACAAACATAATAACAGGGGCTCCTAAATTTTCACTCAAATTGTTTATGTAAGTGGTGCACAACAGTCGTCCCAGCACCAATCCTTACAGCACACTGCTGGTCAGAGGCCCCAGTCTGAACAACAACCCTCTCCCACCACCCTCTGTCTCCCACTGTCATCCCATTTTGTATCCAGTTGGCTAGCTCTCCCTGATCCTTTGTGATCTACCCTTACTAACCAATGTATCATGCTACACCCTGACCAAGAGTTGCTGAAGACAGAAACAGCATCTGTTGCTCTGCTTTCATCTGTCTTCTTGGTCACATCTTGAACAAACTCCAGTCAAGTTTGTGAGACATGTTTTCCCAGGCACAAAACCGTGCTGGCTGCCGTAATCAGTCCTTGTCTTTCCAAATGCATGTAAGTCCTACCTCTCAAAATGACCTCCAATAACTGACCTAGCCTGATATCTGGCTCATCAGTCTGTAGTTCCCTGGCTTCCTCTTGCAGCCTTTCTTAATTAATGACACATCATTATAATCATAGTCAGAGAGTCATACCGCACTGCTTGGTTAACGCTAACCATACTCTAAAACTGATCTCGTCCCACTTGCCTGTTCCTTGATCATATCCCTTCAAACCTGTACTAATCCTAATGTCTTTTAAACATTGTAATTGTCCCCAAGTTCACCCCTTCCTTGGGAAGTTCATTCCACACACAACCCATCTCTGTGTAACAATGTGCCTCTCATGTCTTTTTATTTAAATGGCTCTCCTCTTACACTTAAAAATGTAGCTCCTAGTCTTGAAACTCCCCTGTCCACGGGAAAAGACAACTCCCATTAATTCTATCTATCCCCCTCGTTATTTTATAAACTTCTATGAGGTCATCTGTCAACATTCAGGTTTCAATGAAAAAATACCAACCTATTTAGCCTTTCTTGATAACTGAAAACTTCCATAACCAGCCACATCCCAGTAAATCTCATCTGAACCCTCTCCAACTTAATAATATCCTTCCTATAACTGGGCGGCCAGAACTGGACACAGTATTCCAGAAGAGGACTCACCAATGGCCTGTGTAATCTCAAATAAGCTTCCCAACTCCTGTATCCAAAGGACTGAGCAATGAAAGCAAGTGAGGCAAGCACCTTTTTTTACCATCCTATCTCTCCATGTTGCAAACTTCAAAGAATTATGTTTCTGAACCCCGGGGTCCGTCTGTTCTACAACACTACCGAAGGTCCTATCATTAATTGTGCAAGCCCTGCCTGTGTTTGTTGTACCAATTGCATTACTCGCATTTATTCAGATTAAACTCCATCTACAATTTTTCAGCCATTCCCACATTTCATCAGGATCCCTTTGCAATCTCAGAAAACCTTCTTCACTGTCCACAATGCCACCCTCCAGTCTACCTGCCTATCACACATAGCTCACTATGGTACAGATATCTCTGCTAGGAGCCCTACAATTTCTTCACCAGCTTCCCACAATGTCCTGAGATACATTTGATCAGGGCCTGGGGATTTATCTACCTTTGTGTTTTAAAACTTCCAGCATCTCCTCTTCGATAATGTGGACTCATTCCAAGACATTCAGTCACAGAGATGTATAGCACGGAAACAACTGTGGAACAACTCCTGCATGACGTATCTAGTCACTTTTGCCAGAACTTTGCCAGTATCCCTCTAAACCCTTCCTGTTCATATACCCATCCACATGCCTTTTAAATGTATTTCTATCACCCTCCACTATTTTCTCTTATTCAATAGACTCTGCCAGAACCAGTTGTCCTTTAGGTCCCTTTGAAAAGTTTCCCTCCCACTTTAAAGCTATGCCCTGTCAGTTTGGAATCCCCAGCCCTGGGGAAATGACCTTGTCTATTGACCCTATCGATGACCACCATGATTTTAAACACCTTTATCAGGTAACTCCTCAGCCTCCCATGTTCAAATGAAAACAGCCCCAGCCCATTTAGGCTTTTCCCTGAAGCACAAACCCTCCAACCCTGGCAGCATCCTCGTTCATTTCTTCTGAAACCTTTCATGTTCCACGACATCCTTCCGATGGCATTGAGACCAGAATTACACACAGTATTCCAATAGTGGTCAGGCCAAACACTGTTTAGTTCCCTGACTGCCCCAGTCTTTATCCACAGTAAGTTCCAAAGAGAAATATTTGTTTTGGATCTTGTAGTTTCACACATCGTTGCCTTCATTGATCATTAAGGAGACCAGGTTTGTCCCGAGCTTTTCTTTTGCTCTGAATACACTTGTAGAGTCTCTTTGGATTCTCCTTAACTTTCTCTGCCAAAGCGATCTTGTGTCCCCATTTTACATTCCTGATTTCCATCCTAAGTGTATTTCTACAGCCCCGATGCTCCTGAAGGAATTCCCTTCAGTCAGCCAATTATATCTGACATGTGACCCCTTTTTTCTTGACCACAGCCTCGAAACTCAGCCAGTGTTTCCTAATTCAGTCAGCATTGAGCTGCACACTAACAGGAACACGCTGGCGCTGAACGCTCCTTTTATCTCGGTTTTAAAATATTCTTACTTGCCAGACTTCCGTTTACCTGCAAATAGCCTCCCCAGATCTACTTTAAAAATTCCTGTCTAATACTATCTTGCTCCATTGAATAACTTTAACTTGTGGACCAGGCCTGTCCTTTTCCATCGCTATTTTCAAACTAATAGAATTGTGGTAACTTTCCAAAGTGCTCCCCCACTAACACCTCAGTCCTGTTCCTGACCTTGTTTCCCAAGGGGAGGTCAGGTTTAGCCCCATTCTCCAGTTAGGCCACTTACATAATGTCTGGGAGTTTTCAGAACACACTTAACAAATTCCTTCCATTCAAATGCTTAACTTAGTAGCAATCCCAGTCCAGGTTTGGAACGGTTAAGATCCCCTATCATTACAACCCTATTATTCTAAGAGATATCTGAAGTCTCCTGACATTTTTGCTCCTTCATCTCCCATTGCCTATCGCTGTAGCACGATCGTAGAAAACTAATGACCAACTTTTATTTCTCGGTTCCACTAATATCGTTTAACTGGGCGATCCTACATGAATCCTCCCTCGAGGTACTGCTGGGATGTTTCCCCCAATCAAACCCACCAGCTCTCCTCCTGTTTTGCCTCCTGTTCTATCCTTCCTGTAGTATCTGTCTCCGGAACATTGAGCTGCTGCTCCTGTTGCTCCCTCGGCTGTGTTTCTGTAATATCTATGGGATCCCAATCCCATGTTCCCATCCATGCTCTGGGTTCATCTGCCTTATCTGTCTGGCCCTTTGCATTGAAATAACTGCAGTTTAATCCACCAGTTTTCCCTAATTGTCTGTTATGTTCTTGCCTGCCTTGTCTACTTATGTTGCTCTTTTGAACCTTTGTACTAGCCTCAACTTTCTTTCTGCCCTTACGACTCTTTGGGTTCACACAGCCCTGCCAGACGAGTTTAAATCCTCTCGAGCAGCTCCAGCAACGTTCCCCCATCAGAATGTGGGTCCCCCTCCTGCTCCCAGTTCAGGTGTATTCCCCACCCTGTCTACCTGTGCTCACACCTTCAGACATCCAGGGACTTGTCCACCCAGGTCCCTGTATTCCTCAGTTCTCCAGGCGGACCTACCCTTCATGATGTATATCATTTGTTTATTAGACTTCCCACAGTGCATTACCTCACAGTGATCAGAAGTAAACTCCATCTGCCATTACTCTGCTCAGTTTATCATCTGATCGATATCAGACTGCAGCCTGAGTCCATCCCCCTCACTGTGGACAACACCCTCACCTTTCATGTTATCTGCAAACCTACTAATGTTCCCTTCTGCTTTCACATCCGAGTGATTAATGTCCACAATGAACAGCAATGGTTCCTGCACAGATCCCTGTGGTACACCCACTGGGCAAAGGCTTTCAATCACAAAACCAACCCTCCACCAATTGTGGAGCCAATTTACCAACTTACCTTGGATCCCATGGGATCTTCCCTTTTGGACCAGCCTTCCGTGTGGGACCTTGTCAAAGTCCTTAATGAACTCCATATAAACCACATCATCTGCACTGCCCTCATCAATATCAGAGGACAGTTGTCTAGCAAATCCATACAGACAATCCCTAATGAAATTGTGGGGGTATCCGTTTTTGGCGTTGTATCGGTGTTCTTCTTCCTCTTTTTGCAGTTCTGGTGTACTGCAGTGTGTTGTGGCCCTTTTGAACAGTGTCTTGATGCAACTTCTATTGTGGGTGGTTGCTTTCATAGTTCAGGACTTGGTCTGTGTGTGTGGTTTTCCTGTATACCTTTGTGGTCAATTCTCCGTTCGGTGTTCTCTGTACCATCACTTCTAGGAATGGGAGTTGGTAGTCCTTTTCTTCCTCTCTAGTGAATCGGATTCCTGTGAGTGTGGCTTTGATGATCCGGTGTGTGTTCTCTATTTCTGTGTTTGTAATGATTACAAAGGTGTCCTCCACATATCTGACCCAGAGTTTGGGTTGAATTTGCAGTAAGACTGTTTGTTCTAATCTTTGCATTACCATGGGTGTGCCGTTGATTTGTTCATATATTTGGTTGTTGAATGTGAAGTGTGTTGTGAGGCACAGGTCCAGTAGTTTGAGTATGATGTCTTTGTTGATATGTACACCATCCTGTTGTCTGTTATGTCTGTCCAGCAGGTTGGCTATTGTTTCTTTGGCTAGGGTTTTGTCGATGGAGGTGAACAGGGCCATTACATCGAATGAGACCATAGTTTCTTCCTTGTCTATGTGTATATTTCTGATGATGTCCAAGAATTCCTGTGTTGACTGTTCAGAGTGTCTGGATCCGCTGATCAGGTGTTTCAGTTTCTGCTGTAGCTCTTTAGCCAGTTTGTGTGATGGTGTCCCTGATCGTGATACTATGGGACTGAGTGGGATGTCTGGTTTGTGCACTTTAGGTAGTCCATAGAATCTGAGGGTGTTGTTGCTTTCAGGTTTCATTCTCTGTTGGTCAAACCTGGTTATCTGTCCATTTTTTTTTGTAGGTTTCTCAGTGTGTTGTTTATCCTATTGGTGAGCTGCGGGATGGGGTCAAACTCCACGCAATTTCATCCACAGATGCCTCGGGGAAAGACAACGGAATGAAGACATGCCACAATCCAAAGGACTAGCCAAACTACCATACATCAAGAACATTTCGGAACTGACAGCCAGACTACTGCAACCACTAGGACTCATAACAGCACACAAACCAACAGCCACGCTCAGACAACAACTCACCAGGACGAAGGACCTGACACCCAGCATGAGCAAAACCAATGTAGTGTACAAACTCCCATGCAAGGACTGCACAAAACCCTACATAGGACAAACAGGAAGACAGCTAACAATTCGCATCCATGAACACCAATTAGCCACGAAACAACACGACCAGCTATCCTTAGTAGCCACACATGCAGATGACAAGCAACGTGAGTTCGACTGGGAAAACACTACTATTATAGGACAAGCCAAACAGAGAACATCCAGGGAATTCCTAGAGGCATGGCACTCATCCACAGATTCAATCACTAAGCACATTGACCTGGACCCAATATTCCGGCCACTGCAGCGGACAGCTGGAACTGACAACCAGAAGCGGCAGATACAAATCACTATAAATGCTGGAGGAAAGATCACAGAAGCGCTTCACAGGAGGCTCCCAAGCACTGAGGATGTCACCTAGACAGGGGACGAAACGTCTGCAACACAAATTCCCAACTCGGTGAACAGAACCACAACAACGAGCACCCGTGCTACAAATCTTCTCCCAAACTTTGAAGCCCTTTAGACTCTACAAAGCTCCGTTATGAACAATCCACCATCTCTCTATTTCCTTTGCCTTCTTCAGTGTCTGCAACTCTCACTGTATCTTCCAGTAACGTTCTTTAGTTACTGCAGGTCTGCCTTGCTCCCGAGACAACCTGTTTCATCTCCTACAGCTCCCTCAATCACTGTAACACACTCTGCTCTGTCTAATCCTCCTCTTCCCCACTGTCTTCCAGGTACAACAATGATCCTGTAAGAGAGCAGTGCGGAATGGGATGTTATAAATCTCAGCTGAGGCTTGAGGCCTACCATTACCTGGGAGTCACAAAGGGAGGGAACCTGAGATAGAATAGCACAAAGCGGGAGAATATAAATCAGCAGCAAGGGTCAAGGCCGACTGGGACTTGGATTTGGATAAAAAGCAGAGCAGGAGGCTCGAAATCAGCACCGAGTCACAGAGGGAGTGACCGTGTGAGGGAGCAACTTGAAGCAGGAGCTTGAGGCTGACTCCCACCTGAGAGAATATAAACCAGCACTGAGGATCGAGGCCTACTTGTACCTGGGAGTCACAGAGACAGTGACCCTGTGAGGGAGCAGACTGGAGTGAGAGCTGGACGATTACACGTCCGAGGAGACACATCACTGTGTGTGCACGTGTCCCTCCATTGTTCTGTGTTTGTGTGTGTATGCGTGCGTGTCCCCTTCCCTCACTGTGTGTGTGTGTGTGTGAAACTCTCCTCACTGTGTGTGTTTGTACCTCTCTCGCTGTGTGTGAGCATGTCCCTCCTTCACTGAGTGTGTGTGCGTGTCCCTCCCTCACTGTGTGTGTTTGTTTGTGTGTGCGTTTGTCTGTGTATCACCATCCCTCACTTTGTGTGTGTGTGTCCCCTCTCGCTTTCTGAGCACATGTCCCACCCTCGCTGTGTCTGCGTGTCTCAACCTCGCTGTGTGTGTGTGTGTCCCTCCTTTGCTCTGTGTTTGTTTGTGTGTGTATGTGTGCGTGTCCCTCCCTCGCTTTGTGTGTCCGTGTGTCCGTCCCTTGTGTGTCTGTGTGTCCCCCCTTGCCGTGTCTGTGTGTCCCACCCTTGCCGTGTCTGTGTGTCCCCTCTCGCTGTGTGTGTGTGCCCCCTCTCAATTTCTGTGCACATGCCCTCCCCCTCGACATGTGTAACTTCATTCACTGTATGTGTGTGTGTCCCTCCTTCGCTGTGTGTCTGCAGGTAACCCCCTCACTGTGTGTGTTTGTATGTCGCTCCCGTGCTGTGTGTGCACGTTTCTGTCCCTTGCTTTGTGTGTGTGTGTGTGTGTGTGTGTGTGTGTGTGTGTGTGTGTGTGTGCATGTCCCTCCCTCGCGTTGCGTGTATGTGTCCGTCCCTTGTGTGCATGTTTGCGTGTGTGCATGTCCCTCCTTTGCTCTGTGTTTATGTGTGTATGTATGTGTGCGTGTCACTCCCTCGCTTTGCATGTTTTTCACTGTCCCTTGTGTGTGTGTGTGTGTGTGACCAGCTTGCTGTGTGCGCGTGTCCCACCCTTGCCATGTCTGTGTGTCCCTCCCTTGCTGTGTGTGTGTGTCCCTCCCTCACTGTGTGTGTCCCTCACTCTCTGTGTATGTGCGCGTGCATGTCCTTCCCTTGCTGTGTCTGTGTGTGTGTCCCTTCGATGCGTGTCCCTCCCTCGCTCTGTGTGTGTGTGTGTGTGTGTGGGTGTGTCCCTCCTCACTGTGTGTGTGTGGGTGTGTCCCTCCTCACTGTGTGGGTGTGTCCCTCCCTCGCTGTATGTGTGTGTGTGTGTGTCCCTCTCTCGCTGTGTGTGTGTCCCTCTTGGTGTGCGTGTGTGTGCTTGGCCCTCCCTCATTGTGTGAGCATGTGTCTCCCGCTTCGCTGTGTGTGCGCGTGTCCCTCTCTTGCTTTGTGTGTGTGTGTGTGTGTGTGTGTGTCCCTCTGTCGCTGTGTGTGTCTGTGTTTGTGTGCTTCCTCATGTGCATGTTGCTCCCTCACTGTGTGTGCGTGTCCCTCCCTCGCTGTCGGTGTGCGTGTGTGTGTGTGTGTGTGTCAATGTCCCTCACTGGCTGTGTGTGTGTGTTCCCCTCTCTTGCTGTGTGTCTGTGTTTGTGTGCTTGAGCATGAGCGTGTCCATCCCACTCTGTGTGTATGTGTCCCCTCTTGCTGTGAGTATATGTGACCCTTTTACAGTGTATGTGAGTGTCCTTCTCTCGCTGCGTGTGTGTGTATGTGTGTGTGCGTGTGTATGCGTGTCACTCCCACACTGTCTGTGTGTGTCCCTCCCTTGCTGTGTGTGTGTTGTGTTTATCCCTCCCTCGCTGTGTGTGCATGTCTCTTCCTTGCTCTGTGTGTGTATGTGTCTGTGTGTGTGTCTGTGTGTGTGTGTGTGTGTGTGTGTGTGTGTGTCCCTCCCTTGCTGTGTGTGTGTGTGTCCCTCCCTTGCTGTGTGTGTGTGTGTCCCTCCCTTGCTGTGTATGTGTGTGTCCCTCCCTCGCTGTGTGTGTGTGAGTTACTCCCTTGCTTTGTGTGTGTGTTCCTCTTGCTGTGCATGTGTGTGTGTGGCCCTCCCTCGCTGTGTGTGCATGTGTCTCCTCCTCGCTGTGTGTGTGCGTGACCCTCTCTTGCTCTGTGTGTGTGTGTGTCCATGTCCCTCACTGGTTTTGTGTGTGTGTGTGTGTGTGTGTGTGTGTGTGTGTGTTCTCCCTCGCTGTGTGTGTACGTCCCCCCTTGCTGTGTGTGTGTGTGCCCCTCCCTTGCTCTGTGTGTGTGTGTGTGTGTTTGTCCCTCTGTCGCTGTGTGTGTCTGTGCTTGTATGCTTCCTCATGTGCATGTTGCTCCCTCACTGTGTGTGCGTGTCCCTCCCTCGCTGTCGGTGTGTGCATCCTCGCTGTGTGTGTGTGTGCGTGTCCCTCCCTTGCTGTGTGTGTGTGTGTGCGTGTTCTTCCCTCGCTGTGTATGTGTGAGTTACCCCCTTGCTCTGTGTGTGTGTGTCCCTCTTGCTGTGCATGTGTGTGTGTGTCCTTCTCTTGCTGTGTGTGCGCATGTCCCTCTCTTGCTCTGTGTGTGTGTGTGTGTGTGTGTGTGTGTGTCCCTGTCCCTCACTGGCTGTGTGTGTGCATGCCCCTCTCTCGCTGTGTGTCTGTGTTTGTGTGCTTGGGCATGTGCGTGTTCTTCCCTCGCTGTGTGTACGTGTTCCCCTCTTGCTGTGAGTATGTGGGTCCCTTTTACAGTGTATGTGAGTGTCCTTCCCTCGCTGCGTGTGTGTGTGTGTGCCCCTTCCTTGCTGTGTGTGTGTGTGTGTGTGTGTCCCTCCCTTGCTTTGTGCGTGTGTGTGTGTGTGTCTCTTGCTGTGTGTGCGCGTGTCACTCCCTTGCTCTGTGAGTGTGTGTCCCTCCCTTGTTCTTTGTGCATATCCCCACCATTGTGTGTCCGCATCTCCCCTCGCTGTGTGAGTGCCTGTGCCCCCTTGCTGTGTGTGCGTGTGTCCCACCCTTGCCATGTCTGTGTGTGTCCCGTCTCGCTGTGTGTGTGTGCCCCCTCTCAATTTCTGTGCACATGCCCTCCCCCTCACCGTGTGTCTGCGTGTCCCTCCTTCCTTATGTGTGCACATGCCCCTCCCTTGCTGTTTATGTGCGTGTCCCTCTCTCGCTCTGTGTGTTTGTGTATATCCCTCCCTAACTGTGTGTGTGCGTGTCCTCCCTTTCTGTGTGTGTGCATGTCCTTCCCTGTGTGTGTGTGTGTGTGTGTCCCTCTTGCTGTGTGTGTGTCCCCCTCCCTTGCTCTTTGTGTATATCCCCCTCGCTGTATGAGTGCGTGTGTCCCTCCCTAGCCGTGTCAGTGTGTGTCCCCCCTCACTGTGTGTGCGTGTCCCCTCACTTTCTGTGCACATTTCCTCCCCTTCGCCGTGTGTGTGCTTGTCCCTCCTTCCCGCTGTGTGTGTTTGTGTATGACCCTCCATCGCTGTGTGTGTGCGCATGTTTTTCTCTTGCTGTGTGTGTGTGTCCCTCACTTGCTCTATGTGTGTGCATGTCCTTCCCTCCCTCGCTGTGTGTGTGTGTCACTCTCTCACTGTGTATGTGTACGTTTCACTCCCTCGCTCACTGTGTGTGTGTGTGTGTGTGTGTGTCCCTCCCTCGCTGTGTGTGTGCGTGTGTCCTTCTCTCGCTGTGTGTGTATGTCCCTCACTCACTGTGTGTGCATGTCCATCTCTCGCTGTGAGTGTATGTGTGTGTGCATGTCCTTCCCTCCCTCGCTGTGTTTGTGTATGACCCTCCATCGCTCTGTGTGTGCATGTCCTTCCCTTGCTGTGTGTGTGTGTGTCCCTCACTTGCTCTGTGTGTGTACATGTCCTTCCCTCCCTCACTGTGTGTGTGTGTGTCACTCTCTCGCTGTGTGTCTGTGTGTATCCCCTTAACTGTGTGTATGTGTGCGTGTCACTCCCTCGCTTTATGTGTGTCCCTCTTGCTGTGTGTGCGTGTCACTCCCTCGCTGTGTGTGTGTGTGTGTGTGTGTCCCTCCCTTGCTCTTTGTGTATATCCCCCTTGCTGTGTGAGCGTGTGTCCCTCCCTCACCATGTCAGTGTGTGTCCCCTCTCACTTTCTGTGCACATTTCCTCCCCCTCGTCGTGTGTGTGCTTGTCCCTCCTTCCCTGTGTGTGGGTATGTGTGTGTGTCCCTCGTTTGCTATGTGTGTGTATGTTTCACTCCCTTGCTGTTTGTGTGTCCCGCGCTCGCTGTGTGTATGTGTATGTGTGTTTGTGTGTGTCCCTCCCTTGCTGTGTATGTGTGACTTTCCCCCCTTGCTCTGTGTATGTGTGTGTGTGTCCCTCTTGGTGTGCGTGTGTGTGCTTGGCCCTCCCTCATTGAGTGAGCATGTGTCTCCCCCCTCGCTGTGTGTGTGCGTGTCCCTCTCTTGCTGTGAGTGTGTGTCCCTCACTTGCTCTGTGTGTGCGCATGTCCTTCCCTCCCTCACTGTGTGTTTGTGTTTGTGTGTGTGTGTGTGTCACTCTCTCACACTGTGTATGTGTATGTTTCACTCCCTCGCTGTTTGTGTGTCCCTCGCTCGCTGTGTGTGTGTGTGTGTGTGTGTGTGTGTGTCCCACTCTCGCTGTGTGTCTGCATGTATCCCCTTAACTGTGTGTGTGTGTGCGTGTCACTCCCTCGCTGTGTGTGTGTGTGTGTGTGTGTGTGTGTGTGTGTGTGTGTGTGTCCCTCCCTTGCTCTTTGTGTATATCCCCCTTGCTGTGTGAGCGTGTGTCCCTCCCTCACCATGTCAGTGTGTGTCCCCTCTCACTGTGTGTGCATGCCCCCTCTCACTTTCTGTGCACATTTCCTCCCTCTCGCCGTGTGTGTGCTTGTCCCTCCTTCCCTGTGTGTGTGTGGGTGTCCCACCCTCGCTGTGTATGTGTGTGTATGTATGTGCATGTCCCTCACTCTGTGTGTGCATGTCCATCCCTCGCTGTGTGTGTACGTGTGTGTGTATGTGTGTGCGCACACGCGTGTCCTTCACTTGCTGTGTATGTGTGTGTCCCTCCCTCGCTGTGTGTGTGTGTGTGTGTGTGCGTGTGTCTCCCTCGCTGTGTGTGCGTGTGCCTCCCATACTGTTTGTGCATGTCCTTCCCTCCCTAGCTCTGTGTGTGTGTGTGTGTGTGTGTGTGTGTGTGTGTGTGTCCCTCTCTCGCTGTGTGTGCATGTCCCTCCCTGGATGTGTGTGCGTGTGTCACTCCCTTGCTGTCTGTGTGTGTCCGTCCCTTGTGTGTGTGTGTGTGTGTGTCCCTCCATTGCTCTTTGTGTATATCCCCCTCACTGTGTGTGCGCATCTCCCCTCAGTCTGTGAGTGCATGTCCCGCCTTGCTGTGTGTGCGTGTGTCCCTCCCTTGCTGTGCCTGTGCGTGTCCCGTCTCGCTCTGTGCGCGTGCACCCTCTCAATTTCTGTGCACGTGCCCTCCCCCTCGCCGTGTGTCTGCTTGTCCCTCCCTCCCTGTGTGTGGGTGTCCCTCCCTCGCTGTGTGTGCGCGTATCCCTCCCTCGCTGTGTGTCTCAGCACGTCCCTCCCTCGCTGTGTGTGTGTGTCCCTTCCTTGCTGTGTGTGTACGTGTCACATCCTCACTATGTGTTTGTGTGTCCCTCACCCGCTGTTTGTGTGTGTGCGTGTCCCTCCCTCGCTGTGCGTGTGTGTGTGTGTGTGTGTGTGTGTGTGTGTGTGTGTAAGTGTGTCTCTCTCCCATGCTGTGAGTGTGCGTTTCCCCCTTGCTGTTGTGTGTGTGTGTATGTGTGATTGTCCCTCTTGCTGTGCATGTGTCTCCCCCTCGCTGTGTGTGTGTGTCCCTCTCTTGCTCTCTGTGTGTGTGTTGTGTGTGACCCTCCCCTCGCTGTGTGTGCATGTCCATCCCTGGCTGTGTGTGTGCGTGTCCCTCTCTTGCTCTGTGTGTGTGTGTGTGTGTGTGTGTGTGTGTGTGTGTGTGTGTGTGTGTGTCCCTTGAGATGTGCACGCGTGTGTGTGGTCTTCCCTCTTGTGTGTGCATGTGTCTCCCCCTCGCTGTGTTTGTGAGTGTCCCTCTCTTGCTCTGTTTGTGTGTGTGTGTGCGTGTCACTCCCTTGCTGTGTGTGTGCCTGTGCCTCCCCCCTTGCTGTGTTTGCGAGTGTTCCTCTCTTGCTCTGTGTGTGCGTGTTTGTGTGCGCGTGTCCTTCCCTCGCTGTGTGTGTCTGTGTTTGTGTGCTTGCGCATGTACCTCCCTCACTGTGTGTGTGTGTCCCACTTGCTGTGAGTATGTGTGTCCCTCTTGCAGTGTATGTGCATGTCCCACCCTCGCTTTGTATGTGTGTGTCCCTCTTGCTCTGTGTGTGCGTGTCACTCCCTCGCTCTTTGTGTTTGTGTCTGTCCCTCCATTGCTCTTTGTGTATATCCCTTCATTGTGTGTGCGCTTCCCCCCTCGCTATGTGTGCGTGTCCTCCCTCACCGTGTCTGTGCGTGTCCTCTCTCGCTGTGTGTGCATATCCCCTCTCAATTTCTGTGCACATGCCCTCCCCCTCACCATGTGTGTGCTTGTCCCTCCTTCCCTGTGTGTGTATGTCCCTCCCTCACCGTGTTTGCGTGCCCCTCCCACCCTGTGTGTGCATGTCCTTCCCTCCCTCGCTCTATGTGTGTGTTTGTGTGCACGCGCGCGCGTGCATGTCCCTCCCTCTGTGTATGTGTATGTGTCCCTCCCTTGCTGTGTGTCTGCGGGTAACCCCCTCACTATGTGTAGTGCGCGTGTCCCTCCCTCGCTGTGTGTCTGCGGGTAACCCCCTCACTGTGTGTGTTTGCGTATCGCTCCCTCGCTGTGTGTGCACGTGTCCCTCCCTTGCTCTGTGTTTGTGTGTGTATGTGTGCGTGTCCGTCCCTTGTGTGTGTGTGTGTGTGACCAGCTTGCTGTGTGCGTGTGTCCCACCCTTGCCATGTCTGTGTGTCCCCTCTCGCTGTGTGTGTGCGTGCCCCCTCTCAATTTCTGTGCACATGCCCTCCCTCTCTACATGTGTGTGTGTGTCCCTCCTTGCAGTGTGTGTGCATTTCCCTCCCTCCCTCCCTCACTGTCTGTCTGCATGTATTCCCCTCACCGTAAGAGTGTGTGTTTGTCCCTCCCTCGCTGTGTGTGCACGTCTCTCCCTTGCTTGCTGTGTGTCCCCCCGTCCCTCGCTGTGTGTGTGTGTTCCCGTCCCTCGCAGTGTGTCTCTCTGTATTCCCCTCACTGTGTGTCTGTTTGCGTGTCCCTCCCTCACTTTGCGTGTGTGTGTGCCCCCTCTCAATTTGTGTGCACGTGCCTTCCCCCTTGTGGTGTGTTTGCGTGTCCCTCCCTCGCTGTGTATTTGCGTGTCGCTCCCTCACTTTGTGTGTGCGTGTCCCTCCCACGGTGTGTATGTGCATGCCCCCTCCTTCACTGCGTGTCTAAGCGTGTCCCTCCCTCGCTGTGTGCATGCCCTTCCCTCTGTGTGTGTGTGCGTGTGTGCGCGCGCGTGTCCCTTCGCTGTGTGTCTGTGCGTGTCCCTCCCTCACTGTGTGTGTGTGTGTGTGTGTGTATGTATCTCCCTCGCTGTGCGCGTGTCACTCCCTCACTGTGTGTGTGCGCATCTCCCTCCCACGGTGTGTATGTGCATGTCCCCTCCCTCACTGCGTGTCTCAGCGTGTCCCTCCCTCGCTGTGTGTGCATGTCCTTCCCTCACTGTATCTGTGAGTGTGTGTGTGTATGTGTGTGTGTCCCTTCGCTGCATGGCTGTGTGTGTGTCTCCCTCGCTGTGTGTGTGCGTGTCTCTTTCCTGCTGTGTGTGTGCATTTCCCTCCCTCGGTGTGTGTGTGTGTGTCCCTCCCTCAGTGTGTGTGCACGTGTCCCTCCCTCGCTGTGTGTGTGTGTCCCTCCCTCGCTGTGTGCATGTGTCCCTCCCTCGCTTCGTGTGTGCGTGTGTCCCTCCCTCGATTTGCGTGTGTGTATCCCCTCACTGTGTGTGTTTGCATGTCCTTCCCTCACTGTGTGTCTGCGGGTATCTCCCTCACTGTGTGTGTTTGCGTGTCACTCCCTTGCTGTGTGTGTGTGTCCAAAATTTGCACCATCAGTGGATTGGCCATCATAAATTGACTGTGGTATTCAGGAATGTGTGGTTTAAGTAAGTTCACCACGAGAAATGCAGGGTTTAATGTATAGGTAGAGGGGTGGGTCTGGGTAGGATGCTGTTCAGAGTTTTGGAATGGACTGGTTGGGCCGAATGGCCTGGTTGCACATGATGGCGATTCTATTCAGGTTATTGTCCAGCCCTGTCAACCATCCCCATCTCTTACACCTGGCCTTATCCCCAATATTCTCCTTAACACTGTAATCTCCTCCAGACTCGAAAACACTCCTTGCCTATGTAACCTTCTCCAGTCCTTACAAAGATCGATGTCTGTCACCTCTTCCTGCTTTTAGAACCCTCCCTATAACTATTACCATTTGGTACAGCACTCCCAATCCTCGTTTCCTCTTGAAAATCCCATAAACATTTGTATCTCTGAAAACTCATCTGGACTGTCTCAACTTCCCTTTGACAGTTACATGCTGAGACCTGCTCTATATCAGTGAAGTAATTAAGTCTGGGCAACAGTCACTGTTAAAATCTCCCTCCAGCCTAACAGCACCGAGGATCTGTAGAAGGTCTTTTCAACCCGACAGCCATCTCTGTGTCTGTAATCTCCTCCACTCCCCATAATACATTCTCTCTGAGCTCCTCTGTAGTCCACTAAACACTCCCTAACACTGTCTGTATCAGTGTAACCTTCTCCAAAAACACAACCTTCCCTATCTGTGTAAATCCCTACACCAGTCCCTATCCCTCTCAGCTCAGTCTAACAATACAACCCTCCATGTCTGTGTATTCACCTTCAGTCCCTACTCACCTCCCTATCTGTGTAACCTTCTCCATGCATTTTTGCTTCAGTCTCTTCAACTGTCCCTGTCAGTGTAACCTCTTCCAGACGCAAAAACTCTCCTCTTTTTGACTTACTCAGACCACACACCCCTCACTATCTATAACCTACTCCTGTCTGAGAAACCTACCTCTGCAAATTGCTTCAACTCTCCATAAGCTCCTGAAGCTCTTACATCTCTCCCTATCTACCAAATCTCTTCCAGTCTGTGGAGACCCGACCACCATCCCGATCAGTGTAATCCTCTCAGGTCTCTGCAGTAATCCTGATCTGTCGAACTCACTCCATGCCTGTGCCTCTCCCAATCCAGTCCCTACAAAACCCACTATCTATTTAACACCCTCCTGTCACTATCACCCCCATGTCAATGTAAGCTCCTCCTGTGTCTCTCCACCATCTACCCATCTCCATAACCTTGTCCAGCTCTTACACCACTATCTGTTTAAACGTCACCTTCCTCTACAACTTCCTCCTGTTTGTGCTATGCTCCCTTATCTGTGAAACTGTTTCTGACCAAAATTGCTATCCCAGTCTCTGAAAAGAAATCCAGATTCAACAGCCTCCATAACCACAAGAACCTAAGCCTTCCTATCTCTATAAACGTCTTCAGTCACGACTACCCTGCATGTCTCTGTTTGTTCTTCCAGTCGATACAAACATCTTTATCTCTGTAATCTGCTCAGCTCCCTAAAACACTCCCTGTCTGTGATCCAGCCCTGGCCCACAAACATCCTTATCCCTGTAAACTTCTCTATCCCTCCCAACATTCCCATCTCCATGAGCCCGTCAGCCCTATAGATCTCCACATTTCTGTAATCTCCTGTGGGTCTATGGTCCTCCTTCCCTGTGAAACCACCTCCAGTCCCCACACCCCTCCCAATCTGGGTCCTCTGCTTCAGATCAGACCATTGCTGTCTCTGTAAACACCTCCACTCCTGACAACTCTTCCCATTTGTGTAACCTCGTTCAGACCCCATACTCTCCAGCTTCCTGAATCCTCTTCCTGCATTGCAACCAAACCCACATGTTTATGTAATATCCACCAGTGCTTACACCCTCCCCAACTCAGTAACCTCTTGCAGTCCTAACAAAGCACCTAAACTATGAAACCTCTCATTTCCCTACAATCCTCCCTCCCTCCCTCCTCAAATGCCTTCATCACCATGAAACCTCACAATTACTGAAACCTCCTTTTGGCACTGCAAAATCTTCGAGTCCTGATATTCCTCCCTATCTCTGTAACTCCCTCCACCCTCCAGTGTCATTCTGGGGAACGTGGCAGAGGAGAGAACGTTTGTAGAGTTTGGACCATATAACGGAGGTAGAATTCTGGGAATTACAGATTTGGTCAAATGTCTGTGGTGTGCAGATTATTGGCGAGGACTCTAAAGACAGAATTTACGACTACTTGGAAAACCATAGTTAAATTAGAGATAGTCAGTATGGGTTTGTGAGGGGTCAGGTCATACCTCACAAACCTTATTGAATTATTTGAGGATATGGCAGAATATGATGATGGCTCATTCAGAAAAGAAGGAAAATTGGGATACAGGGAAATCTGTCTGTATGGATACAGGATTGGATGGCCCAGAGAAGACAGAGGGTGGCAGCAGATGGACAGTATTGAGCCTGGAGCTCAGTGACCAGTGGGGTTCTGTAACAATCAGCTTTGGGACTCTATCATGAAGGTTGGTGGTGTGGTGGGGAATGTGGAGGGCTGTTGTAGGTTGCAATGGGACATTGACAGGACGCAGAGCTGGGCTGGAAGTGGCAGATAGAGACCAATCTGGAAAAGTGTGAAGTGATTCATTCTGGAAGGTCGAATTTGAATACAGAATACAGGGTGAAAGGCAGAATACTTGGCAGTGTGGAGGAACAGAGAGACCATGGGTTCCGTGTCTATAGATCTCTCAAAATTGGCACGCACGTTGGTAGGGTTGTTCAAAAGGCATATGTTGTGTTGGCTCCCCTTAGAAGGGGATTGACTGTAAGAGCCGTGAGGTTTTCCTGCATCTTTATAGAGTCCTGGTGAGACCACACTTGGAATATTGTGTTCAGTTCTGGTCCCCTGTTTACAGGAAGGCTGTGCACGTTTTAGAGAGTGTACACAGGAGATTTACCAAGATGCTGCCTGTAACGGAGGGCAGTTCTTACGAAGAAAGGTTGAGGGAACTAAGGCTTTTTTCATTGGAGTGAAGAAGGGGGCAGGGTGACTTTGTGGAGGTGAACAAGATGATAAGAGGCACAGAGAGAGTGAACAGTCAGAGACGTTTCCTCCTATGGAATAAATGGCTATTACAAGGCGGCATAATTTTAAGGTGATTGGAGGATGGATAAGAGGATAGAGAATGGTAGGTGGTTGGATGGACTGCCAATGGTGGTAGTAAAATTAGACACATCTGGGACATTTAATAGACTCTTGGACAGACACGTGGATAATAGTAAAATGAAGGGTATGTAGTTTATGTTGATCTTACAGTTGGATAAAAGGTTGGCATGAAATCATGGCCGAAGGGTCTTGGGCTGAACTGACTGTTCTGTGTTTTGTGTTCTGTGTGGTAAATTGGGTAATAAGCTCAGATCAGTGTAAAAAGGATATGGCATTCAGGAGGAGCTTGTGAACTGGATCCAAAAGTTGCTTGATGGTTGTAGACAGAGGGTGGTGGGAGACATGTTGTTTTTCTGACTGGAGACATGTGACCAGCGGTGAAGTGGGTCCCCTGTTGTTTGTCATTTGGATAAATAGTTTGGATGGGAATATTGGTTTCCTGGTAAGTAATTGTTTTCGGTGACACTCGAAATTGGTGGTAAAGTGGACAGTGAAGACGGTTATCTATGATACAACAGGATGGACAGTACTGCTGGGATCGTGGGCTGAAGAATAGCAGATGAAGTTCAATTAGATAAAGGTGACATGTTCCATTTTGGAGAAATAAGCCAGGGTGGGACTTGTACAGTTAATGTTCGGGCCCTGGGTAGTGTTTTCAGTCAGAGATCCAGTGACCCAGGTACACAGTTCTTTAAATGTGGTGTCACAGGTAGACAGGCTGGTGAAGCAGGCGTTTGGGATGGTTACCTTCATTGGGGAGAGCATTGAGAGTAAGAGTTGGGACGTCATGTTGTGGCTGTAAAAGACATTGATAGGGCCACCATGAAAACATTGTTGATCAGGAGGAAGAACTCATCTAGTTCACTAACCTCCTTTAGGGAAGGACATCAAATATTCTAACCTGGTCTGGCCGACATGTGACTCCAGACCCACAGCAATATGGCTGACTCTGAGCTACCATCTCAGTAATTAGCAGAGGGGTCAAAGAACGTTGTTCCAGGCAGTGACACCCACATCCCATGAATGAATATCTAAAAATACCTATGTCCCTCCCTACCTCTACAAACCCCTCCAGCTGCAGCAATCCGTACTGGCTTTGTAACACCCTGACCACTCTCACCATCTCCAGCACCTTCACCTCTCCCTATTCCTATTGTGTCAATGAACCCTGACCGTGACTCCCCTTCCCACAGCCCTCCTCCTGCGAGCAGACCCATTGCAATCCATTAACATTTACTCCTAAAATACACTCTCACTTCAGGATTTTAAGTACTTTTTGGTGATCTTCTCAGCCTCATAATCTAGTATGATTCCTTTTGTCCTGAGTGAGGGATCAGTGGGAATTTCTTCCTGAGGTTTTTACTGTTTCAATCGAATGTCCATTTGTTGAGTATTTTGCATTGTCCCTTCAAATGTTTTCCACTGTTCATTTACAGACACATATTTCAGTCTGTTTACCCTGTTTACCTTGGTCATTTCTCCTCTCAATCTCATGTAATTGACTATTTTTGTTTCTAGCTGTAGCTTGTCCTTTCTGTGATTCACTTTAAAACTTTATATTTATTTAAACTGCACTTTATCACAATTTCCCGAAGGATCTCTCCAGGTGACATTACTCATTCACTAAGTTTCATTACACGGTCGCTCTGCGATAGTTATGTCTCTAGCCAGTTGCACAATGTGTTTTTCAAAGAAACACTGAAAAGTAAATTAACCGAACTCCTCTTCCAATATCAATGCTGTCCATGTGATTGTCCCAGATTATTCAAATATTGACGTTTTCCAAAATTATCACAATGCCTTTGTTAAAAAATTCCAATGAGTTCCTGGTAAATGCAGTGATGAGCAATGAAATGCTGTTCGGTGGCTAAAACTATTCTGCTGCTTGTGTCCTTGGCAAGTAGTAGCCAGAATTTACATTCAGACTGACTCTACTTCATGATCTGAGGCCAAATGCTTTCTCTGTAATGCCTTTGTTATACATTATTGTTAGCGTTGCCCATTTTGCCTGAGTTTGCACAAGATTACGAACCACTGAATATTTTTGTTCACCCTGTATCCATGTCTCTATGGTGTCTAAATCTCTTTTATCTCTGTGTCACAAATCCATCAACCTTATTGCAGCAACGTTTGTCCATTCAAAAAAAAAACATAATCTACTCTCTTCCACAATTTTCTGTCACAAATCTATTTGCTGATGTACAATTTTAGTTAAACTCTGTCCCATCCTGTTCCTGTCTGCTTGTGTTCAGCCACATTCCCATGCTGTTCCATTGCTTTACCTTTTCCCTTTGGATTTGGAAAGCTCCTTTCACCTGCATCCTCTCTGTCAGTTTAAAGCCCTGTCCATAAACCTACTGACATGATTGGCCAGGACACTGGTCCAGCACAGTTCCAGGGGTACCATCCTAATAGATTTTTTTTAAAATCAGGTATGGGATGTGTGAGTCTCTGGCTGACCAGCCTTTCTTGCCCAGTCCCAGAAGCCCTTGAACTGAGTAACTTGCTTGGCCATTTCAGAGGGTAATTGAGAGGCAAACCCTTTGCTGTGGGGATGTCGTGCAGACCACGTGAGGATGGGCAGATGTCCTTCTCTAAAGGACAAGTGTTTGGATTTATTGTACATCAGTAATGGTTTCATACTTATTTATGGATTGTTAATTATTATTTTTAAAATTATTGATTTCAAATGTCTCCTTTTCAGATGGTGGGATTCAATCCTGCCTCCCCTGAACATTAGCTGAGGTTTTGGATACATTCTCTCGCAATAATACCACTAGGCCATTACTTCACCTGCTCACTGGGTGCTCATCCCTGAGCACTGATACCAGGGCATCATGAAGCGAAAGCCATTCTTCCAACATGACTGTGTGATCCTGACATCTTCCAGCAAACTGGGACTATTACTTAATATCGCTCCATTTTCCAGATCTCTGTGGAACTCAGTGCCATTCTCCATGTGTAACCCTCACTGCATCTGTTTAATTTCCCATTCTGTCTATTCCTCTGTCTCCTGTAGGTACTCAGGAAAGTCCTGACTCAATAGCCTTCCCAGCTGCTGGGTGGGTCGTCCATCACCTCATTGAACGCAGTTGGTCTGCCAGAGAGAGACAAAGGGAAAGGAGATCTGGAGCTTTCAATAAATCCTGTCGTGAAGTCAGGTCACCCATAGTGCACAGAGCAAAGAACAATGAGAGGACTCCAAACATCTGTTAACACAACATGGCATAGATACAGTGCTGGAGCACAGTACACACGCACACACACACCCCAGGCTCAATCACCACCCCAATGTAAGTTCTGTTATATTAAAGCTCACTATGGCATGTCTTGTGGTCCAGTGTCTTCTATAATTATTAATTCTTATAACTGATCCTATTGCTGTAACATCCTCCCTTCCCGATAGTCCCTCCACATATTTGAAATGTACTGCATTCCAGATTACCATCCCTATCGCTGTAATCTGCTTCAGTGTCTACAACATGCCTTATCTCGGTAGTCTCCTCCTCCAATAAGGTAAAAACAAGGACTGCAGATGCTGGAAACCAGAGTCTAGATTAGATTGGTGCTGGAAAAGCACGGCAGGTCAGGCAGCATCCGAGGAGCAGGAAATCGACGTTTCGGGCAAAAGCCCTTCATCAGGAACAGAGGCTGGGAGCCTGCAGAGTGGGGAGATAAATGAGAGGGGGTGGGGATGGGGAGAAAGTAGCATAGAGCACAATAGGTGAATGGGGTGGGGAAGAAGGTGATAGGTCAGAGTGGAGGATGGGGGAAGGTAGTAAAGAGTACAATGGGTGAATGGGGGTGTGGATGGGGGTAATAGGTCAGAGATGAGGGTGGAATGGATAGATGGGAAGGGAGATAGTCCATTAGGACAGGTCATGAGGGCGGTGCTGAGCTGGAAGGCTGGAAGCGGGGTGAGTTGGGAGAAGGGGAAACGAGGAAACTGGTGAAGTCCACATTGATGCCCTGGGGTTGAAGTGTTCCGAGGCTGAAGGTGAGGCGTTCTTCCTCCAGGCGTCGGGTGGTGAGGAAGTGGCGGCGGAGGAAGCCCAGGACGTGCATGTCCTCGGCAGAGTGGAAGGGGGAGTTGAAATGTTGGGTCACAGGGCGGTGGGGTTGATTGGTGCGGGTGTACCAGAGATGTTCCCTAATGTGCTCTGCTAGGAGGTGTCCAGTCTCCCCAATGTAGAGGAAACCGCATCGGGAGCAACGGATACAATAAATGATATTGGTGGATGTGCAGGTAAAACTTTGGATGTGGAAGGCTCCCTTGGGGCCTTGAATGGTGGTGAGGGAGGAGGTGTGGGCGCAGGTTTTGCAATCCCTGAAGTGGCAGGAGAAGGTGCCAGGAAGGGAGGGTGGGTTTTTGGGGGGCATGGAACTGACCAGGTAGTTACAGAGGGAATGGTCTTTGCGGAAAGTGGAGAGGGGTGGGGAGGGAAATATATCCCTGGTGGTGGGGTCCGTTTGGAGGTGGAGGAGATGGCGGTGGACAATTTGATTTATACGAAGGTTGGTAGGGTGGAAGGTGAGCACCAGGGGCGTTCTGTCCTTGTTACGGTTGGTGGGGTGGGGTCTGAAGGCAGAGGTGCGGGATGTGGACGAGATGCGTTGGAGGGCATCTTTTACCATGTGGGAAGGGAAATTCCGATCTCGAAAGAAGGAGGCTATCTGATGTGTTCTGTGGTGGAACTGGCCCTCCTGGGAGCAGGTACGGCGGAGGTGGAGGAATTGGGAATAGGGGTTGGGAATTCTGCAGGTGGTAGGGTGGGAAGATGTGTAATCTAGGTCGCTGTGGGAGTCGGTAGGTTTGTAAAAAATGTCGGTGTCAATTCGGTTGTCATTAATAGTGATTGAGAGGTCCAGGAAGGGGAGGGAGGTGTCTGAGATGGTCCAGGTAAATTTAAGGTCAGGGTGTAATGTGTTGGTGAAGTTGATGAATTGCTCAAACTCCTCGAGGGAGCACGAGGCGGTGCCAATGCAGTCATCAATGTTGCGGAGGAAGACATGGGGAGTGGTGCCATTGTAACTATGGAAGATGGACTGTTCTACGGAGCCAACAAAGAGACAGGCATAGCTGGGGCCCATACGGGTGCCCATGGCTACCCCTTTGGTCTGGAGGAAGTGGGAGGATTTGAAGGAAAAATTGTTTAAGGTGAGGACAAGTTCAGCCAAACGAATGAGAGTATCGGTGGTAGGGTACTGTTGTGGACGTTGGGAGAGGAAGAAACGGAGTGCTTGGAGGTCCTGGTCATGGTGGATGGAGGTGTAGAGGGATTGGATATCCATTGTGAAGATGAGGCATTGGGGGCCAGGGAAATGGAAGTCTTGGAGGAGTGGAGGGTCTGAGTGGTGTCTCAAACGGATGTGGGTAATTCCTGGACTGGGGGATAGGACAATGTCGAGGGAGGTAGACATGAGTTCGGTGGGGTAGGAGCATGCTGAGACAATGGGTCGCCCAGGGTGGTCAGGCTTGTGGGCCTTGGGAAGGAGGTAGAACTGGGCAGTAGGGGATCCCGGACAATGAGGCTGGAAGCTGTGGGTGGTACATCTCCTCCTGAGGTGATGAGGTTCTGTCTGCTCTGGGAGATGACGGTTTGGTGATGGGAGGTGGGTCATGGTAGAGGGGGTGGTAGGAGGAGGTGTCTTAGAGTTGGCATCATGGCTTCAGCGGTGAAGGACAGCGGTGAAGAACAAGGACAGAACCGTAACAAGGACACTCCAAAGATGTGCAGGTCAGGTGAATTGGCCATGCTAAATTGCCCGTAGTGTTAGGTAAGGTGTAGATGTAGGGGTATGGGTGGGTTACGCTTCAGCGGGTGCGGTGTGGACTTGTTGGGCCGAAGGGCCTGTTTCCACACTGTAAGTAATCTAATCTAATCTAATCTAATCTCCATAGTGTTCCAATATTTCAACCTTTCTCTTTGGACTTGGGAATTTCCATTCACCTCAGACCTGTCCCCCTCCTCATCTGTGTCCGTTTATGGCACACTGCATAATCCTGGTCCCAGAGGAGCCTATCCCAATAAAATAGCTCAGTCCTCCCTGAGTACTGGTAGCAGTGCTCACTGGTCAGAACCACTTCTGATGATACCATTGTGTGATCCTGATACATTCCTGCACTCTGCTGATATCACTGTCTCTCTCCATGTGATATCCCTCACTGTGTGGGTCTAAATGCTGTCTCTATCAGTGTCTCTCACTCTTGCAGTTACTCCAGATCTCGAGCCAACAGCATTCTCCACTCCAGAGGGAAGCAACTGCACAGGCCATGGATGGAGACTGGGAATTTCCATATCTCTGTGGGACTCAGTGCCATTCTCCATGTGTAACCTTCATTGCATTAGTCTAATCTCCCATTCTGTCTACTTCTCTGTCTCCTGTAGGTATTCCTGATGTCCCTGACTCAGCAGAATTCCCAATTCCTGTCTCGTCCATCACCACATTGAAGACAGTTGGTCAGCCAGAGAGAGATGGAGAGTGAGATCTGGAGCCTTCAGTAAATCCTGCAGCCAGTAAGATCACTCACAGTAAACAGCACAGGGAGGAGTTAGTGGACTTTAATTCAGACCCTGAGGGCATGATGTAGGAACAATGCTGGGCAAGGAACATGAGAAAATTCTCAGGCTTCATTATCACCATCTTGTCTGTAAATTCATCTGTTCCACAGAACCCTCCCTATGTCTGTCAGTTTCTCCATTGTCTGTTTCATAAATATCACTTTCCCTATGTCTATCAGCCCCTACAATTCTGCTTATCCCTGTAAGCTCCTCATATCAGTAAAACTCTCCAAGTTTCTGCCTTTGCCTTTCATCCCGGGTTCTGTCACATCTCTCCTTAACTGAAGAAAAACAACTCTTCAGTTCCTTAAGCCATCCTGGTCAGTGTAGTCCTTTCCAGACCTGAAAACCTCCCTGTCTTTGTGACTTTTTTGAATTCCTATGACCTTCATGATCTCTGTAACCTTCCCGTCACAACAACAAAAAAGCTCTGTGTACCTTAGTAACCTCCTCCAGCTGTTAGACTCCTCCTTGTCTCTGGGCACAGTGCAGAGTGACCCTGCTTCTCTCCTAAATTAGTTTCTGCATTTCTAATGATGACTATAAACTCTTCCTGTCTCTAAAACGCACTCATTCTCTGTAAACTCTGCTGGTCCTGATTGATGTAATTTCCTATGGTAACTACAAACCTTTATACCTTTAATCTCCTCCAGACGCGACCACACAGTTTATTTCTATAACCTCTATGAGTGATAGAGTCATAGAGATGTACAGCACGGAAACAGACCCTTCGATCCAACCCCATCCATGCCAACCAGACATCCCAACCCAATCTAGTCCCACCTGCCAGCACCCGGCCCATATTCCTCCAAACCCTTCCCATTCATATACCCATCCAAATGCCTCTTAAATGTTGCAATTGTACCATCCTCCTCCACATCCTCTGGGCAGCTCGTTCCATACACGTACCACCCTCTGCGTGAAAAAGTTGCCCCTTAGCTCTCTTTTATATCTTTCCCCTCTCACCCTAAACCTATGCCCTCGAATTCAGAACTCACTGACCCCAGTGAAAATACTTTGTCTATTTATCCTAAGGGCTGATTAGAGATAGTCAGCATGGGAAACCGTGTTTCACAAACTGGATTGACTCTTCGAGGAGTTGACCAAGCGATAGATGAAGGCAGAGCAGTCAATGTTGTCTACATGAACTTCAGCAAAGCATTTGACAAGATTCCAAGGGATGTAGAACATCTAGTCAAGAGGAAGAAGGAAGCTAACGTAAGTTTGAGGAACCAAGGATCAGAAGCAGGGCTCTAGAGAGTTACATGGGGCAGCACAGTGGCTCAGTGGTTAGCACTGCTGCCTCACAGCACTAGGGACGCGATTTCAATTCCAGCCCCAGGTGACTGTCTGCGTGGAGTTTGCACATTCTCTCCATGTCTGTGTGGGTTTCTGACAGGTGCTCCGGTTTCCAACCACAGCCCAAAGATGTGCAGGTTAGGTGAATCAGCCACGCGTTGTTCAAGAAAGGGAATAGAGATAATCCTGGGAATCACAGACCTGTTAGTCTTCTGTCTGTGAAGTACAGATTATTGGAGAGGACTCTGAGAGACAGGATTTATGATTCCTTGGAAAACCATAGTTTGATTAGAGGAAGTCATCCTGGCTTTGTAAGGGACATGTCATGCCTCACAAATCTTATTGAATCCTTTGAGAATGTGACAAAACACATGGCTCATTGAGAAAATACAGAGCATGGCATACAGGGAAAACTGCCTGTCTGGATATAGAATTCCTGGCCCTTAGAAGACAGAGGGTGATGACAGATGGAAATCATTCAGCCCGGAGCTCAGTGACCAGTGGTTTTCTGCAGGGAGAGGTCAAAAAATCTCTGCTCTTTGTGATTTTATGAATGACTTGGATGTGTGAGTGGAAGAGTGAGTAAGTAAGTATGCCGATGACACGAAGGTTGGTGGAATGGTGAATAGTGTGGATGTCTGCTGGAGGTTGCAATGGGACATTGACAGGATGTAGAGTTGGGCTGTGAAGTGGCAGATGAAGTCAAATCTGGAAAAGTGTGAAGTGATGCATTTTGGAAGGTGAGACTTGAATGCAGAATACAGGGATAAAGGCAGAATACTGAATAGTGTGGAGGAACAGATGGATCTTGGATTTCATGACCAGAGATTCATCAAATTTGCCACCAAGCTGATAGTGTTGTTTAGAAAGAATATGTTATATTGGCTTTCATGAGCTGGGGGATTGAGTTTTAAAGCCATGAGGTTATGCTGCAGCTCTATACAGCCCTGTTTAGATCCGAATTACAATATTGTGTTCAGTTTCGGTCCCTTCATTACAGGATGGATGTGGAAGATTTAGAGAGGGTAAAGAGGAGATTTACCAGGATGCTACCTGGACTGGAGGGCATGTCTTATGAAGAAAGGTTGAGGGAGCTAAGGCTTTTCTCATTGGAGTGAAGAAGAGTGTGGTGTGATTTGGTAGAGGTGAACAAGATGGTGTGAGGCAAAGATAGAGTGAACACTGAGAGACCTCTTTATCCCATGGCATACATGGTACAAGGGGGCATAATTGTAAGGTGATTGGAGGATGGGTAAGGGGAGATTTCAGATGTAGGTTCTTTACACATAGAGTGGTGGGTGGGTGGAATGGGGCACTTTAACAGACTCTTGGATAGGCACATGGATGATAGCAAAATGAAGGGTATGTAAGTTAGTTTGATCTTACAGTTGGGTAAAAGATGGTCATGGCATCATGGCCGAAGGGTCTTGTGCTGTACTGTTCTGTGTTCTACGTTCTCTATGGTAAACTGGGTAATAAACTCAGATCAATGTAAAAGGTTATGGCATTCAGGAGGAGCTAGTCAACTGGATACAAAATTGGGCTTGATGGTAGGAGACAGAGGGTGATGGGAGACATGTTGCCTTTCTGACTGGAGACATGTGACCAGCGGTGAAGTGGGTCCTCTGTTGTTTGTCATTTGGATAAATGGTTTGGATGGGAATATTGGTTTTGTGGTAAGTTTTTTGAGTGACACTGAAATTGTTGGTAAAGTCGACAGTGAAGAAAATTATCTATGATACAACAGGACGAATAATACACTGGGATAGTGGGCTGAAGAATAGCAGATGGAGTTTAATTAGATAAATGTGAGGTGTTCCATTTTGGTGAAACAAACCAGGGTGGGACCTGTACAGTTAATGTTCGGACCCTGGGTAGTGTTGTCAGTCAGTGACCCAAGGATGCAGGTAGACAGTTCTTTGTAAGTGGTGTCACAGGTAGATAGGTTGGTGGAGCAGGCGTTTGGGATGGTTACCTTCATTGGGCAGAGCATTGAGAGTAGAAGTTGGGAAGTCATGTTGTGGTTGTACAGGACATTGGTGAGGCCACCATAAAAGCATTGTTGACCAGAAGGAAGAACTCATCTGGTTCACTTACATCCTTTAGAGGAGATTTTCTGACATTCTCACCTGGTCTGGCATGCATGTGACATCAGACCCACAGCAAAATAGCTGACTCTGTGCTACACTCTGGGTAATTAACAGTGGGGCAAAGAATATTGGTCCAATCAGCGACATCCTCATCCCTTAAAGAATAAAAAAAAATACATATGTCCCTCCCTACCTCTGCAAACCCCTCCAGCTGCAGCAATCTGTACCTGCCTTGTAACACCGTTCAGACCCTGACCCCTCTCTGTGACACTCTCACCACCTCCAGCACCTTCAGCTCTCCCGGTTCCTTTTGTGACATAAAACCTTGACAATTATTCCCTCTTCCATCTGACCTCCTCCTGCGAGCAGACCCTTTGCAATCCCTTTAAAACTTACTCCTAAAACATTCTCTCACTTCAGGATTTTAAGTACTTTTTGGTGATCCTCTCAGCCCGATAATCTGATATGATCCTTTTTACTTGAGTGAGGGACCGATGGGGATTTCTTGCTGAGGATTTGTCTGTTTCAATGGAATGTCTTTATGTTGAGTGTTTTACACTGCTCCTTCAAATGTTTTCCACTGTTCATTGACAGACACATATTTCAGTCTGTTTAGCCTATTTACCTTGGTCAGTTCTCCTCTCAAACTCATGTTATTGTTTATTTTTCTTTCTAGTTGTAGCTTGTCCTTTCTGTGATTGACTTTAAAACTTTATATTTCTTTAAACTGCACTTTATCACAATCTCCCAGAGGATCTCTCCAGGTGACATTACTCAGTTACTAAGTTTCATCACACAATGGTCGCTCTGAGATAGTTATGTCCCTAGCCAGTTGCACAATTTGTTATTCAAAGAAACACTGAAAACTAATTTTCTGAACTCCTCTTCCAATATCACTCTTGCCAGTGTGACTGTTCTACATTTTGTGAATATTGATGTTTCCCAAAATTATCACAATGTGTTTGTTAAAAAAATTCCAGTGACTTCCTGTGTAATGCAGTAATGAGCAGCGGAATGCTGTTCAGTGGCTAAAACTGTTCTGCTGCTTGTGACCTTGGCAAGTAGTCACCAGAATTTACATTCAGACTGACTGTACTTCATGATCTGAGACCAAATCCTATCTGTGATGCCTTTCTTACCCATTATTGTTAGTGTTACCCATTTTGCCTGAGTTTCCGCAAGGTTGTGATCCATTGAATATTTATGTCCACCTTTTGTTCACCCTGTAACCATGTCTCTCTGGTGTCTAAACCTCTTTTATCTCAGTGTCACAAATCCATCTGCCTTATTGATAAGACTTCGTCCATTCAAAATAAATATAATTTACTCTTTCCCGCAAGTTCCTGTCACAAACCTATTCACTGATGTACAGTTTTAGTTAATCGCTGTCCCATCCTGTTCCTTTCTGATTGCCTTCAGCCACATCCCCGTACTGTTCCGATGCTTCACCTTTTCTCTTTGGGTTTGGAAAGCTCTTTTCACCTGAACCCTGTCCCTGCATCCTCTCTGTCAGTTTAAAGCCCTGTCCATAAACCTACTGACATGATTAGCCAGGACACTGGTCCCAGCGCGGTTCCAGTGGGACCATCGTATTGGATTTTTTAATAAATCAGGTAGGGGATGTGGGTGTCTCTGGCTGACCAGCCTTTCTTGCCCAGCCCGAGCTGCCCTTGAGCTGAGTGGCTTGCTTGGCCATTTCAGAGGGCAATTGAGAGGCAAACAATTTGCTGTGGGTATGTCGTGCAGACCACGTGAGGATGATCACGTGTCGCTGTTGAAAGGACAAGTGGGCGGCGCGGTGGCTCAGTGATTAGCACTCCTGCCTCACAGCACCAGGGTCCCAGGTTCGATTCCAGCCGCGGGCGACTGTGTGGAGTTTGCACATTCTCCCCGTGTCTGAGTGAGTTGTCTCCAGATGCTCTGGTTTTCTCCCACAGTCCAAAGATGTGCAGGTCAGGTGAATTGGCCATGCTAAATTGCCCATAATGTTAGGTGTATTAGGTCGAGGGTGATGGGTCTGAGTGGGTTACTCTTTGGAGGGATGTTGTGGACTGGTTGGGTCAAAAGGCCTGTTTCCACACTGTAGAGAATCTAATCTAAGGGATTGTGATATTTGTACACCAGCAATGGTTTCATATTTGTTTATGGATTGTTAATTGCTATTTTTAAAATTATTGATTTTAAATTACACCATATCTTATGATGGGATTCAAACCTGCCTCCCCTCAACATTAGCTGAGGTTTTGGACAAATGCTCTAACAATAATGTTACTAGGCCATCACTTCACCTGCTCACTGGTTGCTCATCCCTGAGCACTGACACATGAAGCTAAACCCATTCTTCCAACATGATTGTGTGATCCTGAAGTCTTCCAGCACTCTGGTGACATCACTCAGTCTCTCTCCTTGTGGTATCCCTCACTGTGTGGGTCTAATTGCTGCCTCTGTCAGTGTCTCTCACTCTTGCAGCTACTCTAGATCCTGAGCCAACAGAATTCTCCACTCCAGAGAGACGCAACAGAACAGGCCATGGATGGAGTTTGGGATTTTCCAGATCTCTGTGGGGCTCATTTCCATTCTCCATGTGTAATCCTCACTGCATCAGTCTAATTTAACATTCTGTCTATCTCTCTGTCTCCTACATGTACTCAGGAAGTTGCTGACTCAATAGACTTCCCAACTGCTGGGTGTCTCATCCATCATCTCATTGAAGATGGTTGGTCAGCCAGAGAGACAAAGGGAAGGGAGATCTGGAGCCTTCAATAAATCCTGCAGTGAGGTAAGATCACTCACAGTGCACAGAGCAGAGAGCAATGAGAGGGCTGCAAACATCACTAACAAGACATGACATAGATACAGTGCTGGATGGGGAGCACAGTATAGACACACCTCAGACTCAATCACCACGTCTACTTTAACTTATGTTGCACTGAGACAGCATCTGGAGTTCATAGTTATCAATCCAGGCCTGTGCTGCCTTCGTGAGCATCAGGACAACAGAGGGGAAATCAGGCCTCCAACGAGAGGTTGGGAATGCTGCCTGGGATCTTTCTGTTCTGTGTTCTCCCTCCAACACTGTACTAAAAGTCAATACTCTGCAACACTGTATCTATGGCATGGCTTGTGCACCAGTGTCTTCAGTCATTTTTAACCCCCGTAGCCTGTAGCCTCCTCCCTTCCCGATAGTCCCTCCACATATTTGAAATATACTGCATTCTACCATCCGCATCGCTGTAACTTGCTTCAGTGTGTACAACATGCTTTATTTCGGTACTGTAATCCTCTTTAGCTGGATACAGAGTGATACAGCACGGAAACAGAGCCTGTGGTCCAACTCCCCAATGCTGCTCATGTTACCGAAACTGAATGAATCTCATTTGCCTGCATTAGGCCCTTATCTCTTCAAACCTTCTGCTCTCCATGTACCTGCCCAAATGTCTTTTCCATGCTGTAATTGTTCTTGTTTCTCCCATGTGCCTGAGGCAGTCTATTCCGTCTATGCACCATCCTCTGTGGATAATGTTCCCCCTCAGTTCCCTCTTTAAATCCTTGCTCTCTCACCTCCTGTTTATACCCTCTAGTTTTGGACTCACCTACCCTTGGTTATTCACCATTCTTAGGGTGACCCCGTGGCCTCCTCTGTCCAAGAGAAATGTTTAGGACAATGTTACAAATGTCTCCAACGTATGTAACAAAGTGCTGAGCAATGTCGGCAAATGTGCCAAATGTCACTTTCCCCACCCTGTCCACCTGTGATACCACTTCCGAGGAACAATGTAACTTGCACCTCCTGGTCTCTCGCTCTCTCTCTCTCTCTCTCTCTCTCTCTCTCTCTCTCTCTCTCTCTCTCTCTCCTCTCTCTCTCTCAGCCCTTCCATTAACTGTTAGTCCTCCCTGGTTTGTCTTAACAAAATCCAACACCTGAATTAAACTCCATCTTTCATTCCTTGGTCCACAGGCCCAGTTGGTCAAGATCCCCTTTTATAACCGTATTTACTGCCCACTACACCATTCATTTGATCGTCAACAAACTTTCGCACAATCACTCCTATATTTTCAACCAAATCGTTTATGTAGATGCACATCAGTGGGCCCAGCCCTGATCCTTTCTTCAATAATGGAATCAAACCATATTCTTGTCATAGAACCATACAGCATGAAAACTGCCCCTTCAGTTGATACCCACCATAATCTAAAACGAAACCCTTCCCAGCTGGCCCCATATCATTCCAACCCTTCCGTATTCACCTGTTTATCCAAATATCTTTTAAATGTTGTAATTGTACCCACATCAACCCCTTTCTCAGGAAGTTCATTCCACACTCAAACCACCCTCTGTGTCGCAAATTGCCCCATATCTTTTGTTTGAACATCTCTCTCCTCTAACCTGAAAAATGTGGCCCCTCCTCTTGAGACTCCCCCGTCCTGAGGAAAAGGCAATTACCATTAAATTGATCTATATATCTCATTTTTTCCATAAACCTTTATAGCATCACGTCTCAACCTCCAGGCTCCAGTGAAAAAAGACTCAGCCTATCCAGCCATTTTTCAGAACTCAAGCCTTCCATACCGAGCAACATCCTAGTAAATCTCTTCTGAATGTCCTGCAGCTTAATAATATCCTCCCTGTTAACTGGGTGACCAGAACTGGACAGAGTATTGCAGAACAAGCCTCACAAATGTCTGTCCAATCTCAACATGACGTCCCAAATCCTCCACTCAATGGACTGAGCAATAGTCAGGCATGCCAAGCACTGTCTTATCCATCCTGTGATGCAAACTTCAAGGATTATGTACCTGAACCCGGAGGTCCCTCTGCTCTAAAACACTAACCGAGTCCCTAACATTAATTGTATAAGCTCTACCCTTGTTTGTTTTACAAAATGCATTACCTTGTATGTATTCAGATTGAATTCCATCTCTAGCTTTTCAGCCCATTCACTCCCTTCATCAAGATCCCTTTGTAATCTCAGAAAACCTCCTTCACTGTCCATGATGCCACCCTCCAGCCTGGCAGCCCATCACACATGGCTGTCTGTAGTACACATTCCTTTGCTAGAGTCTCCAAAATTTCTTCCCTAGCATCCCCCAGTGTCCTGTGATACACTTAATCAGGTTCTGGGACTTGCCATAGCTTTGTGTTTTAAAACCCACTCCAGCACCACCTCTTTTATAACATGCACTCTTTTCAAGGGATATACACCATAGAAACAGACCCTTCGGTCCCCAACTCGTCCAGGCTTCCCAGAAGATCTAAATAAATCCATTCCCTTTTCCAGCATTTGGCCCATATACGTCTACACCCTTACTATTCAGATGCCCATCCAGATACCTTTTAAATGTTGTAACTGTATCAGTCTCCATTACTTTCTCTCTCAGCTCATTCGATACACCCATCACCATGTGTGTGAAGAAGCTGTCCCTTCAGTCCCTCTGTAAACCATTCACCTCTAACCTTAAACGTATGCCCTCTAGTTTTGGACTCCCCAACTTCTGGGAAAAGGCCTTGAATGCTTACCCTATCCATGCCCTTCATGTTTATATAAACCTCTGTAAGGTCATCCCTCAGTCTCCGATTCTCCAGTGACAGTAACCCCAGCTTATTCAGCAACAACCCGGGCAATATCTTGTTCATCTTTTCTGAGCCCTTTCAAGTTTCAAAACATCCTTCCTGTAGCAGAGAGACTGGAATTGCAGAGAACTCCAATTGTGGTCTAATGTATTACTCTTGATCCCTGAGTTACCCAGTCTTTCTCCACAGTAAGTTCTGGAGTGAAAAAAATTGTTTAGGATCTTAGCAAATATCCTGCAGTTCCACACATTGATGGACTCATTGATCTTTAATGGACACTATTTTGTCCTGAGTTACTTATGCACTCTTAATATACTGATACAATCACTTCTGGATTCCCTTTTCCTTCTCTGCTGAGGCTATTTCATTTAGCCTTTCTCCATTCCTGTTTTCTACTCAAAGTGTATTCCTACAGCCCCTGTATATCCTCAGGAATTCCCTTGATCCAGCTGGCTATACCTGACATGTTGCCACCTTTTCCTTGACCAGACCCTCAATAGACAGCCAGTGTTACCGAATGCTGTCAGCATTGACCTGCACACAAACAGGAAAATGCTGGCGCTGATCGATCAGTTTATCTCACTTTTAAAATAATCTCACTTGCCAACCTTCCCTTTCCCTGTAAATAATTCCCTTCCCCCCAATCACATTTTGAAAGTTCCTGGCTAATACGATCAAGATTGGTCAGGCTCCATTTTATAACTTGCACTTGTGGACCAGGCCTGTCCTTTTCCAAAGCTGTTTTCAAACTACTAGAACTTTGGTCACTTTGGCAAAATGCTTTCCCACTCACACCTCAGTCCCTCTCCCTACCTTAATTCCCAAGTGGAGGTCAGGTTTTGCCGCTTTCTCTTTTCAGGCCATTTACATATTGATTGGGAGTTTTCTGGAACACAATTATCAAATTCCTCCCTTGCAAACACTGAACACTGGCAGTCCCAGTCTAATTTTGGAAAGTTCAAAAACCCTACCATAACAGCCCTATTATTATGGTTGATATTTAAGATGTCCCGACATATTTGTTCCTCAGTCTGCCACAGATTATTCGGGGTCAGCAGTCCAATCGTATCAAAGTGATGACCCATTCTTATTTCTCTGTTCCACTAAAATAGCTTCACTGGGTGATCCCACAGGAATATCCTCTCTAAGTACTGCTGTGATGATTCATGCAATCAAAACCCACCACCACACGTCCTCTCTTGCGTCCCCTTCCTGTAGCATCTCTACCTTGAAACAATGAACTGCCAGTCCTGTGTTTCTGTAATAACTATAATATCCCAGTCCCATGTTCCAATCCATGCCCTGAGTTCATCTTCCTTAGCTGTCAGGCTCCTTGCATTGAAATAAATGTGGTTTAATCATCAGTTTCCCCCATTCCCTGCTATGTTCTTGCCTGCCCTGTCGGCTGAAATTGCTGTCTTTAACTCGTGTACCAGCCTCAATCTTCTTTCTGGCCTTACATCTATTTAAGGTCCAACACCCTGCCAGACTGGGTTATATCCTCTCAAGCAGCTCTAGCAATTCACCCCACCAGGATATGGGTCCCTCTCCCGCTTCCAATTGAGGTGCCTTTCCCACCCTGTCAACCTGTGCTGACACCTTCAGGGATCTATGGACTTATCCATCAAGGTCCCTGTATTCCTCAGTACTCCGCAAGGATCTACCGTTTATTATGTCTGTTCTTCGCTTATCGTACCTCCCACAGAGTATTCTCTCACTTCGATCCGAACTAACTGCTTAGATTATCATCTGATCGATATCGGACTGCAGACGGAGACCATCCTCCTCACTGTGAACAACACCCACACCTTTCATGTCATCTGCATACCTTCTGCTTTCACATCCGAGTTATTAATGTTCAATGGTTCCTGTACAGTTCTCTGTGGTACACCCGCTGGTGAAAGTATTCTATCCACCAATTTTGCATCCAATTTGCCAACTTGCCTTGGAACCCAGTCCTTTTGGATCAGCCTTCCATGTTGGATCTTGTTTAAGGACTTAGTCAAGTCCATGTAAACCACATCATTTAAAATTCCACATGGTTAGAAGTTAGAAAGAAGAAGGGGGGGGGGGGGTGGGTCACTTTGTTGGGACTGTATTGTAGACTGTTGTAGACCTAACAGATACCAGAGGAGCAGCTGTGTAGAGAGATTGTTATAACTATAGGAATAATAGAGAAGTGCAGGCTGGAGATTTTAATATTTCCTGTATTGACTGAGTATAAAAAGAACTGGCCGGAGGGCAATTTTTCAAATGTGCCCAAGGAAGGTTCCTAAATCAATATGCAGAGGGCCCTACTCTACTCAGGCAGGTGCAACACTGGACCTCCCCTCAGAAAACAAGGTCAGGCAAGTGACTGAACTGTCATTCAGAGAGCACTTTGGGTCCAGTGCCCACAACTGTCTTCGTTTTAACATAGTTATGGAAAAAGATCAGCAGGTCCACAGATTGAAGAGGAAAACTGGAACAGGGCCAGGTTTGGGGCCATTCTGCAGGATTTGGCCAGCGTCAATGCTGTGAATTTAAAATTGCACAACGCCCAGTTATAATCCAACTCGCTTTGGAAGCGCTGGTGATCACTGTAACAGATGAAAGGCTTAAACTAAATTTGTTTGATATTATGTTCCATGACACTGCCATCCTGTTGCTATAAATTCTGTACCTTAGGATTGTGCTCCACAAACACCTGATGAAGAAGCAGTGTTCTGAAAGCTAGTGTTTTCAAATAAACTGGTTGGACTGGAACCGAGTGTCGGGTGATTTTTAACTTTGTCCATCCCCAGTCCGACACCAGCACCTCCACATTATGATTCTAATCGATTGGGTGAGTCTGTTTGAAGGAAAAATAACAACTGGCAAATGGGAGGCTTTTCAAAGTGTGATCTCAAGAATCCAGGACCAGTATGCCCCATTGGGGTAAAGGGAAAAGCTGGCAGGGTTAGGTATCCTTGGCTGATGAGGGATAATAAGGCTCTGGTCTTGAAATGAAGACTGCATGTATTGGGTTTAAGATTTCCTTATCTACATATTCTTAAAGACACGATCAATCTGTAGAGACCCTACAATCCTCTCAGTCCCTGTAATACTCCCAATCTGCAGAAGTCATTCCAATGCCTGTGACTCTTTCAATACAGTTCCTACAAGACCCACTATCGATGTGATATCTTTTCATTGCCAGCGCCCACCCTGTCAATGTAAGCTCCTCCAGTGTCTCCATCCATCTACTCATTTCCATAATCTTCTCCAGCTCTTCCATGTGTAAACATCACCCTCCCCTACAACCCTTCCCACTCTGACCAAACTGGAGGAGGTTACTAATGTTCCCTAATCTGTGAAACTGACTCCAACCAAAATTGCTGTCTTTATCACTTGGAGAATCTGTCTGATTCCACACCCCCTTTATTTAAATAACCTGCAGAACCTAAGCCTTCCTGTGTCTATAAACCTCTTCAGTCATGACTACCCTCCATACGTCTATTTGTTTTTCCAATCTGTACAACCCACTTTATCTCTGTACTCAGCTCCATTCACCCTAAACATTCCTGTCTGTGTAAAACACCCCATCCTACCAACAGCCTTATCTGTGTAAACTGTTCCATTCCTCCCAACCTCCCCATCTCCATGAACTCCTGTAGGCCCGACAGCTCTTCACATTTCTGTAACCTCCTGTGGCTGTATGCCCCACCCTCCCTGCGAAAGCACCTCCAGTCCCCACAATTCTCACAGTCTGGTCATCTGCTCCAGATCAGACCATTGCTGTCTCTGTTACCTCATACAACTTTAGCAATGCCTCCTATTTGTGTCACTTCATTCAGATCGCATCCTCTCCCGCTTCCCGAAACCTCTTGCTGCCATCGTAACCCTTGCTATTTAGAACATGGAATAGCACATTCCAGTACAAGCCCTTCCTCCCTCAATATTGTGCTGACCTTTTATCCTACTCTGAAGATGAAATGAGCCTACATACCTTACATTTTACTATCATTGATGTGCCTATCCAAGAGTTGCTTAGATGTCTGTAATGTGTCTGAATCTACTACCACGGCTGGCAGTCCGTTCCACGCACCCACCACACTCTGTGTAAATAACGTACCAGTCCCGTCCATGCCGACAGGATATCCCAACCCAATCTAGTCCTACCTGCCAGCACCTGGACCATATCCCTCTAAGCTAAACCTTCCGCCAATTACCTTAAACGTATGTCCCCTTGTGATAGCCATTTCGCCATGGGAAGTAGTCTCTGGTTGTCCACTCTATCTATCCCTCTCATTCCCTTGTACACTTCTATCATGTCACCATTCTTCCTCTTTCGCTGTGATCAGTAAAGCCCTAGCTTCCACAACCTACCTTCTCTGGGCATGCCCTCCAGTCCAGGCAGCATCCTGCTAAATCTCCTCTGCACTGTCTTTAAACCTTCCACATCCTCCCTATAATGAAGCGAACAGGATCCCTTTGTTCCTGCACGCTGCTAAGAATCCTGCCTTTAACCACGTAAATGTTTTCTGCAGAATCCTCCAATCTAAAACTATCCCTATCTTTGTAAGTTCCTCCAGTCCCTACAACACTCATAAACTGTGAAACCTCCTGAAGTCCATATATTCCTAATGTCTGCAAAATCCTCCCGTCCTGATGTCCCTCCATATCTCTGTAACCCCCACCATCCTCCAGTGCCCTTCTGGGGAACATTGCAGAGGAAGGAGGAGTTGGAGAGTCTGGGCCATGTTATGAGGTATGAAGGGCTGCAGAACCTGGAGGATGGTACAAATGTCAGAAGGGACGTGGGACTTGCAGAAGGTGAGAGGTGCCGGGATTCATTGAACCTACAGGATGGGACAGGGGATGGCTTGTGGAACATGGAGGATATTATGATTTGAACCACAGGTAATTTTTGATTGGACCATTCAGCCAATCTTACAGTCATAGAGATGTACAGCATAGAAACAGACCCTTCATGTCGACAGGATATTCCAACCCAATCTAGTCCCACCTGCCAGTACCTGGCCTATCTCCCTCCAAACCCTTTCTATTCATGTATCCATCCAAATGCTTCTTAAATGTTGCAATTTTACCATCTGTAAGATTGGCTGAAAGATCCAATCAAACATTACCTGTGGTTCAAATCATAACATCCTCCAGGTTCCACAACCCATTCATGGTCCCATCCTGCAGATCAGATATCCCAACCCAATGTAGTCCCACCTGCTAGCACCCGGCCCATCTGCCTCTAAACCCTTCCTATTCATATACCCATCCAGATGCCTTTTAACTGTTGCAGTTGTACTAGCCTCCAGCACTTTCTCTGGCAGCTCATTCCATATATGTACTATCCTCTGAGTGAAAAGGTTGCCCCTTTTTACTTTTATATCTTTCTACTCTCACCCTAAACCTCGCCCTATAATTCTGGATTCGCACACCCCAGGAGAAAGACTTTGTCTATTTACCCTATCCATGCCCCTCTTGATTTTATAAACCTCTATAAGGTCACCCTCAGCCTCCAACTCTCCAGGAAAAACAACCATCACCTGTTCAAACTCTCCCTATAGCTCATCCCTGGCAACGTTGTTGTAAATCCTTTCTGGACCCTTTCAAGTTTCACAAAATCCTTCCGATCGGAAGTAGAACAGAATTGCATGTAGCATTCCAAAAGTGGCCTAACCACTGTCTTGTACAGCCGCAACATGACCTCCCAACTCCTGGACTCAATACTCTGACCAATAAAGGAATGCTTACCAAGCACCTTCTTCGCTATCCTAACTACCTGTGACTCTACTGTCAAGGAACTCTGTATTTCATTTGAAAAATTGCATAGACAGGTAGAGTGGCCCGAGGTCTTCTGGGTAATGCTAGTTCAGTCTAATCTGGTAGGCAGAGCCAGTGAAATATTTGCAGCGCTGTCTGATGAATGGTCGAGAGATAATGCACATGTCAAACAGGCTGTTTTAAGTGCTTATGGATTGCTTATGAAACGGAAGCCACTACAATTCCCTTTACTGTACCATTGCTATCTGTCAAAGCTCCTTCAGGTCTATATCCTCCGAATTTTTGAAACCTGCTATCACCATTGCAACTCCCATTATTTCCTAACATTGTTGAGTCTCTAAAAGCTTCCCTATCAGGTTAATTTCCTCCACTGCATACATGACTCCTAGCCTGTGTAATCTCTTCAATTCCTTCAGTTCCTATATACCTATGTATAGGTGTGACTGCTTCATGGCCAATGTATCCTCGTTTATATCTGCAAAAGGCTCTGCTCACTGTAGCATATCCTATGCTCATAAGTGAATCTGGTCTCTCACAAGACTCTCTATCACTGTCTCCTCCAGTCTCTACAAGCTTCTCTATCCCTGTCGTATCTTGCAGCATGCACACCACTCACTCTCTCTGACATACCTTCCAGTGCATAAATTCATCTCTCCTTCTAACTGTATCCAGTCTACAACTTCCTCCCTATCCCTGCAACATCCTCCAGTCCATATACTCATCTCTAATGCTGCAACATTCTCCAGCTTATATCATCTTCCATGTACTTGCAACATTCTCCAGTCCATACTACCCACCCTTTCCCTGTAATATTCTCCAGTCCATACCATCCTCTCTATCACTGTGATATTCTCCAGATCCCACAACTGTTGTTAAATGTACGACATCCTGGAATCCTGTGAATGTTTCTACACCCTGATCAACATAGTCCATATAACGATCCACAACCCTACACACATCCCTAGCTCTGGAATCTAATCAAAGACGCTTTATCTCTCTAACTTCCTACAAACAATAAAATATTTTCTCCTGCGGACATTCTGTAGCAACTGTAACTATGCTAAACCCTGCAACATTGTTGTGCCCCCAAACATCTCTCCCACTCTGTGGCCTCTAACCATCACTCAAAGGCCCTCTCTCGGTGACACGCGCCATGCATTTGCAACAAGGCAGATGGAATGACAGCATTAACTGAAGGGAACAGATATGATCGAACTGTTATTGTGGAGGTGTGGCTGCAGAATAATGATGACAGCAATGTGATTATTGAGGGATTGTAGGGATTTAGGCAGGATTAGCAAAAAACCAAACAAGGTCCTGTTTTGTGAAGAAAGGATGCAGTCAGTGCATTTGTGAGACAGCCAATTTAATCTAGGAATCAAAAAATAGAGTTATTTGGAATGGACAGCTTCCAAATAGCAAGGGGGATCTGGAAGATCAAATCACAATCCATGCTCGTTGGTAAGTTGGATACAATATCTTCTTGGTGATAGTAGACAGAGTCATGTGCAGTGGTGAATTTCTGATTGGACGCCTGTTTCACAAGGATCAGTGCTGTGATGTGTGTTTGTAATTTATATCTGTGATTCAGATGAAAAGGTCAGCAGTTTGACTGGTAATTTTGCAGTCGACATTTGGAAAGGCATGTAATGATTAGGGATAGATAGGGGAATTGCGGATAGTGAGGAAGAGTGTTCATGGTTGCAGCAGTACGTACATCAGCTGTAATGTTGGGCAGAGATGTGGCAAATTGAATTTCATCGGGACAGGTGTGAAGTGATGCATTTATGAAGTCAAATGGAAGAATGAAGTACACTAATTGACTAGTTGGAGACATTGGAAGCAAATCCATAGCTCCCTAAAAATAACAACACTACAGGATGTGGTGGTCGAGGGGGAGTATGGTATGGTTACCTTTATTGGGCACAGTATTGAGTACAGACGTTTGCATGTCATGTTGTGACTGAATGAAACTTCATTCGGCCATGTTTGGAAAGTTGCGTGTCATTCTTGTCGACACACCACAGGAAGGATGTGGAGGTTTTGGGGAGGGTGTAAGAGAGGGTTGGCAGAATGTTGCCTGGATGAGAATGTGTTTAGTGTAAGGAGGTTAGACGCAGTTGGATTGTTTTGCGTGAGTATCGGAGACTGAGGGGTAACCTGGTACAGGTATATAGCATTAGGAGAGGCGTGAATAGTGTGGATAGTTGGAATCCTCCTTCCAATGTAGAAATATCAAATACTAGGGTGCCTCAGTTTAAGGTGAGAGTGAGAAGTTTTAAGTGAGATGAATGAGGCCAGTTGTCTTTACCGAGAGGGTAGAAGCTGCTCAGGAGGTGGGAGAGGTGGCAACGAGAGCAAACATTTGAAGGGCAGTTAGACAGAAACATGAACAGGCAGAGAATAGAGGGATATCGCCCATGTGCAGGCAGATGGGATTAGTTTAGAATAGCATCATGGTCAGCACAGCCATGGTGGGCCGAAGGGCCTATTACTCTGCTGTACTGTTCGATTTTCTAACTTAACGACATCTAACCTGTCAAAGCCCCTCCAAATCCTGGATGTTTCATTCAATTTCTGTCCCATTCTTCAAAACCCCAATAGGTTCAAGGGCAATCTACTCCACCTCTTCTCATTGGAAAATCCCGCCATCTCCAGGATCAGCCGAGTGAACCTTCCCTGGCCTGCCTCCAACACAAGAATGTCTTTCCTCAGGGCACGCGTACTGTTCATTATAATCTAGGTGTGGCCTGACTTGTACCTTGAATCATTTTAGCAAGACCTCCCTATTTTGAAACTCCATTCCCTTTGTAATAAATGGCAACATTTGATTTGCCTTCTCTCTGACCTGCTGATCCTGTAAGCTACCTGTTTCAGATTGATTCACAAGGATTCCCAAAACCCTTTGTGCAGTCAGTCTGAAACCAAACGGTGTTAGCCTGACAGTAAGTCGGGAACGTGCTGGAATGTGCTATAAAGAATATGACAATAAATGATAACTAGATACTTAGAAACAATGGGAGATGTATGATTTTATAAAAGGGGAATATTCTTAAATCTGTTGGATTCTATATTTTGGTGTGACCATAAATGGCAGAATAGATAAGTGTGAGGGAGGCTAGTTGCGGTAGAGGGATATTTGAAATTTCAGAAGCATTTTGACAAGTTTCAACAAGGGCTAAAAATTAGCTCGTGAGAGAATAGGGCCCCTGAAAGGTCAATGAGGCTGTCTGTGCGGAATCACTGCTGATGGGTGAGATACTGAGCAAATATTTTGTGTTTGTAATTACTGTGGAGAAAGACATGGAAGCTCGGGAACATTGGGAAAATACATAGTGATGTCTTGAAAAGAGTTCACATTGGAGAACAGGAGGTACTGGATGTCTTAAAATGCAAAAAGTTATATAAAACCTTGAGACATGATCAGATGTATCCCAGCACCTTGTGAGAAGCGAGGGAGAAAATTACAGGGCCCCTCCCAGAGATATTTGCATCATCAACAGCCACTACAGACCAGTGAGACTGATGAAGGGGTGGAAAGTTGTTGGAGGAGATTCTGAGGGAAACGATCATCATGCATTTGGAAAGGTAAGGACAGATTAACGATCGTCAGCATGGCTTTGTGAATGGGAAATCATGCCTCAAATGTGAGTGTGGAGATAGACAAGTGAGAGATCAAAGCAGAGTAGTATACGATGTCCAAATGAACTTTATCAAGGCCTTTGACAAGGTTCTGCATGGCAGACTCGTTAGTAAGTTTGGATCACACATAACCAGGGAGCGCTCACTAACTAGATACAAAACAGATTGACGGTAGGAGACAGAGCATGTTCATAGAGGGTTGCCGCTCAAACTGCAGGCCTGTGACCAATAGTGTGCCATGGGGTTTGGTGCTGGGTCACTGTTCTGCATCATTTATATAAACAGTTTGGATGATAATACAGGAGCCATGGTTAGCAAGTTTGTGAGTGAGACTGAAATTGGTGATAATGTGGACAGTGAAGAGGGTTATCGAAGAGTACAATGGGATCAACAGTACTGCTGGACCAGTGAGGTTAGGAAGAACAGGTGGAGAAATGCAAGATGTTATATTGTGGTAAAGCAGACCAGGCTGGACTTGTACAATTAATGTTCGGGCACTGGGTAGTGTTGTGAATCAGTGACCCACGGATGAGGGTACACCGTTTTTTGAAAGTAGCGTCACGGGTAGACAGGCTGGTGAAGCAGGCGTTTGAGATGGTCACCCGTCATTGGGCAGAGCATTGAGTAGGAGTTGGGATGTCATGGTGTATCTGCACAGGATATTAGTGAGACCACTGTATAAGCATTGTTGATCATCTGGTAAAAATCAACTTGTTCACGTATGTCCATTCGAGAGGGACATCTGGCATTCTTGCCTGGTCTGGCTCACATGTGACTCCAGTCTGACAGCAATATGGCTGACTCTGAGCTGCTTCTAGGCAATTAGCAGTGGGGTAATGTATGTTGGTCCATCCGGTGACATCCTCAGGCCATGAATAAATCAATGAAAACACAGATGTCCATCCCTACCTCTGCAACTGCTCTAGCTGCAGCAATTCTGGCTTTGTAACACTGTTCAGTCCTTTGCCTCTCTCTGTAACACCCTCACCACCTCCAGTACCTTCAATTCTCCCTGTTCTGATCCTCTGATTAAACGCTGACAATGTTTCCTCTTCCTACTGCACTTCTCCTGCTAGGAGACTCCCTAGTGATCTCTTTAACAAATGTGTCCACATTTCTAAACGTTGGCTTCTTCAGAATTGATCATTTGTTTTCATTTCCTAATCAAATCCGCTCAGTCCTGGGCCAAGACCGTCCAAAGTGGGGAAGGAGCATTGGGAAGGTGTCGAACACTTCGAGACTTGGTGTGGGGAAAATGGGAATCCAGGAGAAAAAAACACAAGGAGCGTGCTGCCACACCAAAGCCCCACCCATCCCTTCTCGTGGCCACCTTCTGCCTCAAGTGTAACAGAATCTGTGAAAGGCAACATTGGTCTGTACAGCCAACTCTAGACCCCCAACCCCCCCCCCCCCCACTGAGTGTGGGAGAGAGTCAGCCTCATTTGTGACCCACCGCCAAAGAGATGATAAGATAGAAAGGTTGAATCCCCTCACAATTATCCCAGTGCCTTTGTAACAAATTCAAACAATTCCCTGTTAATGCAGTGTCTAATAATGTGATATCACTCAGTCTCTCTCCAAATGGTATCCCTCGCTGTGTCAGTCTATTTACTGCCTCTGTCAGCATTTCTCCCTCTTACAGATGGTCTGAGATCCCGAGTCAACAGAATTGTCCACTCCAGAGAGACGCAGCAGCACAGGCAAGGGATGGGGATTTCGAGACCTCTGCTGTACACAGAGCCACTCTGCATGAGTTATCCTCATTGCATCAGTCTAATTTCACATTCTGTCTATTTCTGTCACATACAAGTAATCAGGATGTTCCTAACTCCTGTCTCATCCATCACCTCATTGAAGACAGTTGGTCAGCCAGAGAGGGATGGAGAGGGAGATCTGGAGCCTTCAGTAAATCCTGCAGCCGGTAAGATCACTCACAATAAACAGCACAGGGTGGGGGTAGTAGACTTCTATATTCAGACCTGGAAGACAGGACATAGATACAGAGCTGGGCAAGGAACAGCAGCATTCTAGACTTCATTCCCACAATCCTGTGAGGGTCCTGCTTTCACCTCCTCTGTACTGGTCCTCAATGCGACAGCACAGGGGATCGCAGGCATCAATCCTGGTCCATGCTGTGTTAGTGAGCTCTATAATATTCTCCAGTCCCAATAATCCTTCCTCTGTTTGCAATCTCCACACCATTCTCTCTGTCTCTGTCTCTGTCTCTGTCAGGCTCTCCAGTCCCTTACACCCTAATCCCTAACCTTCTCCAGTAGATACTAAATTCCTTCATCCTGGTAAACCCTGACAGCCCTGTCTATCCCTGTGAGCCCCTCCCATCAATACCACCCTCCATGTCAATGTATTTGTCTTTAACCTCTCCATCGGTCCCTATCTATGTAATCTTCTCCAGCTCCTACAGCCCTTCCTTAGCTGTGAAATAATTGTAATCTCCTTATCCTTCTCCAATTCTTTGATCATTATCTTGTTAAAATTCACCCTCATTCCCGACACCATACCCCTCCCGACCAGAGGAACCTCTTTCTGTTTGTGCAACCCTCCCCATTTGTGTAACTGTCTCCAACCCAGTAACCTGGCATTCTCCATTGCTTTCCTATCTATGGAACCTCCAGAGCCTAGAAACCTTCTTATATCTGTAAATGTCTTCAGTCACAACAACCTTCCATATCTCTTAGTATACACATTACTCTCCTAGATGAACCAGCTCCCTGTCTGTGCCTCTCAGTCTGCCTCCCTCTTCCTTTCTCCATCCCTATCCCTATCTCCATAATCTAATCCAGTTCCCTCTATACCTGTAAAATCCTCCAATCCCCAAACCCCTTTGTCCCATGAACATTCTTGACCAGATGTAACTCTGTTTAACTCTAACATCCTCGAGTCCCTGTTAGCCTCCCTATCTCTGTAACCTCTACCCATCTGTTCAAACCCCTCCCACTACTGAGGACTGACTCCCTGTATTCGCCATAAGGCAGATGGAATGACAGTGAACAGATATGATGGAACTGTCATTTCACAGATTTAGCTGCAGAATGACCATCGCTGGGAAGTGAATACTGAAAGGTTGATGGGATAGAATCATTAGAGTCAGAGAGATGTACAGCATGGAAACTGACCCTTCGGTCCAACCCATCCATGCTGAGCAGATATCCCAACCCAATCTAGTCCCAATAGGCAGACCAGGCAAAAAGCCAACAAGTTGTCAAGGAAGGATGAGTTTAATGCATTAATGAGACAGTCACGTGGATCTGAATATGAAAAGTGGAGCTACGAATAAACAAACAGCAGCAACCGTTAGCAGGAATTCTTTTGTAGGCACCAACCAGTGATGGGAATGTCAATATGGTTACAGTCAGGACACTGAATGTACTTATGGCAAGGGCAGTACAGTAACTGTGTGTGACAGTGGTCTCCATGCCGACTGATACAGCAATGAGTATCAGTGTTGTAACGGGTAGAATCCTGGACTGTATGTGAGATGGTTTTCTATAACATCAAATCATATTTGTAGATCAAATGCTGTGTACTAATAAATATCCAATAATCCCATTATAAATGAGTTATGTGAGCAGAGAGCCATTATATTATGCAGGACATATTGAGTCTGTGCTAAGACCATGACATGTAGGAGGGGAATGAGACCATTTGACCCATCGAGTATGCTCTGTCCTTCAATCAGATCATGGCTGATCTGATACTGTTCAACTCTACTTTCCTGCCTTTTCCACAAAACCCTTGTTTCGCTGATTCCTTAAAATCCGCAGGAGGTTACAGAACAGTTGGAGAGATAGACAGAAATGGTAAATTGAATTTAATCTGGACAAGTGTGAGATGTTGTCCAATTCAAGGCGAATGTTAGCATACTGAGGGATATTGATATACAGAATATATCAATATCAGTAACTCCCAGAAAATGGCAACAGAAGTGTTTCAGATGGGAAAGAAAGCAAATGGAGTACTAGCCTTCATCAGTCACAATGTTGGGTATAGTGGTTTGCATCTGATGCTGTATTTATATAAAACAATTGTTTGGCCACATTTGGAGTACCGTGTGCAGATCTCATCTCCACACAATAGGGAGGATGGGGAGGCTTTGGAGGGGGTGCAAAACGGGTTTATCAGCACGTTGCCTGTATTAGGGTTTTTAAGGGTGTGTTAGCTGTAAGCGGAAATTAAACAAAGTTGAGTTGTTTTGTGAGAGTATCAGGGGCTGACAGGTGACCAGATACAGGCATATAACATTTGGAACAGGGATAGATAATATCGATAATCAGAATCGTTTTTCCAATGTGTAAGTTTCAAATACTGGAGTGCATAGGTTTAAGGTGAGAAAGAGAAAGTTTAAACGAGATGTGTGAAGCAAGTTCTTTTTTACGTAGAGTGGATGTTACCGAGGGAGGACGTAGAAGCAGAAATGTGAGTAAAGTTTTGAAGTGGGATTTATCCGAAACATTAACAGGCAGAGAATACAGCGATATGGACCATGTGCAGGCAGATGGTATGAGTTAGAATAGTATCTTGGACAGCATAGACGTGGTGGGCCGAAGGGCCTGTTGCTGTGCTGTGCTGTACTGTTCTATTTTCTAACTTCCCAGAATCTTGGATTTCTCTCTCATTATCTAAACTTCAATGGGTTCAAACTCAACCTACTCCACCTCTACTCATTAGAAAATCCCTCCATTCCCAGGATCAGCCGAGTGAACCTTCTCTGACCTGCCTTCAATGCGACAATATATTTCCTTCGGGCACTCACACTGTTCATAATATTCGAAGTGTGGTCTGATTTGTACCTTGCATAGTTTTAGCTAGACCTGCCTATTTTTAGACTCCATTCCCTCTGTAATAAATGCCAGCATTTGATTTGCCTTCTCTATTACCTGCTGACACTGTAAGCTACCTTTTTCAGATTGATAAACAAGAACTCCCACAACCCCTTTCTGCTGTCAGTCTGAAACCGAATAGTGTTAGCCTGACAGTAAGCTGGGAGCATACGGAAATTATTAGAAAGGATATGTCAATGTACAATAACTGGCCACTTAGAAACACATTTGATGAAAGAGAATTTGTTTTTGAGCCTGTTGGATTTAATTTATTGGTGTGAATATAAATGGCAGAATTGCAAGGGTTAGGAGGGGTGTAGTGGTATAGTGGATATGGTGTATTTGAATTATCAAAAGCCTTTAAACAAGTTTTAATAAGGGCTAAGGAGTAACTTGGTAGAGAATAGGGCCCCTTAAAGATCAATAAGGTCACCTATGTGTGGAACCAGAAGAGATGGGTGAGATATTAGACAAAATAGTCTTGTCAGTATTTACTGTGGTGAAAGACACTGAAGCTGGGGAACATGAAAATAAATAATGATGTCTTGGAAAGAATCCTCAACAGAGAAGAGAAAGTGCTGGAATATTAAAACAAATAAAGGTAGATCAGTCTTCAGTAGCTCATTAGGTCGATCCTAGAATATTGTGGGAAGTGAGGGAAGAGATTGCAGTGTCTCTAACAGAGATATTTATATTATCAACAGACTCAGTGAGGTGCTGAAAGACTGGAGGGTGGCTAATGCTGTTCCATCACTTAAGGACTGCAGGGAAAAGCCAGGAAATTACAGCCCAGTGAGCCCAGTGATGGGGAAGTTGTTGGAGGAGATTCTGAGAGAAAGGAGCTCCTTACATTTACAAAGGCAAGGGCTGATTCGAGATGGTCAGCATGGATTTGTGAGTGGGAAACCATGTTTCACAAACTGGATTGACTCTTCGAGGAGGTGGCCAAAGATAGATGAAGGCAGAGCAGTCAACATTGTCTACATGGACTTTAGCATCTAGTCAAGAGGAAGGAGGAAGTTTACTTAAGGTTGAGGAAGCAAGGATCAGACAGGGCTCCAGAGAGTTACATTGGGTGGCACGGTGTCTCAGTGGTTAGCACTGCTACCTCATAGCACCACGGACTCCATTTCGATTACAGCCGACTGTGGGGAGTTTGTGCATTCTCCTCGTATCTGCGTGGGTTTCCTCCAGGTACTCCAGTTTCCCCAAACAGCCCAAAGATGTGCAGATTAGGTGACTTAGCCATACTAAATTACCCATAGTGTTCAGGGATGGGTAGATTTGGCGCATTAGTCAGGGCAAATGGAGAATAATAGGGTGGGGGAATGGGGCTGGGTTGGATACTGTTTGGAGGGTTGGTATGGAGGTGTTGGGCCAACTGGCCTGTTTCCACACTTTCAGGATTCTCTGAAGGTACCAGGAAGGAAGTGTGGAATGTACTTAGGGCAACTAGAAGGGGGCATGATAAAGCATTGTTGGGAAGGATTAAGGAAAACCTGTAAGGCAATCTCCACTTATGTGAGGAACAAGAGGATGGCCAGAGTGGGGGTTGTGCCGGCTAGGGGTAGTGGAGAGAACTTGTGCCTGGAGTCACAGGAGGTAGGGAATTTCCTTAATGCATACTGTGCTTCAGTATTCGCTACTGAGAGGGGCCTTGTCATCTGTGAGGACAGCATAAAAAGGATTGATATATGTTAACAGGCTGATGTTAAGAAGGAAGATGTGCTGATTATTTTGTAAATATAAGGATAGGCAAGTCTGTTGGACCAGACGGGATGTACCCAAAGTTACTGCACGAATTGAGGAAAGGGATTGCTGCGGCTTTGGCGATGACCTTTGCACCCTCACTGTCCACTGGAGTCGTAGCAGATGATTGGAGGGTGGCAAATGTTTTTCCCTTGTTCAAAAAAGGGAATGGGGATAATCCTGGTAATTACAGATCTCACGTTCTTATGTCTGTGTGTGCAGATTTTTGGAGAGGACTGTGAGAGACAGAATTTATGACTCCTTGGAAAACCATAGTTTGATAAGAGATTGTCAGCATGGCTTTGGTAGGGCCAGATCATGCCTCATAAATCTTATTGAATCCCTTGAGAATGTGATAAAACACATTTATGGCTCATTAAGAAAGTACAGAGGCATGGGATACAGGGAAACCTGTCTTTCTGGATACAGAATTCCTGGCTCATAGAAGACAGAGGGTGATGACAGATGGGAAGCATTCAGCCTGGAGCTCAGTGACCAGTGGTTCTCTGCAGGGATCGGTTCCAGAACCTCCTGCTCTTTGTGATTTTTTTTTACTAAATGACTTGGATGTGGATGTAGATGTGGAAGAGTGGGTTAGTAATTTTGCCGATGACCTGGAGGTTGGTGGAGGGATGTTGTTGGTTGCAGCAGGATATTGACAGGGTGCAGAGCTGGGCTGAGAAGTGGCAGATGGAGATCAATTTGGAAAAGTGTGAAATCATGCGTTGTGGAAGGCCAAACTTGAATGAGTTAAATGCAGAATATTTGGCAGTGTTGTGGAACAGAGGGATCTTGGGTTCCACGTCTATTGATCCCTCATAGTTGTCACCCAAGCATATGGGGTTGTGAAGAAGGAAAATGTTGTGTTGGCTTTCATTAGCTGGGGGATTGAGTTTTAAAGCTGTGAGGTTATGCTGCAGATCTATAGAGCCCTGGTTAGACCCCATTTGGGATAATATGTTCAGTTCTGGTCCCCTCATTACAGGAAGGCAATGGAAGCTTTAGGGAGATTTACCAGAATGCTGCCTGTTGTGGAGGGCATGTCTTATGAAGAAAGTTTGAGGGAGGTAAGGCTTTTCTCATTGGGGTGAAGAAGGTTGAGGGGTGACTTCATAGAGGTAAACAACATAATGTGAGGCACAGAGAGAGTGAATAGTGTGACACTTCTTTATACCATAGCAAAAATGGCTACTATGAGCAGGCATAATTTTAAGGTGATTGGTGGGTGTTTAAGGAGAGAGGTTCTTTACACAAAGGCTGTTAGGTGGGTGGAATGCACTGCCAGCAGTGCAAGGAGAGAGAGATGAATTTGGGACATTTAATACAATCTTGGTTAGTCACATGGATGGCAGTAAAATGAAGAGTATGCAGGCTATTTTGATCTTACAGTGGATTAAAAGTTGGCATGGCATCATGGCTTAGGGGTCTTGTGCTCTACTGTCCTGTGTTGTACGTTTCGTATGGTAAACTGAGTAATAAGCTCAGATCAATGTAAAAGGATATGGCATTCAGGAGGTGCTAGTCAACTGCATACAAATTTGGTTTGATGGTGGGAGGCAGAACGTGGTTGCAGACATGTTGTTTTTCTGACTGGAGGCATGTGACCAGCGGTGTAGTGGCTCCAGAGTTGTTGTCATTTGGATGAATGGTTTGGATTGGATATTGGATTCCTGGTAAGTTTTTTGGGTGATACTGAAATTGCTGGTAAAGTGGACAGTGAAGGTTATCAGTGGTTCAACAGGATGAACAGTACTGCTGGGATAGTGGGCTGAAGAATAGAAGATGGAGTTTAATTATATATCTGTGAGGTGCTCCATTTTGGTGAAACAATCCAGGGTGGGACTTGTACAGTTAATGTTCGGGCCCTGGGTAGTGTTGTCAGTCAGTGACCCAGGGATGCAGGTACACAATTCATTGAAAGTAGTGTCATATTTAGACAGGTTGATGAAGCAGGCCTTTGGGGTGGTTACCTTGACTGGGCAGAGCATTGGGAGTAGGAGTTGGGATGTCATGTTGTGGCTGTACAAGACATTGGTGAGGCCACTATAAAAGCTGTGTAGATCAGTCTGAAGAACTCATCTCGTTCACTTAGGGAAGGACATCTGACATTCTAATCTGGTCTGGCTGACATGTGTATCTAGTCCACAGCAATATGGCTGCCTCTTAACTGCCATCTAGACAATTAGCTGTGGGTCAAATAATGCTGGTCCAATCAGTGACACCCTCATCCCATGAATGAATAAATGAAAATCCATATGCCCCTCACTACCTCTGCAAACACCTCCATTGCAGCAATCCGTACTGGCTTTGAGACACTTTTCAGGCCCTGACCATTCTCTGTAACACTCTCACCACCTCCAGCACCTTCACCTCTCCCTGTTCATATCGTGACATTAACTCCTGACAATGATTCCCCTTCCCACTGCCCTCCTCCTGCTAGCAGACCCTTTGCAATACCTTTAACACTTCATGGTTAAACCCTCTCTCATTTGAGGATTTTAAGTACTTTGTGGTGATCTTTTAAGACTCATAATCTAAGATGATCCATTTTGTCCTAAGTGAGGGACTGGTGGGAATTTCTTGCTGAGGATTTTCTGTTTCAATAGGATGTCCTTTCGTTGAGTGTTTTACACTGTTCCTTCAAATGTTTTCCACTGTTCATTTACAGACACATGTTTCAGTCTGTTTAGCTTGTTTACCTTGGTCAGTTCTCTCAAACTCGTGTCATTTGATGTATTTGTTTCTAGTTGTAGCTTGTCCTATTTGTGATTCATTTTAATTCTTTATATTTCTTTAAACTCCACCTCTCCCAGGTGTCATTACTCATTCACTAAGTTTCATGACACAACTGTCAATCTGAGATAATTACGTCTCTAGCCAGTTGCACAATGTGTTATTCAAAGGAACACTGAAAAAAGTTCTACAATCTCCTCTTCGAATATCACTCTTGTCAATGTGATTGTCACGATTATGTGAATATTGAAGTTGCACTAAATTATCACAATGCCTTTATTAAAATTCCAATGAGTTCCTGTTTAATGAAGTGATGAGCAATAAAATGCTGTTCAGTGGCTAAAACTGTTCTGCTTGTGTCCTTGGCAAGTAGCAGCCAGAATGACATGCAGACTGACTCTACTTCATGATCTGAGACCAAATGCTTTCGCTGTAATGTCTTTTTTTCCATTACTGTTAGCGTTACCCATTTTGACTGAGTTTCCACAAGCTTATGAACGATTGAATATTTATGTTACAACTTTTGTTCGCCCTATAACCACGTCTCCCTGGTGTCTAAATCTCTGTGTCACAAATCAGTCTAACTTATCACAGACAATTTGTCCATACAAATAAAACAAATCATTTACTCTTTCCCAAAATCTCCTGTCACAAATCTATTCACTGATGTACGAATGTAGTTAAACTTTGTTCCATCCTGTTCCTTTCTGCTTGTCTTCAGCCACATTCCCATGCTGTTCCAATGCGTCACCTTTTCTATTTGGATTTGTAAAGCTCCTTTCACCTGAACCCTGTCCCTGTATCCTCTCTGTCAGTTTAAAGCCCTGTCTATAAACCTACTGACATGACTGGCCAGGACACTGGTCCCAGCAGGGTTCCAGTGAGACCATCCGAATGGATTATTGTTGTAAATCAGGTATGGCATGTGGGTGTCTCTGGCTGACCAGCCCATTCTTGCCCAGCCCTAGCTGCCCTTGAGCTGAGTAACTTGCTCGGCCATTTCAGAGGGTCATTGAGAGGCAAACACTTTGCTGTAGGTACGTCGTGCAGACCACGTGAGGATGGGCAGATGTCCTTCTCGAAAGGAGAAGTGTTTGGATCTATTGTACATCAGTAATGGTATTTGTGGATTGTCAATTACTATTTTCAAAATTATTTATTTCAAATTCCACCCTTTCAGCTGGTGGGGTTCAAACCTGCCTCTCCTGAACATTAGCTGAGGTTTTGGATACATGTTCTAGCAATAATACCATTAGGCCATCACTTCGTCTGCTCACAGGGTGCTTTTTGAGAGGCTCTATTGTCTCTCTAGTAGCTTTATTGCACTTGTGTGCTGTAGAATCTCTTTGGATTCTCATGAATCTTATCTGCCAACTGTATCTCATTCCCCCCATGTTGCTTTTCAGCTTATCCAGCGTCTCTGTTTCTGTCACACCCTCCAGTATCAGTAACATCTTCGTCAATCTTCGTTCCATTTGCAGTTTCGGAAAATGCTTCCTAAAGCAGGAGGATCAGAATTCTACCCAGTACTCCAACTGGAGACCCAGCAATGTCTTGTACAGCCGTATCATGATGTACCAACCCATGTCCTCAATGCTCTGACCCATGAGGGCTAGTCTGCCTAATCCGCTTTCACCTCCCTGTCCACCTGTGATGTCACTTCCAAGGAACAATGTAACAGCACCCCTTGGTCTATCTCTGTTCGACAACACTATCCAGATCCCAACTATTAACTATGTTAGTCCTCCCTGGTTTATCTTAACAAAACACAACACCTGAATTCAACTCCCATCTTTCATTTCTTGGCTCAGTTGATTAAGATCACCTTTGATAACTGTATTCACTGCCAACTATAACATGTATTTTACTATCCACAAACCTACAAACACTAATTCATATATTCTCGATTATGTCAATAATACACATGTGTGGACCCTGCACCGATCCTTATGGCACACCGCTGGTCAGAGGCCCCCAGTCTGCACAACAACCCTCTCCCACTACCCACTGTCTCCTACTGTCAAGCCCATTTTGTGTTTGTTTGACTTCCTCTCCCTGATCCCATGTGATCTAATCTTACTAACCAGTGCACCACGCTAAATCCTGTCGAAGGCCTTGCTGAAGTCAGGATACACAACGTCTACTGCTCTGCCTGCATCCATCTCCTTGGTCACATCTTCAACAAACTCTATCAAGTTTGAGAAACACTCCTTTGTACGCACAAAGCGGTGCTGACTATCCCTAGTCAATCGTTGCCTTTCCAAATGTATCTAACACCTGTCCCGCAGAATTGCTTCCAACAACATTGGCACCACTGACATCAGGCTAGTTGGTGTTTATGTCCCTAGCTTTCCCTCGGATCCTTTCCTAAATGCTGGTACAACATTAGCCACCATCCAGGCTCCCGTCTCACCACCCGTGGCTGTCAGTGATAGAAATATCTTTGTAAGTTTCTTCCCTAACTTACCCCAATGTCCTGGGATGTACTTGATTAGTTCCCAGGGAGTTGTCTAATTTTAATGCATTTAAAAACCCTTAGCACCTCCTGTTCTCCAATGTGGACTCTTTTGAATACATCACTGTTTATTTCCTTGCTTCCCCTTCCTTGTTTTCCACAGTAAGTTCTGACGTGAACTTTATGTTTCAGGTCTCACCCATTTCCTGTGGGTTCACACATGAATGGCTTCATTCATCTTTAAGGGGTCACATTCTGTCCCGAGTTAATCTTCTGTTGTTAATATACTTGTAGAATCTCTTTGGATTTACAAGAAACTTCTCTGCCAATGCTCTGTCAGTTCCCCTTTAGGCCCACATGGTTTCCCTCTACACCCACAATGTTCTTCAAGGGATTGACTTAATCCAGCTGGCTATATAGGACATGTGCCCCCTTTTGTCTTGACCAGAGCCTCAATATCCCAAGCCATCCAGTGTTTCTCACTTGTGTCAGGAATATGCTGGCCCAGAAATCTTAATTTATCTCTCTTTTGAAAGAATCCCACTTGCCCAACGTCCCTTTATCTGCAAATAGCCTTCACGAATCAACTTTTGGACAGTCTTGTCTAATACCTTCTAGATTGCTGGCAAGTCCAGTTTTGATCTTTAACTTGTGGACCAGGCCTGTCCTTTTCCATTGCTATTTTCAAACTAATAGAATTGTGGTGACTTTGCAAAAGTGCTCCCCCACAAACTCTTCAGCCCCTTTCTCTACCTTGTTTCCCAAGGGGAGGTCAGGTTTTATCCCTTTCTCCAGTCAGGCCAGTTACATACTGATTAAGTCAGTTTTCTTGAACACACTGAACAAATCCCTCCCATCCAACCTATGAACAGTCCCAATCTAGGTTTGGAAAGTTAAAATCCCCCACCATTACAACCCATCCTTCTTACAGATATCTGAGATCTCTGACATATTTGCTGCTCAATTTCCCGCTGACTACTGCAGGCCTGTAGTACAGTCATATCAAACTGATTATTCATTCTTATTTCTCAGTTCCATTACAGCTTCAGTGGGCGATCCCCAGGAATATCCTCTGTCAGTGTTGCAGTGATGTTTTCACTGATCAAAAACTCCACTCCCCCTACTCTCTTGCCTCCCCATCTATCCTTCCTGTTGAATCTGTCCTTTGGAACAATGATCTGCGAGTCCTGTCCCTCCCTCAGCTGTGTTTCTGTAATTCCTGTCATTTCCCAGTCCCATGTTCCCATCCATGCCGTGTGTTCATCTGCCTTACCTGTCAGGCAGTTTACATCAAAGTAAATGCAGTTTAATTGATGAGTATTCCCTCATTGCCTGCTGTGCTCTTGCCTGGTTATCAATTGAAATTACTTTGTTGAAATTCTGTCCCAGTCTCAACCTTCAGACTGCAGCCGGAGACTGTCCCCCTCACTGTAGACAACACCCTCATCTTTCCTGTCTTTTGTAATCCTGATAATGATACCTTCTGCTTTCACTTCCAAGTGATTAATGCTCATAAGGAACAGCAATGGCTCCTGCACAGATCCCTGTGGTACACCCGCTGGGCAAAGGCTTTCAATCGCAAAACCAACCCTCCACCAATTGTGGATCCAATTTGCCAACATGCCTGCGATCCCATTGGATCTTCCCTTTTGGACCAGCCTTCCTTGTGGGACCTTGTCGAAGGCCTTCATGAACTCCATGGTACCCACATCATCTGCACTGCCCTCATCAATATTTTCAGACACCATTTCATCAGACAAGATCTTCCAGTATCAAATCCATGCTGACTATCCCTAATCAATCCCTACCTTTCCAGTTATTAATTCAAACTGTCCCTCAGAATTGGGACATTGGCATCTCTTCTTGGGTAGAGGTGACCTGTACCAGTTGGATGAGTGGCACTGGATGCAGAGGGGCACCAGCATCCCAGGGAGGAGATTTGCTTGTATTACCTGGCAGAATTTAAACTATTTTGGCAGGGAGTTGAGACTCTGAATAAGACAGGGGCCATCAACTAGTCAGGAGAAAATATATCAGCCATCGAGAGCAAGTTTCCTATCCAGGATATCCGGGGCACAGAATAGGGAGGGAAAAGACGTTTGGTTTTCAGGGAAGTAATTTCAACGCACGAAGCCTGACTGGTAAGGCAGACAAGTTCAGACCATGGATTGGCTGTGGGGACTGGGATATTATAGCCATAACAGAAACATGGCTGAGGGAAGGGCAGGACTGGCAGCTCAGTTTCCCAGGATACAGAAGCTACAGGCGTGACAGAAGGGCAAGTAAGTGAGGAGGGGGAGTTGTCCCTTTGATTAGGGAGGACAGAACAACAGTGCTGAGAGACAGTATTGTTAAGCAGTGATTAAATGAAGCCATATTTTTAAAAGTTAGAAACAAAATGTCTGCAGGAATGATGTTCGAGACGCCCAAATAGCCAGTGGGTACGAGAAGAGAAAATATGTAGTGAGATTGCAGGTACCTATATAAATAATAGAGTAGTATTGGTTGGAGATTTTAACTTCCCATGGATTGACTGGGTCACCCAGATTGTAAAAGGACCGTATGGGGTGGAATTTGTCACATACGTCTAAGGAAGTTTCCTAAACCAAGATGTAGAGGGCTCCATGCTACTCAGACGGATGCAACACTGGACCTCCGCTCAGAAACCAAGGTTGGGCAAGTGACTGAAGTATCAGTCAGAGAGCACTTTGTGTCCAGTGACCACAACTGTCTTCGTTTTAACATAGTTATGGAAAAAGATCAGATAGGTCCACAGATTCAGGTCTTAAACTGGAACAGGGTCAAAATTGGGGCCATTCAGAAGGATCGAGCAAGGGTTGATTGGGTGAAGGTAAAAATCACACAACACCAGGTTAACATCCAGCTGTTTACACAGGAACCTTGATTATCTGAACGAGAAGAGTGGGCAACAGTACATTCAGATAATTGGTTATTCGATTAATCGATTCCATGTTGTTTCTCGAGGGCTCGGAGTTTTCGGTAATGCCTAGTCCCCATTGAGGTGACAAGGCAGCAGCAAACCATGCGTGAGGCCTCACGCCCCATCAGCCACCAAAAACCCCCCACTGCTCACCCCCAAACTCTTCCAGCACCGCCCCCCACCCCTCAACATCGCCCCCACCCGTTCCCAAACCCATCCAACACCACCCTCCGCCCACCTCCAACAGATAACCCCGCCCGCCCCAAACTCATCCAACACCACCCTCCGCCCGCCTCCAACAGAGCACCCCGCCCGTCTCCAAATCCATCCAACACCACCCTCCACCCGCCTCCAACAGATCATTCTGCCCGCTCCAAACCCATCCAACATCACCCTCCGCTCGCCTCCTACAGAGCACCCCGCCCGCCCCCAAACCCATCCAACATCACCCTTCACCTGCCCCCAACAGATCACCCTGCCCGTCCCCAAATCCATCCAATGCCACCCTCCAACCGCCTCCAACAGAGCACCCCACCCTCCCCAAATCCATCCAACACCACCCTCCGATCGCCTCCAACAGATCATTCCGCCCATCCCAAACCCATCCAACATCACCCTTCACCCGCCTCCAACAGAGTACCCCGCCCACCCTGAAATCCATCTGTCATCACCCTCCGCCCACCTCCAACGGAGCACCCATCCCGTCTAAAAATAGATCCAACATCACCCTCCACCCAACTCCAACAGAGCACCCCGCCCGTCCCCAAATCCATCCAACATCACCCTCTGCCCGCCTCCAACAGATCATTCCGCCCGTCCCCAAACCCATCCAACATCACCCTCCGCCCAACTCCAACAGAGCACCCCGCCCACCTCCAAACCCATCCAGCATCACCCTCCGCTCGCCTCCAACAGAGTACCCTGCCCGCCCCCAAACCCATCCAGCATCACCCTCCGCCCGCTTCCAACAGAGCACCCCGCCTGCCTCCAAACCCATCTAACATCACTCTCAGCTCCCCCAAACTTGTCAAACACTGCCCCTGACACCTCCAAAAGTGCCCCCCCACCCAGCCCCAAACCTGTCCAACATTACACCCCCCGCCCGCTGCACACACCATTTGCGCCCATACCCCCAGCTGCCCCGCCCCCCTGTGTGCCCCTGCCCCCATCATCTCCTCCCCCTCCTGGGCAGCTAGAGCGGACAGCAACAGTAAGACAGCTACTGCCTTTGGCGGGTAAGTCTCCAAACAGCGCACGCGCTCATGCACACATACACGCACGCGCACATGCACGCATACACGCACGCGCTCATGCACACATATACGCACGTGCACATGCACACATAGCCACACACACAACTTTTCCTTCAACATTTTGAAAAGTTCCACGTCTGCTTTGTGCAGGATAATGTTCGACAGAATATCTGGAGAAGGGGGATTTAGGATTTACCCCTATGTAGAACTCCAGTCTAAGTTTGGAGAGTCAGAGATGGTAGGAGGTCAGTCATTTGGAGATGGTACCTGGGCTCAATGTCCAGGACTGTTCTCGGCAGTATTTCAGTAAGCCGAGATCTGTTTTAATCAGTGTGAACAAAAAAAAAACACAGTCAGGGTTGAAACAGCTCTTTGATGTAATGTTTCTATCGGGACCTCGAGATCTCCTTTGGATAATCCGATATTTGGATAATTGATATTTCAATAATCAAGGACCCTCTGTGTTTGGAAGCGCTGGTAATCATTCTAAAAGATGAAAGACCTCATCAAAACTTGTTTAATATTTCATTCCATGACACTGCCATCCTGTTGCTGTAAATTCTGTCCCTTATGACTGTGCTCCACAACCACCTGATGAAGAAAGCCACTGCTTCTAAATAGACCTAGTGCACTTGTAAGCTGGTCTTGTGTGATTTTTAACTTTGCCCATCCCAGTCCAACACCGGCACGTCCAATTCATGGGTCAGTCTGTTTGATGGAAAAGGAATAACTGGGAAATGGGAGGCTTTTAAAAGTGTGATATCAAGAATCCAGTATGTCCCTGTTAGTGTGAAGGGAAAATCGCCTCCAACCCTTCCCACTTTGACCATTCTGGAGATGGTTACTAATGCTCCCTTATCTGTGAAACTGTGTACAAACAAAATTACTGCCCTTCTGGTAAATCTGTCAGACACCACACCCTTCATATCTAGCTCACCTGCAGAGCCTAAACCTTCCTGTATCTATAAACATCTTCGGCCATGACTACCCTCCATATCTCTGATTCCTCCTCCAGCCAATACAACCCACTTTATAACTGTAATCTGCTCGATTCGCCTAAAACATTTCTACCTGTGTAAACCGCTCCATCCAATCAACATGCTTATCCCTGTCAACTAGCCCATCCCTCCCAACCTTTCCATCTCTCTGAACTCCTGCAGGCCCTACAGCTCTCCGCTGTTCTCTCCTATGGCTCTATGGTCCTCCCACCCTGTGAAACCACCTCCAATTCCGACACCCATCCCAGTCTGTGTCATCTGCTTCAGATCAGGCCATTAGTGTTTCTGTTACCTCTGGCACTCTGAGAAAACCTTCCTTATTGTGTCTATTCATTCACATCTCATCCCGTTCAGCTTCGTGAAACCTCTTCCTGCCATTGTAACCCTCCCTATTTGGAACACAGAACAGTACAGCACAGTTTCTCCTGTAACTACATCTTTCTGGTGACCAAACCTTGCTGATACTTTGACAATTCCAAAAAAAAACTGAAATTGACTTTTTCCTAGAATTTCCCGTCTGAGCCTAATTCACTGTCCCTTCCTGTTCCTTGCTGCTTGTTTTCAGTCACATTCCCACGCTGTTCTGATGCGTCACATTTTCTCTGTGGATTTGGAAAGCTCCTTTCACCTGAAGCCTGTCCCTGCATCCTCTCTGTCAGTTTAAAGCACTGTCCATAAACCCACCGAAATGTTTGGCCAGGACACCTCTCCCAGCAGGGTTGTTTTTAATTCACTCATGAGACGTTACTGTCTCTGGCTGGCCAGCATTTCATGCCCACCCCCCAAGCTGCCCTTTAGCTGAGTGGCTTCCCGATCATTCCAGTGGGAAGTTGAGAGTCAACATCCTTGCTCTCGGGCTGGATTCATATGTAGGCCAGACCGGCAGTCCATAACAGATTTCCTTACTTAAAGGGTATTAAGTAAGTTAGATGGGTATCCCTGCTACCGGCATTAAATTCTGGATGAGTAGTCGAGTGAGAGTAACACGAGGCCATTGCCTAACCCACTGATTGCTCCCTTATCCCTGAGTACTGCTCCCAGTGCACCTTCTTCCTGACCGTGATTTGATCCTGATACCTTCCAGCACTCTGGTGCTATCATTCAGTATCTCTCCATGTGGTATCTGTCACTGTGAGGGTCTAATTGCTGCCCGTGGCTGCTCCTTTTGCAGTTATTCCAGATCCTGAGCCAACAGTATTCTCCACGCCAGGGAGACGCAGCAGCACAGGCCAGGAATGGAGACTGGGATTTTCCACATCTCTGTGGGATTCAGTGCCATTCTCCATGTGTAACCGTCACTGTATCAGTCTAATGTCGCATTCTGTCTCTCTGTCTCCTGTAGGTACTCAGGATGCTCCTGACTCAGCAGAATTCCCAATTCCAGTTTCGTTCATCACGACATTGAAGACAATCGGTCAGCCAGAGAGGTGGAGAGAGACATATGGAGCCTTCAGTAAATCCTGCAGATCTGTAAGGTCACTCACAGTGAACAGAACAGAGTGTATTTAAGGGATTGAACTTTGGTCTAGAAGACATGACATAGATACAGTGTTGAAGAACGAACACAGTGCATGATGGTCCCAGGCTCAAACACCGCCCCCCCCCCCCCTTGTTAATTTTTAACTCTGCTGTACTGAGCCTTCCTATGTCGATCCAGGCATGTGCTGTCTTAGTGAGGATCAGTACAACAGAGGGGAAAGCAGGCCTCCTTAAGGAGATGGTGTTGAAACCTGGGATCTTTCTGTTCTATATTCCCTCCTCACGCTGTCTCTTGTGATGTGATAGAGTCATACAGCAAGGTGACATACCTTTCGGTCCAACTTGTTTGTGCCAATGTCTTGAATGCTTGTAATTCCCAGAATTTTCCCTATTTCTGTAACCTCCATCACTCCCATATTTCCGCTGTATATTTGAAACCTACTCCAATGCTGACAACTCTCCCATGTGTAAATTGTTCCAATGTCGATAACATGCCAATCTCAATAATCTCATCCTGCACCCAGTACAATAATTCCTCTTTCTGTAGTTTTGCACAATACTTACAGTGCCCCCATCTCTGTAAAATCATCCAGCCTGGACCATAATACCCACGTGTGTTCCTTCCTCAAGCCCCAAGAGAACATGATATAACTGTAACCTTCTGCAGTTCTGATCACACTCCTGAATCCTGGCCTAGAGCACCACACGACCTCAGTAACCTTCTCCCATCCCTCCCAACTTCCTTATCTGAATAAACAGCTCCAGACATTTTTCAAGCCACAACAGCAGTCCACATCTCTGTTTCCTCGTCCATTCCTACAATCCTCCCAGCATCTCAAACACTCTCTATTTGCGTAATTCTGCAATTTGGGGCAGCACGAAGGCTCAGTGGTGAACAATAGTGCTTCACAGCACCAGAGACCTGGGTTCAACACCAGCCTCGGGTGACTATTGGTGTGGAGTTTGCGCGTTCTCCCCGTGTCTGCGTGGGTTTCCTCCGGGTGCTCTGGTTTCCTCCCACTGTCCAAAGATGTGCAGGTTAGGGGAATTGGCCATTCTAAATTGCCCATAGTGTTAGGTGCATTGTCGGACAGAAGCGGGTCTGGGTGGGTTACTCTTTGGACAGTTGGTGTGGACTTGTTTGGCCGAAGTACCTGTTCCCATGCTGTAGGGAATCTAATCTAAACTCTCCCTCTGCGTTCCATATTACTGTCCCTAAATCTATCCCTCTACCTATAAACAGCCCCAAACCCTTCACACCTCCAAGTCTCTGTGAACTCCCACAGCTCCAACATCCCTCTTTCACTGTTTAACCTTTTCCAGTCCTGAAACACTCAGCAAGTGTGGACATCCTACAACCATCCCTATCTGCGTAATCCTCTCAGGTCCCTGCAAAGCCCCCGATATGTGGAACCAACTCCAATGCTTGTGACTCTCCAGATCAGTTTCTACAAGACTTGTTATCTATGTAACATCCTCCTGTCGCTATCACCAGCCCTGTCAATGTAAGCTTCTCCAGTCTCCCCATCAATCCAATCATCTCCATAACCTTCTTCAGCTCTTACACCCCTATCTGTGTAAACGTTACACTCCCCTACAACCATCCCTAAAACAGAAACCTCCTCCAGTGTGTGCCATGTTCCCTATCTGTGTTAGTGTCTCCAGTAGCTATTGCTGTTCCTGTCTCTGTAAGCTCTGACAGATTGTCCAGCTTGCTGGTCCGTATACGTTCCAGAACCTCAGCATCCGACATCAACAAAAGTCTTCATTAACTGCAGCCTTTCATATCTCTGTTCGTTCCTCAATTCTATACAACTTCATAATCTCTGTAAATAGCACCATTCCATAAAATACTCCCCGTCTGATTACACTGCCCCAATCCAACACTGAGAAGTCTCCCTGTCCTTTCGATCAGCTGTAATCCGTTCAGATCTCCCTGTATCTTCCCTGATTCCATTGAATACGGTTCATCTCATATTGTAACTCCTCTGACTCATATGTTCCTCCCCATCTCTGTGGTATTCTTCAGTTACTGCAATTCTCATTCTTTATCTCCAGAGTTTCCAATCCCCCTGATCGATGTAAGGTCATTAATCCCTTACAGCATGTTTAACACCTGGAGCAGCCGTCAACTCCTCAATGCACCCTGTCCCTGTTACCTCCTCAAATATTACAGCTCACTGTCTTTGTAGTATCTTCCAGTATCTGCAACCCTGTTGATTTCTGTAACCCCCTCCAGAACAGCACTCCACATCTCTGTGTAACTGATGGGAATGCTGCAAACGTGCCCTCACAGTCCTCAATAACTCTCTGAACTCCTGCAGCCCTATAACCCTCAGTATCTCTGGCTCCTCCAATCCCTACACTTCTCCCTGGCTGTGTGAACTAATCCAACCTCTTCAACCCTCCCTATCTCACTCACTCCTGCAGCTCCAACTATTGTCTATGTCAGTGTAATTCCCGGCAGCAACAATCCTCCCAGTCTCAATAAACTGCAGCTCCAACTACCATCACAATCCGTATAATCTCCAGTCCATCCAATCCTCCCTTTCTCTATAACCTCCTGTAGCTCCAACTACTACTGTGTAATCTCTCGTCCCTATATTCCTCCCGATCTCTGTAACTCCTTCAGAACTGATAACCCTGTATCTCTCCTTGACGTCTTTCAGCCCTACAACCATCTGATCTCTAACCACCAATAGTGATCTCAAACCACCCAAACTCTGTAACGTCCTCCAGTCTCTACAACCCAGCTTTTCTCTGTTCACTTCTCTGGTGTCTGTATTCCCCTTTATCTCCGGTTACAGATCCTTGCTCAGTGAAACAATGTACTGAATCTGTAAGAAAACAAGAATCTTCGGTGTACCAATATATTTGCCTCATTTTCTAAATTTTAACGACTGCAAGTTCAAACTTCTCCAGCTCTTCTCATCAATGTCCCTCCATTTTGAAGACCAGCCTGGTGAACCTTCTCTCGGCTGCCTCCAATGCAAGGGCATTTTCCCTCTAGATAGGGGACCAAACCTGTTCACAGTATTCTCAGTGCGGCTGACAGGAGTCCTCTATATTTACTACAAGCCATCCCTATTTTTATTCTCCATTCCCTTTGAAATCAATGCCAGCATTCCATTTACCTTCTCTATATCCTGCTGGCCCTATACGCTACCTTTCTGAGATTTATACACAAGGATTCCCACGTTACTCCATAGCGTAGCTTTCTGCAGTTGATCTGAAACCAAGAGGTGGCAGCAATAATCACGAAAGTGCTGGAATGTTAAACGACATGCCAGAAATACTAACTGCACACTTAGAAACCTATGGAATAAACGCAGTCCATAAGACCATCATGTATAGGGATAGAATTAGGCCGTTCGGTCCATCAGGTCTATTCCACTATTCGATTATGTATGAATTGTTTCTCAACCCCATTCTCTCACTCCCTGTAAACCTTGATCTCCTTATTCATCCAGAATCTGCTTATCTCTGAGTAAGATACACTGAATCACTTAGCATCCACAGCCCCATGAGGCAGTGAGTTCCACAGATCCATTACCCTCTGGCTGAATAAATTTCTCCACTTCCCCATTCTGAAGGGTCATCCCTTCATTCAGAAGCTGTGCCCTTGGCCTCTGGTCTCTCCTGCTCGTTGAAACATCTTGCCCCCGTCCACTCCATCCAGGTCCCTCAGTATTCTGTAAGTTTGAATAAGATTCTTCCGCCGTCTCTGAAACTTCATCAAGTGCAGACCCAGAGACTTCACCTGCTCCTCATATGACATGAATTTCATCCCTGAAATCTTTCTTGGAAACCCATTTCTCGTCCCCCTTCACATCCTTTGTCCAGACTCTGAATAAATAACGTGTAGAGTGTAGTCCCAACATTGACCCCTGCGGAGCTCCCCCCATTACCAGTTCCCATCGTGAAAAAGACCCCTTTCATCACACTCTCTGCCTTGTGCCAATCAGACAAATCCTCTATCCATGTTCAGCATGTTGTTGTGACAGGGAAATTTCATTTCACACCCACTGCTGGATTTATTTTTCTGTCTGGCTGTAAACAGCAGAGTCTCACCATTACCTTCCCATCTGTAATTCCCTGGAGAAGGTGGTGGGGAGCTGCCTTCCTGACCCATTGCAGTCCTTTGGGTGTAGGGACAGACACAGTGCTGGGAGGATGGAGCGTGGCTTGGAGGGCACCTTGGAAATGCTGGTGTTCCGTGCACCCGGAGTTCCTTTCCTTCCAGGATATAGTTGTTCCGGGTTTGTGAAGTACTGTTGAAAGAGACTTCCTGAGTGATCTCAGTGCTACTTGTAGATATTTTATTCATTCATTCATGAAGATGAGCTTTGTTGGCTGAGCCAGCATTTGTTGTTGATTTGGAGTTGTCCCTGAGAAGGTGGTAGTGAGCTGCCTTCCTGAGCCACTGCATCAGCAGGTGGAACTGTTATTGTCTGTGTCCCCTCCAGCAGACGCTACAACACTCCTCACGTCTGCAACTGCACACAGACAATGCAGCTCTACCTTTTATATCTGACATCCTCCCCGACTTATAACTCTTGTAGTTCCTCACAATATCTCACCTCATCCATTCCCATCTGTGCCTGAGATCTCTAAAATTTCTTTATTCTTGTTTAAACTTCTGATCACCTCAACTCTATCCCTTTTTAAATTTGTAAACCCTTAAGCTTCTGTAACTCTCCACATGACTGTATTCAATGACAGCACAGGTTCCCTTCCTAAATCTCTATAATTACAATGGTTGCGAGTGCTAAATTGGCACTTTTCATCCTCCTTATCCATCTAAGAACTTCCAGCTCCTATAATCCCATATTTGGAATGCTCCCATTCTCTGCACCTCCTCATGTCCTTTTTAGATTACTTACAGTGTGGAAACAGGCCTTTCAACAAGTCCACACCGCCCCACCTAAGCGCAACCCACACCGTACCCCTACATTTATCCCTTATCTAACAATACGGGCAATTTCCCATGGCCAATTCACCTGACCTGCACATCTTTGGACTGTGGGAGGAAACCGGAGCACCCGGAGGAAACCCACGCAGACACAGGGAGAATGTGCAAACTCCACACAGTCAGTCACCGGAGGTGGGAATTGAACCTGGGTCTCTGGCGCTGTGAGGCAGCAGTGCTAACCACTGTGTCACCGTGCCGCCGTCCTGAGGGACCTTGAACATCACAAGTGCTCCAAAAGTTTATATTCCTCCCAGTTGCTGCAAGTCTTCTAACTCTGTAACATTCAACAGTCTCCAGTACCTTACACCACTTGCTGGCTGTCAATTTGCATTTGTTGAAGTCTACACATTTCTGTCAGCAGCTCAGAAAAAGCCTTTTAGACTCTACAAAGCACCGTCATGAACAAGCCACCATCTCTCTATTTCCTTTGCCTTCTTCAATGTCTGAAACTCTCACTGTATCTTCCAGCAAACTTCTTTAGTTGCTGCAGGTCTGCCTAGCTCCCCGGACAACCTGTTCCATCCCATACAGCTCGCTCAATCACGGTAACACCCTCTGCTCTGTCTAATCCTCCTCTTCCCCACTGTCTTCCAGGCACAACGGCGATCCTGTAATAGAGCAGTGCGGAATGGGGTGTTATAAACCTCAGCTGAGGCTTGAGGTTTATCATTACCTGGGAGTCACAAATGGAGGGAACCTGAGAGAGAGCAGCACAAACCGGGAGAATATACTTCCGCAACGAGGATCGAGGCCAACTGGGACTTGGAGTTGGAGAAACAGCAGAGCAGGAGGCTCGAAATCAGCACCCAATCACAGAGGGAGTGACCATGTGACAGAACAACTTGGAGCAGGAGCATGAGGCTAACTCGCACCTGGGAGTTACAGAGGCAGCAAAGTGGGAGGATATACATCAACACTGAGGATCAAGGTCTAATCATGCCTGGGAATCACATAGACAGTGACCCTGTGAGGGTGCAGAGTGGTGTGGGAGCTGGAGGATTACCCATCCGTGGGAGTCACAGAGACGGTGATCCTGTGTGGAAGCAGGGTGGAGTGGGAGCTGGAGGAATACACATACCTGGGAGTCACAGAGACTGTGACCCTGTGAGGGAGCAGGGTGGAGTAGGAGCTAGAGGATTACACATACCTGGGAATCACAGAGACTGTGACCCTGTGAGGGAGCAGAGTGGAGTGGGAGCTGGAAGATTACACATACCTGGGAGTCACAGGGACAACTTTTTGCTGCTTGGACCTGCCTGCACTCAGTTTGAAAGAAGTGCAAGAGCCGTCACAGAAAAATCTGCAAGTTCATTGGCTGATAAATACACCGGTATTAGCAACCGTCAGTTAATTGCTGTAAGTTAGCATTTTTTTTAACTTCTGAAATAAGGGTTGAGCACAGAAATAAGAGGGAGAAGTGAAATTGTGAGCCAATAATAAATTCAAAGTTTGGGAGAAGATTTGTAGCTCGGGTTCTCGTTGTTGTGGTTCTGTTTTAGGTAGATGAGAGTGTGACTGGAACGATGGTGCAGCAGGAAGGGCTTCAGCTTCCTGGGACATTGGGACTGGTTCTGTGCAAGGCAGCAACTGGACAAGCTGGATGGACTAACGTGACAGAACTGGGACTGAATTCATTGTGGGCTGTGTGGGAGGGATAGAAAATAGCTTGATGTAAGCTTAGGATCCAAAAAGGAATAGTAGAGGAGACTACCAGGATTCTCAAAATAATGGGAGATACAGTTGGTACTAATTTACAACAACAAGTTAATTAGTGGAAGATGGAGTAAGAAAGGAAGCCTTAATCTGAGGTACTCTGCATGAACATAAATACTCGGAATGTACGGAGTTCCAGATGTAGATTTATGTGTGGAAATCTGATGTACTGATCACCGAGAGCTGGCTCAAGGAATGGCAGGACTGTGTGTTAAATATTGCTGAGTATAAAGGATTCCAAAATGAGGGAAGGGAATGACTGAAGGTAGAAGTATTGGTTTAGATTAGCATTAGTTAAGGCGTCCAAGAGAAAGAAGGATCCGTCCAAGGACAGAATTTGGGTGGAGCTACAGAACAAGAAGTATGCAATTAAACTGTGAGGTAGGAACTAAAGAAATGATGGAGACAATAAATACGCAGGGTCATTTGAGAGCGATGACAATAATACAGATTTGTTATACTGAGAAAATTAATGTTTCCAGATATAGACAGGAATACTGGTGGTGAAGGTTCACGAGGGTCAAGTGTTCCTGGATTACATGGAGGAGAGCTGACTGCAGGAGTATGTATTCAACCCAAGAGAGGATGTACTATTGGATCTGGTCCTTGGGAAAGAGGTGGGGCAAGTGGATCCAGTGTCAGTAGGGGATGGTTTTGGGGCGCAGCAATCATTTTATTGTAAAGTTCAGGATAGTGGTAGCGAATGAAATGCAATAACTGAGAGTGAGAAACATTCGTTGACTGACAGCAGTCTTCAATGGGGTAAGAATGAAGCTGGGAACCTTTCAACAAGCCCAGTGAAATGGTAGCTTTAAATAGTGTGAACCAGATCAGATGGAAATGGGGCTGTAGTGTGACCACGACAGACCTGGATAATCAAAGATTTTCCCCATTTCTACCGGAAGGATAAACAGGCCAACACAGTGAAGTAGCATTGTGTATAAAGGATGGGATCAGTATTATTGTGATGCTCATCAATTTACACACTGCTCCTCCTGGCCCTAACCCCTCATCCCTACGTATTAATCCTATCAGATATTGGTCACCTTTGCAAACTTCAGAAAATACCACAGTATAGAGGAGATACCTCTGTCCACTGTCTGCGTTGGACAAGATGTAACGTTGTTTTTTTAAAGCCCAAGTTCTGTCTCCCCAGACAGTGTAGGACTTCAGCTGCAGATCCCGACACCTTTTTAAAATGGTTTGAGAGTTTCTGCCTCTACTCCGCTTCCATGTGTGACTCCCAGATCCCGACCATACTCTGGGTGAAATCACAACTTTCCTCATCATGTCTCTACTATTTCAACCACATACATTAAGTATTCGCCACAGGTAACTGAGCTCTCCAACAGGAACAAGATATTCTCTCCCTTTCTATCCAGACTCCTGACATTACGTGCACCCCAATCAAATCTCCTCTCAGGATCCTCCATTCCAATCTTTCCCCATAACTGCACTTCCACTGTCACAGGGTAACGGATCTCCTCTATTCCCTTTCCAGTCCAGTCTACTTCATTTACCTGCCCACACTGACCATACTCTCATTTATTGTGTATTCCTCTTTCTTGCTGATGTCCCCAAATGCCTTGCCTTGCACTTCTCTGGGTTGTTTACTCCATTCCCCTGGATCCTATAGTTTCTGTTTTTAAACAGTCTGCCATGGGATCTCTCGTCAAATCCAAGAAATTCACATGCAGTTACAGGTTAGTGCCTCAAACCGACACAGTCAGATTAATTACACACGATCTTCCTTGAACAAATCCAGACCGACTGTCCTGGAGTCCCTGGGACTTCCTCAGTGACCGATTATCCACTGTCGCAGAATTCCAGCCGCGACTTATTCAGTCTGTCCCTTGCTCTACATTAAACAAAGTTGCGGTATTAGCCATTCTCCTGTCCTCTGGCATCATCCCTGCATCCAGTGAGGATTGGATAATGAAGGTAACTATAAGGCTGGGAATTTCCTCGGCTCCTTTTAACAGTCTGGAACATTGTGTTGCCTCTTTCTAAGGATTTGAATCTCCTGTATGTTTGTCTGCTCCAAGTTTGTTGCTCCCAATATTTCATCCCTATTTTGATCCAGACAGACAAAGGCCTAACCCATCTTATGATTTGGTCAAGTCTCATTTTAATTTGGTTTTATGGAGGGTTTCTCTCCACAAGGTGAAGTGCATTTTCTCATGATACCATCCCCAATCTGCCTCATTAACTACCCTCCCTGCCCGCGTGGTCTTCCTCTCATCTGACACTAATGCGATGATTTTTACCCTTTGTCACAACAGCTGCCCTCTGCCTGGATATCCCAGAATGCACCGGCCTCCCTGTTTCTCAGAGCCATCTTTAAAAAGTCATTTTACTCTTGGATTGTGAATCTGAAACTGTCCTGGACATGGCAGAGGGGGTAAAACTGGGGACCCACTTTGTGGCCAAGCCCTGAGTTTCTGGTGGATGGCATGATGCAGGACAGGGACATTATCTTCCTAAAGGGCTGGCAGGGGAAGCTATGACACCAGACCCTGCCAGCTTCGTTCGAGGCTGACCCCTCGGTCAGTGAGATAGCAACCTTCTGGGTGAATACCCAGCAGTATAGGAAGGAGGTCAGTGACCTTCTCCACTCCACCAGGGTAAGTGCCAACATCTGAAATTTGTGACCTCACCCTCACTCTCTCTCTGTTACTGCACCCACCTCCCACCAAGGCTCATTTTCTCCCACCGTCAGTGAATGCAGCACCTTCTCTCAGTCTCTCCGTAATCTCTTCTCTACCCCTCTGCCCAGCTCTGCCTGGTGTCTGTGCTGCCAACTCCCTCACTCAGAACACCTCGACACCTTCCCCCCAGCTGTGCCAGCACTAACGGCTGTACCAACCACTTCCACTTCCCTAATCCTACTTGGTAATTCTCACATTCCAGAAGGAACCATCCCACACTAGGGCACAAAGAGCGAAGAGGAATGTGGGGCAGCCTAACATTCATCTCCTCACCCCCTCACAGGGGAAGGACCCTGACCCTAACAACCACGAGAGGCTGACAGACCGTGTCCGAGCTCCCGGACTGGGATCTGAGACTCCCTTTGACTCACTGCTGCGCACCGTAACTGACCGTGTCCAAGCTCCCAGACTGGGATCTGAGACTCCCCCTGACTCACTGTGCTGGGCACCGTGACTGACCGTGTCCAAGCTCGCTGACTGGGATCTGAGACTCCCCCTGACTCACTGTGCTGGGCACCGTGACTGACCGTGTCCAAGCTCGCTGACTGGGATCTGAGACTCCCCCTGACTCACTGTGCTGGGCACCGTGACTGACCGTGTCCAAGCTCCCGGACTGGGATCTGAGACTCCCCCTGACTCACTGTGCTGGGCACCGTGACTGACTGTGGACAATGATATCAAGCTTCCTGGGTTTGTGTCTCTGCGAAACACCAAGACAACACAACAGATGGGTGAGCCTGGTCGATGTAGCTGAGGAGAAACGCTGCTATAGGCAGGGTAAGGCAAGGCAATAATTCTGTGAGCATTCAAGTCAGTTCAAAGTGAGTGTGTACAAACATGGATTGAGCAACCCAGAGAGACAGCCCATGAGCTGGGTGGGTGTCCCTGAGCACAGTGTCCTTGCAGCAGGATTGTGTGCGGACAAACACGGAGTGAGCAGCCCAAAGGGACAGCCCATGAGCTGGCTGTGTGTCCCTGAGCACAGTGTCCTTGTAGCAGCATTGTAATGAGAGTTGTCAGTGCACCATGAGCTGCAGCATTGAAGTGCAGAAGTGTACTGTCAGTGGGTTGGAGATGTGCTGGGATGGCATGGTGAAGCTGGCATGTGTCAGATGTCAGCATTGGTGGGTGTGGAGTACATGCAGCTTCTGTTCATGCAGTTTCCCCTGAGACGTTGGTGTCCAAGACAGAAGTCTGCAGGAGCGAGGGTCAAGGTGGCTGCACCAGGTACTAGCTCTGACATTCATGTCAAATTCTCAATATTCAGTTTACCCACATTGGGAAACGATCTGAAGCTGCAAGATGATGAGAGGAGGGATCCACAATAATGTGGCTGTTGATCATCAGTAATCATTCAATGAGCATTTCGCCACTCCCGCGCTCAAATCTAGTCTTAAAGAACAGTCCAGCACAGGAACAGGCCCTTCAGCCCAGCACTGACACAGGATGACCTTCTAAAGTTAAAACAAAAGTTTTTGCTCCAATACCTTCTATGTCATTCTATTCCCTACTTACTCATACTTGTGCCAAGATCCCTCTGAAACCTTGCTATATTGGCTTCTTCCCCTCTATCAGTGCATTTCAGGCACTTTCACATTCTGTCTGGAACAGCAGAACAAAAACCTTACCGATCACATCTCCTGAACTTTCTCCCTTTTACCTAAAACCTACGGTCCTCAGTAATTGATATTTGTACTCTGGGTGGGGGATGGGGGAGGGGTGGTGGGGGAAAGCCTCTAGCTGTCCTTCTATCTATGCCTCTGATAATTTTGTAAATATCTATCGGGTAGCCCCATAGCCCCTATGCCCAGGTGCAAATAAACCATGTGTGTTCAATTTCTCCTTCTGGCTAATACCCTCCAAACAAGACAATATGCTGGTAAAACTTTTCCGTACCCTCTCCAACACTTCAGCGTCGTGTGGCAACCAGTACTGAGCACATAATTCTAAATGTAACTCGAACTAAGTTTCTCTACAGCTGCAGTATGACCTGCTAATGTTCATACTGCATGCTCAGATGCCTGTCTGCAAGTTTGCCATCAGTCTTCTTGATCACCCTATCCACCCGTGTTACCACTTTCAGGGAACTGTGGAGCTGTAAACCAAGATCCTTCGGATGTTGATGCAATCAATAGTTTTTCCATCCACTTTATTCTTCTCTCCTGCATTTGACCTTCTAAAACGCATCACGTCGCAACTGTCCAGATAAAGTTACATCAGTGTTTTCTCTTTCCAAGTCTGCAGCTGACCTACATCCTGCTGTATTATCTGGCAATCATCCTCACAATCTGCAACTTCACCAATCTATTTACAGATATCCAGTCACAAAAACACTGTTCCACCACTACTCTGTCTTCTATGACCAAACAGTACTCTATCAATCTTACTAACTGACCACGGATCCCATTTCACTTCACCTTCTGTATGAGCCTGCCATAAGGAACCATATCAAAGAACTTGCTAAAGTCCAATTGGCCAACATTCAGCCCCATGCCCTCATCAATGAATTTTGTCACTTCCTCAAAACATTCAATAAGTTTGTGAGACATGATCCTCCCCACGCAACTGTGTTGCCCGTTGCTAGTAAGTCCATACTAGAGTACTGTTGGAGCTGCACTGATTCAGACAATTAATTATTCCATCACATTCCTGACTTGAACCTTGCAGAGTAGATTAGATTCCCTACAGTGTGGAAACAGGCCCTTTGGCCTAACCAGTCCACATCAACCCTGTGAAGAGCAACCCACACACACCCAATTCCCTCTGACTAAAACACTTAAAGAATTAGCATGGCCAATTCACCTAGCCTGCGGGAGGAAACCCATGCAGACACGGGAGGAATGTGCAAACTCCACACAGACGGTCGCCCGAGGCCGGAATCGAACCCAGGATCTTGGCACTGTGAGCCACTAAGCCACTCTTGATGGTAACCGTAGAGTGGGACGTATGATGGGCCGTGATGGTTACTATACAGTGGGAGGTATGTCGGGCCGTGATGGTTACTGTACAGTGGGAGGTATGTCGGGCCGTGATGGTTACTGTACAGTGGGAGGTATGTCGGGGTGTGATGGTTACTATACAGTGGGAGGTATGTCGGGCCGTGATGGTTACTGTACAGTGGGAGGTCTGTCTGTCTGTGAGGTTGAAGAGTGAATGAGCTGCACAGAGTATGATTCAGCTGCTGCCGATGGCCCTCTGCACCTCATGGCTGCATCATCATTAATTATTCAATCTGTTTACAGTCTGTCCCATTCAGTACTCAATGGGCTACATATCATAGTGAGGAGGGTCTGCAAAATGTGAAGGTAGCCCTTGCTCCCCATTGTGGAGTAACCATTCTTAGTGATATTTGAAATGGAGAGGTGTATCCGCAGCAGGCAGATCGGTGACGATGTGGTCAATTATATGTTTCCCTTTTATTGATTCCACCATAACCTGCCACAGAGCAGTCTAGCAGCCACAGGATTCAGCATCAATGTTGAGCACTATCATTAGATTGGATTCCATACAGTATGGGAACTGGCCCTTCGGCCCAACCAGTCCACACTGACCCTCTGAAGAGCAACACACTCCTCTGACTAATGCATGAACACTTTGGGCAGTTTACCATGACCAATTCACCAGAGCTGCACATCTTTGGACTGTGGGAGGAAACCCACGCAGACACAGGGAGAATGTGCAAACTCCACACAGGCAGTTGCCCGAGGCTGGAATCAAAGCTGGGACCCTGGTGCTATAAGGCAGCAGTGCTAACCACTGAGCCACCATGCCACCCTATATTGACTATATACCAAGGAGCTGTCCCCCGCTGCCTGGTTGTGTCCTGTCAGTGGACCAGAACCTACCAGTGAGGGTGGTGATGTTGCCTGAGACATAGTCCTGTTCATAGAATCCTGCTTTACAGACAATATCTGACTATTGCTTGATTAGTTCATGGGAAATAGGTACCAGGTCACTTTCATATTTTCTGTAATGAAGAGTTAATATCACTTTATTTCTTGCATATTTTAAAATAAACCAAACATCATTATTTTTCAGTTGAGAACTGTTGAAGTGAACAATAATTGAATTACCAGAGCGCACAACTAACTATTACACAATTCGGTGACTGTAGTAAACAGCCGATTCGTGTTCAGATCAGTGAACACACCATCTTGCAGGCAGCAAAGCTGTTGGAAATGACTTTGAGGAAAAGCCTGAATTCAGACACAGTGTTATTGGGCCTCAGCACGACCTCCAACACACTGGCCATCTCCAAAATCTGTCCAGAGAGCTTCCAAACTGGAGCTGGGCAGTTACTCACACAATCCCTCACAATAGACTGGTTAGAGACATACCTGAACAACGGGGAGATGTGTGTGGGGCAGACTGGTCAATGGACTAGCACATGGCGCTAGTCCAGACACAGTTCAATATTTATAACAACGACCTGTAAACAGAATTGTCTTGCAAGTATATATCTTCTGTGTGCCACCTAAACTCTTTAATTCTGCACCTTGGACCTGATCCTGAATGAAGGTGTTATAAAGGTGATGGACTCCTGCAGCACATGGCATCTTACATTGAATCCCTCATAAACCATATCCAGTGTATGTTAGCCCCACAATGTCAGTATCCAAACAGAATTGTGCAGCTCCATTGATGGCCAGTGTGATCCCAGCCCAACGACCTTGCGTTTGACTTGAGCTGGTTATTTTTGTGTCAGTGTTTGCAGCTTTGTTCTCACCGTTAACAACCATTAAGTAAAATCTCTTTTCCTGAAGGTCCGATATCCTTTCATCATACCAACTTTTAGATTGTCCAATAAGCACAAAATTCAACCATTTATTCAATACACTGTTAGAACAACAATATGATGAAAACTCACAGTACGTAGCATTGAAATGATGAGTCTCATTGCCACACCCAAGACCAAATTGTTATTAATTACAAGGACTTTGAAAATATACAATTATTTTCCCTTGTATTAATATTGTTAACTAATAGTCGATTCTCCTGCTCCTCAGGTGCTGCCTGAACATCTGAGTTTTTCTTTCAGAACCACACTTTTTGACTCTTATCTCCAGCATCTGCAGTCCTCACTTTCTCCCTGCTAATATTCACTCATAATCATTTTCGTGGCAACAATATCACTGCGTGTTTAAACATGTTCCAGTCAAATATGAGTACGTTTTCAGTTGCTTCTGTCTATCTCAGAGGTCAGTGATGTGGGATGAGAATGCTAGTGTCTGTGGTGCTCAGTATGTAGGCCATGCCTCTGAGAGACTGTTAGATTGTTTCAAACAGCATATCCCTTCAGCTGTTCACAACAAGCAAGGTACTGCCTGGACCAAACAGCCTGAACTCACAAAACCCAGCATTGAACAGGTCTAGACAATTTTTTATGTTAATTTATTCATGAAATGTGATTGGAACGGCATTTATTGATAGATAGGGAACTTAAAACAGTAACACTGAAGGAACAGCAATATACTTCCCGATCAGGATGGTAGATGGCTTGGAACAGAAGCGAACATGGTGGAGGTCCCATGTATCTGCTTCCCTTGACCTTCTTGATGGTCGGGGGTTCAGAGGTACGTTGTAAGGAGCCGAGGTAAATTTCTGCAGAACACCGTGTAGATGGCGGGTATTGCTGCTACTGAGTGTCAGTGGATGGGGGGTGAAGCTGCACTCACCCAGGCAAATGGAAGTGTTTAATCACACACACATTCAACATGTGTCTTAGCAATAGGGGACAGGCTTTCAGAAATTTTGAAGTGAGTTATGCCTGCAGAATTTCTCGCCCCTGACACATTCGTGTAGCCAATATGCGTCACAAAGTGGCGCTGGAAAAGGAAAAACAGGTCAGGCAGCATCTGAGGTACAGGAGAGTCAATGTTTCAGCATAAGCCCTTCACAGAAATGGGTAATGAAATCATATGGTCAGTACAGTTCAGGTTAATGGTAATCGCCGCGATATTGCATTTTGTGTGTTCAGTTATGGTGGTGGCATTGAACGTTAGAGGACGTGGTTCAATTTTCCATTGGTAGAAGTAATCGTTGTCTGGCACATATGTAATGGAAATGGTATTGTCATATTTTCAGGCCATGTTCCATTTGGATAAGGACTGCTTCAGTATCTGAGTAAATCACGAATCGTGTTGAACGTTCCATAATCATTGGCAAACATCCCCACTTGTGATTTTTCAGTCATTTATGAAGCAGCTGAAAATTATTGGGCCTAGGGCAGAGAGCACTCTTATAGCTCACTGATCCTGTCCCTCTCTCTGTGTTAGGAAGCTTGCTTCTAGTTCCATCTTCTCCAGTTCGATCTTCCCCAGAGACGTCTAACAACATATCTAAATGGAATAAAATTACAATATCTAACCCAAGGAGCTGAGTGAGTACTTGGTTAGCTCAATCAGTTGGACGGCTAGTTTGTAATGCAGGTTAATACTAACACTGTGGGTTCAATGCTGCACTGACTGAGGTGACTGAAAAGGGCTGTCCTACCCAACATCTCCCTTACTTGAGGCATTATGACTGCCCAGTTAAACTACAGCCAGTCGTCTTTGTCTAACGAGAGAGCAACCCTATCATCCTGTAAGAGTATGCTACCTTATTTTCCATTTCTTATCTACGGGCTTACTCAAACATCAACACAGGGGAACTGCTGCGGAGCTGTCCTGGAGCTGAGATGGCTGCTCTCCTCCAACTCCAACCCCAACCATCTTCCTTTGTACCAGGTATAACTTCAGCCAGTGCAAACGATTCGTATTTGCTCCAGATTTGCCGTTAATCCTGGATACGACACTTGGTCAAATGCAGTTATGATGATGTTAAGTGCAGTCACTGTTGCCTCACCTCGAGAATTCAGCTGCGTGGTCTCTTGTTGTACATCGTGAAACCAAGGCTTAAATGAGCCCAAGGGTTGAGATCCCAAACTGAGCTTCAGTGAGCAGGTTGGTGCTGAGGAAGTGTTGCTTGATCCCACTGTAGGTGACATATTCCATCTCTTTATTAATGAAAGAGATGAGAGCAATGGGGCAGTCAATGATTGTCTGATGGAATGTCTGTGTGTGTACAGGACACACCCGGATAGTTTCCCACATTGACAGGTGGTTGCCAGTGCTGTATCCCAGCAGGAACAGTTTGCATTGAATGTTATCAGGGCCCACAGCCTTTGCATTCCCCATCCCTCCAGCCGTTTGGAATTACCACACACAGTGAATCGAATTATCTGAAGACTACCATCTGGAGGAGACTAAAATAGATCCTCCTATCAATACTTCTGTCTGAACATTGTTGTGGTCGTTTCAGCCTTAGATTTTCTATTGTTGTGTTGGGCTCTTCCATCATTGAGGAAGGTAATATGTGGGGATCCTCCTCCTCCAGTGAGTTGTTTGATTGATACCACCATTCAACCTGACTGCCTGTGACAGGATTGTGGAGATTAGGGAGATTAGGTCTGATTTGTTGATTAGATCTGTCTGTCACTAGCTGTTTATACTATTTGGTGAGTAAGTGGTCCTGTTTGGTAACGTCACCTCATTGTGAGGTGTAACTGGTGCTGCTCTTGGCCAGGCCTGCAGTATTCTTCATTGAACAAGGGTTTATCCCCTGGCTTGATGGTCAGGGTAAAGTTGACCATATGCCAAGCAGTGACAGTGAAAATTGTGCTGGAGTACTATTCTGCTGGTGTTGGTAATGACCCAAACCATCTCACCCAGGCCAGTGCTGAGTTCTGGATCTCTTCGAAATCTGTCCCGTTTAGCATGAGGATAGTATCTCTCACAGGTGCACTCACGCATGTACACGCACACATACCATACACCCCAACCCGCCCCCCCCACCACGCCACCCCCCCCCCCCCCCCCCCACACACACACACTATTCACAATGTCTCCAGAACTACTGTATGTGGTAGTCATTGTTCCCAATATGGACATCGATCAATGTCTCTGCAGCCGTGGTGAAGGTGAGGTCAAGTATATTTCTCCCTGTCAGTCATTCCCTCCCCACCTGGTGGAGACCCAGTCTCGCAGATATGTTCTTTTCGAAACGACCATCTCGATCAGGAATGCTGTTGCTGAGCACCTCTTGGTGGTGATTCTGAATAACCCACCCAGTATACATTCTCCAGCTCATTCACTCTGTCAGTGCGTCCTCCAAGTGTTCAATGCAGATGTACACTGATCCATCAGCTGAAGGAAGGGAGTCAGCAGGAGGTTTCCGTGTCTGTGTTTGATCTGACACGTGAGGCTTCGTCATGTCACATTGTTGCTTGAGGAGTCTGTAGGACGCCTCTCCCACATTTAACCCTAGCCCCCAGACGTTAGGAAGGAGGGATTTCCAGTGTCTGCAGGGCTTTTACTTTTCTGTCACTATCAATCGATGGGCCTTTTCTGTGCTGTATGACACTCAGTCTATAACTCTTGGGATTGGACAGTCCAAGGTCTCACTCCTTCATTTCCTCCCAGTGCCTTGTCTGTTCCACAGATTTCTAAAATATTTTCTCCATTTAAGACATTGTACAATTCAATTTATAAACTGTCTACGTGTATCTCTGTATCTTTCTCTGTCATCTCCTCCAGCCGCTACATCCATCTGTATCTCAGTAACCTTCCGTAGCACGACAACATTTATATCATACTATAGCCACAACTATCACTGTAAATTCCGCCAGCCCCTACACCCCTCCCTATCTATCTAAACTCCAGCTGCTTCACCTTTCCCCATATCCTGTGAATGTGTTCAAAAATATCTCACTAACCTGCTCGAGCATGCACAGGCCACATTTCTGTAATACCTCCAGTCTTGCTTTCCTATCTCTGTACCATTTGCAGCCTTGCTTTCCTCTTTCTCTGTAACATTTCCATCCTTTTTATCCTCTCTCTGTAACTTGTCCACCCTTTCTTTCCTACCTCTGTAACATCTCTAGCCTTGCTTTCCTCTCTCTATAACATCTACGCCTTACTTTCCTATCTCTGTAACATCTAGAACCTTGTTTTCCTCTCTGTAACATCTCCAGCCTTTCATTCATATCCCCGTAACATCTTCTGCCTTGCTTTCCTATCTATGTAACATCTTCGGACTTGCTTTCCTTCACACCTCAGTGAATTGGTTTTTACACACCTCGGTGAATTGGTTATATATTTGCTTCTGCATTTTCATCTTTCTGGGGCTCTTTAAAATATCCCCAGAAGTGTGTCTGTCATCTTTTGGACCCTAACCTCGACCCATAAAGCCTCATTTCAAGACACGTCCAAGGTATTGTCCCTCCTCACTGCAGTAACTGTTCCTTAATTAATAATGCAACACCACCTCCTCTTTAACACCCTCTCCTGTCCTGACTATAGTTCCATTGCAACAGAATATTGAGTTGTTAGCCCTGACCCCTCTCAAACACGTCTCTGTGATGGCAAAAAAGTTCCATGTCAACTCATGCCATTAACACAACAGTCTGTCGGATAATACTGCCAGTATTAATGTAAGCTGGAATATAACACCTGGAATACTCTGTGCCCCGGAGTTCCTCAATCATTCAGTATTTGTTATCAGGCTGCCCAAACCATGAACCAAAATTGTAACTCTGGGACTGAATCAATATTTGTTGAATTGTAATTTCTTTTTTTTTAAAATGTATTCATCAAGTGCAACTTTCCAGAACTGAGCAGTCAGCGACACATACATGTTTCATACATGATTTTTCATGGTTAATTCCCTGCTCAGTGTGCAGAGGGGACAGCCCTCAGTAATGGAGAAAGTGAGGACTGCAGTTCATGGAGATCAGAGTCGAAAAGTGTGGTGCTGGAAATGCACAGCAGGTCAGGCAGCATCCCAGGTGCAAGAGAGTAGACGGTTCAAGCATGAGCTCTGTATCAGGAAGGGATTGCTGCGTTCCTTTTTCTTTGATTCCTTGATTCGCAGGACGTTGGGAACCGTACTTACTCAGGAAGGCAGCACGGTATATAGCACTGAAATGGAAAGCATTCAATCAGTTGGTTGGACAGGGTGTAGACAAGTTGAGGGGAAATACAGAATGATTGAAGCACAAACATAAGGATAGATAAATCCCTTGGGCCAGATGGGGTATACACTAGGTTACTCCCGGAAGTGATGGAAGAATTACATAGAACATAGAACATAGAAGAATACAGCGCAGTACAGGCCCTTCGGCCCTCGATGTTGCGCCGATCCAAGCCCACCTAACCTACACTAGCTCACTATCCTCCATATGCCTATCCAATGTCCGTTTAAATGCCCATAAAGAGGGAGAGTCCATCACTGCTACTGGCAGGGCATTCCATAAACTCATGACTCGCTGAGTAAAGAATTTACCCCTAACATCTGTCCTATACCTACCACCCCTTAATTTAAAGCTATGCCCCCTCATAATAGCTGACTCCATACGTGGAAAAAGGTTCTTATGGTCAACACTTTCTAAACCCCTAATCATCTTATACACCTCTATCAAGTCATCCCTAAACCTTTTCTCCAATGAAAACAGCCCCAAGTGCCTCAGCCTTTCCTCATATGATCTTCCTAACATATCAGGCAACATACTGGTAAACCTCTTCTGCACCCGTTCCAGTGCCTCCACATCCTTCCTATAGTATGGCGACCAAAACTGCACACAATACTCCAGAAGCGGCCGCACCAGAGTCTTATACAACTGCAACATGACCTCAGGACTCCAGAAATCAAATCCTCTAACAATAAAAGCCAGTACGCCATATTCCTTCTTCACAGCACTATTTACCTGGGTGGCAACTTTCAGAGATCTCTGTACATGGACACCAAGATCCCTCTGCTCATCCACACTACCAAGTATCCGACCATTAGCCCAGTACCCCATCTTTTTGTTACTCTTACCAAAGTGAATCACCTCACCTTTACCTACATTGAACTCCATTTGCCACCTTTCTGACCAGCTCTGCAGCTTATCTATATCCCGCTGTAACCTGACACATCCTTCCTCACTGTCAACAACTCCACCGACTTTCGTATCATCCGTAAACTTGTTCACCCAACCTTCTAGCCCCTCCTCCAGGTCATTTATAAAAATGTCAAACAGCAATGGTCCCAAAACAGATCCTTGCGGAACACCGCTAGTAACTGCACTCCAAGATGAACCTTTACCATCAACTACTACCCTCTGTCTCCTTCCAGCCAGTCAATTCCTAATCCAAACCTCCAATTCACCCTCAATGCCATACCTCCGTATTTTTTGCAGTAGCCTACCATGGGGAACCTTATCGAACGCCTTACTAAAATCCATATACACCACATCTACCGCTTTCCCCTCGCCCACCTCCTTAGTCACCTTGTCAAATAATTGAATAAGGTTTGTGAGGCACGACCTGCCCTTCACAAAACCATGCTGACTATCCCTGATCACATTATTCCTTTCCAGATGTTCATAAATCCTATCCCTTACAATTCTCTCGAAGACTTTGCCCACAACAGAAGTGAGACTCACCGGCCTATAGTTACTAGGGTTATCCCTACTCCCCTTCTTGAACAAGGGAACCACATTTGCTGTCCTCCAGTCTTCTGGCACTATTCCTGTAGACAACGAGGACATAAAAATCAAGGCCAATGGCTCTGCAATCTCCTCTCTTGCTTCCCAAAGTATCCCAGGATAAATGCCATCAGCCCAGGGGACTTATCTATTTTCAACCTTTCCAGAATTTCCAACACCTCGTCCCTACATACCTCAAAGCCATCCATTCTAATTAATTGTGACTCAGTATTCACATCGGCAACAATGTCCTTTTCCTGAGTGAATACTGACGAAAAGTATTCATTCAGTATCTCCCCAATTTCTTCAGCCTCCACACACAACTTCCCACTACTATCCTTGACTGGACCTATTCCTACCCTAGTCATTCTTTTATTCCTGACATACCTAAAGAAAGCCTTAGGGTTTTCCCTAATCCTACCAACTAAGGACTTTTCATGTCCCCTTCTTGCTGCTCTTAGCTCTCTCTTCAGAACCTTTCTGGCTACCTTATAACTATCAATCGCCCCAAATGAACCTTCACGCCTCATCTTTACATAGGCCGCCCTCTTCCATTTAACAAGGGATTCCAATTCCTTCTTAAACCACGGTTCCCTTACAAGACCCTTTCCTCCCTGACAGGTACATACTTATCTAGGACACTCAATAGTTGCTCCTTGAACAAGCTCCACATATCCATTACGCCCTTGTCTTGAAGCCTACTTTTCCAAGCCACACATCCTAAGTCATGCCTCACCGCATCATAATTTCCATGCCCCCAGCTATAACTCTTGCCCTGTAGTACACACTTATCCCTCTCCATCACTTGAGTAAAAGTCACCGAATTGTGGTCACTGTCCCCAAAGTGCTCACCTAACTCTAATTCTAACACCTGGCCAGGTTCGTTACCCAGAACCAAATCCAGTATGGCCTCACCCCTTGTTGGCCTGTCTACATATTATGTCAGGAAACCCTCCTGCACACATTGGACAAACACCGAACCATCTAACGAACTCGTGCTATAGCTTTCCCAGTCAATATCAGGAAAGTTAAAGCCCCCATAACAATCACCCTATTACTTTCACTCTTCTCCTGAATCATCCTTGCAATCCTTTCTTTTACGTTTCTAGGACTATTAGGAGGCCTGTAAAAAACTCCTAACAGGGTGACTTCACCCTTCTTATTCCTAACCTCAGCCCAAACGACCTCAGATGGTGAGTCTTCATCCAGCGTCCTTTCCACCACTGTCATACATTCTTTGATAAGCAATGCCACACCTCCCCCTCTTTTACCGCCACCTCTGACCCTACTAAATTTTTAAACCCTGGAACCTGCAACAGCCAATCCTGTCCCTGTTCTACCCATGTCTCCGTAATAGCCACAACATCGAAATCCCAGGTACCAACCCACGCTGCAAGTTCATCTACCTTATTTCGTATACTTCTTGCATTGAAGTACACACACTTCAAGCCACTTTCCTGTTTACAGTCACCCTCCTTTGAGATTGATGCCATGTTCCTAACCTCCCTACACTCCAGGTCCTGCACCCTAAAGCTACAGTCTAGGTTCCCATGCCCCTACAGAGTTAGTTTAACCACCCCCCCACCTGCCTCAAGAGCACTAGCAAACCTCCCGCTAAGGATACTGGTGCCCCTCAGGTTCAGGTGTAGACCATTCTGTTTATAGAGGTTCCACCTTCCCCAGAAAGAACCCCAGTTATCCAGATACCGGAATCCCTCCCTCCTGCACCATCCCTGTAGCCACGCATTTAACTGTTCTCTCTCCCTATTCCTCGACTCTCTATCACGTGGCACGGGTAACAAACCAGAAACAACAACTCTGTTTGTTCTAACTATGAGCTTCCAACCTAGCTCCCTGAAAGCCTGCCTAACATCCTCAGCCCTCTTCCTACCTATGTCGTTGGTGCCAATGTGGACCACGACTTCGGGCTGCTCCCCCTCCCCCTTAAGGACCCGGAAAACACGATCAGAGACATCACGTACCCTTGCACCTGGGAGGCAACATACCAAACGTGAGTCTCTCTCGCCCCAACAAAACCGCCTATCTGTGCACCGAACTATCGTGTCCCCAATTACTATTGCTCTGCTCTTCTCCACCCTTCCCTTCTGAGCAACGGGGACAGGCTCCGTGCCAGAGGCCTGAGCCCCATTGGTTACCCCTGGTAAGTCATCCCCCCCACAAGTATCCAAGACGGTATATTTGTTCTTGAGGGGAATGGCCGCAGGGGTTCCCTGCACTGACTGCTTTCTCCCAGTCCTTTTCACTGTCACCCATCTGTTTGCAATCTTTGGAGTTACTACTTCCCTAAAGCTCTGATCTATGACCCCCTCTGCCTCCGAAATGATCCTAAATTCATCCAACTCCAGCTCCAGTTCCCGAACACGGTCTTGGAGGAGCTGGAGATGTGTGCACTTCCTGCAAGTGTAATCAGCAGGGACGTCCATGGCATCCCTTACCTCAATCATGGTGCAAGAGGAACATTGCACTGCCTTCACTGCCATCCTTCTAAAAGTAACCTTTGTAAAAAAAGGGCCTAACCAATAGAACAAGCAAAATGCAGCACTTACCTACTTACATAGCAGGTCTTATTATTAGGCTAGAGGAGGAGGGCGGGTGGGAGGCACTACCTCTGTAGTGCCTCGGCTTCCTCTCCTGCGTGCTTTTATAGGAAAAACACCTGCTTCTGGGTCCCGGCTGCCTCTGTGGTCTTCGTCACTTCCTCCTTCTGCTCCCGCTCTTTCTGTGAAGAGGAAACAAAACACCGCTGCTCGCTACCTGTAAGTAATTTTAAAACAAGCTGTCTTACCTTAGCTGCTGCTCGCACTCAAAAATGAGATTGGTGTGCCTTTGGTGATGATTGTTGTGTCTTCACTGTCCACTAGAGTGGGGCCAGATGATTGGAGTGTGGCAAATATTATTCCCTTGTTCAAGGAAAGGAATCTGGATAATCCTGGGAATGATCAACAGTCAGTCTTACATCAGTGGTGGGCAAAGTATTGGAGACGCTTCTGAGAGACAGGATTTACAATTACTTAGAAAATGATAATTTGATTAGAGATAGGAGGTCATGCCTCACAAATCTTATTGAATTATTTGAAGATGTGAAAAATTCATGTTGATGAAGGTAGACAAGTAGATGTGGTGAATACGAATTTTAGCAAGGCGTTTGATGAGGTTCCCCATTGTAGGCTCATTCAGCAGGTAAGGAGGTATGGGACGCAGGGAAATGTGGCTCTCTGGATACGGGCGTGGCTGGCCCATTGAAGACAGAGGGATGGTAGCAGATGGAATGTATTCACCCTGGAGCTCAGTGACCAATGGTGTTCCAAAGGGATCAATTCTAGGACCTGTGCTGTTTGTGATTTTTATAAATGACTTTGATATGGAAGTGGAATAGTGGGTTAGTAATTTTACCGAAGACGTGCAGGTTGATGGAGTTGTGGATAGTGTGGAGGGGTGTTGTAGGTTGCAACAGAACATTGATAGGATGCAGTGCTGGACTCATAATTGGCAGATAAAGTTCAACCTTAAGTGTGAAGTGATTTGTTTTGGAAAGTTGTATTTGAATACAGAATACAGAGATAAAGCCAGAATTCTTGGCAATGGGCAGGAACAGAGGGATCTTGGGGTCCACGTCCATAGGTCCCACAAAATTGTCAGCCAAGTTGATAAAGTTGTTAAGACGGTGTATGGTGTGTTGGCTTTCATTAACAGGGGGGTTGAGTTTAAGTGTGGTGAGGTTAATGCTTAACTCTATAAAGCTGTGGTTCAAACACATTTGGAATATTGTGTTCAGTTCTGTTTGCCTCATCATAAGAAGGATGTGGAAGCCTTAAAGCGTGTGCAGAGGAGATTTGCCAGGATGCTGCCTGGACTGGAGGACATGTCTTAGAAGAAAGTTTGAGGGAGCTACGGATTTTCTCCCTGGAGCGAAGAAGAATGACAGCTGACTTGATAGAGGTGTACAAAAGTTGAGAGACAAAGATTGGATATGGGAGTCTAATCCCATGGCAGAAATGGCCATCTACCAGAGGCGTAATTTTAAGGTGATTGGAGGAAGGTTTTAGGGAGATGTCAGAGATAGCTGCTTTACACAGAGAGTGGTCGGGGTGGAATGCACGGGCAGTGATAGAAATAGAGTCAGATATATTAGGGATAATTAAGAAGACTCTTGGATAGGCACATGGAAGCTAGTGCATTGAAGGTTATGTAGGTTAGTCTGATCTTAGAGTAGGATAAAAGGTCGGCAACGTATTGAGGGCTGAAGGGCTCATATTGTGCTGTACTGTTCCATGCTCCAAGTTTCTCTCAGCTGGTGGATTCTCATCAGTTGGTGAATGTGTGAGGGAGTGAGGTGTGAGAGGTCAGGAAGCTGAAAGGGGCATTAGGCCAAGACTTCCAGTTATGGTGTGCATGGCTACAGTCAGCTGAGTGCTAGCACAATATGTGTGGTTACCTCGACCAGACAAAATTCACCAAGTTTAGTTATTAAACTGATTTTTGGTTTGTCGTTAGCTTCAGATACATTATGTTTGGTGATCCATGTATTAATATCTGACCATCCACAGACATGTGCAATTTTATTTTGATACTGGTGAATGTGAAGGTACCTTTTTTGGATATAATTTCAGAGGATTCACAGTGAGACACAAGATGCTGCAGAAAACTGTCAATTGTGAACATGTTCACACAGCTCTGGACCAGGGAGCAGACGTATGTAGTATGGGGAACATGCCAGATGTCAGCACCATAAGCAATACCATGTGATTCTGACACTCCATGTCCATACAATGCTCTCTGGGTCATGCTCTGACTGAAGATGAATTTGTAAGATCTGGTTCCTGATCAAACATTGGTATCTAATTTAGACGTATTATTTAGACACTGAGAACATTGATAGGTCAAAACAAGGACTGCAGATGCTGGAAACCAGAGTCTAGATTAGAGCGGTGCTGAAAGAGCACAGCAGGTCAGGAAGCATCCAAGATGCAGGAAAGTCGATGTTTCAGGCAAAAGCCCTTCATCAGGAATGATGACTGATAGCGTGTTGGCTAGTTTCCTCCTGCCCAAGGTGGAATCCAGATGATTTACTTTGAAGGAATGTTTGAATGATTGTCCTGACCCAGGTTGGAAACTTTCTGGTAAGATTCTGGAGCAGGCCAGTATCTCACTCAGTGTCACAGGCAGCTGTGAGGTTCAGTAGCACGGTGCCTGAATTCAGGCCTTTTGGAATCCATTTTTAATGTCGGCCATGATTACAACGTGGTAGGTTTACTGACCTGAACAATGGTCAGGAGTTAGCCATGTTTGTGAATTCGGCAATGATGAGATATGAACTACAGTTATTCAACTGAACAATAATTGCATCATCTCTGTAAATAATTAGGTTGGTTCTATATTGATGGAACTAAAAGGTAAACAGGTAACAACCTTTATGATACAAAAGTAAAGAGTGTGCGTTTTGTTTTATACCAAAAAGAAAATCTTATCTGATTATTCTGGTGATCATAATTACACACTAAATGCCAGTATTCAAATGCATACATTGTGGCTATATCATTTGCAAAGTGGTTGACCTCTGACTGATTGCATATTCAGAGTGAGCAAGCGATTGAACAATCAGATAGAATTATCTTTCTGCACATTTAAATATAATCAATCGATTTAATTCTCACTGAAGTGTGTGAGCTTCAGCTGTTTGCCAACAGTTCTAATAGTTTTAAAATAGTGATGGAAAATGATAGACCAGATCTAAAAGTTGAAGTTCTAAATTGGAGTAAGGCTAATTTTGATGATATTAGGCAAGAACTTTCAAAAGCTGTCTGGAAGCAGATGTTCGCAGATAAAAGGGCAGCTGGAAAGTGGGAAGCATTCAGAAATTAGGTAACGGAGTCCAGAGACAGTATATTCCTGTTACAGTGAAAGGAAGGGATAGTAGATATAGGTAGCGCTGCTTGACGAAAGAAATTGGGGGTCTGGTTAAGAAAAAGAAGGGACCATATGACAGGTACAGACAATGTAGATCGGGTGAACCCTTAGAAGAGTACAAAAGACAATATGAGTATACTTAAAAGGGAAATCAGGAGGGCAAAAAGGGGACATGAAATAACATTGGCAAATATAATTAAGTAAAATCCAAAAGGATTTTACAAAGACATTAAGGACAAAATGGTAAATAGGGAAAGAACAGCACCCCTCAAAGATCGGCTTGGAATCATGTGTGTGGAATGCAGGCGTTGGGGGCGATACTAAATGGGTATTTTGCATCAATGTTTACTGTTGGCAAGGACATGGAAGATATAGAACGTAAGGAAATAAATGGTGACAACTTCAAAATGTTCTTATTACAGAGGAGGATGTGCTGGATGTCTTGAAAAGTATAAAAGTGGATTAATCCCTGGAACCTGATCAGGTGACCAGAGAACCCTGTGGGAAGCCAGGGAACAGATTGCTGGTCCTGTTACTGAGATATTTGTATCATTGCTAGTCATAGCTGAGGTGCCAGAGGACTGGAGGTTGGTGAATGTGGTGCCAATGTTTAAGAAAGTTGGTAAGGACAAGCCAGGAAAGTATAGACCAGAGAGCCTGACAGCGGTGGTGGGCACGTTGTTGGGGGGAATCCTGAGGGACAGGATGTACAAGTATTTGGAAAGGCAAGGACTGATTCGGGATTGTCAACATGGCTTTTCGCGTGGGAAATCATGTCTCACAACCTTCTTTGAATTTTTTGCAGAAGTAACAATAATGATTTATTATGCTAGAGTGGTGGACATGATTTATTTGAACTTCAGTAAGTTGTTCGACAAGGTTCTCCATGGGAGACTGGTTAGTCAGGTTAGATGTCATGGAATAGAGGGAGAAGTAGCTATTTGGAGCCAGAACTGGCTGAAATGTAGAAGGCAGAGGGTGGTGGTCGAGAGTTGTTTTTCAGACTGGAGGCCTGTGACTAGTGGAGTGCCACAAGGATCTGTGCTGGGTCCACAACTTTTTGTCATTTATATAAATCATTTATATAAAGTGAGCATAAGAGGTATAGTTAGTAAGTTTACAGATAACACCAAAATTGGAGGCGTATTGAACAGCAAAGAAGATTACCTCGGATTGCAACAGGATCAGATGGGCCAATGGGCTTAGGAGTGACAGATGGAGTTTAATTTACATAAATGTGAGGTGCTGCATTTTGGGAAAGCAAATTTTAGCAGGTCTTATACTCCGAATGGTGATGTCCTAGGGAGTGTTGCTGACCAAAGAGACCTTGGAGTACAGGTTCATTGTTCCTTGAAAGTAGAGTCATAGATAGATAAGATAGTGAAGACGTTTCGTATGCTTTCCTTTACTGGTCAGAGTATTGAGTACAGGAGTTGGAAGGTCATGTTGTGGCTGTAAAGGAAGTTGGTGAGGTCACTTTTGGAATATTGTGTGCAATTCTGGCCTCCTTCCTCTCGGAAGGAAGTTGTGAAACTTGAAAGGGTTCAGAAAGGATTTGCAAGGATGTTGCCAGGGTTGGAGTATTTCAGCTGTAAGGAGAGCCTGAATAGGCTAGGGCAGTTTTCCCTGGAGTGTCGGAGGCTGAGGGGTGACCTTATCGAGTTTTATAAAATCACGAGGAGCATGGATAGAGTAAATAGACAAGGTGTTCTCCCTGGTGTGGGGGAGTCCAGAACTTGAGGGAAGAGGTTTAGCGTGAAAGGGGAAAAATATAAAAGAGACCGAAGGGGCAATTTTTTCACGCAGAGGGTGGTACGTGTATGGAATGAGCTGCCAGAGGATGTGGTGGAGGCTGGTACAATTGCAATATTTAAAAGGCATCTGGATGGGTATATAAATAGGAAGAGTTTGGAGGGATATGGCCTGGGTGCGGGCAGGTGAGACTAGATTGGGTTGGGATATCTGGTCGGAATGGCTCAGTTGGACCAAAGGGTCTGTTTTCATGCTGTACATCTCTATGACTCTCTGACTCGAATTTAGAAATGACAATAATTTAACATGCACTGTCAAATACATAAATGGTTTATGTTATTAAATTGTAACATACAATAAGTTGAAAACTTGCAATGTTTAGAATGAAAAATGAAGAACGACTAATAAAGAAAATTTCAGCGCAGGAGCAGGCCCTTTCGCCCTCCAAGCCTGCACCGATCCAGATCCTCTGTCTAAATCTGTCGCATATTTTCTGAGGGTCTGTATCCCTTTGCTAACTGCCCATTCTTGTATCTGTCTAGATATATCTTAAATGATGCTATTGCAAAAATACTCCAAATATGGTCTGATCAGAGCCTTGCAAAACCTCATCAATCCATCCCTGATTTAATATTAAAGTAATCTCAAAATGAATGCCGTCACTGTATTTGTCTTTTTGACTGAATAGGCCACCAGGAACAATGAACACATGATGGACATTAATAAACTTACCAAGGAGTTCTAAAAATGAACAATAATTAAAGCATTCTTGGAAATGGATCCCAGCCTTGAGTAAACTCTCTGCTAATCCATATGCTGCAGAATCCAGACAAGCTGCAGCTCTCCACAGACGGTTTGCAAAAAAACCTGACAGTTACAGACTCTGCAATACCCACCTGAAATTGGACTTGAATGATACAATGGAATGTCGCCCTTGGGCCATCAATATGCCAACCCCTGGTTGAGTCTGATTGATCTGGGTAAATGAACTTGATCATTCCATTGGCAGATCCTCCATACACTTCCAAGGGCTTGAAGACTTAGAAGGATAAGAATCACCTCAAAACCCCACAGAGTGCGGCAACTGGAGAATAACCACTGAGAAAGAAAACAACTCCAAGACCATCGGAAGAATAAGAAGGCATCACCATGTGGAGCCCGGCCAAGTTCTACTGTGGTGGTACAAAGTCAGTCAAAGTTAAGTTAAAACATAAGACAGTTTACAATATTTTCATTATTTTATAGTAAACTTTATTGGACTAACATTGATTGTGCTCAACACAGATGCAACAACTTCCTAACTATTGACTCAACCTGCAAGTTTACCATGAGACAATCCTGTACTAGAACTCGCAACTCTCTTTGCTCTTCAGACTTCTGAATTTTCTCTCTCCATGCCTCTCTCCCTCTTCACAAAGTGCATCACTTCAGGTTTTCCCAAGATGTACTCCATCTGCCACTTCTTTGCCCACTCTCCTACCCTGTCTAAATCCTTCTGCAGCCTCCCTGTCATCTCAATGCTGCCTGTCCCTGCACCTACCTTTGTATCATCTGAAAACCTCGCCACAATACTCTCAGTTCCTTAATGTAGATCGTTAATGCACAAAGTAAAAAGTTGTGGTCCCAACACTGAGCCATGTGGAACACAAGTTGTCATCGGCTGCTATCCCAAGAAGAACGTTTTTATCCCCACTCTCTACTTGCTGCCAGGCAGCCAAGCTTCTGCACACACTAGTAACTTACCTCGACCAAACTGGGGCCTTATTTAACTCAGCAGCCTCCTGTGCGGCACCTTGCCAAAGTCGTTCTTGAATTTCAGGTGGGTAACATCCACTGGCTTTCCTTTGTCTCACTTGCTTGTTACATCCTCAAATAACTCTTACAGATTTCTGAGGCAAGACGTCCTCTTGATGACACCATACTGACTTTGCCCAATTTTACATTTCACTTGCAAGTATTCAGAATCTCATCCTTCACAATGGATTCTAGGATCTTACACATGACTGAGGTTAGGTTAATTGGTCTGTCACTTTCTGCCTTTTTTGCCTTATTCCCTTTTTAAAGAGGCCATCACGTTTGCAATTTTCTAGTCTTTTGAGCCTCTCCCTGATTCTAGAAATTTATGAAAGATCACCACAAATGTCTTCATTATTTCTTCAGCTATCTCCCTTGGAACTCTGGGATATTGTCCAGTTTATTTACCCATTTAGTTTTTCGCGCAACTTCTCCTAATAAGCTCTGTCCTTTCGCTATCTTGAATTTTTAGGATACTATTCGTGTCTTTCACTGTGAAATGTGACGTGAAATAATTGTTCAGTTTCTCAGCCATTATTTTTTTTCCCTCTTACTATATCAACAGCGTCGTATTCCACGACCAATGAGCATTTCTGCCTCTCTTTTGCCCTTTACATATCTAAAGAATCTCTTACAGTCTTTTATATTACTGGCTAGATTACCCTCATATTTAATCTTCTTCCACCTATTTCTTATTTTCTTGTCCTCTATTGGTATTTGTAAGTTTCCAAATCCTTTGGTTTCCCATTGCCATTTGCCATGTTATCTGATTTCTCTTTAGCTTTTACGCTATCCCTGATGTGCCCTGTCTGCCGTTGTTGCCTCATCCTCCCTATACCATGCTTCTTTTAGCTTGGGATGAATTTCTGCTGTGTCTCCTGAATTACTCCCAGAAACTCCCGCCATTACTGTCCCACTGTCTTTCCTGCTAGCCTACTCTCCCAGTCAATTTACCCCAGTTCCTCCCTCATGCCTTTGTAGTTGCTTTTATTCAGTGGTAATATTGTTAACTCTGATTCTACCTTCACCCTCTCAAATTGAAGAGTAGGTTCAATGATATTATGATTACTGCCTCATAAAGGTTTCTTTACCTTAAGCTCTCTTATCAAGTCTGCCACATTGCACAATTCTAACTCCAGTATTGCCCGTTCCCTCGTTGCCTGCACCATAAGCTGCTCCAAAAAAGCCACCTTGTAGGCATTCCACAAATTCCTTTCCTTGCAAACCTCTGCCAACCTGATTTTCCCAGTCCAGCTGTATGTTGAATTCCTCCCAATCACTGTAACTTTGCCTTTCCTACACATCTTTTCTACATCCTGATGTGACATCCGCCCCTGCTCCTAACAACGGTTCGTGGACCTGTACATAACTCCAACTATGGTTTTTCACCGTTCCCCAATTCTAACCACACAGATTCTACACCATCTGTCCTTACTTTGAGTTTTGGAAACTGAGTGGTGGGACTGCAAAACACTTTAACATTGTCACAAGTTCTTGGTTTGATATTAATTAAAAATATTACATTGCCAATTCCAATGGAATGTGGCCACAAACTATTTCTTTGGCCAAATGTTCTGTGTGTGCTATGGAAGAATGCAAACTTTTGAAACTGTTGGAAAAACATCGTATGAAGAGGATTTGAGTCTATAAAGAGATTAAGGTGGGTCAAGTGAACGGAAAAATATTGTTGTATGGAGCATCGTAGGATGTATTGTCTGTGCGCTCAAAGATGTTGGCGGGTTGAATCGAAAGGCAGTGTATTATTTCAATGGAGAGATTGGCTTGAGGCGCAGAAGAACCAGGCACCTGGATTACAAAATAAAAACTTTGTGTGCATAAAGTTTTGAGGGTGGTAAAATAAATGTAGACATTTTCGGAAACAGAATACATTTAAAATTAGGGGAAATTTTCTTCAGTTTTGCAGGGAAATTTTCTTCAGTTTTGCAGAGTAGTGGCGAGACCACAGCGAGAGAACAACGGTCATACTGACACGCAAATCAGTCCAGAGAAGATTCACTCAACTGACACCAATGTGGAACGTTTATTTCAGGTGGAAATCTTGAACAGACTGACTGTGGATCTGCTGGAATTTAGGCGAACAACATGTGATCTTGGTGACCCCAGGATATTCTAAGTAGTCTTTTCATGTTGAATTCTGAAACCATATTTCAGCTTGTGTGAGAGATTACCAGGAAGGGATGGACTATGAAACTGAAGGTTATCTCAGTTAAGAAGATGTTGGATATTTTAATCTTCTCAAAGTGTCGTGTATTTGTGAACTCTTCCCACATAGCAATGGAGGATAAAACATTGAATATTCCTAAAGCAGAAGGAGGCAAATTCTTGACTAACAATGATGCACTAACGTTGTAAGGGCATAGGAGGAATGTGTGATTGATGTCACAATCAGATCATCCACGATCTTATCGCATGACTGAGCTGTATTGGTGACTTACCCCTGATGCTACTTTCAGCATTTCTGTTGACTTTAGATATTGAAAAAATTATGAGATGATTCTCATGAACATGGAGACATTTCCTTTCAGATATTTGGGCACAGGTTTCCATATGCGACTTTTAAACAGCACTCAAAAGCACTCAAGGAAGTTTCGTGGTTTTGGAGAAAGGTCAGGAGCATCGGGCAAAATGAAAGCCTGCCTTGAAACTGCTTTAGAAATCAGATTGGGTCGAATGGATAACTGGAATTCTGCTCATTCGTTTCAGTTCTTGTTGCGAGGTGAGTTTCATTAGCGAGGCCAGCATTCTGTTGCCTATGTGTAATTTCTATTCAGAATATGGTGATAAACCCCAGGGGTTCTTGTGGCGCAGGAACACTAACAGGTATGTTACAAAAAGAGAAATGGGGTTCTGATCCATTTGATAGAGAAGGCAGAATGATATAGCTTCAGGTCGGTGTGCTGTGTGACCTTGGAGATTGCATTCCTCTGCACTTGATGCTCACAAGCCTGGAAATAGTGAGACTACATTCTTTGTTTTCAACAAATAAAGTGATAGTCATACAGCGTATAAACAGGCCCTCAGCCCAATACATCTACGCCAGCCAGAAAACACCAATGTACATTATTCCCAGTTACCTGAAGACTTATAGCCTACAATGCCCTGGCCGTTTTTGCTAAAATGCTGCATTGTCTTTTTATACACTTAATGATAAAGTCCTAGGGAGTGTTGCTGAACAAAGATATCTTGGAGTGCAGGTTCATAGCTTCTTGAAAGTGGAATCGCAGGTAGATAGGATAGTGAAGAAGGCGTTTGGTATGTTTTCCTTTATTGCTCAGAGTATTGAGTACAGGAGTTGGGAGATCATATTGCGGCTGTACAGGACATTGGTTAGGCCACTGTTGGAATATTGCCTGCAATTCTGGTCTCCTTTCTATCGGAAAGATGTTGTGAAACATGAAAAGTTTCAGAAAAGATTTACAAGGATGTTGCCAGAGTTGGAGGATCTGAGCTACGGGGAGAGGCTGAACAGGCTGGGGCTGTTTTCCCTGAAGCGTCGGAGGCAGAGGGGTGACCTTATAGAGGTTTATAAAATTATGAGGAGCATGGATAGGATAAATAGACAAAGTCTTTTCCCCTGGGGTTGGGGAGTCCAGAACTAGAGGGCAGAGGTTTAGGGTGAGAGGGGAAAGATATCAAAGAGATGTCAGGGACACCGTTTTCACGCAGAAGGTGGTACGTGTATGGAATGAGGTGCCAGAGGATGTGGTGAAGGCTGGTACATTTGTAATATTTCAGAAGCATTTGTATGTGTATATGAATAGGAATGGGTTGGAGGGATATGGGCCGGATGCTGGCAGATGGGATTAGATTGGGTTGGGAAATCTGGTCGGCATGGAATGGTTGGACCGAAGGGTCTGTTTCCATGCTGTACATCTCTATGACTCTATGAGTCTATCTGTGACCTGAGCGTTTTTTTATTCTTTTATGCACAAAATGGTTTCATGGACATAGATAACACAACGATAAAAACAGTGGCAAACTCATCAGCTCAATAAAAACAGACTCTGCATTTTTCAATAATTATAGAAAATCTGATTGTCGTTTCAATTCATTTGGAATTTTAATGGAGCTAGACCAGCATTAATTGCCCTTGCGACTTTCCAGTCCAGTTGATGTTGGTCCGTCCAAGTAGCTGGTAGGATGGAGTACCAGCAATGCATCTCATGTGTTGGGTTAGCTGGGAGTAAATATTACTGGTGGTGGATGGAGTGTTACACAGGCCGCCATGCTGTAATGAACAGCTCGCAGGAAAACAGAAAAACTGACTCATTATCAAAGCGAGCATATAGGATGGAGTTTATAAGTTTTCTGAGAAATAGCAACCTTACAGATACAAATCTATATAGTAATGAAGGGAAGTCTGTGTCTATGTTATTGGTGTCTTTAAAATAATGGTGTCAAACAGTTGGAATTATATTATTGCTTTGGAGGGACGATGCTTGCACTGAGCATGTGATTTATCCTGGATATATTAACAGGTGGCTGGGCTGTCCTAGGTTGAGTGAGTGCTGATACTCCATGGGATTATGTTGACTTGTAATCTCGCCACTTACTGAGCACAATTCGCCAGAACAAACCAACAAGTACCGTTGGTTGGTGCTTCAGAATGTTTCAGAGCTTTCATGGCTGCCACCACATGGAATCATGTATAAAGATAAGGCCAATCGAGCCTGTACCATCCAGTGCTGATGCTAGTGTTTTATTAAGTTTGTGAGGTTACCTTCCTGAACTACCCTCCCAGGCAATGCATTCTAGACACAAACCATCCTCTGGGTTAAAAATCGCATTCCCCAGATCCACTCTCAATATCTTCTATTTCGCTTCAAGTATTTGTTTGACCCTTTGATTAAGGGGACCAGCTGCTGTCTGTTCACCCTGCCCATACCTCTCATGCTCTTATACACCTCAGTCAGGTTCACCCCTCACCCTTCTCTGCTCCAAAAGCAAGACTAACCTATCTTCTTGGTTTGAGTTATCTTTTGTCTTGTTACTTCTTCCAAAGTGCAGCATCTCACATCTTTCAGTGCTAATTTTTATCGGTCATTTATCTGACCATCTGAACAATCAATGTGCAACCTCCTGTAACCTAACAGGTTCCTCCTCACTGTGACCCACCTGGCTTATCGTTGTGGCATCCACAACATTGTTTATTATTCTCCAACACCCCTTCACCCCTATCTCTCACATTAATATCATCAACATTTCGGAGCAGCGAGAGGGGGGAGCCAGGAGGAGGTGATGTTGGTGCAAGGTGATGGTCCGGAAGGCCGGTAAGTATATTTAAACTTATTACCTTCAGGCCAGCGAGGGAGAAGCGAGCAAAGGACTTCAGGGAAGGATAAGCATAACAGGTTATATTTGCGTGGTTGTGTTACCAGAGACACTACTCGATAACTAGTTTATTTCCTAATCCTTTTTTTAAGTAGTCACTTCGGGAGTTAGAATAGTGGGAATGGAGCTAACGGAAGTGGAATGTTCCTCTTGCAGAATGTGGGAAGGGTCACCACTAGTGTTCCTGCTGATTACATCTGTGGGAAGTGCACCCAACGCGAAAACAGCGTTAGGGAACTGGAGCTGGTGTTGGATGAACTTTGGATCTTTCGGAAGGCAGATGGGGTTATTGGCAGGACTTACAGAGAGGTAGTCACTACCCAGATAAAAGAAAAAGACAGATGGGTGACAGTTAGGGGACAGAAAGGGAACCGGCAGGCAGTGCAGGGATCCCCTGTGGCCATTACCCTCAACAATAAGTATACCATTTTGGATACTATTGGTGGGGGGGCGATGACTTACCAGGGGAAAGCAGTGGGGCACCTGCTGCTCAGAAGTGAAGGTGGAAGAGGAGCAGAGCAGTAGTCATTGGGGACTCGATAGTTAGGGGGAACAGATAGGAGGTTCTGTGGGGCAAGAGAAACTCACGGTTGGTATGTTGCGTCCCGGGTGCCAGGGATCGTGGTGTCTCTAATCATGTTTTTGGGTGCCTTCGGGGGAGGGAGAGCAGACCTAAGTCGTGGTCCACATTGGCACCAACGATATAGGTCAAAAGAGAGATGGGGACTTGAGGCAGAAATTCAGTGAGCTAAGATGGAAGCTTAGAGCTAGGACAAACAGAGTTGTTTTCTCTGGTTTGTTGCCCTTGCCACGTGCTAGTGAGGTGAGGAATAGGGAGAGAAAGGAGTTGAGCACGTGGCGCAGGAGGGAGGGTTGAGGGTTTTTGGATAATTGGAGCTTTTTCGGGGGTAGGTGGGACCTCTACAAACAGGATGGTCTTCATCTAAAACAAAAGGGGTATAAATATCCTGAGTGGGAAATTCACCAAAGCTATTAATGTGGATTTAAACTAATACAGCAGGGGGATCGGAACCAAAATTGTAGGACAGGTACAGAAGAGGATGAGAGTAGGGAGTTCCAAAATCAAGTATCTGACACTGGCAAGCGAGAACCTGGTTTGAGGTGTGTGTACTTCAACGCGAGGAGCATCCGAAATAAAGTGGGTGAACTGGCAGCGTGGGTTGGTACCAGGGACTTCGATGTTGTGGCCATTACGGAGACATGGATAGAGCAGGGAGAGGAATGGCTGTTGCAGGTTCCGGGATTCAAATTTTTCCGTAAGAACAGAGAAGATGATAAAAGAGGGGAAGAGTGACATTGTTGATCAGGGACTATATTACAGTTGTAGAAAGGATGTTTGGGGACTCCTTAACTGAATTATTATGGGCTGAGATTACAAACAGGAAAGGAGAAGTCACCATGCTGCGAGTTTTCTATAGTCCTCCAAATAGTCCCAGAGATGTAGAGGAAAGAATAGCAAAGATGATTCTCGAAAGGAGTGAGAGAGGCAGGGAAGTTGTCTTGGGGGACTTGAAGTATCAAAATATTGACTGGGACCACTACTCTATGAGTACTATCAATGGGTCAGTTTTTGTCCAGTGTGTTCAGGAGGACTTCCTGACACATTAAGTAGACAGGCCAACAAGGTACAAAGCCACTTTAGAATTAGGACTGGGCAACAAGCCTGGCCACCTGTTAGATTTGGAAGCAGGTGAGCACTTTGGATTCAGCGATCACAATTCTGTCAGGTTTACTTTAGTGATCGAAAGGGATAGGTGTACTCCACCAAGCAGGAGTTACATCTGGGGGAAGGGAAAGTAAAATGCAATTTGGAAATATTTAGGAAGCATAGAATGGGGAAGGAAGCTGCAGGGATGACCACAATAAAAATGTGGAGCTTATTCAAGGAAAAGCTCCTGTGTGTCCTCGATAGGTATGCACCTGTCAGGCAGGGAGGAAGTTTAAGGAAGTGTGAGCCGTGGTTTACTAAGGAAGTCGAAAACTAGATTAGTGTTGCTGGAAGAGCACAGCACTTCAGGCAGCATCCAACGAGCAGCGAAATCGACGTATCGGGCAAAAGCCCTTCATCAGGAATAAAGGCAGTGAGCCTGAAGCATGGAAAGATAAGCTAGAGGAGGGTGGGGGTGGGGAGAGAGTAGCATAGAGTTCACGACATGGTTGAAGAGCTTCAGAGCAGAAGAAATGACCTGGTATTTGCAGTGGGAGAGGGACTCCCTGAGATTCTTGTAGAGAGAGGAGGAAAACTTCTTCAAGGCAGGCATCCTTGCAAGAGGATTCGCAGTCGGGTTAAAATCAATGAGGCAAGAACAATGACTGCAGATGCTGGAAAGCAAATACTGGATTAGTGGTGCTGGAAGAGCACAGCAGTTCAGGCAGCACTGCCTTTATTCCTGATGAAGGGCTTTTGCCTGAAACGTCGATTTCGCTGCTCGTTGGATGATGCCTGAACTCTGTGCTCTTCCGGCACCACTAATCCAGTATTTGCTTTCCAGCATCTGCAGTCATTGTTTTTACCTTAAGGAAGTCGAATCCCTGGTCAAGAAGAAGAAAAGCTTATGTTAGAACAAAATGTGAAAACTCAGTTAGGGCGCTTGAGGGTTACAAGGAAATTAGGAAAGACCCAAAAAGAGCTCAGAAAAGCCAGGAGGTGACATGAGAACTTGTTGGCGGATAGGATCAGGGTTAACCCTAAGGCTTTCCATAGGTATGTCCAGAATAAAAGAATGACGAGAATTAAATTAGGGCCAATCAAGGATGATAATGTGAAGTTGTGTGTGGTATCAGAGGAAATAGGGGAGGCACGAAACAAATATTTTTCGATAGTATTCACTATAGAAAATGAAAATGTTGGCGAGGAAGATACAGAAATACTTGCACCTAGACTAGAAGAGATTGAGGTTCATAAGGAAGAGGTATGAGAAATACTGCAGAGTGTGAAAATAAACAAGTCCCCTGGGCTGGATGATATCTATCCTAGGATCCTTTGGGAAGCAAGGGAAGAGATTGCCCGTTTTGGCATTGATCTTCAAAACATCATTGTCTACAGGAATAGTGTCTGAGGACGGAAGGAAAACAAATATGGTTCCCTTGTTCAAAAAGGGTAGTAGAGACAACCCTGATAATTACAGACCAGTGAGTCTCACTTCAGTTGTTGTTAAAGTGTTGGAAAAGGTTATAAGAGATAGGATTTAAGACCATCTAGCAAAGAATAATCTGATCAAGGACAGTCAGCACGGTTTTGTGAAGGGTAGGGCGTGCCTAACGAATCTTATTGATATTTTTGACAAAGTGACCAAACAGGTAGATGAGAGTAAACTGATTGATGTGGTGGGCATGGATTTCAGCAAGGCGTTCGATAAGGTTCCTCAGAGTCGGTGATTGTACTAAATGCAGAGCAATGGGATTATGGGAGACATAGCAGTTTGGATCAGGAACTGGCTTGCTGAAAGAAAACAAAGTGTTGTAGTTGATCGAACATGTTCATCTTGGTGTCCAGTTACTAGCAGAATACTGCAAGGGTTGGTGTTGGGTCCACTGCTGTTCGTCATTTTTATGAATGACCTGGCTGACAGCTTAGAAAGGTGGGCTGGTAAATTTGTGGACGACACTAAGGTCGGTGGAGTTGTAGATAGTGACGAAGGATGTAGTAGGTTGCAGAGAGACATAGATAGAATGCAGAGCTGGGCTGAGAGGTGGCACATGGAGTTTAATATGGACAAGTGTGAGGTGATACACTTTGGACGGAGTAATCGGAATTCAAAGTACTGTGCAAAGAATAAGATTCTTGGGCGTGCAGATGAGCAGAGAGATCTCGGTGTCCATGTACACAGATCCCTGAAAGTTGCCACCCAAATTGACAGGGTTGTTAAGAAGGCATAATGTGTTTTGGCCTCTATTAATACAGGGATTGAGTTCCGAAACCAGGAGGTTATGCTGCAGCTGTACAAAGCTTTGGTACAGCCACACTGGAGTATTGTGTACAGTTCTGGTCACCACATTATAAGAAAGGGTGCAGAGGAGATTTACTAGGATGTTGCCTGGTATGGACAGAATGTCTTACGAGGAATGGCTGAGGGCCTTGAGGCTGTTCTCGTTAGAGAGAAGAAGGTTGAGAAGTGACTTAATAGAGACATACAAGATAATCAGAGGGTTAGATAGGGTGGAAAGGGAGAGCCTTTTTCCAAGTATGGGAATGGCAAACACGAGGGGACACAAATTTAAAGTGAGGGGAGATAGGTATAAGACAGATGTCATAGGTAGTTTCTTTCCTCAGAGAGGAGTAAGGATATGAAATGCTGTGCTGGTAGTAGATTGGCCAATTTAAGTCGTCATTGGACAGGCATATTGACGTACATGGAATAACATAGGTGGGATGGGCTTCAGATTAGTATGGCAGGGCGGAGCAACATCGAGGGCCAAAGGGCCTGTACTGCGCTGCATTGTTCTATGTTCAATTTATGAATGTCAGGTACAAACCTTGATTTTCTACCTGTTCTACAGATCTGTTGCAGAGGATGAATTGTGAATTCCAGTCGCTTGTTTTTCATATTTTGGTGAATTTACAGCACGATGCAGTTGAGGTATTTTATGAGGAAGCTACAAATAATATTTTGGACATGGAGCTGAATTCTGCTTTTACACTCCACCCCTCTGCATATATTATTCATAAGACTTGTATATAATTAATTTTGTACTAGCTTTTGGCTCTGTGCACTGCGACAGTTCAATTTGATGCGGGCTTGCAACTTATTCTGTAATAAATTTGCTGCAATAATGAGAGCTGAAGATTTTTCTTTTCATGTGCAGGATGGACGAAGGCTCATTCATTAAGTTTATTTGAAAGAGCTAGAGTGATGAGGGTAAAGATTAAATTAATTTCTACATTATATACACACTATAGAAGATCAATTCACATTCTCATTTCTACGTTGGATTGGAAGCAAATTAAAAGAACAAGGACCCATCGTTGTGAATATTGATTTAAAAAGTGACATCATGTTGCAATAATGCATTGGGGAAAAAGAAAACGCTGTCTGAATTTGACGGAGATACAGAAATGCAGAGTGATTGCGTAATATGAACAAGAATCAAGAAACAAGAAAAAAGTATGAGGAATCTTTTCTTAATTTTCAAAGGAAACCACATCCCAATTATCCTGAACAGTGATGTTGATTATCCATCAATCTCACTTTTCCAACTCTATGCTTTTCCTGCCACTGATGCGCCTTCTGGCACACCTCATCCTCCCTTCCTATTCGATCCTTACCCTCCTACTTACCTTGCATTGCCCATTCTGATGTTACAAATCCTTCCACTGACCATCTCCCTTTACACTTCTCGCACTGTATGTCACACCACTTCTCCTGACCCTCCTTTTCCCTTTTTGCTTTCACACTAGATGCTGGAATCTGCTGATTTATGTGCTTCTACTGGTCATCAGTGAATGATGGGTTTGGAATGATCAATGTCCAATAGCAACAGACAATAAGGTGTTTTCTACTGTCTGATGCACGGTGAACAGGATAGTTTTGTTCACTGTTGGTACAGACTGGAGCTTCTTCCTGGCTGTCTGACACAATGTTTAACCAAACAGCCTCATCACCAACAGGACAAACAACTTATGACAGAATCGTAAGACCATGTATCAATTTTCTTTGGAATATTGCGAGGACATTGTTCTAACAAGCAGTGTTCTTGTCTTTTGCTCTTTATTCTTTCAAGTGATCTTCCCATGTAATTTGAGCTGAGATCAGAGTGACTTCCCTTTCAATCGAAGCAGGACTTGACTGAAGGTGGAATCAAAGACCCTGAGCAAAACTGTGGTTCATGGTAATTAGAGAAAATTCTGCACTGGAAATGGGAACAATCGAAAAAGCGGTCTCTGCAATGTATCTTACAAGTTGCATGCCATTCTGACGAGGGACTAATTTATTCTTACTTCATTATTGATTCTAAAATATCTTTGAATGTCCCAACAACACCTCTGTATGGATCTGCGTTACTTATATTGAAGAGATTCAAGTAGGCAGCTCTCTGGCGCCATTTCCAGAGCTACTGCGGACGACAAATAAACTCTGCCCCTTGCTAGTGCCTTCCAAAACCCTGGATGAATATGTCCTGTTTAAAAGAAAACCAGGATATATTATGTTTTCACACTCTCATCTGAAGTTTCGGCAAGGTAAGACCTTGCTGGATGACATGATGTCAGTGACATCAGGAGCATGCCAAGACATTGACAACAATTGAAAGCGTTAATTCAGTTAGTTACTTACAAATAATTGATTGTGTGATGTCAGTGCCATGGAGTTCAACATTTTCAGAATGCGTAACGGTAGTCATTCTAATATATTTAAATGTTTCATTCAGGAGCCATAGTCAAATACTCGAGAGCCAACAGAAATGGCGTCTTCTCTGTTCCCTTTCAAATCAGACAAATATCCACAGTCCAAAAGACTAATTAAGTTGAAAGTGCTGGAAAACCTTAACATGTTCTGAGCAGAGAGAAACAGATTTAACGTATTGAGTCGAATATGAATTTTTCCCAATCAGGCTTAATATTCTAACTCTGTTTCTCTTTCCAGATATTAGCTCATCTGCAGTGTTTTGCCACTGTTTTCTGTTTATACTACAGATTTATATTTTCCCCAGTATTCCCTAGCACAGTGATTCATTGTGTGGAGCGAGTGGAAGTGCCATGGTGTCTCAGTGGTTACTACGACTGTCTCATAGTACCAGTGGCCCGGTTTGCTTCCACACTCAAGACTATTTGTATTGAGTTTTCACGTTCTCCCCCTGTCTGCAAGTGTTTCCTCCAGATGCGCCAGATTTCTCCCATAGTCTAAAGACTTCCAGTGGATTGACCATGCTAAATTGCGCATCTAACACAATTTTGAACAAATGCAAACACACAGGTACCACAGACGTTTGGGGAAGAGAATTCCAACTCAAACGGTCCTGAGAGAATTTCTCCTCATCCCTGTTCCTACCGAGTTGGAGAGTCGTTGTATCCTTTTCTAGTCCCACTCCTCCATCTGTCACGACAAATTATCAGTGTAACTAAGTGTGTGATATCGCAAATGATACAGTCTCAGACTGTGTTAGGTACAGTGTAAGGAACATGTCAGACATGTTTCTTAAATTTGTAAAAATAATTAATCTAAAACAAAAGCAAAGTTACTCAAAAAATGATGGAAAGATAAATGACATATAGTTTGGACATTGCCGATGCGTGAATCATTCTTTATTTTCCTATAAATCTGAGACATACACACATACTTCAGAAAGTAAACAGAAAAGAAATAAACAAACTCTGTAGAATATTAGTTTGGAAGAGTTTTGTCCAGATAATAGATAATTTCATGGCAAAATGAAAATGGAGATGTTCTTATTGTTATGCTGATGGCAACGGGATTTCTTCCTAGAATACTTGGACTTGGCTGAATTCCCTTCTCTGCTGGCAGTGGGGAGATTCCGATGAATCCTTAAAAGGAACCTCCAATCAGTGGGAAAGATACCTGATAGATTTTCTGCTCTCTGTTAAAAAGTCATATGGTGTGTTAGGTTTCATTTGTCGAGCGATTGAGTTTGGGAGTCACAATGTCATGTTGCAACTATACAAAATGCTGGTGCAACCACACTTGGAATACTGTGTACAGTTCTGGTCCCCATATTACAGGAAGGATGTGGATTCATTGAAAAATGTGCAGAGGAGATTTATCAGGATGTTGCCCGGTCTGAAGGGAAGGTCTTATGTGGATAGGCTGAGAGGGAGTTTGATAGAGGCATACAATATGAACAGAGGATTAGATAGGGTAGACAGTAAAAGTCTTTTTCCAAGGATGATGACGAAGGGGCATAATTACAATTTTAGGGGTGATAGATTTAAGACAGATGTCACAGGCAGGTTCTTTACACAGAGAGTGGTAAGGGCATGGAATGCCCTACCTGCTAATGTAGTCAACTCAGCCACATTAGGGAATTTTAAATCCTTAGATAAGCACATGGATGATTTTGGGGTAGTGTAGGGGGACGAGCTGAGAATAGTTCACAGGTCGGAAAAACATTGAGGGCCGAAGGGCCTGTTATGCGCTGTATTGTTCCATGTTCTATGTTCTATATGTTATTGTCGAGATGAACAAGTAAATTGATGGATCAATGGCTGTGGCTGTTCAGACAAGTTACATTTTCTTCCTCTCGGAGCTGAAACATATAATAATGTTACCCGAAAACCAACGTGAACCATGTAAGGTCTGGTTAAACATTCCCCTGATTGCATACTCCATCCCTGTTACCTGCTCCATTTAGAAGTGATTTGTAATTTATCATTTGAAAATATTTTAATATGTGGCTTCATAATTATTGTAGAATAAATTCATGTCTTCAAAGTACTGTGTTAAAATGAATATATTGTTTCATTAAATTAAATCCTTAGTTATATTCTCTCATTCCTCATCTACGCCAAGTACACTCTCCTCAGGGTCCTTTATGATTCAATGTGAACACCTCTTATTCTCAGGCCTGAAGTGCCCTGACATTGTAGAGGCCATGAGGGGAATGGATATGGTTATTTTCCAAGGTCGGAGGACTCCAAACCAGAGGGCATACATTTAAGGTGAGAGGGGTAAGATTAAAAAGATACCTGAAGGGGTATCTTTTTGCAGCAGAGAGCGGCGGGAGCTGGGCGTAAGTGAAGTTGGAGCGCAGAGCTGGTTAGGAAGGTATTGTTATTTGAGTAGGTGTGTGGGACCTGTACAATCAGGACGGATTGCACCTGAACCAGAAGGACACCAATATCCTGGGAGGTAGGTTTGCTCGCACTCTTCGGGGGAGCATTTAAACTAATTTGGCAGGGGGATGGGATCCGGATTTGTAGTCTAGCAAGTAGGTTAGCTGTTTTGCAGGATGTCCAAGAATGTAGGGAGGCTGTGGAGAAGGTCGCACTGACAGGGAATACTTGCAGACACAGAGATGGGCTCAAGTACGTATACTTCAATGCAAGGAGTATCAGAAATAAGGTGGGTGAACTTAAGGCGTGGATCAGTACCTGGGACTATGATGTTGTGGCCATCACGGAAACGTGGATAGAAGAGGGAGAAGAATGGTTGTTCCAGGTTCCTGGTTACAGATGTTTCAGTAAGATTAGGGAGGGTGGTAAAAAAGGAGGGGGGGTGGCATTGCTAATTAGAAATGGTATAACGGCTGCAGAAAGACAGTTCGAGGGGGATCTGCCTTTGGAGGTAGTATGGGCTGAAGTCAGAAATAGGAAAGGAGCAGTCACTTGTTGGGTGTTTACTATAGGTTCCCCAATAGCAGCAGAGATGTGGAGAAACAGATTGGGAAACAGATTTTGGAAAGGTGCAGAAGCCACAGGGTAGTAGTCATGGGCAATTTCAACTTTCCAAATATTGATTGGAAGCTCTTTAGATCAAGTAGATGGGACGGGGCAGTGTTTGTGCAGTGTGTCCAGGAAGCTTTTCTAACTCAGTATATAGAATTTCTGACCAGAGGTGAGGCCATATTGGATTTGGTACTTGGTAACGAACCAGGACAAGTGATGGGCTTGTCAGTGGGTGAGCATTTTGGTGATGGTGACCACAATTCAGTGACATTGACCATGGTTATGGAGAGGGATAGGTGCGTGCCACAGAGTAGGTTTTACAGTTGGGGAAAGGGTAAATACAATGCTGCAAGACAGGATCTGAGGAACACAAGTTGGGAGCATAGGCTGCCAGGAATGTATGTCGTTGAAATGTGGAACTTTTTCAAGGTACAGGTACGGCGTGTCCTTGATATGTATGTACCTGTCAGGCAGGAAAGAGATGGTCATGTGAGGGAACCTTGTTTGACGAAGGAGGTTGAATGTCTTGTAAAGAGGAAGAAGGGGGCTTACAATAGGTTGAGGCAACAAGGTTCAGACAGAGTGTTTGAGGGATACAGGTTAGCCAGGATGGAGCTGAAGAAAGGGATTAGGAGAGCTAAGAGAGGGCATGAAAAATCTTTGTTGGGTAGGGTCAAGGATAACCGCAAGGCCTTTTATGCGTACGTGAGGAACATTAGAATGACAAGAACAACGGTAGGTCCGATCAAGGACAGTAGTGGGAGACTGTGTATTGAGTCGGAAGAGATAGGAGAGGTCTTGAATGAGTACTTTTCTTCAGTATTTACAAATGAGAGGGACCACTTTGTTGAAGAGGAGAGTATGAAACGGACTGGTAAGCTAGAGGAGATACTTATTAGGAAGGAAGATGTGTTGGGCATTTTGAAAAAAACTTGAGGATAGACAAGTCCCCCCGGGCCTGGCGGGGTATATCCTAGGATTATGTGGGAAGCAAGAGAGGAAATTGCAGAACCATTGGCAATGATCTTTTTGTCTTCACTGTTAAGGGGGGTGGTACCAGGGGACTGGAGAGTGGCGAATGTTGTGGCCCTGTTCAAAAAAGGGAATAGGGATAACCCCGGGAATTGCAGGCTAGTTAGTTTTAACTCGGTGGTAGGCAAAGTAATGGAAAGGGTAGTGAGGGATAGGATTTATGAGTATCTGAAATCTGCTTGATTAGGGACAGCCAGCACGGATTTATGAGTGGTAGGTCTTGCCTTACAGGTCTTATTGAATTCTTTGAGGAGGTCACCAAGCATGTGGATGAGGGTAGAGCAGTGGATGTAGTATGGACATGGATTTTAGTAAGGCATTTGACAAGGTTCCCCATGGTTGGCTTATGCGGAAAGACAGGAGGCATGGGATAGTGGGAAGTTTGGCTAACCGGTCGAAGTCAGAGAGTGGTGGTAGATGGTAAATATTCAGCCTGGAGCCCAGTTACAAGTGGAGTTCTGCAGGGATCAGTTCTAGGTCCTCTGCTGTTTGTAATTTTTATTAATGACTTGGAAAAGGGAATCGACGGGTGGGTCTGTAAATTGGCAGATGATACGAAGATTGGTGGAGTTATGGATAGCGAAGAGGGCTGTTGTCGGCTGTAAAGGGACTTAGATATGATGCAGAGCTGGGCTAAGGAGTGTCAGATGGAGTTCAGCCCTGTCAAGAGTGAGGTTGTCCATTTTGGAAGGACAAATACGAATGCGGAATACTGGGTTAACGGTAGGGTTCTTAGTAAGGTGGAGGAGCAGACGGATCTTGGGGTCTATGTTCATAGATCTTTGAAAGTTGCCACTCAGGTGGATAGAGCTTGTAAGAAGGCCTATGGTGTATTAGCGTTCATTAGCAGACGGATTGAATTCAAGAGTCGTGAAGTGATGTTGCAGCTGCACAGGAAATTGGTAAGGCCACATTTGGAGTACTGTGTGCAGTTCTGGTCGCCTCACTTTAGGAAAGATGTGTAAGCTTTGGAGAGGGTGCAGAGGAGATTCGCCAGCTTGTTGCCTGGAATGAAGAATAGGTCGTACGAGGATAGGTTGAGAGTGCTAGGCCTTTTCTCATTGGAACTGTGAAGGATGAGGGGTGACTTGATAGAGGTTTATAAGATGATCAGGGGAATAGATAGAGTAGGCAGTCAGAGACTTTTTTCCCCCGGGTACAACAGTGTTACAAGGGGACCTAAATTTAAGGTGAAAGGTGGAAGGTATGGGGGATGTCAGGGGTAGGTTCTTTACCCAGATAGTGAGAGGAGCATGGAATGCGCTGCATGTGGGAGTGGCAGAGTCAGAATCATTGGTGACCTTTAAGTGGCAATTGGATAGATACATAGATGGGTGCTTAAGCTAGGACAAATGTTCGGCACAACATCATGGGCCGAAGGGCCTGTTCTGTGCTGTATTGTTCTATGTTCTATGTAACTTTTTTACACAGAGGGTAGTGTGTGTACGGAATGAGCTGGCAGGGAAGGTGATGGAGGCTGGTACAATTACAACATTTCAGAGGCAATGGATGGGTATGTGATTAAGAACTGGTTAGAGGGTTATGGGTCTAATGCTGGCAAAGATTACTATATCAGAATGGAATATCTGGTTGGTGCAGATAAGCTGGACTGAAGGGTCTGATTCCGTGCTGTATGACACTATGATCCCATCAGCCTTCATTCTAACAAAGAGTAAACTAAAACATCAGTGAAAAGCTTCTAAAACCATTGCATATTTTTCTTTCAGTTTAGGCTTTCATTACAAGACACAATACATCAGATGTAGTCTCAGTTTTATCATGTATAAATGCAGTAATACATCCCAATGATTATACCCAATAGCCTTTGCGTAAAACAGCAAGATTCGATATCCTTTTCTAATTATTGGCTGAATCTGCTGACTAGGTTTATGTGGCTCATGTAGCAGAATGCACTAATCGTTCTGTACCAATGAGTTCTCTGATTTTCTCTCCATTTAAGTAGGTTTCTGTTATTTTCTCTGGTCAACACAACACTGACTTCTCTTAACCCACATTATACTGTTTTCTGCCAAAGTTTTGCTCACTAACCTCCCCATCTGTATCCCATTGCAGAGTCTCCATGTCCAGTTAAATGACTATCTTGGTGAATGAGCTAACTGAGCTCTAAGACAATCAGTCCACTCATCCAAGTCATTGGTATTGATTGTAAATAGTTGATCATCTCACTCTGATCCCCGAGAAACTCCACACAGTTGCAACTTTACAACCTGAATATCCCGAATGTTTATTCCCTGATAGTTAACTGGGTTTCCCCTGTTGCTGGGCAGCAGGTTAGAAAGGTTGGATGGCCCTATCCTACGCTGTGTAATATACTTAGTGAGTTGAATGACTTCAATCTCTTCATGCGTAAATACTTAGATGGCAGAATGGTCTCCTCCTGTCTCATTGTAACGATGCTGACTGGCTGAATGGCATCTTTCTTTACCTCTGTAACATTTAGGAGTGCTTGAGAGAACAACACATAGGTTAGGAACAGCAGCTGGCCATTCAGCCCCTTGAGCCTGCTGCACCATTCGGAATGTGCATTGTTGATGTGATTGTAACTAAGCATCATTTTCATGTCTGTTCACAATAAACATGGAGTCTCCAGTTCATTCAAAGTTCTATGGAACTCAACCTTGAGTGTTTTCTGTAACCCAGTCTTCACTGCTCCCCAGGGATGAGAACACCACAGATTACACAACCCTAAAGAGAAGGGAACATCCCTATCTGAGTCTGAAATGGAAAGGTTCTTATTCTCAAAATGTGTCCCTCTCAAACCAATCACCACTCAGCGCCTCAAACCTGTTCACATTCCCATTAACTCTCCTCAACCAAATACTTATCAAATTCAGTTACCACTGACCTCGTGGAAAGACAATTCCAGGAAAGATCATATAAGCAATGAACACTGGAACAGAATAAGGCTATTCAGCCAATCTTTTCTGCCATGATATTTGACCATGGCTAAAATATTTCTGAACCCCATTCTCCTGCCTTCTCCGACTAACCAATGATAGCTTATTCATTAAAAAGTGTAAATGTCTCTGTATTAAAGATCGTGTGTGCCTGTATATTGGGTTATGTTTGTGTGGAAATGTCCATATCTACGTGTGTATCTCTGTGAGCATGTGTTATGTGTGTTCGTGTCAGTATCTCAGTTTGTGTGTACCTCTGTCTGTATCTCTGTGAAAAGTTGTTTTTGAAATAAATATATTGAACTTGGAATCAAAATCTTCCTCCTCATTCTCTCTCTCCGTCTGTCCCTGTTGTTCATGGAGTTCATAGAATCGCTACAGTGTGGAAACAGGCCCTTCTACCCAACAGGTCCACACTGACCCTTCGAAGAGTATCCCATACAGACCCGTTCAAATGCTATGCTATGCTTACCCATGAATAATGCCCCTAACCTACATATCCCTCAGAACTATGGATAATTTAGCATGTCCAATTCACCTAACATCCACAAGGTTGGACAGTGGGTGGAAACCAGAACACCCAGAGGGAACCGTCGCAGACATGGGGAGAATGTGAAACTCCACACAGACAGTCGCCTGAGGGTGGACACGAGCCCTGGTGCTGTGAGGCAGCAGTGCTCGCCTCAGAGTTTTGTGATTAGATTCATACAATACCTCCCTCTGCTGGACTACCCACACAACTGCATTGGTGCCACAGTTTTTAACTCTGAGAAGAGAATAAATCCTTTGTTGTGAGTCTTTCAAATTGCATGACCATTTGATTTTTCAAATAATATCTTTGGAAGCACAAAGCAGTTTTGACTGATACTAAGTGATGTTGTTCCTGCGTCATTACCACAACTAATGGGCCTTTTTCAGGACTTCTCAATACTTTCTCATGTAACTTTTAAGCATTGCAATTCACAGAATGAGAAATAAATTCATCTAATCTCCTGACAAAATGGTTCACTCAGAGGTGAGCATTTTCATTCTGAAAGGACGAAGTATATTTATAACCCTCCACCTACCAGCATTGTGTGTGTGTGTTGATGGTGCAGTAAGTTTGGATGGTGCTGTGAGCTGCTGCCCTCTCTCCCTCCCAGATTGAATACTCGAAGGTTATCACCCTCTGTCATTGTCACTGAAGTAGGTTTGGGAGGCCAGCTGAGGGAGAGATTGTGTCCTTTTAAACACCACAGAGACTGTCAGACCTGCACCCACGTATAGATACTCACAGAGGGAAATACAGGCACACAGGTACGGAGTGTTGGGGGGATAGATGGATGTCGGACACCCCACCACACGGCTTGGCCATTTCTGTCCTATTCCAAGCTGTTTCTCCTGGAATAGGAGACGGGGAAGGATGGAGTGAAGGTGGGATTGGGTGACCGTGCTGAAAGCGCTGGAGAAGGTGGGGGGGGGGTGAGATGTGCAGGTGGGAGATGGTGGTGAGTCCAGAGGGAGTCAGTCAACAGTGTTATATCCATGCAGTGCTATTAGTGAGGGAGATATAGTAGAGGGGAAAGAGAGAGGGATGGTGCTACATGCAGCAGTGAGAGTGTGGAGCATGAGCCTTGACCAGGGTTTGGTGCTATAGCAGATATACAGTGAGTGTGAGGGAGCAGGCAGTATAAGGTGAGCTTTATCCTGACAAAGAGTGGAAGGTTATTGATGCTTGTCCTGTATTTTTGGACATTCCTTCAGACCACAGATACTGTACTAAGCTCAGACCATGCTCGGTGGGTCTGGTGGTGTGGCCCCCTCTGGGAACAGAATGGCCCCGTCTGAACTAGCCCATCCACCAGGACCTCCGTGCCCCTTTCGACAAACCGGTGTGTAATTGCCACTTATCTGCCATGCTCGGGGTAATCTGTGCAGGGCATTCCAAACTGAGAATGCTCAATCGTGTGCCCATTGGCCTTTTAAAAATGGCACCAGTGTCAGGGATCACAGAATATCCAGGAATATACGGGCGATGCTGTGTACCTACAGCCATGATAGGTGGGAGAATCGGGCTGGCATTGAATGAGAGGGATGCCATGGGGGGAGGTGGGTAGATAATTGGTTGAGTTAGATAAGATAGCACCAGGAAACTAGCTCAGCCTCGTGCAGAACATCCCTCTGTCACACTCAATGAAAATGTCACTGAGACAAATTATTGTTTGAATCAACCCAAGGAGTCGAAGACTCTGCTGACCCCAATCCCAGTTAAAAAGCTGCAGCTGCTTGACCAATGCTCTCCATCGCAGGGAAGGAGCTAAACGTCACCTTACCCTTGGGACATAAGGCAGTGGGGAGGGGGTGGATGAGGTATCAGTGGCGGAGCACTTTATGGCAAGTCATCATAATTCTATTAGTTTTAAACAGGAGATGGAAAAGGATGAACTACGTCTAAAACTTAAAGATCTAAATTGTTGAAAACCAATTTTGATGATTTAACTAATAATTTTCCAAATTCGATTGGGACAGATATTCTCAGAAAAGGGGGTCAGTTGGGAAGGGGGAAGGCTTTAGAAATGAGATGTCAGAAATACAGAGACATTATGGCACTATTAGGATGAAGGGTAAAGCTGGTGTGTGGAAGGAATGCTGGAACATTGCAGAAATTGAGGCTCTGGTCACGAATAAATGGGAAGCATATGTCAGGTATTGACAGCAGGAATTGAGGGTTTTTTCTTAATTCATTCACAGGATGAAGGTGTCCCAGGCTAGACAAGCATCGATTACCCATCTCTAATTGCCCAGAGGGCAGTTAGCAGTCAACCACATTGCTGTAAGTCTGGAGTCACTTGTAGACCAGACTTGGTAAGGATGGCAGTTTGTTTCCTTAAAAGGTGTCAGTAAACCAGATGGACTTCTCCAACAATCGGAATGGTCATTATTAAAGTGAATCACGAGAAGAGTCTGAAGGCAACAAGAGTATAGTTAATAGGGAAATTGGGAGCATAAAAAGGGGACACGTGATAGCTTTGGCAAACAGAGTTAAGGAGAATTCAAAGGAATTCTATAAATACATCAAGGACAAAAGAGTAACTGTGGAGAGAATAAGACATCCTTAAAGATCAGCAAGGCTGCCTAAGTGCAGAGCCACAGGAAATGGGGGAGGTACTGAACGAATATTTTGTATCAGTATTTACTGTGCAGGAGGATATGGAAGTTAGAGAACTTGGAAAAATATAGTGACATCTTGGAAAGTGTCTGTATTACAGAGGAGCTGCTGGAGGTCTTAAAACAAGTAAAAGAAGGAAAATGTCCTGGCTTTTATTGATGTACGCTAGAACTCTGTGAGAAGCTAGGGAAGTGATTGCTGTGCCCCTTGCTATCATTAATAGCCACAGGTATAGTGCCGGAAGACTGAAGGTTGGCTAACGTGGTGCCATGACTTAAAGGATTTAAGAAGGGTAATAAGGAAAAGGTAGTGAGCCTGACGTCAGTGGTGGGTAAGTTGTTGAAGAGGATTATGAGTCATCGGATTTTCACGCATTTTGAAAGGTAACGATTCATTAAGGATAGTAAACATGGTTTTGTGCAAGCAATATTGTGGCTCACTGACTTGACTGAGGTTTATTTGAAGAAGCGACTAAAAAGATTAATTGAGATTCAGTGGTGTACATTGTCGATATGGACATCAGTAAGGTGTTGAATAACATTGTGCAGGGTCATCTGTTTAACAAGGTTGGTTCATATGAAAGTCATTTGGATACAAAATTAGCTCAAAGGTCAGAGACAGAGGGTTGCCATATCTGTGTCTTAGGCTGGATAAGCACACCCTCTCACTCTCCCCGTTACATACACTGATGCACATTCTCCCTCTCTGCCCCTCACACACACTCGCGCTACCCCCTCTCACATTTCACACACGTACTCCACTCTGTCACACACACATGCACATATAGCCACTCTCTCTCCCTCCCACCATCACACCCACACTCCACCTCACTCTCTCACATACACATATTGTCTCTCTCTCCTCTTCACACCAACACGCCCCTCACACATATGCACATGCACACACATGCATGCACATATAAAGCTGAGGGTTGAATTTGCATTTTCCCGTTTGTATTTGCAGATGCATTTTATTTTGTTCCAAAACATACAATTTGTAGACATTCAATCAAAGTGTTATTTTATAAATCGTACTTTGTAAATAAAACCAGTCTAATTCCAGGTCAAGACAGACATAGTCCAAACAAGGCCTCACGCTTAGAATACATTGTCTGACCGCAAGTATTACTTCATTTACATCGATTAGACCTGAAGGTATCTCCAGGCAGTGACTTGAAATATATTCGGCAATTTGCATATTAACCAATCAAACTCGCACCTCCATTCTAACTGATTAAGTATTTAAGAGCCATCTTAGGTGTGTGGACAATTCATGAGTTGTACAGCCCTTTGGTCTTTTCCTTATAACTTCTGTGTTTAAGGTCTTCCTCTCCCTCTTACACCTGATGAAGGAGCAGGGCAAGGAAACCTTGTGTTTACAAATAAACCCATTGGACTCTAACCTGGTGTCGTTTGATTTTTGACCTTGTCCAATCCAGTCCAAAAGCAGTGGCTCCATATCATGACTTTTACTGGTAAACTAATCCCGTCCCCTAGCAAGTAAATTGTTCCTAATCCCATGTATTCTTGTCTTGCATATTAACATTTTTCAAGACACGTTACGCACTGATGTCGGGAAGTCCAGATATAATACATCTATAAGACCCCCATTATCCACCTTGCTTGTTACGCTTTTTAAAAAAAAATTAGACACATCATTAAAACATGATTTGTCCTTCATAAAACTATGTTGAATATGCTGCATCGTAGCTTGATTTAGGAAATCTCCTGTTATTAATTCCTTCATAACGCATCTTAACAATTTGACTTCAATCCCAATAATTTTCTCACCACTTTTCTTTTCCGAGTGAAGCTGGTTATTTGAAGTCCTTCCCTTTCTATAACGATTATGTTCCCTTTCATAATTCCTGTGTAACAGGCACAAGGCTGTAAAAGATCTGCTCGAATTGCTGTGTAAAAGGCATGAGTGGCTGATTGGACCCATTCTGTTCCTGCTTTACACACTCGCTGGGCTGTATGTCCTCCTGGTGTTCCTACATTATAGTCTCAATGGACTTGCATGTCCTGCTCCTGTTCCTGACCAAGCCGTTCAATATCTCAATGTCCTCCTCCTGTCGCTCAATGAGAGTTTTGGGGACCTATGGAATCTCCCTGCTCAAATGTCACTTTTCAATGGCTGAACTATGGAGGCAAATTTTGTTGCCCACACTGGGTAGCTCAGTGGTTAGCACTGCTGCCTCACTGCACCAGCGATCCTAGTTCAATTTCCGTCTCCAGTGTCCTCCCACAGTCCCAAGATGTGCAGGTTCGGTGGACTGGACAAACTAAATTACCCATTATGTCTGGGATGTGGAGGCTAGGCGCATCAGTCATGGAAAACGCCAGGTTATAAAGACTAGGTGGGGTAGGTGGTGGGGATTGGATGAGATGGTCTTCGGAGAGTCAGTTTGTTGTTGATGGGTCAAACATCCTGCTTCCACACTGGAGAGATTCGATGATTAACACCTTTGTTGCAGAAGTCCGTTGAGGGAACAACGTTTGAGTTCATTCCAACATCCTTTCCACAGTGAGGAGATTAAATCTGTGTGCACTACTTCAGATGTGATCTTATGAAGATCCTGTACAGCAGCAGCAGGACTTTACCAGCCTGGTGTAAGGTTATCACCCAGATTAGTGTTTTCTCCGCTCTCTGGCGAATATACAGCATTGCTGGAAGATCATTGTCCTTCTCTACTATACCAGCATAACGGGACACCTGGAGAAAATCTCACAATGCCACTTGAGAAGAACGGGTAAGATGTGGTGAGATAATATCCATGTTGAGATATGCCTCGCTGAACATCTCGTCTGAATCTGCCATTAACCTCGCCAGAGCCCACGTCACTCGCATTCCACAGAATCTGTTGAGGTGATCTTAGAAACAGCAAAGAGAAGCAAACATTCATGAGAGTTATGTATCAAAGTGAAAGCTGCAATACAAATGTTGGGTATGTTATAAAACAGGAAATTAGACATTCAAGGTTTGGGGTACTGCAGTAATAATGAGCAGCTTCAAGTTAAATCTAACCAGTGTTTACCCAAGTGAATGTTAATGTTGGGAAAATGGATTTCACGAGCGTGTATGAGACGAATGGCTTTAGTAGCATGTTGAGCACTGAGCTGTTCATCAGGCAATTTTGGAATTGGTGTTGTGTGATCAGAAGAGCAAATCGAATATTTTGCTCTTGAGGATCTTTGGGGAATAGTGATCTTAATATATTGAATTTTAGACGACGTCTGAATACAAGCAGGTTTTTTTTTATATTACGGGTATATACCTGAGTTGTGGAAAATATTGAATTACGAGAATAAAGTTGACTTTGGAGAATTTAGAATATACATTAAACTGACTTAATGAAAGACAGGCAATATATGTTATTTACTGTAAGTTCTGAAATATACATATATCCCTCCAAGGCATAAATCGCAAAAGTCAAAGGTGCCTCAACGATGGTGAACAAAAGAAGTTAAAAAGTTCATTAAATCGAAGAAAGTGCTTTAGAAAAGGGTCATATATTGTGGATTCATTGAAATTGTGGACGCAACAAAAGAGGACTGATGAACTGATAAGTAAAGTATAAAGAGAACAGGAATACAAACAAAAACCAGAAACAAAAAGGCCGATGAAAAACTGCCATGAATATTTGAAAGGAAACTAAAAGTAAGGTCAAATGTGGAAGAGTGAATGTGTGGACAGGACAATTTATTGTGGAGAACAGAAACAATGACAGGAAGAAACTAACCAGTTACTTTATGTCTGTCTTCACGGAGGAAAGGCCAGAAAATCTTCCAGAAATACCAAGTGACAATGGGACTTGTGTAACTGAAGACTAAAATCATTCATATCAGTGACCAGGTAGCATTTGAAAACATAACTGTATTAATAAGTCTGACAGACCAAAATTACTTCATATCAGATTTTCAGAGAAAGCTGAAATGGACATAATAATTGCATTGGGAATCATTGAATTTTTCTGTATTCAGGTGGAAGGTTATAAATGCATTCCAAGGATTTACAAAGGGAAGAAGAGGGAGCATGGTGAACTACAGACCAGTTAATTTATTGTTCACAGTGGGGAATCTGTTTGAATTTATTGTAAAGAATGTGTTATTGGACACTTGGGAAGTTATAACAAACGTCTAGAGAATGATGCTAGATTTCTGAAAGGGAAGGCAACACTTACAAAAATTTTGCTTGAAGATGTCTTTTGTCGTTATAAATAATGGAGAACCAGTGGATATGGTATAGTTGGATATCAGGAGGATTTTTAAACAATTCATAAGGTAAGTTAGACCGAAAGAAATGAAGCAAATTGTATTGGTGAGAACATATGCAAATGGAGGAAGGTAAAGTTCAGTTTCCCTTTGTTTGAGGATAATCAGATTATAGGCAATGTAGAGCTCTGTGCTCTCTCTCTCCACGGATGATGTCTAACTCGCTGTGATTTCTAGCATTGGTTCAGTACAGATCCCAGCTTATGTAGTAATTCGCTCCGAGTAAAGTTCTGCAGCAGTGACACATCGTGTTGGTGAGACTGTACCTGGAGTATTGTGTACAGTTTTGATTTTCTGATCTATGTAAAACATACCGATCACATACACTGAATGTACATTCTCTAGATTAATCCCTCGGATACCAAGATTGTCCGATGAGGGAACTCCGCCTGTATTCTGTAAATTTTCAGAGACTGAGAGGTGATCGAAATGAAGCTTTACAAAATTCACACAGAGTGGAATACTAATCGACATCAGTGTCCAGTGGTATAGTATACGGGTCTGGATTCATTTAAGAAAGAGTTAGATAGAGCTCTCAAAGATAGTGGAATCAAGGGTTATGGAGATAAGGCAGGAAGAGGATATTGATTCGGAATGATCAGCCATGATCATATTGAATGGCGGTGCAGGCTAGAAGGGCTGAATGGCCTACTCCTGCACCTATTGTCTATTGTCTATTGTCTAAGAACATAGGGGCATTGAAAAGTGCGAGCAGGATTAGTGAGCACCCTAAGGTATTCCACAAGGACTTCAAGTAGGACAGAATAACCAGGGAATAATTAGAGCCTATTAGAAACCAAGAGGATAATCAGTGTGTGAAGCTGGAGAACATTGATAGATTGTGACATAAGAGATTCACATCTGTTTACGCAGGAGAAGGACGACGCATAGTTCATGAAGATCGACTGGGAAACTCGTCTTCAGATTGATATGAAATACGAGCAAGGATTGATAGTTTTGGCTAGTTTGAAATTGGACAAGACCACAGATCTGGCTGTGTTGTATAACAAGGTGCTGTCGGAGTAAGTCCTTGACCCGAATGTTTAAGTAAATTCTGGTCACAGGGCAGGGGCCAGAGGAACTCAGAACACCTTTTACAGGAACGGTTGGTGCAGGTAGATAAGGGAACTATAGATTAATGAGTATCAGATCAGTGTCAGTGAAACTATTAGGGAAAATAGGGTGGGAGAAAATGGATCTTCATTTAGAGAGGAATAGTCATCAGAGGGGAGTCATGCTGAACGAATTTTATTGATTTTTTTCAAGATGGTTGATCATATTTTTTTTCAGCAATGCCTTTGATAAATCCCCACATGGGAGACTGATAAAGAGAGTAAAATCTCATGGTATCAAGGGAAACTTGGTAAGTGACATTCACAATGTCTTTATGGCAGGACAAAGAGGGTGATTCTGGAAACTGTGTGAATCGACATCAGTGCCCAGTGGTATAGTATACAGGTCAATGGTGTGACCCTTATTATTTGTGATACTCATTAATAATGTAGATATAAAAGTGGAGACCGTGGGGAAGTGTGGTATGTGAGTTTGCGTTTATCAGAAAGATTGGCCGGGTGGTTGGCAGTGAGGGGGTAGGTCTTCTGTTACAGAAAAATACAGATTGAATGGCCAGATAAGCAGATCAATGGCAGATGGATGTAACCCAGATAAATATGAGGTGGTGCACTTTGGAAGAATGAACCACACAGGGGAGTACTCAATGAATGGCAGCACACTAGGAAGATCAGAGCGTGCTTCTCCACACATCCCTGATTGGGACTGGACAGGGTAACAGTAGAGTTAACAAGGCGTTTGGAATAGTAAATATAACCTTTACCAATCGAGACATAGCTTACAATACTAATACAGGACTTTGGTTAGGCAAATATGTAATTCTGTGTGGTGTTCTGGGAGCCACCTTACAGGAAGAATGTGATTGTACTCGAGGGGATGCAGAGGAAATTCACCAGGATGTTCTCTGGGAAGGAGCATATCAGCAATGGAGAGAGGCTGGGTAAGATCGGGTTATTTACATTGGAGCAAAGAATTCTGAGTGGAATGTGATTCAGAAGGATAAGATTATGAGGAGCATGGACCGGGTGGTAAGACTGCAGCTGTTCCTTTTCGTCAGTCGGCGAAGAACAAGGGAGCACACTTTTAAAGCGAAGGGTTTGAGATGTAGAGAGGATTTGCTGATTGCTTTTCACCCAGAACGTGTTGGGGTCTGGAATGTATTTCCTGAGAGTGGAGTTATCGTGGTAACCTCATAACTGCTAAAAACCTACTTAGGCGAGCTCTTAAAGTGCCATAACATTCCCGACTAAGGGCCTGGTGTAGGAGAGTGGGACTAATGTAGATTGTGCTGTATTTCTGACGGGCAGAGTCTATGCTCCTGTGATTATATGGTGTGGACATGAATTGCTGGGTTTCTGAAGACAACATTAATAAGAGTTTTAAGGTGAACTGTCAATGGAAAAGATAAGAGAAAACTAGTGCAGCTTCGTTACACTCTCAATCCAGAGAATAGAAAATGAGAGCAGGGAAATGGCAGAACTATTAAGCAACTACTTCAGTTCTGTCTTCACAGAAGGAAACAAACGAAATAAATTAAACCTTCCCAGCAAGACTGGGAAGACTAATTCTCGTCAGCAAAAAAAGAATGAAATTAGTAACAATAATATTTTGGGAGAAATTATTGGATTGAAAGTATGGTTGAATTTAGAATACAGGTAGAAGGTGAGAAGGTAAAATCCTATATCAAGGTCCTGTGTTTAACAAAAGCAGATGCCAATAGGATGAGAGAGGAGTTGACTAAAGATAGCTGGAAGTGAAGACTTCATGGTGGAACTGTTAATGAACAGTGAAAGGCTTTCAAAGCAATCTTTCAACGTTCTCAGCAACAGCATATAATAGTGAAATGGAAGGACTGTAGGAAAAGGGTAATCTGCAGGGAATGTCTCAGGAAATAAGAGAGGCTATCAAATTAAAATAAATGGCATAAATAATGGCAAAGACTAGTGGGAAAGTAGAAGATTGGGAAAACTTTAAACGTCAAAATAAAGCAACAAAAAAAGGTATGAAGACCCATCAGATAGCTTATGAGAGTAAACTACTTCAGAATATAAAGACAGATAGCAAAATATTATATAAATATACAAAACGAAATGAATGGCTAAGGTAAGCAATGGTCCTTTAGAGAAGGGGTATCCAGTAAAGGGATATGAGGAAGTGGATGAGGAGTTGAAGAGTTATTTAGTCGTCTACACAATGAAGGACACTAATAACATACCAGCAATTGTCAGAGAGGAAGTTAAGTGAGTACCTGGAAACAACCATTCCCAAGACAGAGATATTGTTGGGCAAGCTAATGGAACCAAAGGTATATAAGTCTCCTGGCCCTAATAGAATGTATCCCAATGTACTAACAGAGTTGATGAGAGAAATAGCAACTGCACTTGTGGACATTTTTCTGAATTCACTGGACTCTGATGCAATTCCAGCAAATTAGAAAACAGGAGTTCACACACCACTGTTTAAAAAAAGGAGGTAGACAAAAAATGGGAAATTATAGACTGGTTAGCATAACAGCTGTAGGGGAAAATATTTCAATCTGTAATCAAGGAATAAATGGCAATGCATCTTGAAAGAAATTGTCCCGTTGGGCAGACACAGTGATGGTTAATGAAAGGCAGGCCATGTGTAACTAACCTACTGGAATTCTATGAAGACATTACAACTGCAGGGACCCAGTAGATGTGGTGTACTGAGATTTCCAAAAGACATTCGATAGAGTGACGCCAAAAAGGCGGCTGCATAAGGTGTGGCATTACGGGCAATGTATTAGCATGGAGAGAGGATTGGTTAACTAACATGAAGCAACAAGTGGGAATACATGATTGTTTTTCTGGTTGCTGATCAGTGACTAGTGGAGTGCCTCAGGGATCGGTGCTGGGACCACAATTATTCACAGCTTGCATAAATGATTTGGAATAGGGGGCCACTTGTAGTGTCTCAAAGATTACAGATGTTACTAAAATGAGTGGCAGAGTAAAGTGTGCAGAGGAGTGTTAAACTTTACAAAGGGACATAAATAGTTGAAGTTAGTGGGCAAAGGTCTGGCAGTTGGAGTTCAATTATAATAAATGTGAAATCGTCCATTTTGGTAGGAAAAATAGTAAAGAGGACTCTTACTTGGATTGTTTTTTTTAAAAAGCAGCATCCTCTTGTGCAGAGGGACCTGGGTGTCCTTGTGCATGAATCACAGAAGTTGGTCTGCTGGGGCAACTGGACATTAACAAGGCAAATTTAATTTTGTCCTTCATTGCGAAAGAGATTGAGTGTAAAAGCAAGGAGATTATGTTGCAGCTGCACAGGGGAGGTGGGAGACGACGCCTGTAGTACATGTAGTTTTGGTCTCCCTACTTGAGAAAGGAAAAACTGGCACTACAATGGATGCAGAGGAGGCTCGCTAGGTCAGTTCCAGAGGTGAGGGGGGTGGTTATGAGGGAGGAAAGAATAGAAACATATATATTTGCGAAGGGAGTAGATAAGATAGAAATATAAAGGATGTTTCCAGAAGCACGTGAAACGAGGACAACAGGGCAAAGCTGCAAAATTAGATGGAGCAGATTTAGGACTGAATTGAGAAGGAACTTCTTTACCAGGAAGATTGTGAATCTGTGGAATTCTTCGCCCAGTGAAATAGTTGAGGATTTGTCAATGAATATGTTTGAACTCAGATAATTTTTGAACAGTAAAGGAATTAAGGATTATGGTGATTGGGCGGGTAAGTGGCGCTGAGGCCATGAAATGATCAGCCATTTTCTTATTGAATGATGGCGGAGGCTTGAAGGGCGAGATGACCTACTCCTGCTCCTAGTTTGTACGTTCTTATGTAATGGGTAAACATGAAATGGGAATTATATTTGAGAAATTGACTGGTCAAAACATACAGAGAAAAAATTGATGCAATGCATTTAGATTTCCTGAAAGATGTTGATAAAAAGCTATGGCTAGTGAGCAAACTCAAATGTTACAGGATTGGGACTAAAATATGAACATGGTTTTAGATGAGGAGAATTGACAGGAAACACTGAACAGTTTTGAAGTGGAAGGATCATGTCAAGCATTTAGTTGAGGGAATCAAATTCAATATTTCTCAGTCTGCTGACAGCATTAAACGATGTTGGATTGTTAGTGGGTGAGGAGGATATAAAAAAAGCTCCAAGGTGACTGAGACAAGTGGAGTGAATGGGAAATACGTGGCAGATGAAGATGTGATGGTGTGTACTTTGATTGGGAACAATAGAACAGCAACCTATCATTTGAAAAGGTATTGGATGAAACATGTTGGTCTTTAAAGGGATTTATGTTCTTTTTATTTTCCGGCTGTGACCTCCGAGGTCAGTGCAGTGAGTTCTGAAGGCAGAAGTCAATACTGGAAATGGCATTGGCACGCTGACCAGTGTACACAGACCCAAGTGGGGAACTGAAACATTGAAAAGGATCTGGATCTCCTTGCACACCAGTCACTGAAAGCAATATTGCAGGAGCAGAAAGCAGGGAGGAAGATAAATGGTGTGTTAAACTTCATTTCTAGGGGCTTGACTTACAGGAGTAAGGGTGTCTTACTGCAGCTGTACAGGGCCTTGGTGAGAGCCCATCTTGAACATTGTGCAGTATTGTGTGTAGTTTTACACTCCTAACCTAATAAAGGACAAACCTGACATTGAGGGAGAGCAGTGAACGATGGCCCGACTGATCTCTGGGATGATGGGCTTGTTGTGAGAGCAGCGTTTGGGGCGACTGGGACTGTATTCCATGGGATTTAGGAAAATGAATGGAGATCTCAGTGAAACATATAAAACTCTGACAGGGTGAAACTGATTGGAAGCAGGGTTGATAATTCCCCTGGCTTGGACATCTAAAACAAGGCGCCACAGTATTAGGTTAGGCAAGCCACTCTGCATTGAGATGAGAATAAATGTCTGCACTCAGTGACTGGTGACTCTGGGGATTTCTCTCCCACAAGGCACTGAATATAAATAAGGATTTCTCGACAATAAACCGATCGGGAGGCATCTGGAGTACAGCTGTCACAAGCTCTCAGATGTTAGGGAGGAGGCCTCTGCAGGATCAACAAGACTGTGTTTCCCATTTCCTTTTCTGATACCGAGGCTGGTGCTGGGTGTTCTGTCAGTTTTATCCTTCCAAGCATCGGAGTAGTTTGATACAATTTAGTGTCTTGCTTTACCGTTTTAGAGACTATTAAAAAGTTTATCACATGCGTGTGTGTCTAGAGTCACGTTCAGGTCAGACCAGGAATGCATGGAATTCACCAGACTAGAATTCATTTCTTGAAAGTACATTGGTGAAGCAAATTGGAGTTTGCAATTGACATTGATTTCAGCGTCATGGTTACTGATACCAGATTTTAGATCTCGATATTTTATTAATTGTTATTAACTTCCAACAGCTGCCAGAGCATTAGCCTGGTCTGGACTGGTAATCCAGTGACATTTCCACAACACAGTACCATCTCCACCTGGGTAGCTATCTGGGACCACACTGAGCAGGATATTTCTGTGCTGTTTGACAGATCTGTCGGAAAGAACTTCTACCAGTTTAACTATCGTGATGGGACTGAGGGGGTGGTAATGGGTCAGATTTTAATTATTCCCCTCTTAGCGAACTGGACAGAGCTGAGTAATTTTCCGCATTTCTATGGAGATGTCGGAGTAGGAGCTGGAATGAAACAGCTTCCCCATGGACACGGCTTGTTGTGCAGCACAAGTCTTCAGTCCTCTTGCAGGAATGGGATCAGGGCCCATTGCCTTTGTCTTATCTACTTTATTCACCTGTGTCTTCAAGTCACGTGCAGTAAATCAAATTGATTCAAGACGGGCATCTGTGATTCTGTGGACATCATGGCGAGGGTGAGGTTAATCATCCACCCAACACTTCTGGTATAGTATCGTACCAAATCTACATTCTTAACTATTACATTGATATACAGGGCTGTTCCATTATTTTTGATGGGGATAATAGTGGAGCCCTCACCTCCATGAAGTTGTTTAACCATGCATCACCTTTTATGGCTGGATGTGACAGGATTGTTGCTTTGTTGGTGTTGGGATCATTGCACCCTCTCGATCAGATGTTAGTTCTGTTGTTTGCAATGCAAGCAGTCAATTTTGGTAGCTTTAACGAGTTGTCATCAGGTTTAGGTACACATGATTCGGACACTGGCACGTTCACTAATATATCAATGAACAATGGATCAACATGGTTGGAATGGTAGACGGAGGGATCATCCCAGGAAAAACGTTACAGATTGTGCTTGAATATAATTCAGCTTCTGCTGCGGCTGTGGTCTACAGAACCACATCTATGCCAGCAAATCTCTCGTTAAGAAAGTTTGGAGAGTTAGATCATGTAAAGTATTTACAGATGAGTTTTGACTTGGAAATGAATTGAGTGCAATGAAGGACTAGTGACGAAGGAGGAGTGAAAGCGTCATAGACTCTTCGAATCAAACAATATGCAAACAGACCTTTCGGCTTAACTCGCCCATGCTCACCTGGTTTCCTAAATTGAACTATTACTATTTTTCTTCTTTTAGCACAGACCCCCTCCAAACATTTCCTATTCATGTACACATCCAATTGTCTTTCAAATGTTGTATTTGTACTTCCCAATGCGACTTCCTCTGACAGCTCTCTACCTATACACACCACCTGCTGTGAGAAACAACTGTCCTTTTGATATCATTTAAATGTATTCCCTCTCACCTTAATACTATCCTCTCTGGTTCTGGACATACTCACCAGTGGGAAAAGTTCTTGTCTATTCATCCTATCCATGCCTCTCATTAGGAAATAAAGGACACCTCCCAGCCTCCAACGCAAAAGGAACAAAATCCCAGCCTTATATCTCAAAACCTCCGATCTCTGTCACATCATTTTAAATACTTTTGCCCCCGTCCCAGTTTATAACATCCTTCCTATAGCAGGGCGACAGGAATTGTACTCAGTACTCCAAATATGGCCTTACTATGTTCTTGTAGAACCACGAAGTGATGCTCCAGTTCTTGTAATCAATGCTCTGACTGATGGAAGTCAGCTTGCCTTATGCCTTATTCACTGCCTGTCAACCTGCGACTCCACTTTCAAGGAACTATATACCTGGTCGCTGGAACTCTATTTGGCAACACGCGCTAGCATGCTACCATTTACTAAAATAAATCCTACACTCGTTTGCCTAACAAAGTGCACTATCTCACATTTATCTGCATGAAGCTCCATCAGCCAATCCTCAGCCCACTTGTCAAGTAGATCAAGATATCTTTATTCTCTAAGACAACCTTCTTCACTGTCCACCATAACTCCAATTTTGTGGATTTCTTCTCCAAATTAATATCCATGTGTCCAATATTCTCATCCAAATAATTTACAAAAACAATGAGCAACAGCCTGGTCATTGCGGCACAACGCTGGACTCCTCCAATTGGAACAGCAAATCTGTCCCAACTCCCTCTGTCTCCTACAGTCAAGCCAGTTTTGCATCTAATTGGATCGTTCTCCATGATCTCATGTGATCTAACCTTATTAACGAGGCTACCATGTGGAACCTTGTTGGGCCTCACTAAGGTCCATGTAGACAACGTATGCTGCTTTATCTTCATCTATCTTCCCAATCACCACTTCAATAGCTGCAATCTAGTTTGTGAGATATGGATTCCGAGAAATAAAGCCGTGCTGAATATCCGTAATCAGTCCTTGCCTTTCCAAATGCATGTAAATCCTGCCTGTCAGAAACTCCTACAAACACTTATCCACCCTTGACATCAAGCTCACTGGTCCATAGTTCCCTGGGTTTTCTTTGCAGCCAAATTACAAATAATGTAACAATGTTAGTTGTCTTCCTGTCCTCCAGGACTTCGACCGTGGCTGTCAATGATACACATAAGAAAGTCAAGAGAACTGCAGATTTCAAAAACCAGGAACTAAGACAGGAATGTTCTGGAAAGGCTCTGCGGGTCTGGCAGCATCCGTGCAGTGAAATCCGAGATTATGTGTTACAACACGGGGAACCGCCCCCACCCCCCCCCCCCCCCCCCCACGCCCCACCACCACCACAAAAAAGATTTAAATCGTTTTGTAATGTTTAAAAATTCGGAAGACCAATAACCATTCTAAAGGTCACTATTTAAAGTAAAAATTGACAACTTTTTTTAAAGGCTAACAGAGAATAATTAACCAACAACGACTTGCAACTCCTTTCTGTGACCTATCTTTTACTTTCCCTTCTACACTACTGGTGCGATCACCCTCCCCCCCACCCCCCGCCCCAATTAAGATATACTAGAACATTCAAATTTCAGAACCAGACAGCTGTCGAATCTTCTCTTTGTATCTTCCTCTGTCTTCGTTTCTTCTTCTTCGAGTTTCTGCTTCACATGTCATTGATAAATAAAAGTACATTTCTAGAGCGAATCTCCGGGCAGTCTGCAGATGTTGGTGGGGTGGCAGTTCTCCCCTAAGTGGTCAAATGTTTTTTCAGCTTTCTACCCCAAAAGCATCCGGTACTTTTATTTTTTTTAAATATTGCCAAATGCCAAATTTAAACTCGATTGTAGTTTAACTTCTTGGACATGCATTAAACGTATTGATCAAATTTTATTTTATTTTTTTGTCTCATAGCAACCCAGGTACTGCCAGCTGCTGAACCAAATGATACATTGTAAATTTTCCAGAACTCACTGTGCTTGTAAATCCTTCAACTCTCTTAAAGGTACAGTACCCTTTACACGTTCATAACACCTTCTCTCTCAAAAAAGAACCATCATAATGAAAACACGTCTCATTTGTTTTTCTATTCTTCAAACATTACCATAACATACAGAAAACTGAAATCTAAGTTCACCTTAACTCCTTCCCATTTACCTATATTTAACATTGGATAAATACAAATCTCGTCTAAACTTTATCAGCTAAATCGGTGAGAACGCATCTGAGATTGCATTCTTACTACAAGCTACTAGTACGATTTTTAAATTAAAAGTCTGTAACATGATCCTCCAATGAAATAGTCTTTAAAGCATTCAAGAATGTAAGCAGATTGGGCTCCGTGTACACAACCGCCTCCAACACGCTGTTTGTGAGTACACATTAAAATGTTATAAGGCTAGTACCAAACTCAATAGTTTTTTCTTAATCGTGGAATATTTTCTCTGGTGGATGTTGAGTTTCTTTGAAAAGTACGATCCCAACTCATTGTCCTGTAGCAGTACAACTTCAACTCCTATGTCACTCGCGTCGATGGCAACTTTGAAAGGTTTCCAAGCATTTGGTGTAGCTGAAACTGGTTTGGTGGTCAATATTTCTTTTTAATGGTCGAATGCCTCCTGGCATTGTTCTTTCAACCAAAACTTTGTGCTCTTCTTCAGCAAGTCGGATAATGGTGTCACGACACTGCTGGAGTTTGGAACAGACATCTGATAGAATCCGCTGACTCCGAAGGAGCGAAGCACCTTTTTCTTCGAGGTTGGCCGTGGAAATTCCTCGGTTGCTTTTTTCTTTGCGTTCCATGGGATCAACCTTCCATGACCGATATTTTGTCCCTAGAACATCATGTCTGCTTTCACAAATTCTGTTTAATTTTATCACCAGTTTTGTTTCACATATTCATTCAAAGAGATCTGCCAACTGTACCAAGTGATCTTTCCAGGACTTAGTAAAGATCACTACATCGTCTAAACGGACTGCACAGTTTATTAATCAGGCCACGGCTCTGTTCATGGGTCTTTGGAATGTTTTGGGTGTGTTCGTCATTCCAAAGGGCATCACGTTGAATTGATACAGATCATTTGGCGTTACAATTCAGAAATTTCTTTCACTGTCTCTGATAAAGGTACCTGCCAGTATCCACGCATTAACTCCAACTTCGTGATGTAACTGACTTGTCCAACTTTCTCGATACAATCCTTCAATGTCGGTATTGGATATAAGTCTGATTTTGTAACAGTGTTGACCTTCCAATAATCCAAGCAAAATCATTGAGTTCCATCCGGTTTGGGAACTAAGATGATCAGCGAGCTCCACTCCCTCGGGCTTGGTTCGATGATGTCCTCATTGAGCATATCCTCTACCTCCTTCTGGACCTGTCTGGCTTTGAGAGGATTATGCCGATATGGATTGCCTTATCGGAACAGTATTCCCTATATCTACTTCATGTACAATAACATTAGTTCTCCCCCAACAAAATGATTCTAACATATGTCCTCATATTGCAATAACAAACCTTTCAACTGTGTTCTATGCTACTGAGACAGATAGTTTACTAATCTATCCCACTGCTCAAGGACTTCTACATTTTTGACATATTTTGAGACACATCAAAATCCACGACATTTGGATTTGATTCCTTAATCTGTAGGGCAGTAACTAACATCTGTTTCTCCAATTCTTTCTCTCCTCTACTTCTCAGGAGGGGACCTAAACGCTCATTTATAACCCACATGAAGGGGTCTTCAAATGTGGGCATTGGCAACAGAGGTGCTAGTTTCATTACTGTCCGTGGCCTACCTACCATTTGGCATGGATGACATGTATGCCAAACGTTAACCACATCTTTGTGCATTCCAGGTCATAAAAAATGTTTTTGTCCCTTAGCCTGAGTCTTTCATACACCTAAGTGACCTCCTACAGGTAGTTCATATGCTCTCTGTAAAACCTCTTGTTTCTATGCTACCAGCAACACAATCGGGTGCACCTCAGCACATTTCTCCTCTGCACTAACCTGTTGTGGTCTCCATTTCTGTCTTAAGATCTATCTTTTAGATAATAACCCTCATGAATATCCTCTGCCTCCTTTTCAGAGTACACATCAACATATACATCTTTTATCGTCTTGTCTGTCTGTTGCAAGTCCCTTAGCATTTCAGGCCAAAACACCTCTGTCTGACCCACTGCCTGTTCGGGTTTTCCCTACACCATTATGGCAAACAGAGTGTCCATTAACTGAACCTCAACTCCTTCATCTTTGTCTACAGTTTGTCCTTGGTGCTGTGACTTATAATAGTGGGATTTGGTTACTGCACAGCCTGGGAAAATACCAGGATATTTCCGATTTAACACTTCAGTTTCTTTGTCTTCCTTGGGCTTCTCCACAACAAGCAATGTCTCTCCCAACTTGGATCCTTCTAAATCCTTCCCAAGAACAAACTGGATTCCTGGATCTGGCAGTCTGTCAATCATTCCCACTATAACTTCCCCAGTCTTCAGTAGGCACTCCAACCTGATCTTACAATGGGAAATGCTACATTTCTGTCCATCTTTCCCATAAATTAATACATTCTGGGGTAACTGATCAGAAAGACTACAAATTCATGCATCTCTTACTATTAGCGACTGGTTAGTTCATGTACCTCTCAAAATTATAAATTCTTGCCTTTCTACCCCTGTTGTTTCTGAGTAAACTTTACTCACAGAGGCGAATTCTTTATTGAGATCAGGTACTAACTCCATACCCAGCCCCTGCCAAGGCTGTGCACTTTCCTGCAGCTCTTTGGTTCTTGTTGGGGTTTCCTTTAAAACGTTCACTAATGCCACGGGCTTAGCTTCTTTTACCACATCTTTTCCAACAGTCCCTTTCTTAATAATCAGCACTGTGAACATACATACACCTCCTTATGTCAGTGAAAACACCTTTTCCCAATGCCCTTCTGAAACCACCGACACTGTAATTTTCTGTGTCCCACTCCATTACAGTGAAAACAACTGAGGACTTTCACTCCTTTCCAATCCCTTTGGGCAGCTTTTTTAACCTGTGGTAAATTCATATGTTCTACTCTTTCTTTTCTAGTGTAGCATCTCCCTTTCTCCCAAATTCTATCCCCCACAGGACGGAATTATGGCTGGAAGCTTGCCTTATGCAGCAACATGTGTTCATCTGCTAATTCTCCTGTCCTTCTCAATTTCTGAACTTTCTTTTCCTCCACGTGAATTATTATCATCTCTGGAAGTGAGATTTTAAACTCCTCCAGCAGAGTAATCTCCCTGAGAGCCTAATAGGTCTTGTCTATCTTTAACGCCTGCACCCATCTATCAAAATGCCTACGTTTAATTCTTTCGAACTCAAGATAAGGCTGACCTGGTTCCTTCTTTGTTTCCGAACTGCTATCAATATACTTCCAGTACCAATTTGTAAGCACATAAAATGTGTCGTTTCACGTCTTCATAATCTCTTAACCCCTCACCTAACAGCGCAGCAAATACCTCACTAACCATGCCTACCAACTGAGTCTGAACTAGCATTACCCATAAATCCTTACACCACTCTACCTGCCTAGCCAATTTTTCAAATGAAATAAAGAAGGCTTCAACATCTTTCTCATTAAAATGTGGCAGAGCTTTGAGATAGTTGTATATTTCACTAATGTCCCTTTTACTCTCCATCCTGTTCACTTGACTTTGCTGACTAAATCGCAACTACTCAAGTTCAAATTCGCTCTCTCTTTGCTCAACTAAGAACTTTCTCCTCTCTTTTTATTCCTCTCCCTCTCTTCCCTCTTGCTTTCCCTTTCTTCTCTCTCTTTCTCCCTCCCTTTGTTTATCTTTAAACGTCATTTTCTTCAATTGTAATTTAAGTTTTTTTTCTAAATCTCCTGCACTTGTCTGTTTCTCTGACACACCTTAGTGTTTGACTAATTTCCGAACAATTTCAGCTTTACTCTTGTTCTTGGTTAAAACCAAATCTAAATTCTTTACTAATTCTAAACGTTTGGCCTTTATCTTTTCTTCTAAATGCCCTCGGCAAATGTGAGAATCATCTTCAAATCCCAAAACCTCTTTAACATTTTTAAAGAGCCATTTCTCTCACTTTAAATTTAACCAACCACAAGTCACCGAAATTAAACAAAGTGTCTCACCGACTTTTTAATTAAAGCTCTCGGACAATAACGTGTAAATGATTAAATGTAGTGTGCATTTTTATACCCCAAACCTATTTAACTCTGCCCAAATCTCAGATTGGATCTGTCTAAACTTGCTCAAATCGCAGACAAAAGGCCCCAAACCGTTATGACACAGGGGAAGCCCCTCTCCTAATCTGAACCAGCCACAGAGTAAACTGTTCACCTCATGCTGGAATCTGTTAAATTTCGAAAGGCAAAGATTCGTTTACAGAGGTCACTAATGAAAGGAAAATTAACAATTTTGTTATTTAAGTCCAACAGAGAATATTAAAATGAACAACTATTTAGAACTCATTTCTTTAAAACTATCTTTTACCTCCAACTCTAAAATACTGGTCCGATAAAACAAAACACCATGATTAAGATTAAAAAAAATAATCACATTTCAAACCCAACCAGCTTTGTCAATTCTCATTTGTAGACTTTTATCTGTAGATTTTTATCTCGATTGGTTTCGATGTTCTGCTGTGCAAACGTCTTACAGTTCATGCACCTTTCAGAAAGCTCTTCAGCGAGCAGTCTATCTCTGGGGATGCCCTTGGCAGTTCTCTCCCTAAATGTTCAAATTGTCCTTTTTTACACCTCAAAACATTGGATTATTTCATTGATATTTTTTACCATGACAATCATACTCGCTATTTGTTTCACAGTCAAATGTTACATTTTTATTTTTTTCAGAACAATGTACACCTCTACACCTTCATAACAATATCGTTTGTCAGCCCTCCATAGTTTTCCATAAATTTGATCACTTAAGCTCTCATAATAGTCTTTTCTGTTCAAATAAAGACCGGTTTTCTCTCATCCTTCTTTTGTCAAAATCCTTCTTTCCACTTATGATTCCAATTACTTACAATGTTACTGGTATTCTTCGACAAAGTGAAACATTGTGTGTGTTTTGTGAATAATCCTCTGTAATTGAACTGAGATGAAAGAATGAGATGCAATCACATTCCCAAATGAAAAGTTAAATGTACAACTTTTCCAAGCATTATGATAATAAATAAAAAATGCAAAAACCTCCTTTGTTCAGGGTTGGGAAAGTGAACAAATGATGTTGACGGACAGAACAGGAGCAATTCAATAAAACTTTACTGGAATCATTGAATGACCAAATATTTAGTTTTCTCCTGAGAGTTTAAATTCAACTTTGTTTCAAGTCTGAGTTGCGTAAATTTTTATCAATATGTAAATATCATCGGTGACAAAACCCGAAGTTGCTGTAAATACTCAGTATTTCTGGAAGTATCTGTTGTGAGAAAGCAGATTCAACATAGGGTAATAGAATGGGTCTAGGTTGTTTACTTTATTCCAATAATATTCAGCGATGTGCCGGTTAGGTGCATTACTCAGAGGAAAATGCAGAGTAATCGAGTAGGGGAATGGGTCGGAGTGCATTACACTTCGGAGGGTCAGCGTGGACATGCTGTGTGAAACGGCCTGTTTTCCCACCCCAGTGATTCTATGATTCTATGAATTCTTCATACAAGGGGCAATTGGTGCGAGGATCAGGGATGTCTCCCAGCATGTTCAGGGCATACTGAAGGGGGAGGGTGAACAGCCAGCTGCATTGGTACACATTGATGCGAATGACATCCGTAAGATGAGTGAAAGGTCCAGCGAAGAATGTTCAGGAAGTGAGGCCTGAATTTAAAAACAGGATCTCCATGGTTGTGTGGGAAATAGAACCCACAGACTTCAATAATTTCCGGCCGAGTCAAGATCTGAAACAGCAATATCGTTTATTATACTCTTGCAAGAGTGGTGCCTATAAGTTTGGCACACTGAGTTTAACAAGTTCACAACTTTTTATACAATTCATTCCTGTTTTACTCCTCCCCCGCTTATTCCATTGCATCTCCGCTGTTTACATCTCCCAATTCTCTAAACATGGCTGTTTATCTCATGCCTTATCTTGCCTTGTGAGTGGCAACAATGCATTTCCTGCTTGTCTGTTTCACCACATCCCTCTGTGGCCTATTGTTAGAAATCCTCCTTGACTGCTATCTGCTTCCTTGCTTTCTAAAGCAACATTTCATTCCATTCTTTGCCCATACTGAGTCTTATGACCTCTTGATTGTGTTTTTTTTTGCAGAAACGGGAAACAGATACTTATAACTGTTTATGCAAGCATATCTCGCTTAACCTACAACCCTCTTCCTCCTTCAGGATTCAGCCTTGTGATTGTTGCAGATAACAACATGTATAATTATTCCTTACAATTCCCCCTTTTTGTTTTTACATTCAATTGTTGTTTCTGCAATTTTTCCTTTAAGCATCGCCCCCAAAAATCACAAGCATCATTCCTGAGACTTCATCCATCTTGGTCTCTCTCATCCCCTCATTATTTACTAGAAAAAGGTCCTTCTTCCTGATTCCCTTTTAAGGGCATCTGTTTCATTAAGTCTGCCTCAATCAATCTTTGGGTGAGCCCTTGTATGATGCAACTGCCAATGGTTACCAATACCCCAGCTACTACTATCAGGGAAGTAAGGATGGAAACTACCACCCCCTTCGATTTTCCAAACCATAATTCAAGCCATCCCGTGAGAGATGTGACTTCTCCTGAATTATCAGCCAGTTCTTCTGCTAAGGTAGTCAATCCCCTTAAGACCCGAGTAATTAAACCATCAGGTGCAGTGTTATTAGGAATGAAGGTACAACAGCTTCCTCCTAACATCACACACACACACCCTTTTTTACCTCTAGAATCATACCGAGGGCCATTCTGTTTTCCCATGCCATCCTATTTGTCGCATCAAGCTTTTCTGATATTCTTTTAACAGCATATCTTGTATAATTTATAAATCGCTGTTGATTATAGAAAATGTAAATTATCCAATCTACATTTTTATTAATTGTTACCCACCAAAAGAGAGTTGACTCAAAGCCTGCAGCAATCTGGTTGCGACCCTTGAAAGTCAGGTACCCTCCCCCTCCCGGGACTCCTATAGACTTGAGATAAATCCTGTCATCCAAAGAAGAATCTAACAGTGATCTCTTACTCCTTCTCTTTTATCTTACTATCTTTTCCTTCTCAAATGCCAGGGTAAATGGAATTGCCAATTGTACACTTGCACATATCTCTCTCCAATCCGGAGGTAGGGTGGGTCTTAATATTTTGCCTCCACAGTACCACCACAGATCCGCTTGGGGAACCTTCCGTACTGAGTAGTTCCCTCCCTTATCCGTTTCGGTAACATTCTTAATCTCTGTACATAATTTCAGCTCCCTCAAATCTCTAGACCAATTTGTACCTCGTCAATGCACGTATGATGTGTGATTTCCGACTGCGGCTGAAAACCTGGCGGGGGTGGGGTGTGCTTTTAAGTCTTTCATCTCCAAGCGAGGGAACATCAGAGATAGGGATGTGCAGTTCCTATCATTCCATGCAGTCTCATCTTGATACAGGGCTATCATACCATTTCATGCCCTTCCTGTCTCACTTCCACCCGAATGGAAAGGGAACCACTTGGGCCACTGGCCGACCGGAGGCACATGCATAGCAATTGCTCTTATTCAGACCTTTTACAGTATACTTTACCCATTCAACCCAGGCAGTTGCATCCCCGTACCAAGTTTCTATTTTGATGGTCGGTTTCAAGTCCTTTACCTCTATATTTTTTACTACTTTACGGTCATTGGGAGGGGTGTAAGGTTGTATCTTATTATCCAGTAGTTCTGCCCGTTTTCCCAGTCCGACGTTAATTCAAAAACAACAGCCCGCGAAGTCATTCCCGTTTGTTGTCATTGCTATTCCAAATGTTTCATTTAATTGTACCTTATAGGTGCCACCCACCACCCCCTCCCCCACCCCCATGATTTCCTTCGTGCCATGTGGTTTTCTTTATCGTGAGGTAAATTGGGTTACACTCTTTATCGGGACAATTGAAAGCTGGTCAGAAGGGGGGCAGATGTACTGTGACGAGACCATTATACCAAGTGTCATTCCCAAGGCCATCCCCATAGGATTTAAGATGTATCTCTGAGCTGCGGTGCTGTCTTTGATTATCTACATCCCCACAATTTACTAAACTGCATGCATCAGCGTCTATTACTTGTGAATTATCAGACTCAGGAACCATTAATAACACATATGAAAATGATGTTTGACAAAATCCAAAGACTAATAGAGCTAGTAGCATAACTCTAAGCATCCTCAGCATTCTAAAAAATCATGTTGAAGCACTAAAAGACTTAATATACAATCCTATGAAAATAATCCCGCGCTCACGTCGCCACTGTATAATCAGTTACTCAAAGTCTCTTTAGCCAGAGTTTCTGTGGGTCTTCCATTGATTCGGGTGTCCAGACTTCTTCCTCAACTGGAGATTCCACTGGCCCTTTGATCCGAGTGTAATGAGTCCAGCCTTTCTCTGCCGTCCTTATGGCCGTTTCTGTCAAAAGAGCCTGGTACAGCCCTTCCCAGTCCGGTTGCAATTTAGTTCCTGTCCATGATTTTACTAAGACCCAGTCTTCCGGTCGACTCGGATGAACAGCAAATTCAAGGGACGGAGTCTGTGCCAATAAACCCTGTTTCCTGAGGAAAGACAAAGAGGCGGACAAACTCAGTACATACTTATTTAAGAACAAATCTTTAGTTTCTGCGTTTGGCAGTGCCAGAGGATATGCCTCTACCCATCCGGATAAATGATCAACTATTACCAACATATATCTCAGTCTTCCCACTCAGGTAATTCGGTATAATCTACCTGTATGCTCTGGAATGTCTTAGCCCAGGTTCTCTCCCTCCTGGGACTAGTTTCCTTAACACTTTATTGTTTACTTTTTTAAGTGTTATGCATCCCTCACATATCTGTTTGGCTATCGTATGTATCCCGTTGTATCCATATTTCCTTCAGACTAAATCACACATTGCTTGCACACACCAGTGGCTCCCCTGATGTCAGACAGCCATCATTTCTCGCATCATCCTTTTTTTTTAACATTTCCCTTCCATCAGGTAACATCCAATGTCCGTCTGCTGTTTTTACACCCACTAAATCTTTCAATTTTTTCCCTCTCTTTCAGTGAATATTGGAGCTTCCCAAGCACCTGGGACAGTAGGTATTAGGGAATAAATCACCGTTTCTTGTGGGTTCGGGGTAGCTTCGTCAGTTACCTCATCGGTCAGTAATGTAGCTTTCCATTCTTTAATTAACAATTAATTAATGCAGTCATGTTTTAAATTAACCGTGAATCAATATGACGGTTCACTGAGAATGTGTGAAGGGATCCTGCCAATTAATATTGATTCAGGCTAACACATCGATTTATTAAAAATATCAATTATTAATTATATATTACATAAATAAAGTAATCATTATCTGTAATTCAGGGTGGAAACTCAACAAGTGACCAAAACATTTTTTTAAACTGTACTAGCGCAGTTCTGTTTGTTTACCGGTCACTTGTGATTTCTCATTCTGTTTCTGTATTTTTTTTGCTCGAGCACATTCATTTTGAAGAACCTGGACAGATTTCATAGCACCATTTGCAGTTAAATCAATGCCCAATTTTGTGGCAGTATTTTATCATGAGCGCAAAACTGATTCTTTGTGCCTCTCATCACAAAACTGTCACCATAATCCAATTAACTCTTTTGTTCCTGCTCCCTTGGGCTTTAAATTTAAGGATGACCTTGCTGCCCCCATATCGACTAGGAAAATGGCGTCCTTATTATAAAGTCGCAACTTTAAATTTATCAAGTGTTCCTGGTGGGCCCCAGGGAGCAGGAACCCCTGACACCCCTATTCTTCATCGAAATTCATAAGCAATATCGCCCTCTCTTCCCTTTTCAGATCCGGACACTCCCGCTTAAAGTGAGCTGCTTTTCCACAGTAATAACGTCCCACCTGTCAGGATTTCCACCTCGATCCCCATCCCTGTCCACTAAACACCTTAACATCTCCTTTCTTTATTTTCAACATGCTGCCCACAATCATTCTGGTTTCTTTCTCCTTTTAGTTTTGACCTTTTTTTATTAACTCATCAACCGTGGGCTACCATTATTTTTGCCTTTTGTTTCTGCTTCTTATGTTACGTTGCCAGATGTTTGTTTGCTCCCTATAACTTTAAATACCAATTCATCAATTTATGCTTGTCTAACGTTAAAGCCTGTTCCTAACTATACATTTTGAAACCTTACTTGTAAACATATATTTATATATTATAAATTCATTTATTCAGTATTTAATACTTAAAATGTAAAATGCATACAGTTCCCAACTTTGAAATCCACTATAATTACCCGGTTTTATTCCCTTAATTTAATACTAAAATTAGTTTTCTTAAGTATTCCTGACCAGTCATTGTTCAATTACAATGCCATTGGGCGTGAAATAACCGGAGGAGCCTTAAAATGATTTGTCTATTCAATTTTAAAAACAAACTTCTAATGCATGAATAATGGCCGAACCCAAGGTCACAGATATTAACCATAGGAATTTTAAAATTACAATCTAATGTTACACTGAAACGTCAATTGTCCTCCATAAATCTCTTATACGTAAGGATAAAAGAGATTAGTTAGAAACTGATAGTGAGGCAGTCATGACCTGGAAAAAAACAGGAGTTAACATTTTATTTCATAATCACTGCAAAATCCTTAACCTAAAAATAAATCATGTTAAATTTCCATAATAGAAATCAGATTCAAAATAGTCCCGGATCTCAAGCTCCAGGGAACAAAGCACAAACACTCAGTCACCAACAAACAAATGTGCATTCAAAGCAAATCACCAGCTGTACAGGAATTGGAATTAAAGTCCGCTGGATGTGATTGGGGTTAAAGTCTGTTAGGTTTGACTGGATTAATCAATTGGCAAGGGGAGTCTCAAAGAATGATCATCGAATGTATGAGGGATTATTTCTTCGAGTAACATCTCAAGGAACCAGAGAACTGGGTTTGCTATAATATAATGAAGAAGGAGTGATAAATCATACTGTAGTACGAGATCATCTTTGAAAGAGTGAGCACAACATGCTGCAGTTTCACCTTCAGACTGTAACAGTGAAGAAAGAGTTACAGATGTGAGGTTTAGTGTTGGACAATGATAATTTTACTGGCCTGAGGAAGGGCTTGGCCTGAGTGGACTTCGCAAAAAAACATTAAAGAGCGGGACACTTGAAGAACAGTGACAACTACTTCGGGAGGTAGTCCAAACTATTTAATTAAAAAGTGTAATTCTGAGTGGAAGAGGAATTTTAAAAAGGTGAAAAGTGAAACATGCCTTAACAAGGAAATCAATACTAGCATGAAGGTGATAGGCTGGTGGCATTATCACTGACTGCTGATCCAGATAATGTTCTGGCGACTCAGGTTCAAATGCCGCCATGGCAGATGGTGGAATTTAAATTCAATATGAATTTGGAATTAAGAGTCTATTGATGATAGTGAATCTATAGATTATTGTTTGAAACGTCCATATGTTTCGCGAATGTCCTTTAGAATGGGAAACCACTGTCCTTACCTGGTCTGACCTACATGTGACTTCAAACCTACACATATTTGTTTGACGCTTAACTGCCCTCTGGGCAATTAGGGAAGGACAATGAGTGCTGTTTAACCAGCGACGCCATCTTCCTATGAATGGAATAAAGAAAAATGTTTTAATTGTTCGCCAACTTTTTCTGAAAAGAAAATCAAAATGGCTACGAAGTAAAATCAGGATAAAACATAAGAATTGATAGAGAACACTTCACCGAGTAGATAAAACGCAAAAGAAAACTCTGAACGTAAATGTTGGCCTTTTAGAGAATGAAAACGGCGGGGTCGTAATGGGAAACTCAGAAGTGGCAGAGGTAAAGCCAACACTTTTTGCTTTCACAGTGTAAGATAATTTCTTCACAAAATTTACAACAACTGCAAAAAATCTTGATGGAAGTACGATGATGAGGGAAAAAGGTATTAAATACATTGATGGGATTAGAGGGAGTTCAGGCCCTCGGCCTGCAGTCTATCATATTAAAGGAGGTAACATCAGAGGTGCCTAATGTGTTAAGTACGATATTCAAAAAAATCCTTTGACTCTGGAACTGTGCTGAAAGATTGGAAAATGAATAATGTGACACTCGTATTCAAAACAAGAGATAGGAAAAAATGGCAAATTTTATACCAGTGAGTTTTAACTCTGTGGTGGGGAAGTTTCTTCATTCAACCATAAAGTAGGAAATAACTGACCATTTGGAAATTAGTTAGATAGTTGGGTGACTATCAGGAAAGATATGAAGATAGTTCAAATCTCCCAGATGGCTATTCGTCTATCAAAATGCTTTTCAGCTTTTTGAACAGCTGAAGGGGATTGTCTCTCTGAGGAAAACGAAAGGGCAATCAATTATTGGACAATTGGAATGATTCTTGTGTCCAGCAGCGTTTGCGAAGAGTTAATAGAATTGTTGTTACAGTGGACGTTTCTATCTGGGGCATCAACAGGAGATTCTGGGGTAGTGACCGTTAATTGAGGATGGTTTGTTGCTTTCCCTATGCGAGGATTAAGAACGTTTCGAAACATTTCAAGCCCGTTGTTAAAGGTGAGATTGAATAGCCAAACATTATTGTAGATAATGGCAGAACTGATACTTTTTCAGGGAAAGATTAAAACAGTACAGAGTGAACTTAAGAGGTGAGGTAGAGTATCAAAAATAAAACCGTTAAAGCAATACTTTCTTGTTTACTCCCAATGACAGACTCAACTGGGAAGGAACAAAGGGTTAAAGGAGAAAAATCAACGGCTGAAGAGTTATTGTGTTATTGAGGGATTTAGATGTTTGGGAAATTGGAATCTATTTTAGAATATAAATGACCTGTTCAGAAAGGATTGGTCTAATCTAAACTGGAAAGCAACCAATATCTTAGCAGGGAGATTTGCTCATTCTATGTAGGGAAACTTTATATTGACAAAGACAGCAAGGGGCATATTCCAAGTAACAGTACAAATGGCAGGTTGGTTCGAGAAGTTAATGATTGTGAGGAGCGCACGTCAATTGGAAAAGAAAAACAAGAGAGTCAGGATTATATAGTAATTCTGAAGCACGAAATTGCATTTTGTTCAATGTAAGGGGTGTTACAGGGAAGGCTGATGAACTCAAGGCATGTTTAAGAACATGGGATTGGGACATCATATGTATTACAGAAAATTGGTTGAGAGATGTCCAAGTCGAAAGTGTAGTTCTGGGAAAGCACAGCAGGTTAGGCAGCATGTGAGGATCACAAAGTCAACGTTTTGGGCAAAAGCCGCTCATGAGGAATGGGTGATGAAGGGCTTTTGCTTGAAACATCGAGACTCCTGCTCCTTGGATGCTGCCTGACCTGCTGTGCTTTTCCACCACCACTCTCTCGACTCTAATCTCCAGCATCTACAGTCCTCACTTTCGCCTGAAAGATGTTGAAGACTGGCAATTCAATGTTCCAGGTTTACAGGGTAATAGAAGGGATGGAAACAGACAAGCTGAGGGCAGGGAGGGGGAGGTCTGCCATTTTTGATTAAGTAATGAATTATTGCTGTAACTGGAGAAGATATTTCTGAAAAATTATCCAGTTAAAATATGCATGCAGTATTAAAAATAATAAAATAATGTTCACTTTGAACAGAATGCACTAAACGCTCATTTGTGACAAATCGTCCAGTGAAAATATATTGGTTGAAATTAAAAATAAGAAAGGAAAGAGCACGTTGACTGTATTGTACCGTATGATCTCCAACAGTAAGAAAGGAATTGAGAAACAAACATGTAAGGAGATCTCGGATATATTTAAGCTTAACAAGGTTGTAATAATGGCGGATTTTAATTTTCTAAAATTTGATTGGGACTACCACAGTGTTAATGGGTTAGACGGTGAAGAATTTGTCAAATGTGTGTTCACAAAAATTTTCTTCATCATTATGCAGATGATTCAAATAGAGAAAGAGCAAAACTAGGCCTTTTTTTGTGCAATAGGCAGGGCAAGTGACTGAAGTAAACGTGAGGGAATATTTTGGGTTTTGCAATCGTAACTTTATTAGTTTCATAATGGTTATGGAAAATAATAAGCCTTTCATTAATGTTTGTCTTAATTGGAGTACCATAAATTTCAATGGCATGGGACAAGGACTTACCAAGTTTAATTGGAGTAGATTGTTAGCAGATAAAACAATGTCTGACAAATGGGAGGCATTCAACAGTGTGATGACGGGAATTGAGAGTCATTATGTCCCTGTTAGAGTGAAGGGTAATGCTGGTAAGCTTAAAGAACAATGGACAACTACAGTTATTGAACTTTTATTCAAGAATGAAAGAAAACCTTACTTTAGACATAGACAACTTTATTCAATTTCATCTCTTAGTCAAATAAAAAGTGTGGGGCATTATTTCGAGAGAAATCACGAAAGCAAAAAGGATATAGGAGATAGCATAGGCAGATAAGGTTAAGGATAATCCAAAGATATTGTGCAACAACATTAATAGCAGGTGGGTAGCCACAGAGAGGGTAAGGCCTCTCAAAGATCATGAAGGATATCGATGTTTTGAACCAACAAGATGGAGAATAAAATCATCCCATTCCCGGTTCACTAGACAGCAACAAACACACACTATTGCCTACACTCACATTCATCCAGCTTGAACTCTTTCTGCTATTTGTCAATCTCTTGACCCATTTGCTCAAGATCCTTTTGTATTCTTAGAAAACCTTCTTCACTGTCCACGATGCCACCAGTTTTGGTGGCATCAGCAAACTTACGAACCATGCCTTCGATATTCTCACACAAATAATTTAGATAAATGACAAATAATGAAAACCCAGAATCAACCTCTGTGGAACACTGCTGGGCACAAGAATTCAGTCCGAAAAACAACCGCCCACCATTACTCTCTGACTCCTGTCATTGCACCAATTGAAAGTGCTGGAGAGAAACCCCACAGTTCTGGCAGTATCAGAGCAGAGAAAAACACAATTAACTCTGTTTGAGTCTAACATAACTTGTTCAGAACAGGTTCATATAAGACTCGATATGTTAACTCTGTTTCTCTGCCCAGATCCTGCATCATCTTTTGCATTCCTCCTTCATTTTGCATTTTTATTTCAGATTTCCACTTTCTCTAGTATTTTGCTTTTTCTTGATTTCTCTGGATGTTGAAACCGAATTTATTTGGACAATATGCTCCATTCCTGTTTCCATCACTTATGCTAATGACACATATATTGCACTGGAGTCTGTTTCTTCTTTAAGTTCTGAAAATAAATGCGCGGATCTCATCAATTGTGACTTAAAAGGCCTTTTAGAGACAGCTACACTTGATGAAAAAATAGGAATAGTTTATTAATTATGACATTGTCTGTGCGTTTTATGATGAAGCCTGTCTCCTCAGTCTCTGAACATTTTCAATATATTTCTCTGAATAAGCACAATAAAGGTGGTGGTCATACAGCCCATCATCTGTGTACCAGCTCGGTATGAGCTGTATTCTCAGTCTTCCTCTGCTGTAACTCACTATAACGAAATACATTTTGTTATCTGTGTCTGTTTTTATTTCTGAATATCCCGTCCAGATATAAACAATCTTAACAACCCGTATAATCTGTAATTAAACAGTCGATATATAAAATATAACTATGTACTTCACATTTAAAATTGCCCTCTTCCATTCACATTGTTGTTCAACATTTCAGAGACCAGGGGTCATCTGTTATCTTGCTCTGCATGTCATTTCATTCCATTTATCAGAAACCGTGATGTCTGAATACTGGTGACTGGGAGATATTGCTGCACTCCCTCAGGTCACCTCAGCCACTGGCCGCAGCCCTTTCTGTCTCATAGCCATTATCATATTCATTCTATCCCTTACTAGTTAATTCATGACTTTTAATAAACAAGGTTATTATACATTGTTATGGACCAGGCCCGTCCCGTCACAACATTCTTAAGAACATAGTCCAGTCCGTAATGTTGCCATTTGTTGAAAGTAAGTGTATAGGAATATTTCAAGAGTGAATTAATTGATCTGACTGTCGACTTTTAAACAAACAGAATGTATTTGGAAAAATAAGGAATGAAAGACAACGAACCGAAAATACCGTACCTGAATAATTCCTCCTATCCAAAACTGACAGGCTATCTCCAATTAATGATGCTGATTCAAATACGTGCAACAATCCTAATAAACAAACCCCTGAGCGCAAAGAATAAACATTACACACAAAAACTTATAGGTTACAAAGTCAGAAGCCTGAAGAAGGGGTAGAGCGTCCAGTTTCAACACTGAACCTGACTCAACTAACCCTCGAACTGAACTCACCTGTACAGCTGAAGAGCTGGCCACATCCCCTTGAATGCGCCAGTTTTATAAAGGCTTGAAAGCCCTCTGTCCGAGGCATTATCTGTTAGGCAAAAAACAAAGGACCTCAATGAAGCATTCAATATTGAGACATGTTGGAATCTTGGGATGTTTAGAACCTCTCTGGAAATAATCAAGGACAACGTAACGTTATCAAGAGAATCACTGTGTGACAACTCCCCCAATATAAAACCGAACCTTCAATATCCAAAGATGGCTTCAGTTTTCAAATCCACCAAAAATAGTGGTTCATACTCTAAAATGCACATATACATTTGTTTACAATAAACTTGCGAACAGGCACAACTACATCCAGACTCAGTGTGTGATACTTCATCATTAAGTCCCTCCATTTGCATTGGCAATCACGTTTTCAAGGCCTCCACGTGCACAATTATGAAATTGAACGGCTGTAAAAACAGGCCCCACCTGAACAGACTCGCAGTTTTGTCCTTAAATTTCTCCAAAAAGACTTCATTGTGTTATGATCAGTGTAAATGTTTGTCTCTGATACGTTGCTGGCAACGTAAACACTGAAATGTTGTGCCAACCCAAGCTCACAGTCTCTTTCTCAACTGTTGAATTTTCTACGAATGAACATTCAACTTCGGGGAGAAATACCCAATAGGTCTTTGTGTCTTCTTGTCGATTTCCTGCAGGAGCCCAGCACCGAAATCCACATCATTCACATTTAAATCCACCTTGAATGGTTTTGCATATTCTGGTGTGTCTGATCGTGGGCAGTGGTTACCACATATTTCAAATGCCGTCAAATGCCTTCTGACAGTCCTCTGTCCACTGAAACTTCTTGCCTTTCTTTAACAATTCAGTGGGTGGAGCAGTCACACTGTGAAAATGAGGCACAAACATTTGATAAAATCCACTTAGTCCCAGGAACTGTTTCTTTTGTCAACGGTATAGGAAATTCTCCAATTACCTTCACTTTTAAATCTCATGGCAACATTTATCTATGACCAATAGTATGGCCAAGGAAGATGACTTTTGCTTTGCCAAATTCATTTTTCGCTAGGTTTACCACCAAGCCTACCTTCCGAAGTCGATCAAACAAGTCAGATAGATGCTATAAGTGTTCCTTCCATGAGTCACTAAAACTCACAAGGTCATCAATGTATACCACAGGTTGGATAATCCGGGAATTTATTGGTTAGTCCCTGAAATGTGGCCGGCATATTTTTCATACCAAATGTAAGTTGCTTGTCCCACATTTTCAACACAGTCTTCCAACCATGGAACTGGGTATGCATCAATGTTTTTCACTGCATTGACGTTACGTTAGTCCACACATAATCGTTGGGTACCTAGTTCTCTGGCTGTCCTTACCTGTCAAAGTACCTTTTGGGCATATTCACATGACATACGCTGTGAGATTTCTTTCTTTCTGGAGTCCCCATCAAGTAGTTACCCTCACTCAATTTCCGTTGTATTTGATAAGGTCTACTAAACCTTGCTTTTCAAGGTTCACCTATAACTGGAAGTAACAGTAATATCTTATCCCCGATCGCAAAATTGCATTTTAAAAAAAAAATCCTGTCCGCTTCCTGTATTATTGCATGTTGCAATAATTTTAAATGCTGTCTAGCCAACTCCCCAGCGCTATTAATCGTTCCTTAAATCTTGAGACCTAGTCCAAATGTGTGGCCTTTGAACTCTGATTTGCTATCTTCTCCTTAATCAATTTTAATGGTCCCCTCACTTAATGCCCCCAAAATAATTCTAATGGAATGAATTTGCTCTGTTAATTTGGGGCATTCCTGATCACAAAAAGTGCAAATGGCATTCCCTAAATTTAATCATCTGGATAATCCTGATTATAAGCCCTCAACATGGCCTTTAATGTTTAATGTCACTTTTTAGCGCTCCCTGCAATTTTGAATGGTATGCAGTAGATTTGAATTGCTTTATTCATAAGAAATTATCGTGATAAATTAGATGTGAACTTTGAACCTTGATCCCACTGTATCTTCATTGGTAGTCCGTATCTTTTTTTTAAAAATAAAAGAGTAATTCCTTTGCAATTCTTTTAGCTGTGATACTGCACCTTGGGATGGCCTTTGGAAATCTAGTCGATGCATCCATGACTGTTAACAAATACTGATGCCCACTTTTTTGTTTGTGGTCGGGGACCTAGCCAATCAATTAAGATTCCTGTAAAAGGTTCCTCAAATGCCGGAATAGTTAAGAAAGGTGCAGGTTTCATTATTGCTTGCGTTTTTCCAATTGCCTGACATGTATAACACGCCTGGCAAACATCAACTGCATTCTGTTGCAGTCCAGGCCAGTAAAATGCCTCTGTATTCTGTCTGTTTTTTCATCATTCCTAACTGAGGTCTAGGTGGTAACTCACACACCATTCGCATCACCTCCTTTCTGTACCCCATTGGCAATATGATTTGATGAATCTCTTCCCATTTCTCATCGACTTGAATATATGTTAGTCTCCATTTCCTCATTTGGACATCATATTTAACGTAATAACACTTAGGGATACATTCAAAATTCCGAACGTATATGCTTTTTGATGCAACTGCTTTAAACTTTTATCTTTCTGCTGTGACTCAATTAATTTAGCTGAGCAAAAAATATTTACATGATCACCTATTTGCTCCTGCTTTGTCTCAACTTTCTGATGGAACAAAATATCTGCTCATGCCACTTAAGCTTCCTTATCTTTACGTTTTTGGTATTTTCTGTTTCAACTGGTGACATTGGGACTTTATTACCCACAATCAGGAAAGTTTCCCGGATAAGATTTCCACATTGATTCAGTTGCCTGCATATCCACTGGCTTTTCAACGAGAGTAGCAGTAATCCAACTACTGAATCAGCTATATTTTCCGCAATGACAAATTTTATTCCTGGAGCTGAGAGTTTGTCCAATACCCCTACCACAATTTCCCCACACTTTTCTGAACAAGCTATGCTCACTTTACATACTTTTGCACCTTTTGTCTCATGATAATTTCCCTCTAGCTGTACCTTTTCGGGAAATAGTACTTCAGGAGTACATATCTCCTTATCTTTTCACAGAGGATCCTGTGTCTCTTAATATTGCATCCTCTTTACCTGCCCTATGTGAATAAAATTTCCCTTTGCAGGTATATTTTCTAAGCAGATCTGGCACTTCCTCCTTAACAAACCTCCAATCAGCTTGTACACTCTGATGTAGCTTTCTAGCTTCCACTGTGCTTTCTGTTACCACTCCGATAAAACTCCCAGACATATCTTTTATCCTGCATCTGTGTTTTTTTTTTCTGAACCCACCAAAACAGTGATTTCATGAGTCCTAATTTGTTGCAATGAAAACACCAGAGCTTTTTATCTTTTTTGCCTCCTTCACGTATTGCCATTTCACCCTATGGTAAGTTCTTCACCGAGATCTATATCTGCCTTTCAACGTGGGGATTTCGCTTTGCCACAATTTCTATCCATCATGGACTGAAATTGATTCTGGAAGCCAAAACAAGTTTTATAATCATAATTACTAGTCATAATCATCAGCCACTTCAGCTACCAGTTTTGACTTTATAACTCTATGATCTTCCAAATGAGTTTCCAATATGTGAATGCTTAAACTCCAAAGTAATTGTGTCTCGAAGAGCATCGTATGTTTGCTCTCTTTTTAAAGCTCTTATCCATCTATGAAAATTACTTTGTTTGATTCTTTCAAACTCAATTTGTGTTCGACCAGGATCCTTCCTTAAATTCCGTTATCTGTAGGCTTTTGGTACATGCTCATATGTATGTTTTCCTCTCCTCATACTCCCCAGATCCCTCCTTTGGTAGTGTTGCACATACCTCACTAGCTATATGTACAAGTTTTGTTTGGGTCAACAAAACCTACATGGTCACTGGTCACTGAAATTCTTTTGCCACGTTCCTACTCATCAAATTTAGGCAAGCTGTGAATATACTGACACACGTTTCTCACCAGGCTTTGGACTACAATGGGATTGCCCATCCTTAGTCTGTTCCTCACTAAGCTTACCTTCAACCTTCATCCTCATCCTTTAACGCTGACTTTCCATTCTAAGTGTCTCTCTGAAGCTCAAATTCTCCCTCTTTTTCTTTCTCTACTGCTGAAGCTATTAATTGTTTTCTCTTTCCTCTACTAAACCTATTCGTTATCTTTCTTCCTCTTGTGACTTTAGTCGTAGCTCAAACTGTTTCATCTCTGCTTCTAACTCAAGCTGCTTCTTTTACGTTTGAAGTTTAGTCATCTGACAGATCCTGATGGAGTTTCCAGCAAATTGGAATGCTAAGCTACTGCTGCAATCATCTCATCTTTCCTCACATCAGACGGTATCTTCAACTCCCTTTGTCTACTAATTCCTGCGGCTTGGACTTATGTGCATTCTGGAAACCCCCCAAGGTCATTTTCTCCACCTCCAAAACAAGCTGGGTTCCTGCAAGAACCATTGCTACCTGAAGCTTTGTTTACTCACCGAATCAACACACGAAATAAGAGACAACACCTGCCACTCGCTGTCTCAATTCTGCAAATGCCTCCTAATCTGTTGCGGACCAGACCCGTCCCCTCAAAACATTCACATAGGTTGCCCGGACCTTAAATTTGCTATTTTTTGAAGGTTAGTATATAGCTGATATTTCCAGAGTGAATTAGCTGGTCAGACCGCCGAGTTTTAAACAAATGACATTTATTTGCTAAATTACCAAATGAAATATAAGGAACCGAAAATAGAATACCAGAATAATCGTATCCGAACCTGACAGGCTATCCCGATTTAAGGATGCTGTTCCAATATACTTGCAACAATCCCAACAAACAAAACCCCTTAGCACCAAGGGTAAAACTGACACAACTGCTTCCAGGTTATATGGTCAGAAGGGCTGAATGAGGCTGAGAGCGTCCAGTGACTCTGACTCAACTAACCCCGAACTAATCCAACCTGTCCAGTTGTGGGAGCTGGACAGGTCCTCTTGATTATACAGGCTACTTTTAAAGACTTGAAAGGCTTCTGTATGAGGCATTATCTGTTAGGTATAAACGAAAGGACCCCAACGAACCTTTCAAAATTCTGACATATTGGAATCTTGGGTTATTTAGGCCCTCTTTACCAAAAATCAAGGACAGCATAACCCTGTAAAATGGACTGGCTTTGTGAAAACATGCCAGGTTTAGCTTTCGACTGAATTCCAAAAATGTAAGTCTTACTGCTTTGAAGCCAATATAATGCATGAAGTTGTTTGTTAGTTTATATAAAATCATACTGTGTGTTGATGATTCAGCATGGTCACGAGTGGATTGTCCAGACAGATCCACACTTCCTCTGTATGGTCAGGGCAAATATATCCACTGAGAATCTGTTGCTTGGCGTCTGTTCTCGTCGAGGAGAGAACAGCATGGAAACCAAATCTAGATTGTGTTTTTTTTTCTGGATGGTCATGATGAAGCGTTCAGGTGGTTACAGTATTGCAAATGAACAACACAGCAGAATCATCTAGCCTGCGATAAGAAAACGTTCATAATTCTCCCTCACAACTAACTTCACGAGAGCAATTGGTGATTGGAGATGTGACCATTAGTCAGCAATGTCAACATTCAATTCAATCCAGTTGTTATTTTGAACTGAAGGTGGAATTCTGAAAAAAAAAATCTGGATCTGTTTGTTCAGTGACTGTGATTGATGTCAGTCTCCATGGATCCTAATTATGTCAGTGGATGGATTTCCTCTTCTATTTGTACGGAGCTTCTTCCAATGCTTTATCCCATTGTTGCTGCAGATGCATCATCTGCAACACTGACAAGGATCAGCAGTTGCAGAAACAGGGAGAGGAGAGATCAGAATCATAGAACCATAGACTGGAATATTCCAACAATGGACCAGAATCTGAGAAGATTAGACTGGAATGTTCCAACAATGGATCAGAATATGCAAACATTAGACCGGAATGTTTCAACAACGGGTCAGAATCTGAGAACGGTAGACTGGAATGTTGCATCAATGCTTCAGAATCTAAGAAAAATAGACTGGAATACTGCAACAATGGACAGGAGTTTATCTTTGGGTCTTATGTATTTTTCCTGGTATTGGCACATATTACCAGATCGGATATTCGGTGTACTGTTGATTATTCAGGCTGGTTACTATCCCATGCTCGCTATTGTTGGTGTTCCTGGTAAGTCTCCCCATCTCGATCGATTTATTAATCCCATAAGCCATCATGAACTTCGTTGATATTTCTGTTATCTATGTTTAGTAAAGTCTGAAACTATTGTCTTCAGTTTCAAATGCAAATCCATTCATTCTCCACAAATTTCAGAACCACCCACACTCCCGGCCTCACAAACATCTGAGAACAAGACTGTTCACAATCCCTAAGTACCTATTTGCCCCGAATTGATTTATGTCTTGGTATTCTCTCCATCACTAAAGCTACCCACTCCCCGCTCCATGACATCCCCAGACCCCATCTTGACGTCAGTGCGGGTGCTAAATAAACCATTATCTGTACCGGGGTAAAAGCCAGACTTTATGGTTCGTGTTTTCTTCTAATCGCTCTTTCCATTACAAACGTTTCCATCAAAATCTTGTTCTTGTCTGTAAAGTAAATTCATGACAGGGACACTGTGTCAGTGCAGTAATGTCGCTGGCCACGTAATTCAGCGGCCCAGGTATCTACACTATGGACGCTGTTTCAAATAATATCTCAGATGATGACAGAACTTAAATTCAAATGAGAGGAACTGGAAATAAAAGTGAATTTTACTAATATAATCCAACCAGTACTTTGTCAAGAAGTTTATCGGTTTCACTGTTATCCTTTGGTGAAGAAATCTCGCATTATTGCCTGATCTGAATTAAGACTGACGTCAGACTCAATACCTTAAGGAATGGCCTCGCAGTAAAAGGCATTTAGTGAGGTCCAAAAATGCTGCCCTGCCAGTGATGCAGACATCCCACGCAATAACAATATGTAAGGTGGAGGAAAAGAATACAATGAATGTTGCGAGTGATCAGAAACAAAAGGAACGAGTAAGTGCCAGAGAAACTGAACAGATTTGGCAGCCTCAGGTCGAGAGAAAAATAGAAGTGAAATTTTGAGTCCAATCACCGTACATCAGAAATGAATGCAGCTGTGAAAGAGTGTGTTTGATGTTGATGACATTGATGGCTGCTGTGAAAGGGAGAAGGAGTGAGTTGAATAGATAGAGAAAGAGAGAGTTAGAGAGAAAGAAACAAATAGAGGGATTGTTGATGATCATTTGGAATGGAAATAAAAATTCTTATTTATTTTTCTCCTGTTCTCATGTTACTGAAATTCATACCCATGTAAGGTGTACATCAAAGTCTCGGTTTGAAGTGAATTATGTCCCTTTGTCTCTACTCCTTGAGTGTGATCATCTTCTTTTATTCAGTATTGGGATGCTGGGCCAGTATATAATTCCCTTTCCTCATTGTCCTTGAGAAGGTGTTGGTGAGCCGCCTTCCTGACCCACTGCAGTCTGTGGGCTGTCAGTAGTCTGTGCTGAGGTCTGCCCGGTTTCATTTCTTTGAGAATTTGTGGTGAGTGATATAACTGAGAGGCTGGCTTCGACATTTCAAACTACAACTGTGTGTTATCCACAGTTCTGTGGGTCTGGAGTCACATGAAAGTCCGACCGGATGAAGATGGTAGATTTCCTTCCCTGAAGTGCACTAGTGTGCCAGGTAGGACAAACACAATGGTTTCATTTTTTCAATTCCTGATATTTTATTGAATGCAAAATCTAACATCTGCCGTGGTGAGATTCGAATCCTGGTTCTGGGTCATCACCGAGGTCCCTGGGTTAACATTATAGAGATAATACAGCTAGGTCATCGCCTCCTCAGCATCTCCAACAACCTCCAATGGCAAAAGTGGTGTTGCTGTTGGAGTGGCTGTGCTTAAAGCATAGCGTTTTGCAAGGCAACAAAATGATTTGGCAAAACATATCATCCTTCTCATTTTGTATTTATGAGAAGGCAAGATGATGGGAAGTGCTCTTGGTGAAAAGGAGGTGGATGTCCTTGGCAATGAGCCACTGACAGAATTCATACGGAGCAGTAAGTAATAGGCATCATGTTGTTCACAAACTTGTCAGCAGCCGCACTCTGACAGGGTTGGTCATTCTCTAAAGCTCCTGACCTCCATGCAGAAGACTAGCCTGTCTTCTCGTAGATGGACGATGCCTCCTTGAGACGTGGCACAAATCATCCGCTGTCCCTCCTTACCATCAGCAAACCATGTTAATGTAGTATGCGTGAAACATTAGTAATGGAGCCAGAAGGCACAGCATGGAGCAGTGCTTCATTGGTTTGTAAAGTTACAGCATCGTTGGCATCCTCCTATTTCAGTGTAACAGTTTGGAGGGGCTGAATGGCCTCTTCTGTTCGTGTGTCAGTGTCTTGGGTGGCTGAATATCCTCTTCCTCGTTCCAGGGATGAGGTTCATTATTAGGTGACCCGTGGTAGCTGCTTACCATCGTGTTGTGCTGACGAGATTCCTTATCTTCCTGTGTAATAATAGACAAACAGGAGGTTGGAAGAAACAACAAGTCAGGCAGCATCAGGAGATGGAGAAGTCAACACTTCAAGTTTACCCGTTCTTCAGGACTGCGGTTGGGGGTAGGGGGAACTGCAGATAAAGAGGGAAAGGAGTGGTTGGGATGTGCAGAGCAGCAGGATGGTGAGGTAGGGGATAGGTGGACACAAGTGGTGGGTGCAACGTGGTTGGTCGATGGGAGGGATAAATCCAGTTGGGAGCTAGAAGGTGGGATCATTTGCTGGAATGGAAGGGAGGAGGCGGGGCTGGAAATGCCATGGGCCATGGCTGGGAAGGTTATTTAAAATTGGAGAACTCAATGTTGAGTCCTCCAGGCTGTAGGCTAACCAGGCAGAAGGTAAGATGTTGTTCGTCCAATTTGCGGTCTGACTCACTGTGGCAACAGAGGAATCCCAGGAGGTCATGTTGGAAAGGAATTGGGAAGGGGAATTGAAATGGGTGGTGAGTGGGAGCTCAGGCCAGCCCTTTTGGACCGAGCTGTGATGCTCAGTGAAATGTGCACTTAATTTACGTTGCTATCCGCGATGTAGACAAGACCACATCAGGAGAACCTAATGCAGTAAACTACGTTGAAGGAGAGGCAGGTGAACCTCTGTTTCACCTGGAAGGACTATTTTGGTCCTTGGATGAAGTGAGGGAGGTGTGTGCCAGCAGGTGATGCATTTTATTTTTCATCTGCAAGTGTCAGTTGCCCATGGGGATTGACTGGTTTGGTGGGGAGTATGGCACGAACCAAAATTAGTGAAGGGATCAGTCCTTGTGGAAGATGTGCCAGGTGATGGGATACAACCTAGTTTACTGTATCTGCCATTCCTGATGTGGTCTTCTCTATATCGGGGAGACCAAATGTAAACTAAGGGGAATGGTTTGCTGAGCATCTCAGCTGGGCCTGTAAGGGCAGATCTGACCTCCCAGTCACTGCCTATTCAATTCCATCTCCCACTCCCATTCCGACATGGCCATCATTGACCTCCTCCATTGCCACAAAGAACCAAAGCACAAATTGGAGGAACAACACTTCATATTCCACCTGTGTAGCCTACAGCCGGGGGTCTCAACACTGAGTTCTCCAATTTCTAGTAACCTCCCTTCCAATCACCAGACCTCCTGCTTAGCCCCTCCCCTTTCCATTCCTCTGATCAACTCATCTTCCAACTGTCAACTGGATTCATTCTTCCCATTGGCCAACCCGGTGGTACCCTCTACCTGTGTTCCCCACCACAACATGCTGAGTCCTCCTACTCCCCACCTCGTCTCTTTATCTGAACACACACTTGCCCCCACCCCCAGACACGAAGAAAGATTATTACCAAGATGTGGACTTTTTCTCCTGATGCTGCCTGGTTTGATGTCTTCTTCCAGTCTCCTGAATTCCAACATTTGTAGTTTTTTTAAAAAAATAATCTCTTCTTGTGTAATAGGTAATAGAGAGTGAGTGTGCTGTGCCTCTACTTATCTAGTAGCTTATATGGGCTGCATGGCATTCTCTTATTTTCTGTGAAACCAGCTTGGGATGCTGAATGAGCTCCTCATGTTTTGTCCTGTGGAATTGTTCAGGGTCCAGCAGTGCTGTTACATGAATGTTGCCTACACAGTAACAGCATGAGCTTGAATGTTGTCCAGGTTATCATGTTTTATGCGATCTTTTCTGAGCATCCTCACTTCTGATCGAATGACGGAGGGTAAGACGTTGCTGAAGCAGCTGAAGATGTTTGTGCAGAGGAAGCTACCCTGAGGACCGCCCACAGAGATATCCAGGGACTGAGAGGATTGATCTCCATCAGCCGCATGGTGCTCCAAATGGCCCAACCACTTGGGAATTTACAACTGATTCCATTTAGGTGCAATTTTATTCAGCCTCCTTGACATCTTGTTCAGTCATGTCCTGTCAGGGCCAGTCATTCTGACGCTGTGTTCTTATCTTTTGATCTGGAGATGCGTGTTTTACTGGGGTGTACAAAATTAAAAATCACACAACATCAGGTTATAGTCCAACAGATTTAATTGGAAGCACACTAGCTTTCGGAGCGTCGCTCCTTCATCAGGTGAATGTGGAGGGCTCAATCATAACACACAGAATTTAAACCAAAAATTTACAGTGTGATGTAAATGAAATTATAACATTGAAAAATTGATAGTCTTTTGACTCAACAGACAATCAATTTTGCTATAAATTTTTGCTATAAATTCTGTGTGTTACAATTGAGCCCTCCACCATCACCAAATGAAGGAGCGATGCTCCGAAAGCTAGTGTGCTTCCAATTAAACCTGTTGTACTATAACCTGATGTTGTGTGATTTCTAACTTCATAGCTTTTGTTCATGTCAAAGGCCAAGGTAAATGCGTGGGGACTGTTTCCTTCTGTTAGAGGGTAGTGACTGTTGGGACCTCTCTTTCCCAGACAGCTACATCTCTGAATGTTTGAGGGTGCCGGGTTGTGTTAATGAATTTTGACACATCCTGGAGTTAAGGGCTACAAAGAATTGGGCATGAAGAGTAATTGCGGCCAAGAGAGATCAGCCATGACCTTACTGAAGGGAAGGACAGGCTTGACGGGCTATATAGCCGGGTATTATTACAATAAATCCTATCGTCCATTCACTTTATTGCCTCTTCCATTTCCTGTGGTACTTCAAATAGCTGAATAGGCTGATACTGTTGCTGCATGATCTAAACTGGGTCTACCGGCCCGCTCTACTCAACCTTCCTGGTCACTTCATCAAAGAACATTAACAAATTCATCAGGCATGAATTTCCACTGACAAAGCCATTCTTAATATTACTAATGAAACCCTATTTTCCCAATGCATGTACATCTTATCCCTCAGAATCTTCTCAAGTAATTTACCTACCAAAGGTATTAAGTTACTGGTCTGTATTTCCCAAACTTTATTTTTCAGTCCTTCTTGAATAAGGGCGCGACACCTGCTTTCCTCCAGTCTTCTGGGATCTCACTTGTGGTAACTGATGATCAATATTATCAGCCAGGGCCCCCGTAAATTCTTCTCTAGCCCCTGCACTGTTTTTGGATATATCTGGAAAGGACCATGAGATTTATCCAACTTCAAACGTTCCAGTAGATCCAATACCTCCTGTACTGTGATATGGACTGTCCCTAAGTTAACACCAATAATTTCCCCAATTTCTCAAGTACTCATGTCTTTCTCCATGGTAAACATAGAGGAGAAATATTGGTTGAGGACATCACTCATCTCTTATGGTTCCACACAAACATACCCATTTTGGGTCTTTGAGGGGTCCTATTCTCTCTCTAGTTACTGCTTTTCCTTTAATATACTTAAAGTACCTCTTTGGATCCATCCTGATCTTCTCAGACAAGGTTATCTCATACCCCCTTTTCTCCCTTCTGAGTTCCTTCTTCAGTAAACTCCAGTATCCCCTGCACACCTCCAGGGATTCGCTTGAGCCCAGCTGCCTCTACCTGAGCCACGCCTCCACATTTCTTTTGGTAAAAGCCTAAACATCTCTTGTCATCCAGTGTACCTCATTCCTGTCAACTTTCCATTCACACGCACAGGAACATATAGATCTTAAACTCCCACATGCTGGAGGTCCCTTTGTTTGCCAACAGACTACTCCAATCAATCCCTGCAAACTCCTGTTTAAGTCCATCAAAATTAACTTTGCGTCAATTTAGAACTAGAATCTGTGGACCAATTTTTCCCTCTCCATAACTATTTTAAAATTAATAGATCTATGGTCACTCGTCCCAAAGTGCACATCTACTGTCACCTCACTCACCTGTCCTGACCTATTTCTTAGGAGTAGGACAAATTTTACTCCTTCCCGATTAGGACACTTTACATTCTACTTGGGGAAACTTTCCTGACGCACTTAATTGATTCCATCCCATCAAATCCCTTAATGCTCTGGCAGTGCAAATCTATGTTATAAAAAATATTAAAGCCCCTATTATGACAATCTAAATATTCCTGAAAGTCTCCGCAATCTCTCGACATATTTTTGTTCCTGCAATTTCTGTTTACAATTTGGGGGCCTATCGTACAACCCCAATAATGTCACCATCCCTTCTTATTTCTTAGTTCCACCCACAAAGCCTCATTGAATGATCCATCAGTTATTTTATCTCTGATCACTGCTGCGATACACACTTTATTCAGAAATGCAACTCCCCTCCTCTCGTTCCACAATCTCTGTCCCTCCTAATGCATTCGACCCTGGTACATTAAGCTGTCAGTGCTATCCATCCCTCAGCCATGTTTCTGCAATAGCTAGACTATCCAGCGCCAATAACCTATCCACACGTTGAATTCATCGGCCTTAACTGTCAGCCCTTTTGCTCTGAAATAAACACAATTTAATCCATGGGCCTTTCTTGTTCCCTATCGTGGTCCAGCCTGATATGTCTCCTCAACGTACTATGTTTGATGACTGTATCTCCAGACTCTCACTTGCCTCCCTGCTCTTGAGTATACCACCTCCTGCCAATCTTGTTTAAACACTCCCCTGTTGCACTAGCAAAACTGGCTGCGAAGATATTGATCCCCCTCCAGTGGATGTGCCACCAGTCCCTCCTGAACAGGTCAACTCTGTTACAGAAATGCTCCCAATGGTCCAAAAATACGAATCCCTCCCACTGCACTAATTCTTTAGTCATATATTTATCTTCATATCCTCCTATTCTTACCTTCAGTAGCTCATGACACTGGAAGTAATCTGGAGATCATCACTATCGAGGTCCTGGTTTTTAACTTTTCTCCTAGTTCTCAGTTAATTATTCTATAGAATCACATTCCTATATCTAACCGTGTCATTTGTACCATCGTGCACAATAACTTCAGGCTGCTCACCCGCCCCCTTGAGAACTTTCTGCAGCCACTCAGAAACATCCTGGATCCTGAAACCTGACAGGCAACACACCATCCTAGTTTCCCGTTTGAGGCCACAGAATCTCCGATCTGTTCCCCCTAACAATCAAATCTCTTATCTCTAAGACCCTGTTTACCTTTATCTTTTCCTGCTGCTCCCCAGATCCAGTGCAACCATCTTGGCTACTGCTGCTTTCCCCGACCAGTCATTCCCTGACACCTACCGCCCATCTCCCAGCATACACAAAACCAGTATCCAGAATGGTATACTTGGTTTCGAGAGGAATGGCCACAGGGGATTCCTGCACTTTATGCCTACTCCCTTCACCAATCCTGGTGGTCGTCCACCTACTCTCTGCTTGGAACACGACAGGAAGCAAGGAAAGCCTGTTGGATTAAATTGCTTTTAATTAAATGGAACTGGACTATCAGGTAAGTCAGATGAACTCAGGGCGTGGATCTTTACATGAGACTGGAATATTATAGTCCTTACAGAAACATGGCTAACTGAGGGTCTTGGGTGTGAGCACCTCACTAAAGCTTTTATCTATGAAGTGTTCCGTATCTCAGATGATCCAGTGTGCTCCTGAACACGGTGTACCAGGAGCTGCAGCAGGGTGCACTGCCCACACGTGTAGTCATCAGGGACAGTGGAAATCTACCTGAGCTCCCACAAACCGCAGGAGGAACAGGCAACTGACCTAACTGCCATCTCCATTTTTGTCAGACGAGCGTTAAAAAAGAGTTGACCGGAGCTTACCTTTACCTTTTGCTGAACCGCTACTCACCGATGTCTTTGGAACCAAAGCATTACGACATATTCTGCCACTCACAGTATGTTAATAAACCACTCCATATTTAGGTTTGGTTAGGGAAGGATGGAGACACTATTGTAATGTATTGTTTGGACCTTAAGCACTCCTAAACACCATTCCCATGCTTGGATTTGGAGGGAGGGGGGTGGGGGGGGGTTGTCTTGCTAAGGTCTTCCTCCGAGTAGTGGTGACTGCGCTGATGCAAATATTCACCCTGACAGCCAATCCGCGTTGTCGCAGTCCTCCGGTCTTTTCGGTCGAATGGTACTGCAGTTATGAATTCCTTGTAACTATTGATTGTATTCGAAACTGTGTCTCTCACTCCGGAGGGAGAGATGTTGATATTCCAGTAAATACAGTCTATTAAAAAAAGGTTTGCTATTAGACATACGAGCGACAGTATGTCCATCCGCTCTCTGACTCTGCTTTTACTTTCAATTAGGGTACATTTATTCTGATAACATTCCATTCCATTTTCCTGCGTTTTCCCTGTAACCCTTGTTTAAAAGTCTGTGGATCTCAGCCTCGAAGATATTTAGAGATCATTTCTCAACAGCCGTCACAATTTTCTACAATTGTTTCCCTCCCACTGATGTGAGACTTAGTGGTCTTTCATCCCATGGCTTTTTTTTCTAGCACTCTGTGTGGAAGTTGAACCTACATTAGATGTTGTTCTGTTCGATCACACCACCTCTGTGGCCAGAGGCAAAACAAAATACAACACAAAATTTAAGAGCCTGTAATCTCCTCCCCCATCTTCCACATCAGTCTAAGATACAGTTCATCCAGATCTAGAGATTTGCCCACCTTTTATTCTGCATCAACTTCCATTTATTCCTCAGCTTCTGTCCAGGAACTGCTTCTCCAAAGTGAAGACCAATATGCAGTACGTGTTTGACATTCTCAGGCTCTATGCACAGGTTGCCTGCTCGGTCCCTAATACTCCCTATTCTTTGTCTTGTTACCCTCTTACCCTTAATGAACCGATAAAATGTCATTGAATTCTTGATAATATTGCACATTAAGGTTTTTATCACCCCGCTTTTTGCTCTTCTACTTACTTTCTTGAGTTTAGCCCTACACGTTCTCTACTCTTCTGGGACCTCCATTGACCTGCTCACTCTATGCGTGCTTGAAGCTTCTCTTTCATTTTTAATTCTGTTCTGAATATTTGTAGACATCCCATACTCTCTGGGCTTGTTTTTCTAATTTCCATCTTTGTTGTAACATGTTGTGGTGCCACCCTCATCAATTCCATTTTGAGCATGTGATCCCCACCACCCCCTCGCTGTTCTGCTACAGTTTCACCCAGAAGTACCTGTACGGTGGCCAGATCCTGTCTTTCTTTTGATAAGATCTGCCTCTATTATCCAAATTATTTTTATTTTTCAAACCTTTTTTCTTTTGGTCTTTTCCTTAATAAGCTAAAAATGCTTGAGTCACGGTCAACTGGTCCTGCAATGCTCAGCCAATCCTGCCTGCAACACAGAACTGGCTTCGTTCCCCACAGTGAGGCTCGGCACAGCCCCACCCATTGTTGTATCTGCTACACTTTTATATAAGGAGCTCTCTGGAATAAATGTCAAGACATTTTTGCCCTCTTAAAATAATTATCGCTGCCCTAATCAATGTTTGTATTTGAAATGCCTGAAAATAATGGTCCTATTATCGCATTTACACACCTCAGTGAATTGGTTATGTACCTGCAACTGTATTTCCTTTTATCTGGCGGTCTATAATATATCCCCAGTAGTGTGTCTGTCATTGATTTGAACCTAATTCCAACCCACAAACCGTCATTTGAATGCCCTTCCAAGATATCATCCGTCGTTACTGCGGTCTTAGACTCCATAATTAATAAGGCAACAACACCTTGTCTTTTACCCCTCTCCTCTGCTGCCTATAGTTCTTGTACCACAGAATATTGAGTTGTCAGCTCTGACCTCTCTCAAACGCATCTACGTGATGGCACTTCCCCATGTCACCTCGTTCTCTTATCAAATCTGAAGATCTGATAATATTTCCAACATTACAGTAAAGGACATCCAGCCTGGAATATAGCACCTGGAATACTCCGTACCTCGGAGTTCTTCAGCCAATTACTTTTTGTTATCAAGTTGCCTTTCCATGAACTAAAAATGTAACTCTGGGACTGAATGAATAATCGTTGAATTGTAATTTATTTTTAATTAATATGTTAATCAAATGCAACGTTCCAGAACTGGACAGTCAGCTTTAAATACAATGAATTCCTGCTGATTAATTCCCTGCTCAGTGTGCAGCGGGATCAGCCCTCAGTAATGGAGAAAGTAAGGACTGCAGATGCTGGAGATCAGGGTCAAAAAGTGTGGTGCTGGTAAAGCACAGCGAGTCAAGCAGCATCCGAGGAGCAGGAGAGTGAAAGCTTTGGGCATAAGCCCTTCATCAGGAAGGCATTGATGTGTGCAATTCTTTTTCCATTCCATGATTCGTGGAATATTTGGAATTGTATTTGTTCAGGAGGGCAGCACTGCATATAGCCCTGAAATGGAAAGCAGTCAATCAGTTGGTTGGACAGGGAGTAGATAAAGTGAGGTGAAGTACAGAATGAGTGAAGTCCAAACATAAGGATAGATTAGTCCCCTGGACCATACAGGAAGCATTCGAGGTTACCAGAGGAACTGAGGGAAGAGATTGCTGCACCTTTGGCGATGATCTGTGTGTCCCCAGTGTCCACTGAAGTACTGCATGATGATCGGATGGTGGCAAAAGTTATTCCCTTGCTCAGGAAAGGCAATAGGGATAATCCTGCGAAATACAGGCCAGTCAGTCTTACTTCTGTTTTGGGCAAATCATTGGAAAGGATTCTGAAAGACAGAATTTATGATTACTTGGAAAATCATAGTTTGATTAGAGATAGTCAGCATGGCTTTTTGAGGGGCAAGTCATGCCTCACACAACTTATTGAATTATTTCAGGATGGGATCAAACACATTGATGAAAGTAGAGCAGTGGATGTGATGTACATGGATTTCAACAAGGTTACCATAAAATCGGCTCATTCAGAAAATAAGGAGGAATGGGATACAGGGAAATACGGAAATCTGTCTGTGTGGATACAAAATTGTCTGGCCTGTAGAAGACTGATGGTGGTAGAACATGAAAAGTTTTCAGCCTGGAGCTTGGTGACCAGTGGCATTCTTCAGGAATCAATTCTGGGACTGCTGTTCTTTGTGAGTTTTACAAATGACTTGGATGATAGAGTGAAAGGGTGCGTTAGTAAGTTTTACGATGTAACAAAGATGTTGCAGTTATGGATAGCTGTTGTAGGTTGTAATTGGACATTGACAGGATGCAGAACTGGGCTGGTAAATGACAGATGGAGTTCAAATTGGATAAGTGTGAAGTGACTCATTTTGGAAGGTAGAAATTGAATGCACAATACAGGGTTAAAGGCAGGATTATTGGCTGTGTGGAGGACCATAGCGATGGTGTGTTCCATATCATAGGACGCTCAATGTTGTCACCCAAGCTGATAAGGTTATTAAGATGGATGGTGTTTTCATGAGCCAGGGATTGAGTTTAAGAGCCGCAAGTTTATGCTGCAACGCCATAAAGGTCTGGTGAGACTGCACTTAGTATATTGTGTTCAGTTCTAGTTGCCTCATGACTGGAAAGACATTGAGGGTTTGGAGAGGATGCCGGGGAGATTTACCAGGATGCTGCTTGGACTGGAGGGCATGTCTTACAAAGAAAAGATGAGGGAGCTAGGGCTTTCTCCTTGGAGCAATGAAGAATGTGAGGTGACATGATAGAGGTGCATAAGATGATGAGAGGCATAGGTAGAATGGGTAGCCAGAGACTTTCTCGCAGGGTGGAAATGGCTATCTCGAGCGAGCATAATTTTAAGGTGATTAGAAGAAGGTTTGAGGAGATGTCAGAGGTAGATTCTTTACACAGAGAGTGGTGGGTTTTTGGAATGCACTGCCAGTAGCGTTAGTAGAGTCAGCTGCATTAGGAGATATTTATCTGAGTATTGGATAGGCACATGAAGGGTATGTCAGTTAGTCTGATCTTCGAGTAGGATAAAAGTTCAGCAGGACGTCAAGGGTCGAAGGGACTGTATTGTACTGTACTGTTCTGTGTTTTGTGTTTCACCCAGCCTGTGTATGCTTATCAATTGTTGAATGTGTGAGGGAGTGATCTGAGTGAGATTTAGGAAGCTGCGGAGCAGCATTAGCCCAAAACTTCCAGTTATGTTGTTTATTGTTACATTCACCTGAATGTCAGTACAATATGTGTGGTGTCCTACACCAGGCAGGCTCCGCCAAGTTCAGTTATTGATGTAATTCATGACTTGTCATTTGCTGCTGTTTTCTTCAGATGCAATCTGTTGGGTAACCCATATATTAATCAGATGCTTGCTATGTTTCGTGAATTGAGCAAAACTAAGATGTCAACTATGATTACTCGACTGAACCTATAATCTCTGAAAAGAATTAGGTTGATTCTATATTTATGGAACAAAAATATAAACTCCTGTCAAGATTTTCTAACACAGAAATAAAGAATTTACATTTTATTTTGTATCGAACAAACAACATGGATGTTGTTTTGGCGATCAGAATTACACACACAATGTCAGGGGTCAAAACAATGCATTGTCACTCTAACATTTTGAAAGTGGTTGGCTTCTGAATGATGACATGTTCAGGGTAAGCAAATGATTGAATAATCAAATACAATTAGCGTTCTTATATATTTATATATAATCAATCAGTTTAATTTCTCAACGAAATTTACAAGCTTCAGCTATTTGTCACCATATTAGAAATGGCTATAGTTCAACATGCTCTGTGAATATTAAACTAAATAAATGACTTGTGCTATCAAATTTTAGTGAACAATAATTTGAAAACGTTTGACTTTTAGAAAGAATGTTATTTAATTTGAAATGTAGACAGTGCACAAAAACGACGAACATATGATCGTGTGAGTGAAACGTCAAACCTTTCAAAGATTTGTGCCAAAGCAATGATAGATTTGTTTGAGTAATTGGAATACAACATTTAAAATATTCATATTCTGAGAAATAATAAGACTATATAATGAAGCTGGCCTTGCAATAGTTGCATTTAAATGCTTATGCTGCACTAAATAATCAGATATTCGTGAACATTTAGAATGGGAAATAATCGGATACTGACTTTTATTCACATCAGACACATGATAGAGTGTGTGCATCAGCTCCAGGAATGTCTCCCAAGTCCCTCCCATTTGGCAGCCCTATCTCTGCAGCCTGTTAGATTCATATTTCCAAATACATATCCAATTCTATTTTTTAATGTTCATCCACAACTCTCCCAGGCAGTTCCATTCCAAATCCTAACAACTCTCTCAATAAATAAGATTTCCTTATCTCATTCCTGGCTCTTTTGCTGACCAGCTTGAAATTAGACCTCCTTGATGCTGTGATGCCAACTTACGGAAACAGAGTATTCCTGTTTTACTCTACAACATTTGTTTCATACGTTTGAGCACCCCAATTAGTTCACATATTTGTCTGTTCTGCTGAAGTAAGAATAAGCCTTGCAAGAACTGTTACAAGCACTACATCGGGAAAAAAAGACAGTCAGAAAACTAGCCACCTGGACACATGAACAACAACTGGCCAGAAAAAAAAGACATGACCCACTATCACTAGTATTCTTACATACAGTTGAGGAAGTACACGATTTAGACTGGGTCTGCATATCCATCTCGGACAAGCCAAACAGAGACACGCACGAGAATTCCTAGAAAAATAGCATTCCAACCTGAACTCTATCAACAAACACATCTATTTTAATTCCATCTAATACTCTCTGAGAAAAAGAACCGGACATAAAACCACCAATACTGGAAATTACTTCACTGACTCAAAGAAACCTAAACACTTAAATAGCAAGTGGGACATAACACCAGCACTTCACCAGAGGCTCACTGATAATGTTCCCTAGTACAGTGATGAACCGTCTGAAAATGACCTCTCCAGCTCAGCGAGCAAACTGACTTCCAGAAGAAGCGCAATTTCTCTCTCATCCTTCCTTTAACTGAATACTTCACTCCAGTTATCATTCCCATTACTTAAAGGTTATTTGTATTCTTCTGCAAAGTAATATAGTGTCTTTCTGTGTCTGTTTCAATGCGTGTGTGTGTGAGACAGCGAGCGAGTGAGAGAGAATAATCCTCTGTAATCTCTGGATTAATCCCCGTGCCATGTGGAAAAGAGGGAAGGATGAGGAAGACAGTAGAACTTAACATGTTGTTAAAAATCTAGTTCAGCGGTGAGAGTTCCAGATTGTTGGATCATTGGGATCTCTTCCAGGTCAGGTGGGGACCTGTACAAAAAAGACAAGTTGTATCTTAACTGTATAAGCACCAACATCCTTGTGGGGAGGTTTTCTAGTACAAGTCAGATGGATTTGAATAAACCAGGAGAGTGATTCCGAAGCAGAAGATCACGAACTGAGCAGAAGGTAGAGGTGAATAGGACATCAGGCATGGCCAGTCTAATGGCCAAGAGAAGGAATCAAAACAGTGAGTTGGGAATTGGAATAAATTATAGCGATGAGGCGCAGGTTTTTCAGAGATTACCAAGTAAGGATGGAGAGTGTGGGGGATGTGAGGGAGTGAGGTGTTTGAGATCAGGGAGACAGTGCACAAGAATATGTTAAAGGGGAAAGAGGTTAGGGTGGGGAATTCCGTGATAAACAACTGGCAGCAAAACACGGAAAACTTGCTGTTTGTCAAAGTGAATACCTGGGAAAGAATTTATTATGATTCAGATAAATAACACCCTTATTGCTAGAGGTCTGTATTATAATGGAGGAAAAGCTGTTTTCATATTATGGCTGTAGCTTTAATAATGGTTGCATACAGCTAGAATAGTGTCAGTGTTGTTGTTGGACAATGCGTGCACTGAACATATGAATTACACTGGATGGTCCAAGAGATGGTTGGGCTGCCTTTGGTTGATGTGTCTGTGACACCTGAATTATGACCTAAATTTGTTTCTTCTTTAAGATACAAAGTAAAAAATAACTGAATATCCTATCAATCTCAGGAAATCTATTTTGTTCGAAAATACATTTTAGAGGCAGCTGAACTTCATGAAATAATAGGGATACATTATTGAGGATGTAACACTCTGTGTCCTTCATATAACAAGCTTGTTTCCCCATCTCCAAAAGCTTTCAATGCATAACATAGGAGTATATCAGTAAAGGTGGTGAAAACTCAGCGTATTGTCTCTTCCAGCTTGGAATGAGCGATATCTCTACTATAATTCTCCTGCATTGTCCCCATAGCCCGGCACATTTTGTTATTAGTATCTGCCTTTAATTGTAAGCTTCCTGCCAGGTATAAACAATATGATCAATCTCAAACAAAAACAGACGTTGGAGGGAAAGCTCAGCAAGTCTGGCTGTATCTGTGAAGAGAAATCAATGTTAATGCTTCAAGTGCAGTGACCCTACTCAATCTGTATTCCCAATGATTAAGTGGTGTGCATATAAATATCGTTCATTTTATCTCATTTACTATTTTCCTGTTCAGCTCACATTGTCATTCAGCATTGCATCTCTCAAACGTTGGCTGTTTCCTTGTTGTGCATTATATTTAATTCTACCTGTCAGAAAGAGCGATGATGACCACTGACTTCATTGTACTCCCCATGCAGTGTCCACAGCCGCTGACTCCATTCCGCCCTATCTCCCAGCCAATGTTATATCCATTCGAACCTGACTCATTAATTTAGAAGTCTTAATGAATAAGTTCATTGAACTTATCACTTCTGGTTTTCGACTGAGGGAAAAAAGCGTAAATAATATTGATTGATAACAAATAAAACTGCATTAAGATATTTGCCAATTTGTATAAATTAATTATTGAAGCATATTCTCTATGAAAGTTCCAAAGTTGCCTCATTAGAGCAGGGAGAGGAACATTCAGAGAAGTCCACACTTGCTGTCTGTGTTCAGGGCAACTGTGCCCAATGACAGTCTGTTAGGTAGCGTTTGTTCCCGTGGAGGAGAGATCAGCAAAGTAACAACAACCTGATTGTGTTTCCTTATTTTGGAGGGGCGGAGATTCGAGGAAAGATGGTGACAGAATTATAAACGTACAACAGAGCGATAAGAAAACATCCATCATTCTCCCTCACAACTGACTTCACGAGAACAATTGGTGATGGAAGATGTGACCAATAGCCAGCGATGTCAGCATCCAGTCCAGTCCAGTTATATTGTGAACTGAATGTGCTTTATTGAAAGCTGGAACTGTTTGCTCAGTGACTGTGATTGATGTCAGTCTTCATGCATTGTAACTGTGTCACTGGAGGGTTTCCCTCTCCTATTGGTGAGGCGCTTCACTCAGTGCGCTATCCCAGTGTAGGAGCAGATGCATCAGCTCCAACAATAACAAAGATCAGCAGCTGCACAGACGTGGAGAGGACAGATCTGAATCTGAGAATAATGGACTGGATAATTACACCAATGAAGAGGAGACTTTCCTTGGGTCTTTTCAACATTTCCCTCTATTGGGGATTTCTACCATGAGGATATTCGCGGTTTTGATTATCATTTTGAGCGAGGCGGAGTGTGTGTTTCTAACCTATTCTCGCTATTGTTGGTGTTCACTACCTCTGTCCATTCATTAATCCCATATAAAATTTTGAACTTCATTGCAATTTCTGTTCTCTATATTTGTCAAAGAAAGAAACTTTGATCTTCAATTTCGATTGCAGTCTCCATTCATCTGAATTGCAGACCACTCCCTTTCAAACCTCTGTGAGCAAAACTGTCCACAACCTCGAGATCCCTTTTTTGCGCTGAACTGAATTATGTCTCGTGCTTTCTCTGTTACCAACCATATCCATGACCAGCTCACAATATCCCCAGTCTCCATCTCTGCGTCAGTGCTGTTGCTGAACAAACCATTGTCTGCACGTTGGTAAAATTCAGACTTTATGTTTCAAGCTCTCTTCTGGCCACTTTTCCAGTTACAAGTATTTCAATTGCAAAATTGTTCTTGTCTCGGACGTTACTTCATGATTGTGACAATATATCAGAGTAGGAATGTCGCTGGATATAATTCAGGAGCAAAGCTTATTAAATGAAAGACATTGTTTCAAGCGATTTGTTTCAAGTCCTACCACAGCTGATGGCAGAACTTCAATAAAAATGATAAGAATTGGAATAAAATTGAATTTCACGAGAAACAACCATAAAACCCACATTTTGTCTGAAAACCTTGCTGTTTCACTGATGACCTTCGGTAAAGAAGTCTAATGCTACTACCCAGACTGGGTTAAGTGTGACTTCAGACCCATATCATTGTGCTTCACTTTATATTGGTTTGTGGAATGGCCTCACAGTCAGGGCAATTAGTGATGATTAACAAATGCTGCCCTTGGCAGAGATTCCGACTTCCCATGGAATAACACATTTGAAAGTTAAACCAAATAAAGAACGATGCTGGAGATCTGAAATTGCAGAAGGGGAGATAGAAAGTTCAGGGAAAGAAACAGAAGACAGAGAAAAGGAAATTACAAGGAAACAGACAGTGTGAGAGAAATAGTGAGACACAAAGCACACAGTGAGCTGGGGATGGGGTCACAGTGAGCTGGGGATGGGGTCACAGTGAGCTGGGCATGGGGTCACAGTGAGCTGGGGATGGGGTCACAGTGAGGTGGGGATGGGGTCACAGTGAGCTGGGGATGGGGTCACAGTGAGCTGGGGATAGGGTCACAGTGAGCTGGGGATGGGGTCACAGTGAGCTGGGGATGGGGTCACAGTGAGCTGGGGATGGGGTCACAGTGAGCTGGGGATGGGGTCACAGTGAGCTGGGGATAGGGTCACAGTGAGCTGGGGATGGGGTCACAGTGAGCTGGGGATAGGGTCACAGTGAGCTGGGGATGGGGTCACAGTGAGCTGGGGATGGGGTCACAGTGAGCTGGGGATGGGGTCACAGTGAGCTGGGGATGGGGTCACAGTGAGCTCGGGATGGGGTCACAGTGAGCTGGGGATGGGGTCACAGTGAGCTGGGGATGGGGTCACAGTGAGCTGGGGATGGGGTCACAGTGAGCTGGGGATGGGGTCACAGTGAGCTGGGGATGGGGAATGGGAGGTGCTGGGGGTGAGGACCAGAGAGAGCTCGGAGTGAGCTGGGAGAGGAAGATGAGGATTTACTTTGACCTTTACCAAGGTATACAGGCTGATCATAGTAAGCAAGGATGTGCAGAACAATGGCTGTAAAACATGCCTGAGAGGCATGTAGGTTACGCTGCACACGGCGTGCGCGAGGCGAGATCAACATGAACAAGATCAGTATTATCTGAGATTAGAGAGTACATTCATCAGTCTAATAACAGTCAAAAAGAAACTTTTAATGAGCCAGCTGCTCAGTGTTTTCAAGCTTCCATATCTTTTAGCCTGATGGAAGAGGTTGTGGGAGAACATTACTGGGGTGTGATGGGTCTTTGATAATGTTAGAACAAAACATTCCAGCCACAGAAACAGGCCATTCGGTGGTCCGAGCCTGCGCCGATCCAAATCCTCTATCTAAACCTGTCGCCTATTTTCTAAGGATCTGTATCCCTTTTTTCCCTGCCCATTCATGTATCTTTCCAGAAACATCTTAAATGGAAACACTGGTCACAGTACTCCATTTTGAGAAACTCCCTCCCCATACTATTCTCTGCCTCGTGTTGCCCAGCCAGTTCTTTCTCTACGTAGCTAGTGCACCATGTGACTTTCACTTTCTTCATAACCCGACCGTGGGGAAATTTACCAAACGCCTTCCTGAAGTCCATGTACATGACATCTACAGTATCTCCCTCATCAATCAACATCGTCACTTCCTCAAAGAATTCTATTGAGTTGTTCAGACATGACATTCTCTGCACAAAACCATGTTCTCCATCACTGATAAGACTATTTTCATCCAAATGAGAGTAGATCCTATCCCTCAGTATCTTCTCTGGCCGATTCCCTACTCCTGACATCCGTCTCACCGGTCTATAATTGACTGGATTATCCCTACTACCTTTCTTAAACAAGGGGTTAACAATTTTCCAGTCTTCCGTGACCTCAGCCGTGTTCAAGGATGCTACAAAGATATCTGTTAATGCCCCAGATATTTCCTGTCTCCCTTACCTCAGTAATCTGGGGTAGATGTTGACAGCCTTTCTGCGGCAACGAGGCATGTAAATGAAATCAATGGTTGGGATGTTAGAGTCCGTGTTGGTCAGAGCTGTGCACCCAACCTTCTGTAGTTTCTAACAATCCTGAGTAGAGCAGTTGCTGTACCAGGCTGTTATCCACCGGGACAATACGCTCTCAATGGTGCATCTGTAGAAGTAGTGCATGCTGATTTTCCTGCATCACCTCAGGAAGGAGAGGCATTGTTGAACCTTCCCGACCATCGGACCTATGTGAGAAGTTCAGGACAGATTGTGAGTTATCATCACTCAGAGGGACTTGATGCTCTGCACTCCCTCAAATGGTTGGTGTAGATGGGGTGTGTTCCCCTCCTTTCTTCATAAAGTCAGTGATCAGTTCTTTACATTTGCCGGATTAGAGAGAGAGGTCATTATCAATACACCATACCACCAAGCTCTCTATCGCCTTTCTACATTCTGATGCATTGTTGTTTAATATCCGTACTGCTATAGTGATGTCATCAGCGAACTTGTAGCTGGCATTGTTTGGAATTTGGAAACTCAGCCGTGGCTGTACATGGAGTACATAGGGGGCTGAGGACACAGCCGTGGGTGTACAAAGAGGACATTAGGGGGCTGCAGAAACAACCGTGGATTTACAAAGAGTACAATAGTTGTTTTAGGGCACAGCCGTGGGTGTACAGGGAACACACTAAGGGGCTGAGGTCACATCCGTGGGTGTACAGTGTGGAAAGTGGGGGGCTGAGGACACAGCCGTGGGTGTACCTGGAGTACCATAAGAGACTGAGGGCACAGACTTGGGAGTACATGGACTACAGTAAGGGGCTGAGGGCACAGACGTGGGTGTGCATGGAGGACAGAGGGGGGCTGAGGACACAGCCGTGGGTGTACAGGGGATGCAGTAGGGGGTTGAGGGTAGAGCCGTGGGTGTACAGGGCGTACAGTAAGGTGCTGAGGGCACAGTCATGGGTGTATAGGGAGGACAGTAGTGAGCTGAGGGTACAGCCGTGGGTGTACAGGGAGTATTGTCGGGTGTTGAGAACACATCCTTCAGCAGCTTTAGTGTCCATTGTTATTGTGGAGGAGGTGGTTTTAACCTGTCTTCACGATTGTGGGTCAGAAATCTGAGGAGCCAGTTGCAGAGGATGGAACCCAGACCAAGGTCGCAGAGTTTTTGATTAGTCTGTAAGGGATAATGATTTTGAATGTGGAGCTTTAGTCAATGAGCAGGAGTCTGGTGTAAGTGTCCTTGTTGTCCAGATCTTCCAGTGATGCGTGCAGTATCGGATATGGCATCTGTTGTGCACCCGTTACATCAGTCGGCAAATTATAGTGCATCAGGTCAGCCTGGGAGACTGGAGTTGGTGTAGGCCATAACCAGCCTCTCAAAGCACTTCATGAGTATTGAGGTCAGAGCCACTGGATGGTCGTCTATAAGGGCATGTTCCATGTGCTTTCTCACGAGGATGATGATGGCGTTCTTGAATCAGATTGGGAGTTCGGCTTCTGGAGGGAGAGGCTGAAGTTGTATGTGAATACCTCTGCTAGTTGGTACAAACAGGATCTGAGTGCTCAGCCAGGGACACTCTCCAGGCCCATCACTTTCTTTGATTTGACTCACTGAAAGACTGACCATGCCTGCAGCGCTGACAACAGACACAGGTACATCTGGGGCTTTCGCGGCCTGTGTCAGCCCTCAGTGATAGTCACACAGTCATTTATGATCGACATCCCCTCCCCCCACCTCCCTCGACCGTCTTCAACACAAAATGACATTCGTTGGTGTGAGCACCACACAGTCAGCATTGAGACAGATTGCCATTAATAGACTGGGATCGTGCGCTATCAAGTTCTGTGTCACCATAATGCAGTAAATACATAATAAAATAGTGCCAGTGGTGCAAGGAGTGAAGGCATTGCAGGTGTAATTCCAGTCATGCTGCTTTAACCTAAATGGAGTCAAGCATCTTGAGCGTTGTGCCTTTTCAATGGTGGATAGTCCTTCGGGAGTCAAGAAGTACCATTTACGTGAACCATCTGACCTGACGGCAGTTTTACTAGGTTTGCAGATGATATAATGATGATTGGATGGGCAGGTGATATTGAGGAAGTGGGAGGCTGCAGAAAGACTTGGACAGTTTAGGATTCTGGGAAAACACATGGCTGATGGAACACAATATGGGAACATGTGAGATTATGCACTTCAGTAGGCGGAATACAGTCAGACACTATGTTCGAAAAGGCTTCATGAAATCTGAAGCACAAAAGAAGTTTGGAGTCATCGTCCTCTCTTACGGTTAATGCTCAGGTGCAGTTGGCAGTTAGGAAAGCAAATGCAATGTTAACATTCATTTCAAGAGAGTGAGTATATAAGAGCGGAGACATATTCCTGAGAATGTAATGGGCTATGAACAGACGGGATTTGGAGTATTGTGAGCTATTCTGGGGAAGGATCTACGGGTGTTGGACATGATCTATCCTGGGAATGATGGCTTGTCATATGAGCGGCAGTTGAACACTCTATGTCTGTATTCAATGGAATTTAGAAGAATGGGGGGCGGGGGCGCAACTGATTGAAACTGAGCGATTACTTCAAAGCTTGATACAGTTAGAGTATAGAAGATATTGCCACAAGTCTTAGAGACTATGACAAAATGAGACAATTTCAGACTGTAGAGAAAAAGACTGAATGGCCTAAATCTATTGCTATATAGCATGCCTGTATTGTCATACAGTCTATTATTCAGTGCAGAATTGTAAATCTCAGACCTGCTCTTGTAACTGTTGTATCTGTATTTTGATTTGAATTCACCTTTTGGTCAATGGTAAACCCTGTAATATGTACGGTAGGACGATTCAGTGTTAAGCAGTAGCGCACTAAAATGTTGAATAGAAGCTGCTATCTGTGAGTCTCATCTGGCGGGAGTACATTGTCTCGACGATGATTGTCATTTTCAATCTGTTATTTTTACAGGATCGATTATGTTACGCTAATATTGCATTTCATAAAACTGGTGCAATTTATCACAGCACTCAGCAACAATATGCCATGGAACACTGAACACCTTTCTCATAACAGAAAGGTCGAAAATGTTCAGTGTCAGAAACACTGCTTTCCTGTTCATGTTCAAATCAGAAAACCTGTTACATCGAGGTGTTCAACTTGGAACTCTTTAAACTTTTTTTTTGGTTATGGGAAACGCTGGATGGACCCACCATTTCTTTTCCGTCCATAGTTACCCTCTTGAGAAGGTGGTGCTGAGTTGCTTTCTTATACTGCTGCAGTCCACCTGCTGTGAGTTGATCCACAATGCTACGAGGGAGGGAATTCCAATGTTTTGACCAGCAACAGTGACAGAATGGTGATATATTTCCAACTCAGGATGTTGACTGGTTTGGAAGGGAGTTTGAAGGTGGTGGTGTTCCCCAAAGCCTGCTGCCATTGTCATTCAAGATGGAAGTGATTGTAGGATTGAAAGGGGCTGTCTTGTAGATAGTATATCCTGTTGCTACTGAGCAGAGGTGGTGAATGGAGTGAATGCTTGTGGATGTGGTGCCAATCAATTGGGCTGTTTTATCCTGGATGGTGTCAGGCCTCTTCAGTGTCGTTGTGGCTGCACTCATTCAGGCAATTGGGGAGTATTCCATCTCAGTCCTGACTCTGTCTTGTAGATGGTGAGCATGCTTTGGGAAGACAAGAGGTGAGTTAAACGCATAATATTCCTAGCCTTTGATCTGCTCTTATATTTATGTGGCGAGTCCAGTTGAGTTTCTGGTCATTGATAACCCGAAGTGTATTTATACTGTGGTGGGGAGGGGAATTTAGTGACAAATATGCAGCTGAATACCAAGTGGTTATATTGTTTCTTATTGGTGATAGTCATTGTCTGGCATTTGTGTGGTGCCAGTGTTACTTGTCACTTATTAGCCTAAGCCTGGATATTGTCCAGATCCTGTTGCCTTTATGCATGGACTGCTTCCATAACTGAACATTTGCAAACGGTGCTGAACATTGTGCAGTCATCGTCGAATATCCCCACTTCTGACCTTATGATGGAGAGAAGGTCATTGATGAAGCAACAGAAGGTGTTTAGACCTTGGTTTCATCCGGAGGGCAAATGAAGATATTGCCTAGTATGGTGATGAAACATCTGAAAATGACCATTCCAGCTCATGGAGCAAACCTACGTCCACATTATCCTGAGGGACTGCTGCAGAGATATTCTGGAAGTGTGATGACTGACCTCCAACAACAATAAGCGTTTTCCTATCTGTCAGGTATAACTCCAATAATGAAATACTTGCTCGAAATATCCTTTTTGCTTGGGTTCCTTGATGCCACATTTGAAAGAATGCAGCCTTGATTTTCAAGTGCTGGAATTCAGTTCCTTTTTCTATGTTTGAACAAAGACTGTGGTGAGGTCTGGAGCTGAGTGTCCTTTAGGATCCGACCAGCGTGATCGGTAGTGCTGCTGCCAAAGCACTCTTGGTGGTTGACTTTGAAATTCCTCAGCGAGAATAAACTTTGTGCCCTTTTCACAGTCAGTGCTTTCTCCAAGTGTTGTTCAACATGGAGGAGTACTGATTCAGCTGAGGAATGACGTTACATGTTAATCAGTAAGACTGCTTTGCCCACGTTTAATGTAAAGCCATGAGACTTCATTGGGTTTGGTGCTAATTTTGGGGACAGGTAGAGCAACTACCTCCAGAATGTATCGCACTGAGCTGCCCCCTCTGCTGGATTGGTCCTGACCTTGGGCCAGAGCATATCCACTCATGGTGATGGTGGTTTCTGGGGTATTTCTGTCAGTTATAATTTCATGAGCATGACTATGTCAGGCTGTTGCTTGACTAGTCTGTAAGGCAGTTGTTCCAATATCGGCACGAGCCCTCAGGTGTTAATAAGGAGGAGTTTGCAGGTCCGAAAGTGATGCTTCCAACGGACGTTTTCGGTGGTCCGATCGATAACTGTTGGTCCACCTGTTTTCATTTCTTTGAGATTTTGTAGCGATTGGTATAACTGAATGACACGCTAGTCCATTTCAGAGCACGACTGAGAGTCATCACGTTGCTTTGGGTCTGGAGTGAAGATGCAACATTACTTCATTGGAGGATAATAGTAAGCCAAATGGTTTTTCTTTTCTGACAATTGGCAAAGATTTCATTCTCATCAGTAGATTCTTAATTCCAGCTTTTTAAAACATTATTGAGTTGAATTTCCACCTTCTGCAGTGGCGGGTGTCGAACCTGGGTCCACAGAACAAGAGCTGATTTTCGGGATTGATAACCTCGCAATAACACCATGAGGCCTACTTGGTACCACAGGTTGTATTCATGTGCTAATTCTTGTGTTGCCCTGTTTTTCTTTCATTGCTTAGGTTTTTCTAGAATCTCATCCTTCATTAAATCCTAATTCAAATACACCGTCATGAACGTCTTCGGGACTGCTCGAATTTCATTCAGTCTATTTTGTTTGCACAGACATTGCAAGGCAGCTGTACATCAGAGAAGAACATGAATAGATAATGGGTGATTGTGTACTGTACCTATCACCGCACCAGCTTATCTGACCAGGCACCTAAAGTATTTATTGTGGATCAGAGAACTGCCGAATTATTATAACACCGATGGAGGTCAGTCAACCCATTGTGGGGTCACAAGCTCTTCAACTGCACAACTGGAGATAGAGAGAGCGTGTGGAGATAGATGGCGTGAGAGAGAAATAAACCGGGGAACAGAAAGTGAATGGAGATAAACTGGGAGAGGATAGAAAGTGGAGCAACTGACTAAGTGGGAGAGGAAGATGTGTTAGATGAGAGTGAAGTCAGATAGATCAGAAGGCAGCATGAGGGTAGATAAATGCGGACAGACAGAAGTTGGAAGTTTTATTTAGAAATTCCTCTGAACTGCAATCCATTTGTCTGGGTGCCATACCCTGTGACCACTCTGCCGATACTGGCTGTCGTCCCAGATCATCGTTTTCCAATAATATCACAGAGCTATGTCACGAACAGCTGAACAGAACCCAAAAGACCATAGATTCGTTATATGGTGAAGGTGGATTTTTTAAAAAATAAACTGTGCCATGAGCAGCAGGAAATGATAACCCCACCCAACACTCCCACCCCACCTCCAGATACTGTGTGAGAGACTGGGCCAGAGAATCTCAGTGAGGGGGATCACTGACAGAAAGGAAATCAGCATCTCCGCTGTGGATCAAATCATGATTGATACAGTTTGCAAATCACTTTTCCAGTTTTCACATCCACATTTCAATTTATATAACTCAATATCAGGAGTGCATTTTAACAATCTTATCTCTTTATACTTTTCCTATTTTCATCTGTATAGAAAATCATTTTGTCCCTGTATTTTGCATTGCATAAATACATTTCATTAATATTGTCTCTGCTAATTTCTCATTCTAGATTTATCCTTGAATCTGTTCTTCATATAAGTTATAAAGTGTAACGTTCCGATACTGATAACTAGAGAACAGCAATGTTCCTCTTCCCAGTTTGAACAGCCATGTCTCCCAGTCCTCTCCATCTTCTGTCTTTTCCCCAATGTCATAATCACAATGTAATTGAAGTCAGTAAATGACACTTCATCACAGTTCCTTAACATGGATAACATTAACACTCACGCTTGCCCTCTCTGATTCTGGAATAACAATCTGAATTGTACTTGTCACGTACAACTCTCTGTTAACATATTCATGCCGTTTGATTGTTGGAAACCCACATTGTCTTAAGCAAATGTTGCCATCAGATAACGGACGAAAAACGTTCTCTCAATGTTTTACTGATTTTGCAAAGACTGATCAGTAATTATAGGATTTATTTCTCCATTTATGAGCAGAGAAGCATGTTTATGTTCAGTTAAACCTCTGACATTACCTCTATATCCAAGGCAGACTGAATGATTACACACAAAAAATATGTCATCTCCAACATTCCTTCCTTCAGTCACACTCACATCTCACACCCAGAATGCATGTATTCAAAGTTATTTTGAATTTTAGTAAAACAGTATCACATTGAGAGAGGTTATCTGGAGCTGTTTGTTCAGCGATTGTGATTATGCGAGTCTCCATGGATCCTATGGGTCCCGAGAGAGTTTCAGTCTTCTATCAATAATGGAATGTGTTCAATGTGTAATCCCATAGTTTGAGCGGGAGCACACCAGTAACAGGGATCAGCAGCTTCAAGGACAGAGGGAGGAGAGGTCAGAATCTGGAAAGAGTACACTGGAGTGTTCCAACAATAGATCAAGATCTGAGAACATTCAAATGTAAATTTCCAGCAATGGACAGGAGTTTATCCTCGGGTCTTTTCTGGCTTTCCCAGCCTTGGATATCATTAGCATCACGGATTGAAGATGTACTGATGGTTATTCAAGCTGGTTACTATCCTATCCTTGCTATAGTTGCTGTCCCTGGTAAGTCACTCGAGCTGTCTAGTGAAACGGTCTGACCTGAATTGATGGCCATGATATGTAAATTTTGGAAAGGTGCAAGTCAATGTTTTCAGTTCCAATCAAAGATTCCATTCCTTACATATTATAACTAGCAAATGATTATTTAAAAATTACACACCAATATGTGAGGATGAAACAAACTATTTTCCTTGATTCATTTTCTCCTGCTCAAGATAATATTTCCATATCCTCCCTACTCACCATTTCTGTCCAGTACCACCAACATGACATCCCAGTCTCCTCCTCAGCCTCAGTACAATTCCTGAATAAACTATCATTTGTGCTTTTGTTAATCTCCGCATATAGTTGTTTCAAGCCCATTCTTATCATGTGTCCATTGCAAAATAATTGCAGCTGAGATGTTTACATTGTTCTCTGCACAGAATTAGAAAGATGGGAAGACGGTGTATGGTGGTTACGTCACTGGCTCATAACCTACAGCCACAAAATAATAATCTGTTGATATCAGCTTGCCTCATGCCCATTAGAGAAGGCAATGGGTCATTCTTTCCTGGTCAGGTCTTTGTGTGACTTCAAACCCACAGCACTGCGTTTTAATCTTTACTGTCCTGTGGAATAGCTAACCAGCCACTCAGTTCAAGGTCAACATAACATGCTGGCCTGACCAGGGCTGAATACACCCCGTGAGGACAGATGAAAAGGAAAGATAGCCCCCATCCTCTGCCTGTATCCCATATTCCTGCAGCTGAATTACATTCAGGTAGGTGGTCACTCACGCTATTAGACGTATTATTTGTGATTGAGTCTGTCTCCGAGAGTGTTTTCCATCTCGATAGGCACCTCTGGTGCTAGCTTTATTGATGCTGACCTACAGATGTAAGGATGGTTTAAATTCCACGTCAGTGGCTGTGCATTGTAAATGAATGATACCCTGTGTCACATGAAGGAAATGGAGCCAGCTAAGTGAGGGAAAGGAGTTATTGTGATCAACTATGAAAGCGTTGTTGAGGCAGGATTTGGGGTATTGTGGGCAGATTTTATCTCCTTTATATGGAGTGATCTCCTTACCACAGAAAGAATGAACAAGAGTCCCACCGGATTTATCCCTGGGATGATGGCACCATGAGGAGTGAGTAAAGGTTGATCTGTTGCGCTTTGAGATAATAAGAGGTGATTGCATTGAACCTTGAAGGGGATGGACAATCACTCCTTATATTCGAAACAGACAATGAGAAGGTGATAAATTCCGTGATTGTTTGTTCATTCAGGATTCATGATTCGGGATAGTTTAAGTGCCTGAGAGGACGTTATGGCTACCCACCTCAACCCCCACTCCCCACGGCAATTGACAGAGACAGAGAGGTCCAGGTTTTGAATAAAATCTCCCCACGTTAATACAGTGCAGTTAGTGTGTGATCCTGCACTGAATGTCATATTATCCACCATCCTGACAGCAGCCAAAATATCTTCATTCAAAAACAGTCCACTATTTTTGGCCCTGGTGAGACCACAACTGGAGTACTGTGTGCAGTTCTGGTCTCCAAATTTGAGGAAAGACATTCTAGATATTGAGGGAGTGCAGCGTAAGTTCACGAGGTCAATTCTGGAATGGCGGGATTACCTTACACTGAAAGTCTGGAGCGACTAGGCTTGTATACCCTTGAGTTTAGAAGACTGAGAGGGGATCTGATTGAGACATATAAGATTATTAAAGGATTGGATACTCTGGCGGCAGGAAACATGTTTCCGCTGATGGGTGAGTGCCGAACCAGAGGATACAGTTAAAAATACGGGATAGGCCATTTAGGACAGAGATGAGGAAAAACTTCTTCAACCAAAGAGTAGTGGCTGTGTGGAATGCTCTGCCCCAGAGGGCAGCAGAGGCCCAGTCTCTGGATTCATTTAAGAAAGAGTTGGATAGAGCTCTCAAGGATTGTGGAATCAAGGGTTATGGAGCTAAGGCATGAACAGGATACTCATTAAGGATGATCAGCCATTTTCATATTGAATGGAGGTGCAGGCTCGAAGTGCAGAATGGCCTACTCCTGCACCTATTGTCTATTGTCTATTGTCTATTTCCACCAGCTTCTGACCTTCATGAAGAACACGCATCCATATTCTCAGAGATGCAAAAAGACTCCAAGTTTAAACCATCATACGATAAGACATAGGGGCCGAAACTAGGCCAGTTTGCCCATCAAGTCTGCTCCGCCATTTGGTCATTGCTGATAAGTTTCTCAAACCCATTCTTCGACCTTCTCCCCGTAACGCTTGATCCCCTGGATAATCTGAAAAGCTATCCCCTTCTCACATATACTCAATGACCTGGCCCCACAGCCTTCGCTGCAAATAAATTTCAAAGATTCACCATTCCCTGGTTAAAGAAGTTTCTCCTTAGCAACATCCTAAAAGATGTTCCCTTTAAGCTTAGGCTGTGTCCTTGGGTCCTCGTCTCTCCCACCAATGGAAACATCTTATGCACATCCACTCTGTTCAGGTCATTCAGTATTCTGTATGTTTCAATTACAATTCCACTCTTCCTTCTAAACTTTATCAAGTATAGACCCACAGACTCAAACATTCGCCATACAACAAACTTTTCACTCCTATGACTATTCACGTGAAAATCTTCTGAACACGCTCCAGGGGCAGTATACCTTTCCTGAGATATGGGTCACAACAGTGACACTCCAAATGTAGTCTGACCAAAACTGTATACAGCCTGTTCTTATATTCAATTCCTCCCGTAATAAATGCCATCAATAAGCAGTGCAATTTCCGTCTTAACTACTGCCTTAACCGACAAGCTTACCTTAAGAGAACCCTGCACTAGAACTCCCAAGTCCCTTTGCACTTCACAGTTCTGAATTTTCTCCCTATTTAGAAAATAGACCATGCCTCGATTCTTCGTGACAAAGTGCATGACCTCACACTTTGTGACGTTGGAATCCATCTGCCAACACTTTTACCTGGTCAATTCCTTCTTCAGCTTCTCTATGCGACCAATCTATCTGCCTATCTTTGTATCGTTTGCAAACTTAGCCAGAGTGCCCTCAGTTCGATCATCTATATTGTTAACATAACAAGTAAAAAGTTACGATTCCAACACTGAGCCTTACCACCGGCTGCCATTCTGAGAAGGACCATTTTATCCCCACTCTCTGCTTTCTGTCAGACAGGCAAGTTCCTATTCATGCCTCTACCTTGCTTCTAACAACACGAACCCTTATCATACTCAATCATCTCCTTTGTGACACCTTGTCAAAGGCCTTCTTGGCGTCCAGGTGGATAAAATCCATTGGCAGCACTTGATTGAGTCTGTTCATTTCTTCTTCAAAGATTTCCAACAAATTTGTCAGGCATGACCTTCCCTTGATGGAACTATGCTGACTTTGCCCTATTTCACCAAACACTTCCAAGTATTCAGAAATCTCATCCTTCACAATGGATTCCAGGATCTTACCCACGACAGAGGTTAAGCTATTCATTGCGGTTTTGAAAGTAATTTTTCCTTACTCCCTGCTATAGCTGACTTCCCTCATCAGTCATGGTTACCTCATTCTCCATGTACTCTGCCTCATTTTACTCGGGGTAAATCTCTGCTGCATCCCGAATTACTCAAAAAGTCTCCTGCCATTGCTGCTCCACTGTCTCTCCTGCTGGGCCCTTCTACCAGTCAGTTCTACCAAGCTCCTCTCTCATGTCTCTGTAGTTGCCTTTATTCAGCTTTAATACCGTTACTTCTGAATATACCTTCTCCATCTGAAATTGCAGAGTAAATTCAATCATATTACGATACTGCCACCTATGATTTTCTTCACCTTAAGCTCCCTCATCTAATCTGCCTGCACAAGCCGCTCCAAAAAGCCATCTCAAAGACATTCCACAAATTCCTTTCCTTGCAAACCACGATCAATCTGAATTCACAGCCCACCTCCATAATGAAATCCCACATGATCACTGTAACTTTGTATTTCCTACACATCTTTCTATCTCCTGGTGTATCTTGCACCCCAGCTCCTGAGTACTGTTTGGAGGCCTGAACAGAACTGCAACTACTTGTTTTTAACCTTTTTGATTCCTCAATTCTACCGACACAGATTCTACACCATTTTACTTTACATCATTTCTTATTATTGATTTAATTGCATTTCTTACTAATAGGACAGCCCCATTCCCTCTGCCCAACTGCCTACCTTTTTGATAGGATGCATATCCTTGAATATTCAGCTCCCAATCCTGATCCTCTAGCAGCAACGTCTCCGTGATGGCGATCTGCCAATTTGTGTATGAGCCATAAGCTTATTTACCTCTTTCCTTATCCTGCATGCATTCCGATATAACAGTTCAGCCCTGTAGTAACCATCCCTCTTCTCATCGTCATTTGTTTGTCCTAAGTGTTTGAAGTTTGATTGCGAACACTTTCCATCCTCTGTGTCTGTGCTGAAGATTTGAATAACTTAGAGTTTTAGAGTCATCAAGGTGTACAGAATGGAAACAGACCGTTCGCTCCAACCTGTCCAGTTATCAGATATCGCTAATCCAGTCCCACCTGCCATACCCGGTCCATATACATCCGAACCTTTCCTCTTCGTACACCCATCTAAATGCCTCTTAAACGTTGCAATTGTACCAGCCTCCACCACATCCCCTGACCGCTTATGCCATGCACGTACCACCCTCTGCGTGAAAACGTTGACCCTTAGGTCTCTTTTATATCTTTCCTCTCTCACCCTCAACCTCTGCCCTCTAGTTCTGGACTCCGTGACCCCAGGGAAAAGCATTTGTCTATTTATCATTTCCATGCCCCTCATAATTTTGTAAATCTCTAAAAGGTCACTCCTCAGCCTCCGACGCTCCAGGGAAAGCAGCCTCAGCCTGCTCAGCCTCTCCCTATAGCTCAAATCCTCCGAACATGACAACATCCTTATAATTTTTTTCTGAACCCTTTCAAGTTTCACAACATCTCTCTGATACGAAGGAGATCAGAATTGCATGCAATATTCCAACAGTGACCGAACCAATGTCCTGTACATCTGCAACATGACCTCCTAACTCCTGTACTCAATACTGTGACCCACAAAGGAAAGCATACCAAACGCCTTCTTCTTGAGATCTGCAGTCTTACATGCTCCTTTAATTCGGGTTTTATAATTTTCCCTATAACTGACACCACCCCACCCCCATTTAGCTTAATGCCCAGCTACAGCACTAGTTATGCGATTTGCTTGGACTCTGGTCCCAACACGGTTCAGATGAAGACCATCCGATCAGAATAGTGCGCTCCTTCCCCAGTACTGGTGTCAATGTCCCATGATACAAACCCATTTCTCCCACACCAAACTTTGAACCACGCATTTTCCTGCTGACCCTGTGCTAATTCGCTCAGGGTTCAGGCCGTAATCCAGAGATTATTTCCTTTTTGATTCTGTTTTCTAATTTAGCTCCGAGCTTTTTGTATCCCTGAGCAGAACCTCTGTCCTAGTTTTATCTCTGTCGTTGGTACCTACACAAACCATGACCGATGGATCTTTACCCTCACACTCGAAGTTCCCCTGCAGCCCAGATGAGATATCCCTTACCCAAACACCAGTCGGTAACGCCACGTTCAGGACTCTCAATCCGGGTCACAGAGAACAGTGTCTATGCCGCTAACTGTATTATCCCCAGTTACATTAACATTTCTCTTCTCTTGCCCCACTTGAAAGCTTTTCTCAACTCGGTGCTGTGGCCAATCAGCTCATCCTCCCTGCAGTCCCCATCCCATCCACACAGGGAACAAAACTCTTGAACCTGTTAGACACTGACAGGGGCTTAGGCTCCAGCAATTCTACGCCTTGGATCCCTTTATCTGCCTCACTCATAGATAATCTCTCTGATTTCTTACCACTGGCTGAATTTGAGTCAGTTGATCTAAGGAGTGTAACTGTCTCTTGAATCACAGCATCCAGGGAACTCTCCCCCTCCCTGATGCCTCGCAATGTTTGAAGCTCAAACTCAAGCTCACCGACTCAGAACCAGAGTTGTTCTTGCATGCGACATTTACTCCAGACATGGTCACTGGGAACCACAGTGGGGTCGACCACTCCCACATCATGTAGAAACAACACATCACCCGACCCTCCATTCTTATTTTATTTATTTACTATCGAATTGTTCCTTTGCAATTTTATTTGTTAATGTACATCTGCCATGCTGACTCAGCGCTATTGTACCATGCACCTCCAATTACTCTGCAATGTCATTTCTAGCAATGCACTCTAAATCCCTACTAACGGCCGATGCCAGGCTATACTGCCCTGTGATTTCCTGTATTTTGCCTTTATTCCTTCTTACACAGAGATTTTAAATTGTCCATTTTCCAGTTCTCTGGGACTCTGTCTGATTATAGTTATTCCTGGACAGTCGCGACCAATGGTTTCACAATCTCCTCCGCTAATTCCTCCAGAACTTTGGTTGTTATCCTTCCAGTCTGTGTGATTTATCCATTTTCAAACATTGCAGCTTCCCCAGAACCTTCTCCTCAGCGCTGATGACTACATCCTTTCCTCACCCTTGACTCGCTTTAAGTTCTGGAATGTTCTTAGTATCTACCATTGTGAGGATTGACGGAAAGTACCTAATCAGGTCATTCCCCAATTCTTTGTTTTCCATTTCTCTGCAGCCATCCTCAATGTTCCCTCTCCCCTTTTATATTTCTTAACAAAACTCCTGCAATCTCCTTTTCTAAAGCAAGCTAGCTGACATGTTTCGTGTTCATCACTTTGTTGCTTCTTAAATTGTCCTCTACTGCTGTATAAAGACTTCCCAATCTTAGATAGGCTGCGTGAGAGCATTCCTGTAAACTAACTGACAAAAATATACGAATGTAACTGTCCTAATCCTATTGTCCATCATTGGATAGCGTGGTGACACAACACTGCTGCCTCACAGTGCCAGGGACTCAGGTTCAATTCCAATCTCTGGACCGTGTCTTTCTGGAGATTTTGCAGTCTCTGCATTGGGAGAATTGCCTCTTTTCTCTCTCCACAGTATGTTTCTGTGTTTGTTTCAGGTTTCTGCCATCTACAGTATATTTGCTTGTGTTTGATGGAGAATTGCTGCAAATATGACGGCTTTATTGTAAAAGTGGCTCTGGTCCTCAGGCTTCCTGAGTGCTTGGGAATCTTTACCAGCTACTTATGTGAGTGCATGTCCCTGATTACCTACTCTGTCTCTCTCAAACCCTGAGGCCATCCGTCACTGCATGCAGCCTGTCATTGAGCCACCCCGGGATTCCCCACACCCCATCGCCTGGCACTGGATGCTCCCTACGCAGTGAGCGCACAAAGACACTGGGCACTTTCTGACACGCTAGGGATCCGGGGTAAAGACCCAGCCATTAAAAGGAACAGAAAAGCTAAAAACCAATTGAACAGCAAAGCAGAGTAGACAGGCTACCTGACACCCATCTGTTATGACATTATCAGGTCTTTTGGACTAATTTCTGTTTATCTTCGTCCATGTACAAATAGATGCTCCAAAAGTATATCTTGTCACACAGGTTTGGTGGAGGTGCCAGATATCAGATCCTATGATCATTACGACGATTCGTTGGGCTCCACGTTCCTGGTTAATGAGATCACACTTAAGTTTTTATTGTCAAGTCTATCCATTTTAAAGTAAAGGTCTTGCTGGAGCTGTGCTGAAAGCGTATTTGAGTGTTGGGGAGACTAGATTATGCCACGTGCCAGTGAGGTTAGGAATAGGAAGGTAGTAAAGTTAAAAACATGGCCAAAGAGCTGGTCGGGTAGGCAGCACTTCCAATATGTGGATCATTGGGATTCCCGGGTCGGAGGGATAGACACAAGAAGGACGGGATGCAGCTGAACTGGCAGCAATCTCCGATATGTGGGTAACTGAGATTCCTGGGTCAGTATGAAATATAAAAGAAGGACGGGATGGACGTGAACTGGCAGCAATCTCCTGGCAGGCAGGTTTGCTATTGTCACTCAGGAGGGTTTAAACTAGTGTGGTGGTGGGGGAGGGGGGGGGGTGGTAAGCCAGAGCAGTATGTCCACAAGCACAGTGACTGAGGAGCAGTTGGAGACTAATCCCAGTACAACTAAGACCAGCAACAAACTGGCAGAGGGAAGTGAACACAATGGGACTGGAAGTCAGAAGTATGCTGATTTATTGTGAGCAGTGTGACAGGCAAGACAGATGAGTATATATAACTATGATACAAATAATACAGAGATTTTGTTGAGAGAGGGATCAGAAAACTATCAATCCAATGGGTCCAGAGCGAGTTGAAGAATGTTCCGTGAGAGGCTGGAGATGGTTGTTTGAAGCAAAATAATTACCCAGCAGTTTATTGGAATTTGACAGTGTGGGATGCAATATACAGGTTGAAGGGACAAGGGAGGAAACTGAAATTGCCTGTTTACAATATTTTCCTCTTTACTGACAGTCCTTTGTAATCTCCTGTTACCAGAGAATAGGCGAGGAGAATTTACATCAGGGAAACAAACCAAATATGAGGTCATGATCTGATTGAGTTTGGCTGAAGTGTATTTATTTCAATGCAAGAATTGTTATGGATAAGAACGAAGAACTGAGAGCCCGAATCCATACATGGACGATGATGTTGCAGCTTTACAGAGACTTGGTTGAGAGAGGGAAACGACTGGCTGTTCAAAGTATCCAGGGTTTCATTGGTTTAGGCGAGATAGAGAAGAAGCTAAAAGAGGTGGACGAGTTATTTTACTGATCAGGGAGAATGCTACATCTGCACGTGATCAGGACATACAGGAGGGACCATCCACTGCAGCAATATGGGTCAAGCTCAAAAATAAGATGGATACAAGCACTGCGTTACTATAATCTCTCCAACAGCCACGGAGGAATTGAGGAACAGATATGTACATCGATTAAGAAAAGGTGTATTAAAAAAAGAGTGGTCATAGTGAGTGACTTTAATATCCCCAATCATGACTGGAAGTCCATTAGGGCAAGGGGTTTAGACGGGGCAGAATTTGTTAACTGCAGCAGTATGTGAACAGTCCAAAAGAGAGGAAGAACCATCCTGGACCTCGTATTGGCTAATGAGCCTGGCCAGGTGAATGACCTTTCAGTGGGACATAATTTTAGAAACAGTGGTCACAGTTCCGTCAGATTTAAGATAGCTATGAACACGAATATGTCAGGACCTTGAGGGAATCTACTGAATTGGCGGAAGGCAAATTACGTCAGCATCAGGCAGAGCTAGGACGTGTCAAATGGGAGGAGCTGCTATCAGGCAAATCCAATTTTGCACGTGGGAACTGTATGTTAAATCCTGAGAGCAAAATCATCTCGTGAACGTCCTACCAACTGCTCAAATTTCTATCTTTTTTTTGAACTGATATTTCAAGGCCGCTGCACATCAGACAACAGGAAGAGATAAAGGATGATTCTGCAATGTGTCCTTCGCAGTATCAGCTTGTCTCTCCAGGCACCTGACGTCTTTATTGTGGGTCGGAGAACTTCAGAATTGATAGAGCACTGAAGGAGGCCATTTAGCCCATTGTACACCGACGAGCTCTCCAACAGCACAATTTGTCAACAGAGAGAACAGAATGTGTGTGTGTCTGTGCGAGTGTGCGTGTGAGAGAGAAAAATTAACAGAGAAAAAGGCAGTGAAGAGAGATAAAAGGAATGGAGAGAAAACGGAGCGACAGAGTGAGTGAGAACAAAAAGTGTCAGACGAGTCTGAAGCTAGATCAGGAGACAGCATGAGGAGAAATACACAGAAATTTCATTTAGAAACTCTCACAGACTGCAAGCCCATTGTCTGGTGCCGTACTCTGTGAGAGGTATGCTGTCATCCCAGATAATTTATCACCAATAATATCACAGAACCGAGTTGCTGACGCTGAACAGGATCCAAAAGAACAATAGATTAGTTCCAGGGAGAAGGTTAATTAATTTAAATATTCTTGGCCAACAGGAACTTGTAGTCCCTGTAGACACGGTGTGAGAGACAGGGCGAGAGATTCTCAGTGAGGGGCATCACTGACAGGGGGGAGATCAGCATCTCAGCTGTGGGTCAAATAATGACTGATAAAGGTTGAAAACCTCGTCCATGATTTTTAAATTCACATTTCAATTCATATAACTCCACATCGTAAGTGCATTTTAACAATCTTGCATCTTTGTAGTTTTCATGTTTTGGTATGTACAGAAAAGCTTGTGTTTTGTCCCTTTATTTTGTGTTGGGACCAGAGTCCGATTGGATCCTAACTAAGGCTGTAGACAGTGGTCTAAACTGATTAGGAGAGTGTTTGTGTTGGCAGGGTGGGGGGTCCGTTATATGGTTTAATTAGAAAAGAGGAGGTAAATGTACAGAGCACAGGAGAGGTTATTAAAATCTCCAGCACAGACGCAAATAAGCCAGAGTGTATGGAAAGCATAAGCAATCAGACTTCAAGCACACCGGACAAACAAATAACAATGAGAAGACAGACCGTTAATACAAGATTGAAGGGTTATATCTGAATGCTCGCAGTATAAGGAATAGAATAAATGAACTTGTGGCACAGATTGTAATTGGTAGGTATGACGTGATGGGCATCACAGAGAAGTGATTGCAAGGGGATCAGGATATTCAAGGACATATATCCTATCGAAAAGATAGTTAGCAGAGGGAGTGGGTTTACATTATTAATAAGAAATTAAATTAAATCAATAGTAAGAAAGGAAGTAAAGTCAGATGGTGTAGAATCTGCATGGGTAGAATTGAGGAATCACAAAGGTAAGACAACCACAGTTGGAGACTTGCACAGGACTCCAAAGAGTAGTCAGGAGCTGGGGTACAAGATAAACCATTAGATAGAAAAGATCTGTAGGAAAGACAAAGTTACAGTGATCATAGGGGGATTTCAATATGCAAGTGGAATAGGAAACCAGGTTGGGAGTGGATCGCAAGAAAAGGAATTTGAGGAATGTCTATGGGATGGCTTTTTGGAGCATCATGTGGTGCAGCCCACTCGGGAACAGATGGCACTGGATTTAATGACGCAGCTAGATAAGGGAGCTTAAGGTGAAAGAAAACTTCAGAAGCGGTGATTAGAACATGGTTGAATTTATTCTGCAATTTGAGAGAGAAATTAGAATCAGAGTTAACAGTATTTCAGCTGAATAAAGGTAACTGAAGAGGCACAAGTGAGTAACTCGGTAGAATTGACTGGGACAGGGGTCTAGCAGGAAAGACAGCGGAACAGTAATGGCAGAAAATTCCAAGATTAATTCAGGAGACACTGCAGAGATACATGCTGAGCAATAATGGCATGGTACAGGGAGGATGAGGCAACCAGGGCTGATGAGAGAAGTCAGGGATTTCGTATAAGTAAAAGCGCAAGCAATGTTTAGGGCAAAAGGAAACTGGAGAATGGGGCCAACAGAAGGCAAGGAAAAATAAATAAGGAGGGAGAAGATTAAATATGGGGCTAAGCTAACCATTAATATAAAGGAAACTTTAAGAGATTCTTTACATATATAAAGTGCAAAAGAGAGGTAAAAGTGAACATGGACCATTGGAAAATGATGCTGGAAAGACGGTAGTGGGAAACAAAGAAATGGCTGAGGAACTTTGCATCAGTCTTCTCTGTGGAAGACACGAGTAATTTCTCAAGAATTGACGAGAGTGAGAGGGCAGTCCTGAATATGGTGGTCATCACCAAGAAGAGCATGTTAGAAAACGGAATGGCCTGAATGTGGATAGCTCACCTGGACCAGATGGAATACACTCCAGCCTTGTAAGGGAGATAGCTGAAGAGTTAGTGCAAGTGTAAGTGGTAATCTTTCAGGAATGACTAAAATCAGGAAACGGCAAAGTGGCTGTATAATTGCGAACATGACACCCCGTTTAATAAGGGAGTTAGGTAGAAGATGGAAAACTGCAGACCGATTTGCCTAACCTTGGTTGTGGGTAACATCCTGGAATCCATCATGAAGGATGAGATTTCTGATACTTGGAGGTGTTTGGTAAAATAGGACAGAGTCAGCATGGTTTCATCAAGGGGAGATCTGGCCTGACAAACCTGCTAGAAAATAGTGAGGGAGTAATGAGCAGATTAGATCAAGGAGAACCAATAGTTGTTATCCATCTGCACTCAAGAATCATTTGACAAAGTGCCATGCAAGAGGCTATTGAGAAAGGTATGATCCCATGGTATTAGAGGCAAGGTGCTTGCATAGATAGAAGTTTAGCTGCCTGTGAGAAAGCATAGAGTGGGGATAAAAGTGTTCTTCTCAGGATGGCAACCAGTGACAAGTGGTGTTCCACAAAACTCAGTGTTGGGACCACAACGTTTCACTTTGTGCATTCATTATCGATATGAAGGAACTGAGGGCATTCTGGCTAAGCTTTCAAACAGTGCAAAGATAGACAGAGGGACAGGTAGCATTGAAGAGGTGGATCGGCTGCAGGAGGGTGCTCTCGTGCATCTCCTCAACTTCCCACAACTCCGCCATTGCACTCCACCCTTCCAACGACAACAAGTTAGAGCCTCTCTGGTGCTCGCCTTCCATCCCACCAACCTCAGGATACAACGAATCATCCTCCGCCATTTCTACCACCAACAGTCAGACCCCAATACCAGAGATATACTTCGCTCCCCACCCCTATCATCATACTGCTGAGACCATTCCCTCACAACTCCCTCGTTAGGTCCACACGCCCCCACCAAGCCACCATTGCTCCTGTCTCCTATACATTGGCGAGACAGGATGGCAACTTCCAGAACGGTTCAGAGAACACTCTTGGACAGAGATACCCAACAACCCCACTTCCCTGTGGCCGAATACATCAACTCCCCCTCCCACTCCGCCAAAGCCCTGCAAGCTTTTGGCCTCCTCCACTGCCAAATTCTAGCCACCTGGCTTCTGGAGGAAGAACACATCATCTTCTGTCATGGAACCCTCCAAACACACGGTATCAAGGACAATTTCACCAGTTTCCTTATCTCCCCTCCCTCCACCTTATCCCAGATCTAACCCTCAAACTCAGCACCCCCCTCTTGAACTGTCCTACCTGTCCATCCACCTTCCCAAGTATCAAATTAACCTTCCACTCTGACCTGTCACTATCATCACCCACCTTCATCGAGCTGTCACCTTCCAAGCTACCTTCCTCCCAGCGCCATTTCCCCCCCACCACCATTTATCTCTCTGCCCCCTTCCACCCACCCCACATTCCTGATGAAGACTTTTTGTCTGAAACGTCGAATCTCCTGCTCCTCGGATGCTGCCTGACAGACTGTGCTTTTCTATGACCACACCTTTTGACTCTGATCTCCAGCATCTGCGATCCCCACTTTCACCTGCTGAAGAACTTTCACAGGTTTGGAGAGTGAGCAAAGAAGTGGCAGATGGAGTACAATGCGGGAAAGTGTGAGAAAGCATTTTGCCAATATGAATAGGGGCATGGACTATTTTCGAAATAGCGAGCAAATTCAGAAATCTGAAGGGCAAAAAGGCTAGGGAGTTTAGTCCAGGAGTCTTGAAACAAAAACTTGCAGTTTGTTAATAGTTAGGCAGGCAAATACAATGATGGTATTTATTTCAAGAAGGCTTAAATATTAAAGCAGGGATGTGCTTCTAATGCTCTACAAGGCCTTGGTCATGCCACATTTGGATTATTGTGAGCAGTTTTGTGTTCCATATCTCAGGAATGATGCACTGGTCCTGGAGCGTTTTCCAAAGAAATTCACGAGAATGGTGCCAGGAAAGAAAAGCTTAACATATAAAAAATATTTGAGGGCTCTGGGTCTGTATTTGGTAGAATTCAGAAGGATGTTAGGAGGTCTAATTGAAATTTACAGAATACTAAATGACCTGGGAGAGAGGGGATTTTGGGAAGATGTATCCAAAGTCGGAGAGACTAGTACCCGAGGGGACAGTGGAAAGAGAAGATCTTTTCGAAGAAAGATAGGGCGAAACCTCTTCAGCCAGACAGCGGTGAATCTATGGAATTCACTGCTACAGAGGGCTGTCGAGACCAGGTCAGTGAGTATATTTAGGATTGAGACAGATAGGTTCTTGACTGTAAAGGGGATCAAGGATTACAGGTAGAAAGTATGAGAATGGGGTTGAGAAGCTTAACAGCCATCATGGAAGGGAAAGCAGGCTCAATGGGCCTAATAGCCAAATTTCTGTTCCAATGTCTTCTGGTTGTATGGTTAATATTGGCTCTCCTCATTCCTCATTGGAGATGTACCCTTGAATTTGATCTTCATATGAATTATGAAGAATAAAATTCCAATACTGATGGCTGGGAAATATCATGTTCCCTCCCTCCACTCTCAGCAGCCATACCCCAATATCATAATCACACTGCAATTGAAATCCAGTGAAATTTACTTCAATACAGTTGATTGACATCGATAACATTAACAGCAGGACCCTGACCTGCCCTCTCTGATCCTTGAATAACCATCTGAATTGTGTGTCACATCATATTCTCTGTTAACATATCCATGCCATTTGTCTGTTATCACTCATGTTGTCATAAGAAATTTTCTGTCAGATTATGGACTAGAAAAGTTCTCTGCATATTTTACTGACATTATAATCACTGATCAGCATTTACAGACTGTATATTTCTATTTATAAGCCGAGAAACTTGTTTAAGTTCCGACAATCCTTTGACATTACTGTCATATCTAAGGCAGATTGAATGATTACATTCAATCAATCTACCATCTCAAATATTTTTTCCTGTTCACCCCCCCCCCCCACATATCCCATGCCAAATGTGTAAACTTTAAAAGTTCTTTTGAATTTTAATAAAATCATTATTGAATTCAAAGGTGTTAACTGGAGCTATTTGTTCAGTGACTGTGTTTATTATCAATCTCAATGGATCCTAATTATGGCAGTGGAGAGTTTCCATAGTTGAAATATAAATGGGCTCTGTTCAATGTGCTATCACATAGTGTGAGTAGGAGCATCACTGACAGCACTAATAGGGATCAGCAGCTTGAGCGAGAGAGGGGGAGGAGAGATCAGAATCTGACAACATTAGACAGGAACAATACAATAATGATTCATAATCTGAGGCCCATGGATTGGAATGTTCCAGCAATGGATCAGAATCTGTGAACATTAGACTGGAATGGTACAACAATGTATCAGAATCTGAGAACATTAGACTGGAATATTCCAGCAATAGATCAGAATCTGAGAACATTACACTGGAATGTTCCAACAATGGACAGAAGTTTATCCTCGCGTCCTTACTGGCTTTCTCGGCCTTGGATATCATTAGCATCACGGATCCACATTTTCCTTTGGATTATCTTTTGGTTACTATCCCATCCTTGCGATAGTTGGTGTTCCTGGTAAGTCATTATATTTGTCTACTAAACTGGATTGAACTCAATTTCTGCTCATGATATTTGGAATTTTGGAAAGTGCAAGTCAATGTCTTCAGTTCCAAACAAAAAAACCCTTTCCTTATAAATTATAACTATCAAACTGCTATTTATAAATTACTCACTGATATGTGAGAAGGACGCAGAATGTTCTCAAACTCCATAATCCATTTAGTCCTTCACGGATTTACAACTCCATGTCCTCCCCACTCACCAATCCTGTCCAAAACCACCATCATGATATCTCAGTCTCGTCTGCAGGTTCAGTGCAACTTCTGAATGAACCATGATTTTTGCCTTTGTTCAATCTGGATGCAACATTTTCAAGTGCCTTCTAATCACATGTCCATCACTAAATAATTGCTCTTGAGGATGTTTGACGTGTTCCCTGCACGTACAGGAAGACAGTTTATGGTAGTCAAGTCATTGACTCATAATCCAGAGCCACAGAATAATAGTCTGTTGATATCTCATGAAGGAAAGTGGTGGAATTTAAAAGCAACCATTATCATTTGTTATAAAAGCCCATCTGCTTGCCTGAAGTCCTTTCGGTACGTCAATGTGTCAATCTTCCCGAATCAGGTTTCCATGTGACTTCAGTGATGAACATGTAGGTGTACTGCACCTTTAAACTACCTGACAGCACCAAGTCTGCTGAAAAATAGATATAATTTAACATTTGGTGGAACAACTCGATTAGCTCATTGTCTTGAGACAAAAACAAATTCAGCCAAACAGTTTAAATTATACCCCAAATGACCCTCTTCCAATTTAAGTTTGAATGTAATAGATTGATAATCTTAAAAGCCAATTACACAATCCAATAGTTTGGAGGTACAAGACTGTGGAAAATTGAACAGCTGAGAGCCCAGCTGCCAAGCTACCAGCATGCAAAGACTGCCTGAAAAATAGCTCCCTTAAAAGTATATTCACTGATTAGTAACCAGTGAAGCAGAATCCCCCAGAAGAAAAGAAGACAGGACTATGGAGAAGATCCGAAAGCTTCGTGGTTTTGAGATAAGAAGTTTTATTTTGTAAATCTTAATTAGAAGTCTTATCTGACTCGTATTGTGGAGGGGGGAGGTCAAAGATAGGTTAGAGGAAGAAGTTGTAAATATTCGTTCGATTATTATTCTCTGTAAAACTTTAAGAAATAAAGTTGTTAATTTTTACTTTAAATAGTTCTTAGACTCTAGAATTATCGCACATTACTGCATTGGATAAATCTTTTCTGTGTTGCTGGTTTTAATTAAGCAGGAGAATTTATCCTGAATTGTAACACTACAAACCCACAGCAATGTGTTTTACTCTTTACTGTCCTGTTGAACAACTGAACCAGCCACTCAGTTTAAGATTGGTGTAACATGCTGCCCTGACCAAGCCTGCATACATCCTGTGAGAGAAGAACAAAAGTATAGATAGCTCCCATCCTCTACCTATTTCCTGTATTTGTACAGATCATTTCTATTCAGGTAGGTGATCATTACAACTTTTAGGTGTATTCGATCTCATTGAAATGCTCCCCGAGTGTGATGCACTTCTCCATAGGCAACTCTGGTGCTGGCTTTATTGATGCTGACGTACAGATATAAGGAACTTATTAATTCCATGTCAGTTGTAGTGCATAGAGAAATAATGGTGTTTCATAACACAGGAAGGAAACGGCGATGTCTAAGTGAGAGAAAAGGATTATTATGATCAGCCCTGAGTGTGTTCAGGCAGTATTTGGGGTACTGTGGATAGACTTTCTCTCAAGTCTCACCAGACTAATCGCTGGGATGTTAGCAACATGAACAGTGAGTGAAGCTCAGTGAGAGAATAAAGTGATTGCATTGAACATTAAGGGGGATGCACAATCACTTATGATGTTCTAAACAGACACTGTGAAAGTGATAAATTGCATGGCTTTTTTTCAATCGGGTTACATGGTTCTCGATAGTTGAAGAACCTCTGAGAATGTTCCACCCGCCCACTCCCGCTCCCTATTTCGATTCAGAAACAGGGAGAGAGAGGTTCAGGCTTTTGAAAAAAAAATCTCTCCCAACATTAATACAGTTCAATTGGTGCGTGATCCTGCAATGAACGTCATGCCATCCATAATCCCGACAGCAGCAACAGTACCTTCATTACAAAAGAGTTAACTCTTCCCAGCAGCTTCTGACCTACATAGAGCACATGAGAGTGTCTTCTCGGAGATAGAAGATGCCTCTTTGAGACTTTACACAAAATATTTGGTTTCCCTTATCACTGCCAGCAAACCCTGTTAAGGTAGCACACGTTCTACAAACAATGGAACCATGATTAATACCATGGAGCCCCCTATCAATGCAGTCTCGGTTTCACTGGTTTGTCATGTTAGAGTATCAATGACGCCCTCCTGTTTCTATATAACTATCTCGTGGGGCTGAATAGCCTGCTCCTGGTCTCATGGAACAGGTTTAAGGATCTGATTGGGCTCTGCCTGTTCCTGTTTAACAGCTCGATGTTCTGACCAGACCCCTTTTCTTCATGTGGAATAGGCAGGTGGATTGAATGGGCTGTCCCTCTTCTTGTTCAGTTGTTTCAACGGGCTCAATGGCTTCCACATATCAGTGTGCAACCAGCCTTTGATGCTGATTGAGCTCCTTTATTAACTGTGGAAATGTGCAGTGTCTGGCAGCGCTGTTACATGAATGTTACTGACGCTTTAACAGCACAAACAGAATGCTGTCCAGGTCTTGCTGCACATGGACACAGCTTGGTTCAGGAGCTGAGGGGGCACAAAATCTCTGAATATTGTGTGATCTTCAGTCATCATTCTTACTTCAGATCTTATGATAGAGCAGTTGAAGATGTTTGTGCTGAGGAGGCTAACCTGAGGATCTCCTGCAGAGATGTCCAGGAACTGTGAGGACTGTTGGCCACCGACCACAAGCATCTTTCTTCGTGCTCTGAAAGACCCAGGCAAGTGGGAGGTTACACCTGATTTCCATTCAGCTCAAATAAGAAGGTGATCCTGATGCCATCCTCAGTCAAATACTCACTTGATATCAGAGCCATTCACTGTTTGCTGAGCTCCTGTGTTCACCTCTCGTTCATATCAATTAGGTGACGATGCATGTGTAGGGAATGTTTTCCTCTCACAGTGGGTAATCAATGTCAGGAATTATCTGGGCTAGCGAGTTATGGGATCTACATCACTGAAAGTATTTAAGGAGGAGGTAGATGGATTTTTGAGCTGTCAGACAGCTAAGGGATGTGTAGAATTGGGCATTAAAAAGGAGTTAATGTCAATAGTAGATCAGCCATGATGGTAGACAATGGCTTGATCGTCCGAATTAGCTGATCCGGTTTCTTATGTCCTCTTTTTCTGTAATTACAAAGTTAATGGTTGTAATTTTCCTAAACGTTCTGTTATTGAACGTTGCAAGCAGACAGAGCAAAGTATTTTGTGAGTCATCTCTGGGTGACATATGAGGGTTGTATTCGCAGTGAATCTGGGCCTGTATTATGACCAACAAATAAAGCACAAGTTGCAGTGAGGAGACACTCTGCAAAGAGACCAGAGGCGTCTTTCGAACCCAGCCTGGATTTCCAAATAGCATTTTCCAACCCACACTAAACCGTGTGTGTGCGACAGTCTTGAGGGACTGAATGAGATACTGTGCAACTGTGGATCAGGTATTTGGAGCAAGTCCCCTCCAACTGGTCCTTGCAGGAGCTGTGAGTGGTTGGATGGAACATAGGAACATAGGAGTGAGCAGCAGGTTTGTGCCATTAGACACTTTGTCACCGCTCCACCATGCACAAAGATTATGGGTCATGTGATTGTGATCTCCCCAGCACTTTTCTGTCTGTATACCATTTTCTAATTTCACTTTTCTGTCAAATGTCAACAAATACAACTTTGAATAAATGTAAACATCCAGGCACCACAAACTTCTGGGGAGGGAATTTCCACTTGGACAGCCCTTTGCAAATTTCTCATTTGTGTTCTAGCGAATGTTGGAGGGTCACTCTTTCCTTTTCCGTCTCACTCCTCCACTGATTACACCAATCTTAAATGTGACCAGTTTAATGATGTGGCCAATGATATCTGTCTCAGATTAGGTCATTTTCTAGAAAAAAAATGTAAGACACAGAACGTTGGATTCATATCAAATAGTAAAATGACAGAGTGTTCCAAATGTTATTCTGCCTTTGAAGTTATTCTGTTCAAATAAGCTACTGGTTGTGGGATTTCTTTCTGGAACAGTTGGATTTTGCTGAATTCCCTTTGTTTCGGGCATATGAGAGTTTCCAATGAATCCTCACTAGGAATCCATCACAAGTGGCAAAGATAACTCAGGGATTTTATAGACTGAGACTTTTCTATCTGGTGGAACAAAGTAAGAGAAAGGGATCGATCGGCTGTTGCTTCTCAGGCAGGGAACAATTTTCTCCCTCTCTGTGTTGAAACATACAATAATGTCAACTGAACACCAAACTGGACCATGTGTGCTCTCCTGGAACATTCTCTGGAAAACCTGATTATGGATTATATGCAGGGGCATCATTGCTCTTGTACACAATTCCATTCAATCTCAAAAAATGTCCCCATTTATAATTTGATGACATACGTACACGTGTCTGTGTAATTTGTAAATATTGGTAGGTGTCTTCATAGTATGTGTGTTAATATCAATACATCTTTTTCTCCAAATATTTTCTGTAGTTTTAGTCTTCCTGACAAGAGATAATATGCATCCAGCTGATGCACTTTTCTGAAAGTCATGGTGGTTCAATACTATTTCTAGGCTAAGATCGGAACTGATTATCCCCCATAACCAAAGGCCGGCATCCCAGGAATGAGAAAATGGAAACCTCTTTGAAAATTTCAAAAATAATTATATCCTTTTATTTTAGTGTTAGGGGATCAAAACTGCACACAGTGCATCAGATGTGGTCTCAGCAATGCCCTGTACAGATGCAGTAAAACATTCCTGCAATTAAACCTTAACCTTTTGTCAAAAACAGCATCATTCCACTTACCTTCCAAATCACTTGCTGCATCTGCAGACTGACTTCACATGATTCATGTCCCAGGAACATGGAAACCGTCTGTATCACAGAGTTCTGCAATCTCTCTCCATTTAAATTGATTACCATTATATTATCCTTCATGCCAAAATAGACAATTTCCCTTATGTTATTTCTACTGAAGGTTTGCACACGAATCATCCCTGTCTATAATCATATTGCAGACTCAGTATCTCAATTTGACGACACAATGTATCTTGGTGTATGTGCTAATTGAGCTCCAAGCCATTCCCTCCCCTTCCTCCAGATCATTGTACAGATTGTTGATCATTGATGAACCCACAGTGATCTCTGAGGCACTCCATCAGATAGAGCTTTGCAGCCTGAAAGTAAACATTTCTCTCTACTCTCTATTTCCTGCTAGCGACATATTCCCTGTTCCTGTGTAGTTGCTCAGGCGGGTTGAATGGCCTCGTCCTGGTCTGTGTAATGTACTCAACGATCTGAATTACTTAATTGTATATTCATGTGTAATTTCTTAGAGAGGCAGAACGGTCTCCTCCTGTCTCATTGTAACGATCCTGTCTGACGGATTGGGGTGGTCCCCTACCCTGTAACAGCATCGAGGAGTGGATTGAAGGGACAACACATGGGTTCGGGGCAGCAGTATATCTCTAAAACAGCATCGAGGGTGGATTGAGGGAACAACACATGGGGTAGGGGCAGCAGTATATCTCTATACCAGCATCGAGGGTGGATTGAGGGAACAACACATGGGATGGGGAAGCAGGATATCTCTGTAACAGCTTCGAGTGGTGGATTGAGGGAACAACACATGGAGTAGGGACAGCAGTATATGAATATACCAGCATCGAGGGTGGATTGAGGGAACAACACATGGAATAGGAGCAGCAGTATATCTCTATAACAGCATGGAGGGTGGATTGAGATAACAACACATTCAGAATGCTCATGGCTGGTCCAATTGTATCTGATCATCCCTCTCCCGTCTGTTCCCGATAAACATCGACTCTCCTGTCCAGCAAAGATCAGTCGAGCTCAGTCTAGAATATCCTCAATATTCCCTATTCCCTGAGGATGAGGATACCACAGACCGCACAGCACTAAATGGAAAGGGTATTCTTTATTTCATTGTCGGACCCATTACATTAAAACTGTGCTAACCTCACATCAAATCACCACCTCTTTTCATACTAAAGGATATAATAATTATGAATAACCATAAACCATTCTGCCCTCCAAACCTGTCCCACATTCCCACTGACTCTTTCCAGTCAAATATGTATCAAATCCAGCCTCTGCTGCAATCTCAGAAAGTGAATACTTGACAGCATAACACCACATGAGCATGAAAAAAGGAGCAGAATGAGGCCATTCGGCCCACTAAGTCTGATATGCCATTCAATAATTTCTTGTATGTACCCAAACTCAATCTCCTGCCTTCTCCCTAGAATCCTTGATCCCTTTATAAACCTAAAAAATTGTCGATTTGTGTCTTAATGACACTAATGCTTGTGTCTCTGTGTGTATGTGTTTATGTATGTGTGTGTGTGTGTGTATGTCTAAGTGATTGTTTTCTGTGTATTTGTGTGTCTACATCTGTGTACCTATGTATCAGCCTCTGTCTTTCTATGTGTGTTTGTGTCTATTTGTGTGCAATTGTATATGTCTCTGTGTGTTGCAATGTGTGTGTATGCCCATCTGCTTATATGTGTTGTGCATGTTAGTATGTTGGGGTGTTTACCAATACGTCTGTGCATTTCAGTGCCTGCATCTCTGTGCAGTGAGGTATCTGTTTTTGTTTGGGAGTGAATGGACTGACGTTGGAACTGACAGTGGGTTTAAAGTGAGAACTGAATGTTGCTCTTTACTCAGTTGATGGGAAGTGGATGTTTCAGAAGCTCCACATGAGCCATCTTGTTTCTGTCTGGCTCATGCCAGGTTCCTCCCCACATGGCGGGAGAAGGGCGTGTGAGGGAACAGACATCAGGCACAGCACCACCCTGCTTGGCCCTTTCTGTCCCATTCCAGACAGTTTCTCCTGGAACAGGAGAAAGGGAGAGGGGGAGGGAGAGTGGAAATGAGTGATCCTGCTGTTAGTGTTGTTGGATGTGGGGCTGGGGGGAATGGTGAGGTGTCCGGAATGAGTCAGTCGACATTTGTAAATTAATTTAGTATTATTAGTGTGGGGGGTATTGTGTAGGTGACAGAGAAATTGAGGAAGAAAGTTGCTGAATTCAATAGTGAGTTTGGAAATGCCTGAGCCTTATTTGGAAATAGAGTGTGAGCCTTGTTCGGGGGTCAGTGCTGTAAAAGGTATACAGGGAGTGTGAGGAGCAGATAGAATATGGTGACCCTTATCCTGACAGAGCGGAGAAGGTTATTGACGCTTGGCCTGTATCACAGCGTCAAGGTGACCCTTCCGGAATGTCTTGTCCAAATCTATCACCAATAACGCCACAGACCATGTCCCTCAGATTCATTTTAAGGGGAGCTTACAAGTAACAAGGAGAAGCAAACATTGGTGTATTATATATCGAAACTAAAACTGTTGCAGAAATTCTGAGCGTCATATGCTCTGAAAATTAGACATGCAAATATCATGGATACTGCATTCTTCTTGGATGGTCTCAAGTTGCATCTCAACTGCGTTAACTAAGTGACTGTGAAAAATAAATTCCCTAAATGTATATCAGGTGTGTTGAAGAGTATATATTGAACCAAACGAGAGATCAAGTTTTCTCGGATTTGGTGTTGTGTGGTCAGGAGGACTAATCAATGCCCTTGCTCTGAAGCAGCTTTGGAGGAGTAGTGACATTAATATGTTGTATTTTACACGGCGTCTGCATACAATATAGAATGTTTGTACATTTTGGTCAATGATGAAAGCATGGAGCCGAGAGGGTCAAGTTTGTTCCAGTGAATTGGAAAAATACAAAATTACATTCAGTGGGAGATAAGCAATGGTTGTTAGAGTCATAGAGTCCTATAGGTCCTTTGGCTCAAACTGATCCATTCCGACCAAAATGTCAATTCACACTAACCCCATGTCCCAGCCATTGCCGCGCATCCTTCTAATCCTTTCCTATCCTGTAATTGTAAAAATGCATTTTAAATGTTGTGAATGTACCCACCTTAACTACTTCTGCTGGTAGCACATTCCAAATGCGTATCACCCTGTGTGTAAAAAAAGTTGCTCCTCAGGTTCCCTTTTATTCTTACTCCTCTGACCTTAACCTGATGCCCTCTAGTCCGTGATTGTCCAATCCCGGGAAGTAAAGGCTGAGTGCATTCACTCTATCCATGCCTGTTTTGATCTTATACCCTTCAATAATAACCTCTCCCCAGTCACATACACGCAAAAGTAAAAAGTCCTAGTTTTTCCAACCTCTCCCTCTAACTCAGAGCCTTGAGTCCTTGGCAACATCCTTGTAAATTTCTTCTGCACTCATTCCAGTTTAATAACATCATTCCTAGAGCAAAGTAAATAAAACTGAACATAACGCTATAAGTATGGCCTCATCAGTGCCCCGTATTCTGCAGCATAGCTCCCAAAATTTGCTACTTAGTGCCCTGACTGATGAATGCCAGTGTGCCAAAAGTCTTCTTCATTGCCTTGTCTACCTCTGAATCAACTTTCAGAGAACCATGTACCTGAATTCCAAGGTCCCTCTGTTCCACTACATTCCTTAAGACCCAGCCATTCACCATAAAACTCCGATGTTGATTAGAGTTTCTAAAATGCAAGAACTTACACTGATCTGCATTAAAATTCATTTACCATTTCTCGGCCCACTTCTCAAGCTGATCAAGGGACTGCTGTAAGTTCTGAAATTTCTGATTACCTTTTTTCATTCTCCATGTAACCGCCTATTTTATTATCACCTTCAAACTTACAAATCATGCACGTACATTCTCATCTAATTAATAGATATATGTAATATATAGTGGTGCCAGCATCGTCCCGATACATTCTATTAGTCCCAGGCCTCCAGTCTGATAAGCATCCTTCCACTATTACTCTTTGCTTCCTACCATCAAGCCAATTTTGTATCCAATTTGGCAGGTCCTCCTCAATTTTCATGCGATCTAACCTTCCAGAGCAGCGCAACACGTGGAAGCTTATTGAAGGCCTTACTTGAATCCATATAGACTACGCATACCACCCTGACCTCCACAACATTGCTGGTCACTTCGTCATAGAATTCAAACAGATTTGTGAGCTATGGTGTCCGATGCACAAAGCCGTGCTGACTTTGATGATAGACTTTTGCCCGAAACGTTGATTTTCCTGTTCCTCGGATGCTGCTTGTTCTGCTGTGCTTTTCTAGCAGCACTCTAATTTTGCTTAGAATCACACCCTGTCTTTCCTAATGCACGTATATCTTATCTCTCAGAACCTTTTCCAGTAAGTTTCCTGCTACAGGTTTTAGGTTTAGTGGTCCATAGTTCCCAAGTTTTTCTTTTTAGCCCTTCTTGAGTAAGGGCACAGCATTCGCAACCTTCCAGTCCTCCGGGACCTTACCTGTTGGCCAGCGATGATGCAAAAATATCAGCCAAGGCTCCCGCAAATCCTTCTCTGTTCTCTTGCAGTGTTCCTGAATATATCTGGTCAGGACCAGGAGGTTTATAGAAATAATGCAAAGTCTGAATAATACGTCTATTTATTTCAGGTATAAACACCAAAGAAAGGGAAAATGACACAATGATTTTTAACATAACAAATTAGAAAACGTATTAATCATAGGAAGTGGCTTCGGAAGAATTTCAGTCATTGTGGAAACCTGAGAATTCTCACAAATTCACGATCTAGAAACAAGGGCCATGAAATTGATAAGGAAATCAAAAACAGAACATGAATGCTAAAAAACAAGAACAAAAACACAGCATAAATCTACAATCTGCATATCGAAGGAAACAAAGTAAAAGCAAGGTCAAATATGGAAATTGGCAATCGGGAGAGGAGAGTTCATTGTGAAAAACAGGGAAATGGCCAAGAAAATAACCAGTTACTTTGCATCTGTCTTCACGGAGGAAGATCCACAAAATCACCCAGTAATACCCAGTGATCATGTTGGGCTTGTGCAACTGAAGAAATAAAGTCAACTTATATCAGTAACAAGGTGGTATTTGAAAGTGTAACTGGATTGAGCATTGCTCAGTCTGACAAACCTAATGTACTTCATATTAAAATGTCAGACATAAATCAGCAATAGAAATATTAATTGCACTGTCGATGACTGTGTTTTATTTTCCTGTGTATTCTGCAGAGGCTGGAAGCTATTGTGGATAAATGGAAGTTTGCAAACGTGGTCCAAGCACTTTAGATTAATGGAAGGAATCTAAGCATCTCTAAAGGGAAGAAGACAAAGTTTGGAGAACTGCCAAACAATTAACTTGACATCTGCAAGTTGGAAACTGTTGGAATCTATTATACAGCGTGCGATATTGGATATTTAGGAATTAACAGCAACAATGGAGAAAATCCATATGCATTTCTGACAGATGTCTAACTCGATGTGCTATTAGTTTTTAGACCCCATCAACCATCCTCTGAGAAAGGGAACAGGAAGTGACTTCGCCACAGGAAATAGCATCACCAACACAAAGAAATCCAAACATATAAATGGAAAGCAGGAATTTTAAGCATTGTTTCGCATGAGATCCACTGAAGATGTTACCTAGTAAGATAACGAAACGTCTGGAAATGTAGCCAGCAAACCGACATCCATTGTGTAAAATGGTGGTGACCCAATCTGAGAAAGAATATACTGACCACAAAAAAGTGCAATGGACATTGTCCAGATTAACCCCTCAGATGGCGAGATTGCCTGATGAGGAAACTCAGCCTGTGTTCTTTAGAGTTTGAAGGAATGAGAGGAGGGTCACAATGAAACTTGGAAACTTCACAAAACATATGCCAAGTTGGAAATAAACAGGACGTTTCCCTGGCTGTCAGTTCCACATTCAAGGCAAATAATTGCAGTTTAAGGGACAGACCATTTAAGACCACAATAATGAGGAAATTCTTCATTTGGTGAGAACTGCCTAAAACAGGGGCATAGAAACCTGCTTTTAGGACAACATTAGGGAGAATTCCCAGATATTCTGCAAATGTGTCAAGCAGAAAAGAATAACAAAGGAACAGGTCGGAGTCATTCGTGACTTGCCAAGTTACATCCAAATCACCTTACTGTTAGGAGACAGAGGGTCGTGGTTGAAGGCTGGTAGTGTTACTGAGACCGGTGTCCAATGGTGTATCATAGGGATCAGTACGGTGTCCCTTATTATTTGTGATACGGAGGTGTTGGTATTGGACTGGAGTGGACAAACTTAAAAGTCACATAACACCAGGTGATAGTCCAGCAGGTTTATTCAGAGGCACGAGATTTCAAAGCGCACAACCACTTGATGAAGAAGCAGCTCTTCGAAGCTAGTGCCTCCGAACAATCCTGTTGGACTGTAACCTGGTGTTGCGTCATCTTTAACCTGATTATTTGTGGCATTCATCAGTGATGCAGCTGTGAATATAGACGGGGGTGGCGGGAGTGTGACAACTAAGTTTGTGTTTGATACAAAGATTGGCCGGGTGGTTGGCAGTGAGGAGGAAGGTCTTATATTACAGGAAGATACAGATGGAATGGTCAGATGGGTGGATCAATGGCAGATGGAATGTAACCCTGACGAATATGAAATGATGCACTTTGGAAGAAGGAACTGGACAGGGGAGAGCTCAATGAATGGCAGCACACGAGGAAGCTCAGAGGGTGCTTCTCCTCAAATCCCTGAATGTGACTAAACTGGTTAATGCACAATTTGAGAAAGCATAGGGACCGTAGATATAACCTTTATTCATCAAGGCATAGATTATGAGAGCTATGCAGAAGTTTGCTTTTGCCAAGATGGAATACTGATTGTAGTTCTGGGAGCCACATTACAGGTAGAATGTGATTGTCGTGGAGAGGGCTCAGAGGAGATTCACCAGGATGTTCACTGGGATGGAGCATATGACCTATGGAGAGAGGCTGGATAAGCTCGGGCTGTTTTGTTTGGAGGAGAGAAGGCTGAGTGGGCCGAGATTCAGAAGGATAGGATTACGAGGGACATGGACAGGATGGATAGATAGCAGCTGTTCCTTTTAGTCAAAGGGCCAAGAACAATGGAGCACAATATAAAGTGTAGGATTTGAGATGTGGAGAGGAATTGAGGATTGATTTTCATTCAGAGGGTGCTGGGGTCAGGAATGCACTTCCTGAGAGAAGAATTGTTATTGTAACTTCACAACCATTAGAAAATACACGGTTGTGAACTTGAAATGCCATAAGGTTCACGGCAACAGTCTTGTGTCGGAAAGTGGGGCTAATGTCGACCGTCCTGTATTGTTGATGGGACAAAGTCTGTGCTTCTGTGTTTGTATGGCTGTGGAAGATCAATCAGTGAGTAGCTTAAGATAGGAATTGATGGGTTTCTGAAGAGTATATTAACAAGGGTTTTAAGATTGAACTTGTAATATCTTCTGAAAATATGTCAATGGCAAAATTACGGGGAAGAAAGTGCAGCTTTCTTACAGTCTGATACCAGAGAATTGAGGACAGGGAAAAGGCAGAACTGTGGACCAAATACTTCAGTTATGTCTTCACATAAGAAAACGAAACAAAAAAGAAAACTTCCCAACAAAACTAGTGAACACTAGTCTGTTTAGAAAAAGGGAATAGAATGAAATTAGCACCTGAACAGTTTTCGAGGAAGTATTGGAACTGAAAGTAATATGTACAGACAAAGTCAACAGATATTGATCAAATGGGAATCATATTTGAGAAAGTGCCTTTAGCATAATTATGGAGAAGCAATCAGTGAAATATGTGCATTTTCAGAAAGATTTTTGATAAAGCCTATTATGCAAATTCAAATCCTATGGGACTGGGACTAATATGGTTTTAGAATGGGGTAGCTGTCAGGAAGCAGTGAGTAGAAATAAAACAATGTATTATGAATGGAAGGCTTGGAGGATATAGCAAAGGTTGGGGTTTGGGCCCCAGCTATTCCCAATACACATCATATGTATGATTGAGTGGAACAAATACAATATTTTCAAGTTTGCAGATGGCACTAAACAATATCAGATTGTGAGTGGGTGAGCAGGATGTCAAAATGCTTCAAGGTGATTGAGACAAGTGGAGTGTCTGGGCAAATATGTGGCACATGAGGAGCAATGGGAGGGGAGGCGGGGGATATGTGATATTGTGACCTTTGATGGGAAAAACAGAACTGGAGCCTATCATTTGAAAAGGGATTGGTTGAAAAATGTTGATCTATAAAGGAACTTAAGCTGCATTTTTGTTTCTTCTGTGCAGCCCTCTGTGGTCAGTGTAGGGCAATGAGATCTGAATCATGAAGTCAATGCTGGTAATGGCATTGGCACGCTGACCAGTGTACACAGACCCAACAAGTGGGGAGCTGTAACATTGAAAAGGATCTGGATATCCCTGTACACCAGTCACTGAAAGAATATTGCAGGAGCAGAAAGCAGATAGGCAGATAAATCGTGTATTCACCTTCATTTCAGGGGGATTTGAATACAAGAGTAAGGGTGTTTTACTGCAGCTGTACAGTGCGTTGGTGAGAACTCATCTCGAACTCTGTGCAGTATTATGTACAGTTTTGGTCTTTTTGCCTAATAAAGGACAAACTAGACATTGAGGGAGAGCAGCGAAGATAACCAGACTGATCGCTGTTGTTGGAGCAGAATCTGGGGTGGCTGGGCCTGAATTCCATGGGCTTTAGGAAAATGAGTGGAGATATCAGTGAAATATATATAACTCTGTCAGGACAAGACAGATTGGAAGCAGGGTTGACAATTCCCCTGGCTGGGACATCAAAACAAGGGGCCACAGTATAAGGTACAGACAGACCACTCTGCATTGAGATGAGAATAAGTGTCTGCACTCAGAGACTGGTGAACCTGGGGAATGATCTCCCAGATCAGACTGTGGAAACCAAGGCACTGAATATAAAAATGGATTTCTGGAAACTAAAGGGAGTAGGGTATGATATGAAGATAGAGGATCAGATACCATTACAGGTTGCTCTTCAATAACGTGGTAGCTGTGTTCCTGCGCATCACTGTGTTGCAGAAAATCATGTAATATTAATAATGTGGTCTCTGGGGAAAAGAGAATAATGGGCAAACCGCAAATATCAGTAAAAAACCAAAATTAAAGTTCGTCTAACACACACACCCTAGCACAGTCTAATTAAACCTATAAGTCATATATGGTATTGAAATAGTGCTGTAAACGCAACACTTTCACAATCCAGTCGCTGGCTACATCCCTGTACCTTTCACCAAATTCTTCACCTGAAAGCGCGCAGGGCTGACTGACCACGTGATGCCAACATGGAATTCTATTTCTCCTCAAGATTCTCCCCCTGGTTTGAAATAAAGTTCCATTCAATTGGAGAGAACACTTCTCCGTTTCAGGCACAGGTTCAAGGCTTGCAGAGCAGATTACATTCCTGTTTTAGCTGAACACTCAGAGGGTGCATTTTGATTACAGAGGATCCTGAAGCAGGGTTTTGTTGTTCAGCTGGTGCCTGGCAAGGAATCGCGTTACAGTGAGCGGAGCTCACTTTATAGAGAAAAGGTGCACAATTCACGAATCGCAATGCAGTCAAATCACGTTTAATAAACGCGCGTTATCTGAGAACTGCTTGTATATTGAATCGAGCAGCAAGATTGATGGACTGAAGGGACTACAACAGTTCTTATTTTATATTTCACAATGTTTAAACATACTAATGGATATGAACAATGTGTCGGGAAAACTGCATTGTGGAGATTTTCTCCATGAACTAGAATGGGGAAGGCTCAATGTGTTGTATGACCTACTCCTTTCCCGATGTTTCTGTGCAGTCTGTGGGAAAGCTCTGTAAATGTTGTCACAAGCTCTCAGGTGTTAGGAAGGCAGTCTCTGCAAGGGTCAACAGTCTGTGTCTCCCGTTCCCTTTTCTGATATCAAAGCCGGTGCCGGGTATTCTGTCTGGTTTTATCCTTTAAGACCTTGGAGCAGTTTGATTCAATTGAGAGTCTTGCTTGATCGTTTCAGGGACCATTGAAGAGTTTATTACATGTCTGTGTGTCTGGAGGTATTTTTAGACCAGACCAGGAAAGCACGGGAGATTCACTTCCTGAAAGTACACTGGGGAAGGAGATCGATGTTTACAATCAACATTGGATGCAAGGTCACTGTGACCATCACCAGATTCTAGATCTTCATATTTTATTTTTTTAAACTTCCACCAGCTGCCAGAGCATTATCCTGGATTGGAATAGTAATCTAGTGACATTTCTACAACACCACCATGTCCACATAGGAGTCTATCAGAAACCACACTGAGCGGGTTATTTCTGTACTGCTTCACAACTCTGTCAAAATGAACTCGCACCAATTTGTTTATCGTGAAGAGACTGAGGGGGTGTGAAATGGTCAGAATGTAATTATTCACCTATTAGGGGACTGGACATAGCTGAGTAATTTTCCACATTGCCAGAGAGATGTCAGAGTTGGAGCTGGAATGAAACAGCTTCCCCAGGGATACGGCTTGTTGTGCAGCACAAGTCTTCAGTCCTATTGCAGGAATGGTTTCAGGGCCCTTTGCCTTTGTCGTATCTACTGTGTTCAGCTGTTTCTTCCTGTCACGTGCAGCGAATCGAATTTGTTGAACACTACCATCTGTGATTCTGTGGGCATCATGGCGAGGGTGAGGTGGATCATCCATTCAACACCTCTGGCTGAGGATGGTGCAGATACTACATCCTTGTCTTTTTCACTAATGTGCACGGCTCTTCCATTATTTAGGATGGGGATATTTCTGGAGTCCTCTCCTCCAGTAAGTTGTTTAATAGTACACCGACACTTATGTCTGGATGTGGCAGGACTGCAGAGTTAGATCTGATCTGTTGGTCTTGGGATCATTTCGTCCTCTCTATCAGATGTTAGTTCTGCTGTTTGGAATGAAACCATTCAAGTGCGGAAGCTGTAATGGGTTGTGATCAGCTTTAGGTACACATGGATCTGACCGTGGCATGTTCACCCACACTCGTCACTGAACCATCGCTCGGCTTGATGATAATGGTAGACTGATGGAATATCCTGAGGAAAATGTTGCAGATTATGTTTGAATACAATCCTGCTTCTGTTGCTGCTGTTGTCTACAGCATCACGTGATAGCCCAATTTGAGCTGCAATATCTGCAATTCAATTGTACTGACTGTTCCTCAGTTCACATCGAAAACCATTCACCCATTAGCCTTGTACGCAGTGAACGCACCTGGTTTCTGATGCAGTTACACTTTCATATTCTCATTCTGCTTAGGGTTCTCTTCGTGTCATGCTTCAAATTTGTTACATTACTCAAACCCTTTTACATATTCATCTGAATCGTTTCCTTTCTCATAGTGCCATCTTCTGCGTTTGAATTAAATGTGTTTCCCTCTGGTTTTCTCCCTGACCATGATTAAGAGCTCTGTGGTGTCAGTGATGCCAGCCTTATGCAGTTTCTGAGCGAATGAATGTGTGCACTTCAGTTCCCAATGTAGGGCGCTCCGTGTTGGACAGGGCGTTTGAGCAGCTTTCACACACGTCATTGAAACTTGTTCAAAAACAGAAATTGTTGAAGAAACAAAACAGGTCTGCTGGCATATACTGTAGTGAATGCAGTGTTAATCTTTCGGGTCCAGTGACCCTCTACAAAGCTCGCAGTTTCTCCAGCAATTTTTGTATTTATTTCCAGTATCCATAGTTATTTATTGAATTGATTTTTTTGCTGTGCCTATTCGTTTTTGGAGAAACTCAGCAGGCCTGACAGAATCTGCAGAGTCAGAGAAACAGGTTTGGCGTTACAAGCCCAGTGTGACTAGTTCGGAACTGAAAAAGGTTCGAAACTGGGCTTTGGAATCCCTTGCCGTAGATGGGGGATGGGCGACTTGGAAAAGAGGGCATGGCAAAAGATAAACGGGCTATTAGCAGTGGTAAACGAGAAGATAATGCAAAATGGGTTTCAATTAAGGTGTTGATGGGGGAAAGGGGTTCACTCGAACTGAGCGTAAGATGAAGAAGACACAACCACGCAAGGTCACAGGGAGAACAGGAGGGAGAATGTTGACCATGTGGAATTAAATAGATCTAGATCTATACGTTTTGACAGTATACATCATCACTGCTTTCACACTATGGAATTCAGGTGCTTGACCTCTTATTGGCACGAGTAAGAATTTCATGCTGCCTTAGTTTTGTAACATAGAACAAAACTAACAGTATTAAGTTTGGGCTGTTTTCTTTACCTGTCATTTGTAATATTCTTTCCAATTTGCAGTGCTTATCGTTAAACGTTTGATCTTGAAGTTAGTATCAGATGGAGTGTACGAGTTTGAGGGGTGGCATTCTAGAAGTTTATAATATCATAAGAGGCATGGATAGAATGAATAGCGAAGGTCTTTTCTGCAGGTTCGGGAGTTCAAACACAAATGCATAGCTTTAAGGTGGAAGGGAGAAACTTGAAAGGGACAAAGTGACAACATTTTTTACACAGAGTGTGATGTATCTATGGAATGAGCTGACAGAGAAACAGAGGTAGATGCTTGTACAGCTACAATATTTCAAAGACATTTGGACCAACATATGAATGGGAAACGTTTTAAGGCATATGGGCCAAGTGCAAGCAGATGGGATTAGTTTAGTTAAGAAAACCTGGTCAGCATGGACAAGTTGGACCAAATGGTCTGTTTGTGCACGATATGACTGTATGAATCTAGAAAGTGAGGAAAATGTACGAAAAGATATGATGTAATAAATCGGACAGAAATATAAAACATGCATCATGAGCTTTCGAATCTACATAAAAACAGCTTGAAGATGTGAGTGTGAGCTGAAGCAGAAGTGAAGTGAGGAAAGTACATTGAGGCCATTATGAGGTTGTGACTGGAGAACCGGCCACAGGGAACAGGCAGATAATTTACACTAGTATTTTAAGTCACTGTTCATGGGGAAAGTACTGTAAGCATTTCAAAGGTATAAACTGTATGGTAATAGGAGGTCAGTTCTTGAACTGTCTCTTACAAAAGGAACAAGGTTTTTAACTAACAGATAAGAATAAGGGGAGGCAGGTCAGCAGTAATTCATAGTTAATTTTAAAAGAAATGGTCACAGAGTGACTAGCGGCATTGTGTGAAATATTCGATAACTCTCTGGATTACAGGAGTGTTCCAGTGAAACCGGAGAACCTCCAATGGGGCGCCTGTCTTTCAGAAAGTAATGAGACAGAAGGTAGGAACAATTTAGCCTAACCATTATTGCTGGGAAACTGCTAGAGCCTGTTATTAAGGAAGGAATTGCAGGGCACTTAGAAAAGCTTAATGCAGAGTTGCCATGGTTTTATGAAGGGGAAACTATTTTTGTCCTGTAAAATCATACAAATTATATTTTGGAGATTCCTGAGAATATCAAGTTTAGAGTCATGCTGGAAAAGCACAGCATGTCAGGCAGCATCCAAGGAGCAGGAAAATAAATGTTTCTGGCAGGAGCACTTCAGCAGGAACCCCTGAGAAAGTGAAAGGCAGATTTGATAAACAAACTGGTCAACATGAGGCTTTCCAGAGATTTTTCACAAGGTATCACAAAATAAACGTTCTGTCACAAGACAGAGGCTCATAGTATGATGAATAATATATTAGCATGGGATGACAGTTGCTTAACACATAGAAATCGGAGAGTCGCGATTAATGGATCTTTATGATAAAAACGTATCTTCTACATTACCACAAATATCAGTCCAATGGCATCAGTTATTTACAATCTATACTGACACCCTGATGGCGGGAGCTGAGTGCAATATACATCCGAGTTTGTGGATGACCCTGAGAACCAAAATGCAGGCTGTTATTTAATGAAGAGGACGCCCAAAAAGGAGCAGTACAATGGGATTGGAGTGTTCCTGTGTATGAATCATAACATCAGCATGCTGATGCAGCAAGTAACTAGGTTGGTTCATGAGGCAGCTTCCTGGGATGGAAGGATTGAATTATTGAATACATCTAAAATGGTGAGGCGATTATTCATGGTGGTTGAAATGAATGAGGGTGATATTACTGAAACGTACAAGATACGGAGGGGAGTTGTCAAGGTAAATGCTGAGAAGGTGTTTCCCCTGAGTCTCGAACTCGAGGCGGTAGATAACAAATAAGGAACATCGATTTCAATCTGAGGTGATGTACTCTCTCAGGAAGTAGTGAACATCTGGAATTCCCTAACCCAGAGAGTTGTGGAGGGATACAGGGAATTGGGTAGGAAAGTGGAGTTGAGCCCGGATATAGATCAGCCATGTTCTTATTGAATGAGAGTTCAGGCCTGCGGGGCTGAATAGCCAACTCATGTTCCCACTTCTTAAGATTTTATGTAATGATTTTGGAAAGTAATTCGTTATTTTCCTGAAAGTTGTGTTGTATAATGTTTCATTCGTGAGAGGAGAAAATTTGCCAGAGTTAACCCTGGATGGGAAATGGGGGCAGTCTTCAGAGCAATTCCAGAGCAGAAGTTACAAAGTGGGGAAGCCTGGAAAAAGGGATTGCGGCTGGGGGCCACTTACTGACCAAGTCTGGAATTTCCAAGTGCATTTCCGAAACTACACCTAACCATCGGCGTGGCCTCGATCTGCCTGTGTGTAGCAGGTCCGAAGGGCTGAATCGAACATCAGAACAAAGGGCTGAGGGACACGAGTGGGCCAAACGGCCCTTTGACACTATTCCACTTGGAAATAAGGTCATGGCTCCTCTCATTGTGCTCCAAGCCGCACTTTCTCTCCATGCAGCATTATCCCTGATTCATCTGTCTATGGAAAATCAGACAAAGCCATAAAAAGATAATATAATATTAATATAAAGTTTCAGCCATCCCAAACTTCTGGGAAAGAGAATTCCCACTTGAATGAAATCCGACTTTGTGATTTTTTTCCTCACTCCGGTTCTGACTGAGGTTGAAGGGTGTCACTGTTTCCTTTTCTACTCCCACTCCTCCACTGCTCACAACAAATTTTAAATGTGACCAGGTTGGTGATATGACCGATGATAAAGGTCTCAGATTGGGTCACGTTTAGCGATAGGAACAAGTCAGGCAGATTTCTTTCATCAGCCGCAGGTAACAAATAGGGCTAACGGAGCAGCATGTCAGATTTGTGGTTAGTACTGCTGCCTCATATCAGCGAAGAGCTGAGCTCAATTCTAACCTCGTCCGACACTCTATGTGGAGTTTGAACATTCTTCCCGTGTCTGTGTGGGTTTCTTCCCTGTTCTCCAGTTTGCTCCCACAATTCAAAGATATACAGCTCAGTTTGACTGGCCATGCTAAATTACCCAGTGTGACCAGGAATGTGAAAGTAAAGTGGATTAGTTATGGAAAATGCAGGGTTACATGGATAGGGTGGGGAACAGGTCTGGATAGGATAATGTCTGGTGGGTTAGTGTGGACTCGATGGGTCGAATGTCCTGCTGCCACACTGTAGGGGTTCAATGACAACGGCATCAAGATTGGGCTATACAAACACCCAGTCGGTATATACCTGATCCACTCGCCTCAAGGCTTTGTATATTTCAATAAGATCAGCTCTCATTCCAAGGGTAGCCTGTTAAAGTCGCCATAATATCAGCTCTTCATGCATGGAATAAATGAAGTGAAACATCTATGAACTGCTTCCAGTGTTACTGTATACTTGTCCAGAGAAGAATGCAAAAATAAAACTAATCTCACATACCGATGAGTCGGTTTATTTTTGTTTTCTCAGAGTGCAGTGAGTCTGATGAACACTCTTCCCCGCAGAACATGGGAGGCAGAGATATTGGATACATTTGAGGCAAGGTTCACGAATCACAAAGGAGTCAAGGATTATCGAGCAGCAATGTGCAGTGTTGGGGAAACTGTAGACAGTGGTTCCGAATGACACGGCTCCAGAAAATCCAGGAATTAAATGAAATGGATAAGATCGATAAAGTTTTAAAGGGGAAACAAGATGTCAGCGATCTGAAAGGTCTGCTTTGCTGGGTTCTGCATCACAGTAATGCTCTATCCCACCCCACCACAGTCATTTACTTAAAGGTCAACACTAAAAGAGCTACAGAATCCTTAATAATGCCAATTTGTCAAGTGGAAATGACAAAACATGGGAAAGGATCGACTAAGTCCCAACACGCAGGGCACCCGTCAGAAGCTCTCAGCATGCCTGTGGCCGCACCTGCAACCCCCTCTGCTCGTTCGATGGACCCAGTTAGTCACCAGGCCTTGGTTACCGAGTTCACCAAGTAACGTGATATGATTGAAGGCATGATTGAAGAAACGTTCAGCAGGAGGCTAGAACCACTCTCAGCCGTGCTCCAAAAAATATGAGCAGCAAATTGAAAGCCTTGGAAACAGAACAGATGAGGTCGAGCGTCAAACTGCAGGGGCAGAGTCTGTAATCGATTCCTCTAAGGAGCGGATCCTCGCCCTTGGAAAACAGGTCCGTACCTTAACTGAACAATTTGACGACCTCGAATACAGGGGCAGAATGAAGAATGTTCACACCATCCGTCTGCTGGAGACATAAGGTGTTCAGCCAGTGAGTTTTTTTTCGTGACTGGCTGCCGTGTTCCTTCACTTCGAAGCTGAAGAGGGACGAGGGAAGAGTGAGACAGTTCATCGGGTTACGGTGCGCAGGTCAGACTCAGACCAACGCCCTCACCCTGTTCTTGTGCGATTACGTAGTTGCAGAAACAATCAAAGACTTATGGAAGCTTCCAGAACACAGGGAAAAGATCCGACGAGGGCTCCAGCATTATGTTCGTCCAGGTCTTTTCAGCGGCAGTGATTCAGAAAAGAAAATCTTTTGATGATATCAAGAGAAGATTAAGGGAACTTGAGATTCAGTATTCCTTCATGAACGCAGCGGTGCTCCGTATGCTTTCAATAGTTCTACGCACTGGTGGATCTTTCAATAGATCCATTGACGCTCCAGAGGACGCGAAAACTTTGTGGACACTATAAAGCAGGCTGGATGCTTTAATAGATATCGATAATCATTCTACTCTCGTTTTAAAGAACTTTTGTTGAATCTTTCTTGGTATTATGTAATGTTAAATTACAGTCAGGGATGGGTGGAGTACCCAATTCTAACTTGATTAATATTACTATTCGTTTTTCTCATGTGTAGTTTGTGTGTCGGGTTCGGCTCAAGCTGGAGGGAGTTATGAAGCTGATCATGAAGACTGAATGCCTACGTTAGAGCAGTTCAATCCCGATGTTTCTGATTAATTGCCCGGGATGCAGTATTGATAATGGAGCAGAAGATAAAGATTTGTGACGTGCAACTGCCCCCAGTGGGAGGGGGGAGGGGTAAATGCCCCTCCTGAGTGCCATTGTCATTTTTTAGCCTGTTTTTTGTTTGTTTTTATATGTATTTAGTTGTAGAACATTTTGAAAGCGTGTTAGTTGTTGTAGTTTTAGTTAGTATGTTTTTTTTACGCTCGATGAGTCTTTTTTCATTGATGCTGAGCGATTTGTCATTCAAGTTCTTCCTCTCTGGATTTCAAATGTTGTTCCAGTGTGTTATGGCTAATGTCATGCATAAATGGTGTATCTAGAGCATTAAGGGAAGGCAGTTAAGAGGAAAAAGGTACTTTCTAGCCTTAACACGGAGAGGGTTGATCTTGTCCTATTGCAGCAGATGCACCTCGATGAAAAGGAATATTTGACGTTACAGCAGGGTGGGTTTGAACGGGTTTTTTATTTTCGTCTTTTAATACTAGGAGTAGGGGAGAAGCCATACTGGATAAGAAGAATCTTCCATTTAAATTACTAGATTGTATTTGATACTGACGGAAGGATCACAATTCCCCAAGCCTTGAACTATGGTAAATAATCCAATATTCTGAACAGTAATTGCGACCCCCACCCCCACCCGGCGTACCGTCTTGAAATCCTGGTAGATGCATTTTCTTGCATCATGACATATTATCGTAGAAGGAGATTTCAACTGTCTTATGGAACCCACAGTGGACAGAATGTCCGAAGGTCCCTCAATACCCTCGTTATAATGTAAGTAATTGGTGGATATGTGTGCAGAACTAGAGCTGGTGGATGTCTGGAGGCACATCTACCTCACAAGTAGGGCTTTTAATATCTTCTTTAACCCGCAGAAATGCCACACCAGGTTTGATTTCTTCCCCATCCCTGCAACAATCTTAGATTCGGTGGCATACTGCACAATTGGGAATATTACCAATTCTGACCATACTTATTGATAAGGATTTAGGGAAATATAATAGATTCGAGACACTGGCAAATGTATCTCTTTATTGTTAAGACTAGTTAGTTCATTGAGTATTTCTGTAATGAATTCAGATCTTTCTTAGCCATTAATTCAGATTCAACCAGTAAGCCATCCATTCGATGGGAAATTATTAAGGCTTATGCCAAGGGAATAATTATTCCTTAGGATGCAGCAGAAGGGGGAGCAGGAACGCTGGTTTGAGGCACAGCTGATGGCAGCCGAGAGGGCATACTGTGATAGACCCTCAGTAGCTCAGCTGCAGAGGATCACAACGCTTCGGCCTACAGTGAATTCCACGCTCACACAGACAGCCAAGAAGGAACTTAATTTTGCAAAACAAAGGCTGTTTGAACATGGTGATAAGCCAGGCAGGTATTTATTCTATCCTACCAGGAAAACGAGCGCCCCTCTAAGCCATTACCTCAATTAGGGAAGATATTGGGATCCTTACCTTCAATTCCAAAAAGATTAGTGTCGCCTGTCCAAGACTTTTCTCCGAATTATTTCAGACTGAGCATTATGTGGATAGATGGATTAAGATGGAGTCATTTTTCATTTTTCAGGAGTAACCCCTGAATAAGTGTTGTGCCTAAATGCACCATTGTCTGCGCAGGAGGGTGTCAATCAGCTTCAGAATGTAAAGGTGCACGGTCCTGACAGATTTCCTCGTGAATTTTATAGATAATTTATAAACCTATTGTCAGGGCTGATGTTTAACATGTTCTGTCACTCATACAGTCACGAACCCATCCCTCCATCCTTAAGAGAGGCTCATGCCCCTCTGATGCTGCAGAAAGGTAGACCCTGGAGGATGGTGCTTCTTACATGCCAATCTCACATTTAAATGTTGGTTTCAAAATCCTGTCTGAGACTCGTGCATTAACGCTGGAATCTTTGCTGCCTTCCGTTGCCAAAGAGGACCAAACGGGCTTTATAAAGGGCCACAGATCTTCCTACAATGTGAAGAGTTTACCAATATGATCCAAGAGTGTCAACAACAATCTGTCCAGGGATTATTGATCTCTTTTGATGAGGGAAAGCATTTAATTGGGTTGAGTGGCCTGATATCTTCTATAAATTAGAACGGTTTGATCTATGCAAAGTTTTTATCAAGTGGGTGAGGGTCCTTTACCGCAATCCTCTGGCTGTGGTTCACACTAATGGTGTGGCCAACCAGTAATATTAATATTTCTCCAGGCAGCTGACAAGGTTGACACCTTTCACCATTGTTGTTTACGTTGGGTATTGAGCCACTGGCGGAGGCCATCCATAGGGATGTCAACATATCTGCCCCAGAGGTGAGATAGAAGTCACGTAAGATTACATTGTATGCAGATGAGGGTCTTATGTTTTTTGTCAAATCCCGTAATTTCGGTAGGTCATGTGATGCAATGCATTAATTCGCTTGTTGCCTTTCTGGGTGATAAGATTAATTTTACAAAGTTGGAGGCCATGCCTATGGGAGATCTTAGGGAAATAACTGATACTGAGGGCAAATCCTGGTTTCCTTTTAAATGGTCACGGGGGTGGTTTCCCTATTTCAGTATAGTCATTACATCTGTCTTTGATCATTTATTTAACGTGAACTGTGTCCATTTGTTACACAAAATTAAACAAGACCTTCAAAGATGGGAGGTATTTCAAATATCCTGGCTAGATCGGATAGCTGTTATTAAAATGAATGTCCTTCCTCATTTCCTACACCTCGTGTAAATGTTTTCTTTGATGTTTCCCAGACAGATATTTCGGAAATAGAATGGCTGGTTTAGCTCTTTTATTTGGCACAATAAGCGATTCCTTATCAAGCTAACAAAATTGCAACTGCCCCACAGATTGTGCGGGGTAGACCTCCCAGATTAAAAGCTATCAGTTAAGCTTTTTTATCATCCTATATTCGTGCCTGAGATTTATGGAGTATTGTCAAAAACTAATGATTATCAATACTGTTAAAATTTGAAGAACACTGCGTCAGATCGAGAGCAATACAGCCAAAACCATGTTTCTTACCGTTTTAATTGCTATACCAGGTTGTCAACCGGGGATCATGGATTCCAGGTTTAAACTGTGGGCAGCAAGGGGTGTACCTTGCTTGAGTGATTTAGAATTTGTAGAATCCCTAAAGTGTGGATACAAGCCCTTGGGCCCAGCAAGTCAACTTCGAGCCTCTGAAGAATAACCCACCCAGACCCATTCTCCTACCATTCTATATTTATCCTGACTAATGTCTGAACATACAGATCCTTGAACACTTTGAGTGATTTAGCATTGGCCAATTCATCTAACCTGCACATATTTGTGACTGTGGGAGGAAACCTGCACTGTCACGGTTGAGAACATACTAACTCCACTCAGCCAATCACCCAAGACTGGAACCAAACCCGTGACCATGGTGCGGTGAATCAGAAGTGCAAATCACTGAGCCACCACGTGTTACTTGAGGGAGAAACAATGATATCATTTGATCAAATAACTCGTAAGTATGAACTACCTAGTAGAGATTTCTTCTGTTTTTTTTCCAGATTAGAGATTTGATTTTAAAAACACACACTTTTAACAGAGTCTTATAGATCCGATACAGAGAAGCGGGTGCTTACTGCTAAGAATACACTCTCTGTCTCCCCTTTTCATTTGTTGGAGAGTGTCCCCTCAGTCAAGACTGTGCAGCTTTGTGACGTCTGTGCGAAAGAGTTGGGGGGTTTAGATCTCTTTGGAGACATGGGAGGATATTTGCGAAAATGCTCGAAGGATTTTGATCTGTAAAAGGACCAATTCCATGCAGTTGCAAATTCTTCATAGGGTCTATCTAACACCAGATTTTCTCTCAATATTCAATGTGGGATTAACTTCAGCATGTGCTAAATACAGAATGACTACGGCACTCTTACTCATTGTATGTTGTCCTGCTGCAGGTTTCGTATATATTGGATCACTGTGTTTGGTGCGGTAGAGTGGGTCTTGGGGGACCGAATTGGAGATGGACACGGTTTCACTTTTCCTGCACCCGCCCAGAGTATCTTACGCAGATGCACATAGGAAAAAAATATATCCTTACTTTCTGTGCTAGGAAATAATATTCTGTTGTGTTGGATGTCTGAAACTCCCAGGATGTGTTGGGTCTTTGTAAGCTCATCATGGAGAATAGCCCTTTGGACTTTCTCACCAGCATGGTGCACCAAAAAACAGAGATTAATATAAGTCATAGAATCATAGAGATGTACAGCATGGAAACAGACCCTTCGGTCCAACCCGTCCATGCCGACCACATATCCGAATACAATCTAGTCCCACCTGCCAGCAGCCGGCCCATAACCCTCCAAACCCTTCCTATTCAATATACTCATCCAAATGCCTCTTAAATGTTGCACTTGTGCCAGCCTCCCCCACTTCACCTGGCAGTTCATTACATACACGTACCACCCTCTGTGTGAAATAGTTACCCTGTAGGTCTCTTTTATATCTTACTCCTCTCACCTTAAAATTATGCCCTCCACTTCTGGACTCCCTGACCCCAGGGAAAAGACTTTACCTATATACCCTATCCATGCCACTTATACTTTTGAAAACCTCTATAATGTCATCCCTCAGCATCTGAAGCTCCAGCGAAAACAGCCTCACCCTATTCAGCCTCTCTCTATAGGTCAAATCCTCCAATCCTTATAAATCTTTTCTGAACCCTTTCAAGTTTCTCAACGTTTTTCCGATAGGAAGGAGAGCCGAATTGCACACAATATTCCAACAGTGGCCTAACCAATATCCTGTACAGCTGCAACATGACCTCTCAACTCCTGGACTCAATACTCTGACCAATAAAGGAAAGCATACAAAACGCCTTCTTCACTATCGTATCTACTTGCGACTCCACTTTCAAGGAGCTATGAACCTGCACACCAAGGTCTCTTTGTTCAGCAAAACTCCCTGGGACCTTACCATTAAGTGTATAAGTCCTGCTTTGATTTGCTTTCCCAAAATGCAGCACCTCGCATTTATCTGAATTAAACTCCATCTGCCACTTCTCAGCCCATTGGCCCATCTTGTCAAGATCCTGTTGTAATCTGAGGTGACCTCTTCGCTGTTCACTGTACCTCCAATTTTGCTGTCATCCGCAAAATTACTAACTGTATCTCATATGCTCACATCCAAATCATTTATGTCAATGACAAAAAGTAGTGAATCCAGCACCGATCCTTGTGGCATTCCACTGGTCACAGGCCTCCAGTCTGAAAAACAACCGTCCACCACCACCCTCTGTCTTCTTCCTTTGACCCAGTTCTGTATCCAAATGGCTAGTCCTTCCTGTATTCCATGAGACGTAACCTGGCTAATCAGTCTCCCAAGGGGAACCTTGTCGAAACCCTTAATGAAGTCCATATGGATCACATCTATCCCTCTGCCCTCATCAATCATCTTTGATACTTCCTCAAAAAACTCAATCAAGTTTGTGAGACATGATTGCTCATGCACAAAGCCAGATTGACTATCCCTAATCAGTCCTTGCCTTTCCAAATACATGCACATCCTGTCCCTCAGGATTCCCTCCAACAACTTGACCACCACCAACGTCAGGCTCATTGGTCTATAGTTCTCTGGCTTGTCCTTACCACTCTGCTTAAACAGTGGCACCACGTTAGCCACCTCTAGTCTTCTCGCACCTCACCACTGACTATCCATATTACAACAATCTCAGCAAGAGGCCCAGCAAGCACTTCTCTAGCTTCCCACATAGTTCTCGGGTACACCTAATCAGGTCCTGGGGATTTATCCACCTTTAACCGTTTTAAGACAACCAGCAATTCCTCCTCTGTAATATGGGCATTTTGCAAGGTGTCACCATCTATTTCCCTACATGTGATATCTTCCGTATCCTTTTCCACGGTAAATACTGACGCAAAATACTCGTTTAGTATCTCCCCGACACTTCCTGTGCTAGGAAAAGTATTGTGTTGTGTCTGATGTCTGAAACACCCCCGCCCCCCCCCCCCCCCCCCCCCCGGGTCTGTTGGCTCATTGTAAGCTCATCATGGACAATATCCCTTTGGACGTTTTCACCTGTATGGTGCGCCAGAAAGCAGAGATTTATATAAGATATAGCAATCTTTTTTGGATTACCACGATTAGGCATATCTGCCACTCTAAAAATGGCTTTTATATAGCAATGACGATATTGTCTAATGAATCTAATATGAAGAATTGTGAACATGTGAATGTGTATCAATTAATGCTCTCGAAGAACAAGAGCTATCACTTTCTTATTCTGAGCTGTATTATTTATTTATTATTTATTGTTTATTTTTGTTTTTCTTCTGTCCGTTTATAGACTTTAACTTATTTTGTATGTACATGCACATGGGTGAAATATTGTTCAGTTATTTGAGTTGTTTTGTTATTGTTTTATTATAATAATAAAAATCTATTTTTCAGTCAAAAAATTAAAAAAAAATTAAAATGCTAACATTGATAGAATAGAGTCCCAAAGAGCTCTCATTAGATAGACCACACATGGTGGTTTACGCTGAATGTCACCACACCTCAGGTGATGGGGTGAGGTTGAGAGAGCATGCCCTTCATGGTAACCTCTGTCAGTGTGGGGAATTGAACCTGCACTGGTGGCCTCCCTCTGCATCACAAACCAACCATCCAGCCAACTGAGTGGGAGACTGTGTAACTGTTACAAACAGAATCAGTCACAGAGAAAGGGCAAGACAAACATTCATTACAAGGTAAAAGGTATATTTGAGATAATCGTCATGGTAACGGCTGAGGATAAAAACGTTCTCTGCTAGAAATTGTATTTTATAATGAGTCAAGTGTTTGGAAGCTTTCTTTTACTGAATACAATAAGGTGAGACAAGTGAAATAACCAGAATGACTAATTGTGATTGGATATCGATAACTGTAAAATAAGTGCATGTTTTTGATTGGTCTGTGGAAAGCATGCTGACTATTGTATGAATTTAGAAAGCAGATGAAATATATTGTTAGGAGAGTCTGTCCCCATGGGAAATGCCTTCGGAACACATGCAAGAAGAAACACTGGGTAAAAAGTTTCTGAGAATCGTCTGCTCGGTAACAGGAAGCTGGGGGTTGAATGACTGAAAGTTCCTGTAAGGTGGAGCTGAGAAAACCATCATTTCACCTCCAAACGTATTAAATGTTGGAGCATGTTTGAAGTACTGAATGGCCTCATGATGGATTTCAATTGTGTGTGATTTGAAAAACGTACATCTCTACTCCATCCTCTTACATGTCACACACTGGGGCACAGCCGCTTTACTGAAACTGGGAATAAGTTGGAACATGATCTGGAAAATTCCATAATTGGCATTCTCCAGAATATTCTATAACGCTGTGGGGGGCATTAGAGATGCAGAGAAAGAGAGGGATGGTGCTGTATGCAGTAGTGAGAGTGGGAGAGCATGAGCCTTGTTCGGGAACCGGTGCGATAACAGATATACAGTGAGTGTGAGGGAGCAGAGAGAATATGGTGACCCTTATCCTAACAGAGTGGGGAAGGTTATTGAAGCTTGTCCTGTTTTCCTGGACATTTACTCAGACCGCAGATACTGCACTGAGCTCGGTGGTGAGCTCAGACCAGTCTCGGTGGGTCTGGTGTTGTGATCACTCTGGGAAGAGAATGGTCCCCTTTTGTACTAGCCCATCCACCAGGACCTCCGTGTCCCTGTCGTCAAACCGTGATGTAATTTCCCCTTATCTGCCATGCTCGAGGTAAACTGTGCAGGGCAGCTCCAAACTGAGAAAACTTAACCGTGTGCCCCTTGGCCTTTTAAAGGTGGCCCCAGTGTTAGGGGTCATGGAATATCCAGGGGCATCCGGGCGATTTTGAGTACTTCCAGTCATGATGGGTGGGAGAATCTGGCTGGCATTGTATGAGAGGGACACAATGGAGTGGGGTGGGTAGTTAATGAGATGAGTTTGGTAAGATAGCACCAGGAAAGTAGTTAAGTTCGTGCAGACAATCCCTCTGTCACACTTAATGAAAATGTCACTGTGACAGTTTTTTGTTAGATTCAGCACAGTGAGGCGAAGACTCTGCTGTCCTCACTCCTAGTTATAAAGCTGCAGAACAAATGCTCATCCAAAAGTCTCCATTGCCTGAACTCACAGCAATATCCCTTTCACTCATCATTCTTCAAAGTACTGACCCGTGTTGCATGATACTATCGATATGTCTTCATTTCAGCATTCTGAAACCTGTGAACATATCCTTCAATGACGTTGTTTTCTCAGTCTCCCCCACTCTGTTTCCACTCCAAAACACACTCATTTACAGTCATATTGCACGAGACTCCCAGTATGACTGGACCATGGCAACCAGAATGTCCATCCAGACTCACCCCTTTTCCCTGCCCTTGTTCTGTATCCCTCTAATCCTTACCTGTCTGTATATTTGTCCAAATGCCTTTTCAATGTTGTTATTGTACCCACCTCAATCACTTCCACTGGCAGCTCAGTCTGCATGCATACCACACTATATGTAAAAACGTTGCCCCTCAGGTTCCTTTTTATCTACTTTTTTTCCTTTCCAAACATTAATGGATGCCCTCTCGTCCTCGATTCCCCAACCTTGGGAAAAAATTGAAGTATTCACCCCATGCATGCCGCTCATAATTTTATAAGAGTTACACTTCAATAAGAACCCCCTCGGTATCCTACGCTGAAAAGAAATAAGTTCTAACCTGTCCAACTTCTGCCTATAACTTAGAGCCTTTAGCCCAGGAAACATCTTTGGAAATTTGTTTTACGCTCTTTCTCGTTCAATAATATCCTTTTTAGAGCAAGATGAACAAAATTGAACACACAACTCCAACTGCAACCTAACCAACATCCTGTACAACTGCAACATAACGTCCCAACTTCTATACTCAATGCGCTGATGAAGGTCAGTATGCCAACAGCCTTCTTCACTGTCCTGTGTATCTGTGACTCAAATTTCAGACAACCGCGCACCTGATCTCCAACGTCCTTTTGTTCCACTACACTGCTTAAGGCACTCTCATTCATCATTAAACTTCTACCTGGATATGACTTTCCAAAATGTAATACGTCACACTTATCTGTATTAAACTCAAATTGCTATTTCTGAGCCCACTTCCTCAGCTCACCAAGGTACTGCTGCAATTTCTGGTAATGTTTCTCATTGTAAATGATGCCTCCTAATTTCGAGTCATGTGCAAACTTACTAACCTTGCGTTGTGCACTCTGGACCAAATCATTGGTATAAGACAACTAACAGCAATGGGCCCAGGACCGAACACTGAGGCACTCCACTAGTCGCTGGCCTCCAGTCCGACAAGCATATTCCCACCATAGCCATTTGCTTCATAATGTCAAGACAATTGTGTCACCAATTTGCCAGTTGACATTGGAGTCCATGTAATCTAACCTTCCAGAGAGGCCTACCATGTGGAACTTTATCAAAGGCCTTACTGAAATCCATATAGACTGTGTCCACCACTCTGCCCATGTCAACCTTTCTGGTCACTTCCTCAAAAATTCTAACAAAAATTCTAAGGCATGATCTGCCACGCACAAAGCTATGCTGACTGCTCCAAGTCAAACTCTGTATTTCCAAATGCATGCATATCTTATATCTCAGAACCTTCTCAAGCGGTTTACCAAAAACAGATGTGAAGCTTACTGGTCTATATTTCCCAGCCTTTTCTTTGCAACCCTCCTTGAAGAAGGCCACTCCATTTGTTACCACCCAGTCTTCCAGGTCCTTGGCCCCTGAACTGTCTTCTCTCACCACCTGCAGTGCTCTTGCATATATCTGGTCAGGACCAAGAGATTTATCTGACTTTATGAATTCTAATATGTCCATCAGCACTGCTACTGTGATATGGACTGTACCAAGAAATCACAACTAACCTCCCAAAGGTCGCAGGTCTTCATGCTTTTCTTCATGAAAAACACAGAGGGGAAATTGAGGACCTCACCCATCTCTTGAGGTTTTACACATGCATGCCCATTTTGGATTTTAAGGCGTCCTATTCTCTCTCTGGTTGTTCTTTTTCTTTTCTATACTGAATTTGGATTCGCACTAATGTGCTCAGCCATGGCTATCTCATACCCCACTTTAGCCCTGCTGATTTCCTTCTTCAGTAAACTCCTCTATCCCCTGTGTACCTCCAGGGATTCCCTTGATACGAACTGCCTGTACCTGAGCCACGCCTCATATTATTTCTGGTCAGAGCCTCAATATGTCTTGTTATCCCGGGTTCTCTCTTCCAGCCTCACTTCCCCTTCACTCTCACAGGAACATATAGACCTTGAGCTCGAGCTATCTCACTTTTGAAGCCCTCCCACTTGCCCGGGATCGTTTTACCTCAAAACAAACTACTCCAAACATTCCCTGCAATCCCCTGTATAATTCCAACAACATACGCCTTGCCCCAATTTAGAACCTGAATCTGTGGACCAATTTTGTCCCTACCATTACTATTTTAAAACTAGTACAGCTCTAGTCACTATTCCCAAAATGCTCGCCCACTTTACCTCCGTCACCTATCCGAACTTATTTCCCAACAGTAGGTCGAGTTTGTCCCTTCCCGAGTAGGATACTCTATATATTGCTTGTGGAAGCTTTCCTGAACACACTTAACAAATTACGTTTCATCTAAGTTCCTAACCCATCTGGAAGTCCCAGTCTATGTTAGGAAAATTAAAATCACCTATTATGACAACCCTATTGCTCCTGCAAGTCTCGCCAGTGTCCCTGAAATTTTGTTCCTATAATTCCCATTGATTATTTGGAGGCTTATAGTGCAACCATCACCATCCCCCTCTTAATTCTTTGTACCGTTCACAAAACCTCATTGTCCATATTATCTCAGTTATTTCAACTTTAAATAATAGAGTGATATGCGCCTTAATGAGAACTATTGGTATTTAAATTGTTTCCATTTATATCTCTTCCTCACATTGATTTTCACATTCGCAGCACCCCTTGTCAAGGTACAGTACAGATATGGAGCTGTAAATGGATGGGAACTGCACATTCTGTCACTTCCAGCATTGGTTACATTTTTCACCACACTGGGCAGTGATCTAATGCAGTGTTACCGAACAATGCAACATCCTGGGTTTGTATATGAATGACCCAGTGCGGACTGCACAGCTCCCCACACTGAACATTTAGTCCAGGATTATAAATCAAGCAATTGGTGTGGGCTGCATAGAGTTTCACTCTGGACATTGCTGCGTTACATACAGCTGTACACTAGCCGGATCTACACAGTGCTCCATCCTGAATATGCAATGGATGGGCTGGTTATGCGAGTTGGATTGCAAATGTGAGAGTACGAAACATCTGTCAATACCTTTATGTTGTGTTTTCATTCTTGTCATTGGACCCCTCAAATCCTGAGCAAGATGACTCATCCGTTTCTGGATGAGTCATGGTGAGTGTTGTTGCAGCATCTGAGTCTGCAACATGACCAAGAAACGGAGCAGAGGCTGCAGAGAGCGGAGTCTCCGTATAATGGAATGAGGGAATCACATTCAGATCAGCCGTGGTCATAGTGAATGTTGGGGCAGGATTGAATGGACCACTAATGCAACCTATTCATATATTTCTGTTTGTTCCAAGCAAACTCCCCTTCTCTCCCAGTGTCCCATACTGGAGGGGAGTGAGTCACCTCCTGCTGTCCTTGCACAACAGGATGCTGGGGCCTCACGACCTCCAGATTTCCCTGTGCCCCAGTTTCAAGCTCTGAGTGACTCCCTCCTGCCCCTGTGTCACAGTTTCAAGCAGTTGAATGACTGCGTCCTGTTATGTATCTCAATCTTGAGCAGCTGAGTGACTGCCTCCTGATCCAAGGTTTGCGATAGTAGATGTCCTCCTCCTGCTACTGACTGACAGGCTCCAATAGCTCTGTGCTCACCTGCTGCTCCTGTGGAATGGAGTCGAGGGCCTGAATGGCCTCTTCACATTCCTTACAGCTTCTCTTGACTAAAAGCATTTCCCCTGTTTCTGTAAAACACCATCAAAATCTGAATGATGTATTTTTGTATTTTACTCTCAGTAATTGAACAAACAAGCTGACTGACAGAATTCAGAAGCTGAGTAGCCTCTTCCTGTTCTTGTGTCATACACTCAAGAGAGAATAGAGTTTCAGAGATGTACAGCATGGAAAAAGACCTTTCAGTCTGATCGCCCATACCGACCAAACATCCTAATTAAATCTCGTCCCCCTTGCCAGCACTTGGCCCATCTCCCTCTAAAGACTTCCCATGCATGTATCCATCCAAATGCCTTTTATATGGTGTAACTGTACCTGGCTCCACCACCTCATTTGGCTGTTCAATCCATACACACAGCGGTCTCTGTGTGAAAATGTTGTCCCTCTTGTTCCTTTTTAAATCTTTCCCCTCTCACTTTAAACCTTTGTCTTCTAATTTTGGATTCGCCTATCCTGGGTTAAAAACGTTGACTGTTTACCTTATCTATGCCCCTCATGATTTTATAAACCCCTTTAAGATTACCCCTCAGCCTCAACACTTGAAAATAGTCCCAGCCTGTTCAAACTCTCCCTGTGACTCTAACCATCCAACATCTGCAACATTATTTTAAATCTCTTCTGCACCCTTTCAAGTTTGATAACGTCTTTCCGACAGCAGGGAGAACAGAATTGAAGGCAGTATTACAAAAGTGGCCAAAACAATGTCCTGTACAGATGCAACATGTCATGAAAATGTTTCGACTCAAAGCACGGAACAATAAAGGGAAGATCACCAAGTGCCTTCTTCACTGCGCTGTCTACCTGTGACGGCACTTTCAAGGAACGGAGAACCTACACCACAAGGTGACGCAGTAGCTCAGTGACGAGCATTGCTGCTTCAGAGCGCAGCGATCTCGGTTTAATTCCATCCTTGAATGACAGCCTGTGTGGTGTTTGCACATTCTCCCCGCGTCTGCATGAGTTTCCTCCGGATGTTATGTTTTCCTCCGACAGTATAAAGATATACAGATAAGGGTAGGTTGGCCATCCTAAATTGCGTAAAGTACCCAGGGATGTGTAGGTGAGGTGGATTAGCCATGGGAAATGCAGGCTAAGAGGGATAGGGTAGGGGTTTGTCCAGTGGGATACTCTTTAGAGGTTTGGTGTGGCCTCGATGGGCCGAAAAGCCTGTTTCCTCACTGTAGGGATTCGATAATTTCGATGGAGTTCTCCTTGATTGGCAGCTTTCGACAGAACCCTACCTGTATGTCTTGCCTTAATTTATCTTGCTAAAATGTAACAGTTCACATTTATCTCAAATAAACTCCATCTGCCACTCCTCGGCTCACTTAAGCAAAGTCCCATTATAGTCTGAGAGATCATTCTTCACTGTCGAGTACACCAACAAATCTGGTATTATCTACAAACTTACTGACCGTACTTCATGTACTGAAATGATTTGTATCAGTGACAAAAGGCAGTGGACCCACTATTGATCTTTGCAGCACACCACTGGTCACAGGTCTCAATGTTTAATGAACAAATGTCCACTCTCATGCCCTGTTTCCAATATTCAAGAAAAATTTGGATCTAAATGGTGAGCTCTCCCTGGATCCCAGACAGTCTAACCTTGCTAACCAGTCTACCATGTAGAACATTTTGGTTTTCTTACTGAATTCCATAAAGACAACATCCACTGTCCTGCCTTCATCAATCATCTTCATCACTTCCTCAAAAAATTCCACCAAGTCAGTGGGATGTGATCTCCAATGTACAAAGCCCTCTTCAGTCCTTGTCTTTCCAAATGCGTATTGATCATTTTCCTCGAAATCCCCTCCAACTCTTTAGTCACCATTGACGTCAGGCTCACCGATCTATAGTTACCTGTTTTTTTTCCTTACTTTCTTAAGTAATGACACTATGTTAGCAGCCCTCCAGTCTTTTGACACCTCACCTGTGGAAATCAATGTTACAAATATATCAGAAAAATGCTGAGCAATCTCTTTCCTAGCTTCCCACAAACATCTGGGAAACAACTGATCAGGTCCCAAAGATTTGTTCACCTTTATGTGTTTTAAAATATCCAACACCTCCTTGTAATATAGACACTTTCAAGGTATCAGGATATATTTCTTCATTCTCTCGCTCTTGTAACCTCCTCCACATTAAATACTGAGAAGAAATGCATGTTTCGTATCCCTCCAATCTCCTGTGGTTCCATACACAGGTTGCCTTACTGATCTTTAAGGGGCCATGTTCTCCCCCTAGTTAATCTTTTAACATTAAAGGATTTGTATAATTTCTTCAATACCTCGTTAACCATATTTCTAAAGCCATCCCTTGTCCACATTTTTCTGACCTGATTTCGCCATTGACTATACACTTTCTGCCCTTACACACCTCTCGGGATTCACTTGATCTCAGCTCTGTTTACCTGACATATGCCTCCTTCCTTACCTTGACCAGAGCATCAATATATCTAGCCATCCAGCACTCCCTGCACCCACCAGCCTTGCCCATCTCACTAATGGGAACACGTTGGCTCTGGACTCTCTGAAACGAGGTTTTCATGGCCTTGCGTTTTCCAACCATCCCTTTACCTGTGAATAGGGTATTCCAATCAGCCTTTCACAGAGATCGCCTAACACTTTCAAAATTGGCCTTGTTCAAAGTTAGAACTTTAATGTTTACATCAGGTCTTTCCTATTCTAAAACTAATTTAAAACTAATATTTATGTGTAACAGACTTGAATGTTAAATAAACACTTCCTGCCCCTCTTTAACAGGCTCGAGAGGCTGAATGTCCTACTCCTTTCCCTCTGTAATAGACTGGAAAGGCTGAATGGCCTCCTCCTGTCCTTGTGTAACAGACCCGAGACATTAAATGAGACAGCAACCCGTGGATTACGAGCAGCCGTTAAACTGTATCTGATGGAGGTCCATCCCTTCTCAGTTACAGAAACACAAACAACACAATGTACTCCATGTGCCCTCTCAGTAACACCTCATACAGCTGCAGCGACATATCTCTTCGTTTTGAATGATTCTGTTGGCAAAATGTGACAATATTCTAGATTTCCACCTTTTCAAGTAGCAACAGACTAATATGGGCTGAATGGCCTTCTCGTATCCCTTTCTCAGAGGCCCATAGGGACAGAATTCCTTCAGACTTTTGCTGAGCAGCAATCTCAATGCTCTGTCTCAGGGTTATGAAAGGATTTGTTAACAGGGCACTTAAAACCAGGTGGAGCCTCACACTGGTCAATAAGTATTATACTTTGGGTTAAGGTATCTAGAAACTTGCCCACCTATTTTTTTTATGCAGCCGATCTGTTATTTTATAACTGCCTCCTTTCATAAACAGAGTGGAACACATATAGACCACTGCAGTGCCTTTTAATCCTCTCATATACAAGTTTTTAAAAAAGATTCAAAAGATTTAAAGATTTTTGGTCCATCCCTCAAAAACCCTCATCCATTCCATCCAAACCCGGTAAATGTTCCCTTTTATAGTGATATGAAAAATGATGTGTGGAACTGGTTAACTGAGCCTGTTTGTTTAGTCATGATTTGGAGATGCCGGTGTTGGCCTGGGGTGTACAAAGTTAAAAATCACACAACACCAGGTTTTCATCCAACAGGTTTAATTTGAAGCATACCAGCTTTCAGAGCGCCGCTCCTTCATCAGGTGATTGTGGAGGACACACTTCTAAGGCACAGAATTTATCGCAAAAATTTACAGTGTGATGTAACTGAAATTATCTATTGAAAAATACTTTGATTGTCTGTTGAGTCTTTCATCTGTTCGAATATCATGATAGTTTCACTTCTTTCATGTGTGAATTACAAAACCTTTTTCTTTTAAAGTTGCATTTTCAGATTAGCAGTAACAACGAGTGTTAGTTAGACAATATTTTGAAGGTGTTAGCCCCTGTGTGCTCTGTCTATACCATAATGTTTAGATTGATTCTAATCTGAAAAATGAGATAACGGAGTTTTACATGAATTCATGCAATTTTTGAGCTCAGAGTTCTACATGAATGCATGCAGATTTTGAGCAAAGTACAATGTAACTCTGCAAGTACAAATTCACCACATAAGATATATGTGTGTCTGTGGGTCTTTGTCGGTTTGTATGTGTGTGTTTCTCTTAGTTGCGGGTTGTGAGTGTGAGAGGGACTGTATATGTGTGTGTAGTGATGTAGAGTGTCTTAAGTCTGTGAGGGGGTGCATGTGTGAGTGTGGGAGTGTGTGTGTCTGGGGTGGGGGGCTTGAGTATCAGTGAGAGAGAGTATATATGTGTATGCATGAGTGTAGAGTGGTCTAAGTCTCTGAGCGGATGCCTGTGAGAGTGTGTGTGTATGTAAGGGTGTGTGTGTCTGTGTGCGTATCTGTGTACATATGTGTCCGTACGTATGTGTGTGTATAGGAGTGTGTGTGTGTGTGTAGTACAATGGTGGTCATCTGCAATGTGACATGAACCCAAGGCCCCAGTTGAGGCCCTCCCTAGGGGAACCAAAATTTGTAATCAGCTTCTGCTCGGCCACTTTTCACTGCTGCCTGTCCTGAAGTCCGCCTTGAAGGATGGTCACCAGAAGGTCCGAGGTTGAATATCCTGGACCACTGAAGTGTTCCCCAACTGGGAGGGAACCCTTCCTGTCTGTTGATTGTTTTGCAGTGCCCATTCATCCATTGTCGTAGCGTTTGCTAATTTTCCCAGTGTTTGTTCAGTAACTGTGCTTAATGCCAATCTCCATGGATTCTAATTATCTCAGTGGAGGGTTTCCATCTTTTAATGATAAATGGGCGCCGTTCAATGTGGTATCCCATAACATGAGCGGGAGCATCACCGCCAGCACTGACAGGGAACAGCAGACACAGAGAGAGGGGGAGGAGAGATCAGTATCTGAGAACATGAGTCTGGAATGTTCCAAAAATGTATCAGAATCTGGAAACATTAGACTGGCAAGTTCCAACAACAGACAGGAGTTTATACCTTTATGTTTGGTAACTTTCTGCATTTTATCGTCGTCATTATCATGGCGGATCTATTATGCTCTTGTCATTATTCAATATTTTTATTATCCTTTCCTGGTTATCGTTGGTGTTCCTGGTAAGTGTCAACGTCAAGATTTTTTTGTTCTAAAAACCGATTAGGACTGTATCACTGTTCTTTTATATAGTCTACACTTCTTGTCACTATTATTTTCCTGTTGAAACTCTCATTCCAGATATTTACTCTACAGACCACTACTAACTACATCAATGCATGTGTTCAATGACTGTCTCCCTCTCTGCTCTGGCAGTGTTACTCTCTATGTTGACCTACTCAGTTCCAGCGGAGAACTACAATTTATTGTATCATTGCCTTTGTTATTTAAATATTAAGAGCAGGGAGGTCACTCTCTACTGTTCTGGTTACAAACTCCACTTCCTTCCACTGTTTCCATCCCATTCCTGGCCAATATCTGCGACTGAAGCAGACAAGTCACAACTGTAGGAGATCCCTTTGACAATGAGCTGATTCCTGACACCATACCCTGACCATTTCTAACTTGAAATACTCACCACTCCAGAATATATCTCACTGGTTTATTCCATCTGCTGTTTGAACCTTGAGCTATGAAGTACAGTCTTAATCAAGTTAATAATCTGCTGCTGACGCTCCCGGCTTCAAACCTGCCGAAGCAAATCTGATTAGAACTCACACCAAACTCCCATCCATCTATCATTCATGTGCACGCCGATGTAAATTGCTGTTTTTTTCTGGCAATACCTTTATTTTGACATTCTCAAACACTTTACCGTATCTGGCCATGAAACTTCTCTCGTTCTCTCTCTCTTGATTAACAAAAAGCCTGCCAGTTGTTCTTATTTAAAATAGTTTTCTCCATGTGCGTTCCTTCTCAACCAATGAGTTTCGCATTCAACCACGCCAATCGCACACACACACTCTCTCTCAGTCTCTGATGAACACACACAAAGCAAACCTTCTCATTGTCGACATTGCAGTAATTTGATGCGAGTATAGTTACCATATGATAGTAAAGTTTGCAATACTCTCTATGCTGGGCAGATAGTGCAGCTTACTGAGCAACACACTAGCATGGTGTGCACAGCTCTCCATGCTGGGCTGTCATCTAGTCCCAGTTTATGTTGTTTGTGGTGTTCTGTGAAGCAGATTCAGAATTTGATGTAACAAACCATTCCAGCTGGTCTGAAAATGCCTTTATTCAATGTTCTCATTCTTTTAAGTTTACTCACGAAGATTCTCACTTCTCCAGTTAGTCCCACTGCCCTTCCTTTTGCCCCATATTTCCACAACATCTTTTCAGTTAATTAACTGTCTCTTTTTTTCTTAATGTGAATGTTTCTGTCCCTCTGTTTCTTTTCCTGGCCTTTGTTTATGGCTCTCTAGTGTATCGAGGGCTGGCATTGTGAAGCTCAGAAACAGTGGAATGGTGTGTATGAGGCTGTTTTTCACTTCCTGGTATGTCCCATGTGATGGTCCACGGACAGGGGTGTTTCAGATGTTATGAGACACAGCCTTGTAACTTGGTCTGTACCTGTATTTGTCCCTCTCAGGTGATCTTCCGATCGAGGAAGCCCCTCAAGGAAAGGACCAGAGATCTAAAGTGTGTGACAATGCTATCACTTTTTAAAAACGAATATTTTCTCCTTTCTTTAAATAAGAGATCTTAAAGGCCACACTGCCTAATGAACAACGGCCTAGTAACTTATCCCCAGCTGCTACTCTCTGAAACCTGACTTGATGCTGTTTCCTCCTGAATTGGAGAACTGTATGCGAGAATGTATGTCTGAATGTTCCATTTTTCCAAGAGATGTGTTTATGGGATGTTGGTATATTGGAACAGTTCATTTGTAGAAGGTACTGTATCCATTATTCGGTTATGGTTTCCAATAGTTAAATTATTCTAAATTCCTCTTCATTTTGTATGGATTTTCATTAGAGTCTTTAAGTGTGTTGTGTTTTGCTTAATGATGAGTGGTTTGACTAGTAGCATCACATCTGGAACTCCCACTTCACATCTACCTTTAAAATAAGGAAAGGTTGGCATCCCAGCTACCTTCTTAAAATAGTTTGAGTCAGTCTGGTTGGTCTATAGCAAACTGGGGTCTCTTGTCTGGTTCTATATCGATAATATCAAATTGGGTTTAGAATTACAATCCCTACTGTGTGCAAACAGGCCATGCGACCCAACAATCCACACCGAACCTCTGAGGAGTAACCTACCCAGACCCATTTCTCTACCTTATTATTACACATTTACCTCAACTAAGGCACCTAACCCATACATCCCTGAAAACTTTGAACAACTAACCATGAACAATTCACCTGACATGCACATCTTTGGATTGTGGGAGGAAACCAGAGAATCCAGAATAAGCTCATGCAGACACTGGAGAGTATGCGCCGGGAGGCTATTGGGTTCAAAGGTCGTGTATGATAGTTGTTAGTGTCTTTGGATCCGGATGTCGAATTCGGTTGGTTTAAACAGAGTTTTATGAATAAAGATTCGTTCAGTCAATAAGAGTTCTCTGGGTGTGGAAGAAATGAAGTTGGGGGTTTTACAAAAGGTAATGAAGGCAATGGTATAGGAATTAACAGACAAGCTGGAGTTGGGGTTTTGTTTGTCTGTGAGAAAATGAGAGATAATTACAGCTATAGCTCGGCAATTACATTTGGTGGAAACACCATCGGAGTCTTTGGAAATGGCTGTAATTCAATTTCAAATAAGGCACCTTGAACATGAGAAGGAATTGAAACAGTTTGAATTATGATGAAAAGTAGAAATAAAAGAAAAGGAAATGAAGAAGAAAGAAAGAAAAAGAGAGAAGAAAAGCAGAGAATTTCAACTTCAAAAGTTAGTAATTAGAGAGGAACTTTGACATATAGGGTCGAGATGAAGGTAGATGGTAGGCTGGATAAGGAGGATAGTTTGGATGAGCAACCCCATAGTAGCCAAAGGCCTGATGGAGATCTGTTTAAATAAACCCAGGCATTATCTAAATTTGATGAGAAGAATGGGGGAGCCTTTTTAATTTAATTTGAGAAAGTGGCTAAACAAATGCAGTGCCCAGTGACTATGTGGATTTAATTGATTCAAACAAAGCTGATAGGTATTTGCCTCCCTATCGGAGGAGGTATCTGAGCAGGAGGAGGAGGAGGTGAAGAAAGCCATCTGAAGGGCATAAGAGCTCGTGCCAGAAGCCGACAGTGTTTCAGGAATCTAAAATAGTGTCCCTGGTTAAATGCTCATTGAGTTTGGAAGAATCAAACAAAGTAATTTTGAAAAGTGGGGAAGGGTATTAAAACCAGAACAAAACTATAGCACTGTTAGAGAGATTCTTGTTTTGGAGAAGATCAGCAATTCACTTCCTGCAGTCGTGACAACTCGTGTGGAAGAGCAGAGAGTTAAAATGGCAAGATTAGAAGCTGAAATGGCTGATGATAATGACTTGCTTCAGAAATCAAAGGCAGGTTTCTGTGAGGGATTGAGAAGAATGTGCGAGATATTCTTAAAACATATCCCTGTGAGAGTAAGGTTTATTGGCATAGGCCAGGAGTCGCAGGTAAAGAGGTTTTTGTGCTGAGACATGAGCAGCTATGTCATTCAGAAGGACTATTGGAGAGATGAGAATTGCTCCATTATGTAACGTGTGGTTGGAGTGTCCAGTGGAAACATCAACAGATTTATTCCACAATGGGGAAGGAGGCCTTGAGCTTGGTGTTGGCGTGACAACATTTCAGCATTTCAATTGCCAATAACATACCTGAGACAAATCTTTCTCACTGATCGTGACCCCTTAAAGTTATTGAAGAAGTTTAGGGTGACGAATACCAGTCTGTTTCGATTGAGCTTATTATTACTGCTATTCAATTTGAAATTATACCGTTGATAGGGCAAGAAACCTAAGATTTGACACGTTGTGGAGACTTGGATGAAGAAAGACAAAGGCATTCTGTGGCAGGAGTAAAATGACTGAAATCGAATCGAGTTGTGAACATTTGTATGCTCAGAGTCAGTGTAATATATACACATTTCAGCCTACTAATAGAGGATGATTAGAGGTCTAAAAATTAATCCATTTTTGTATCTTGATGGATCATTTTATTAAAGGTGAGTTGTGAGTTTACTATCACTGTAAAGAGGTTATGTTCTCTTAGGTTGTTTTTGAAGGGAGGTTATAAAGGCAGAGGTGCAGAACTCCTGTCTGAACACAGTTTAAGTAAATAACTGAGGAGGCCTTTAGGTTTTATTAAATGGTGGTAACAATCGAATGGCAGTTGCCAGCTCTCCCAGACCAGGTTTTCTCGTTTTGTTTTTTTCTGCAGCATTCAGAAGCTGTTGGGGATCGTCCAAGGGTTGGAAGTATCAATACATGATCCCCAGCTGCTTTTCTGTCTGAGATCTCTGTTCATGTTGTTTCCTCCTGGATCAGAAAATTGCATGTGAGAATCTGTATTTGAATATATCTTTGTGCCAAGCAGTGTATACCAAGAAGATACAGTATCTATTGTTTGTGTAAGTGTTCCAACATATAAGGTATCCCAAAATGTTCTTTTCTTCGATTGGATTTTAAACAAAACATTTGAATAGATTATATTTTGCTTAATGTCGAGAGGTTTGACCAATCACAACATATCTGGAACGCACACTTCACATCTATGTTTAAAATAAGAATAGGTTTGGATCTAAGCGGCCTTCTTAAAATATTTTGCGGGGATCTGGTCTGGTCCACAACACTTGGAGGCGAGGGGTTTCTGGCTGACTCCTGTAATTGAAAAGTTAGTGGAGGGGCTGGAGATCGTTTGCTGGAAGTTGTGCTGTGAGCTGCCTCAGACATTCAGGGAGACCTTAGGATTTGGTGACTCAACTCTGGATGGAGCATGGGACTGTAGTTACAGTATCTGAGCCTGCAACATGAACAACAAATGAAGCAGAGGCTGCAGAGAAGGGAAACTCTGAAACCACGGAGTGAGTGTGTGTGGGGAAAAGAATCTGCTGTATCCACCACAAGTATTCCATGAACAACTTCCCAAGCTCCACTTAACCCAGGAGCAGATAGTGAGGCGACCCTGACTGAGCAAGGAAATGGTCACAGAGTGGTGTCACCTCCTTCAACACGTCCTGCAGCATCACACCAGGGAGCGGGTCGTGCTGCCAGTGGCTGTTAGGGTCACTGTTTCATTCAGCTTCTATGATCCAGAACTTTCTAGGCAGAACTAGGTGACATATCCATCATTCCCCAGTGTCTCAACATTGATGTCACCATTCGGTGATAGAGGGTATATATGGTGGATGAGTTAAATACATTGTTTCTCCCACAGCATGGAGCTGCCAGTGTATTCAGTATAGTAGTATTCCCGATGGTGTGCATGGCATCTGCAGAATACCCATGTCAATGGGGAGAGGTAGAGGAACTGAAGGAGCTCTCTCTCTATTCATGTTACAATATGCCCATGCACAGTACATCATGTTGGCGAATACCCACTGTCCTGGCAGCAATCATGGTCTCTTCAATCAGAAACAGTCAGCCATTCCCATCGTCATTGGGTCTCCACGGAGAAAGAAATGAATATATCTTGGATAAAGGCCGTCCCCTTGATGCACGTTCCAAAACACCATCCCCACCACTAATCAACCACATTAAAGTATTCCATGCGTACGGAGAGCAATTGGGTCACTTGGAGTGTCTGGGAGCAGACGATCAGGGATGGAACAAAACCTCCCATGTCTAAACGGGTTTGAGTGAACCCCCCTAACGCAGTATCAATAAGTCCTAAAATCCCTCTCCATTTCAGTAAAACATTGCTTTCCGTTATTCCTGTAAATGAAATGATAGGTTATATCATGTTGAATTCCACCTGCCAAACTATTATCTATTGCCTTTACGTCTTTGAATCTATTTGCAGACTCTCCACTCTCTCGATAATTTAATCTCTTGCTTACCACAGCGACATCACCAAACTCAGCATCTGTATATCTGTTCCATCCTCCTGATCATTAATATAGACTGTAAATAGTTGAGAACCAAGTACTGGTTACTCTGTGACCCTACTGGTTACGTTCTGTCTAACTGTTTGAGACTGATGTATCCTGAGTGCCTGCTCCTGTATGATTCCCTCTCCTTCCCCATTCCTATGCAACACAGTCGAAGGGTTGAAAAAGAACAAGGGGCATCTGTGAGGAATCCAACCCCTCGACGAGGCTCATGTCAACGCGCCCTCTGTTCGACTTTCCTGCCATCTCTCCATCCTAAATCCTAATCTCTTGTTGTAGATTGCGCCACATGAAAAAAAAATCCACTCCATATCTACACATTCAATTATTTTTAGCATTTTACAGACCTCAATTTGATCTCCATTCATTCTTATAAACTGGAGAGTATAGGCCTAAACTGCTCAATTTCTCTTCATAAGACAAACACTTCAAATAAGGAATCAATCTAATGAAGCTCTTCTGAATTGCCTCCAATGGAAATACCTCATTCTGCAGGACACTCAAACTGTACTCCAGTTGCAGCCTCACTAATACCTTGCATAGCTACACTAACACTCCCTACCTTTCTGCTCTATTCTTTTATAAATAAACACTGAAATTATGCTTGCATTTCTCATTACTTGCAGTACCCACAGGCAGGTTTTCTGTGATGTGCAAGCAGACACCCAGATCCCGCTGCACCTAAGCACTTTGAACTTTCTCTCCATTTAGATAATAATTTATCTTTCTATTATACTGGCCAACTTGAATAGCCCCATATTTATTCGCTTTAATTTTCCTTGCCAAATGTTGGCCCATTCACCCAACCTATCCATATAGTTTTAAAATCTCTTGTATCATCATTCCGAAGTAATTTCTCCCCAATGCTAGTGTCATCTGAAAATGTGGTATCGTATTTTCTATCCCATCAACTGAGTACAGTAATGCCATCGATCGCAAATGGTTGAGGCACGAGTACTGAAATCAATTGCACAAACTTCATTTGCCAAATGAAAATGACACATTTATTCCACCTGACTATATTTTGTTGGTTAACCAATCCTCCATCCGAGCTAATAAATTACTCCTAAACCCATGTTGTCTGCTCTTACCATTTACTCTTTGGAGAAGTGACATATCCGATGCCTTCAGGAAGACCAGATATGTTCCATATCCAGGATTCCCACGCTCCACTTTGTTTGTGACATCTTCAAATAACTGAAGCAAACAATTCAAACATGATTTAGCCTTCATAAAACCATGTTGACTCTGATGGATTGTGGTTTAACTTTGCAAATGTCCTGAACAATGGACTCTAACAATTTGCCTTCAATTACAATAGTTTATTGTTACACTTTAGTCCCTAATGTATACCATTATTATAAGTTCTTCCCTTTTGGAAACCTTAACGTTTTCTTTGAATTCCTATTTAATGGCCACACGTTTTAAGAGATCTGCTCCAATTGCTGTGTAAGAGTCATGTGTGGCTGAATGGACTCATTATCCTGCTGGTATACAAACTCGATGGGCTGACGTATTCCTGGTGTTCCCATGTTGTCATCTCCAAGGCCAGAATGACCTGCTCCTGTTGATGCTTTAGAGGATTGGGAGATTACGGAGTCTTACTGTTGCTGTGTAGCATTTTGAGGAGCTGATATTTCTCACATTTCTCCATAACAGGTGGAAACACTGAACTGTCTCCTCATGTATACCGGAGATGGGAGTGTGGGAGAGATTGGTCTTCTCTTGTTCCCATACAACAGACACGTGTCGAAATTACCTTTTCCCTTCTCATGAAAGAAGTCTCAGATAGTTTTTATCCTATCCAATTCCCTTGCAATAGGCTCGACGGGTCTAAATGGCCTCCTGTTATCCCAGTGTAACAAATCTCCAGTCACTGTGTGATCTCTTCCAGTTCCTATGTTACAGACCTGAGGAGGCTGAATGGACTGATCCTGTTGCTGTTTAACAGGATACTGGTGCAGCATGGCCTACTGTTATAGGCTCGAGTGGCTGGTTGGCCTCCTTCTGTAAATGTATATCAGACTCCAGGGGCTGAATAGCCTCGTCCTGTTTTGATGTAACAGGCTCGAAGGCCTGAATATCCTCCTGTTGTTCCTGTGTAACAGACTAGAGAACGGAATGGATTCCTCCACTATCTGTGTAATTCGCTTCACTTCTTCACTCCTTCTGTCATCTATGTTCAAGTAAGATCATCTTCAATTTTTGTAAACTCCAATAGCTACTGGGTCAACCTGATCATCCTTTCGTTATAAGCTAGCACCTTCATTGCAGGAATCAGTTGAGGGAACCATCTCTGAGCTGTTTCCAATATAACAACATCCTTTCTTCATTGAAGAGATTAAATCTGTACACACTACTCCAGATGTGATCTCACTAAGACCCTGTACAGCAGCAGCAACACATTACCAGCCTGCTGTAAAGTTCCCACCCAGGTTAGAGCTGCCTCAGCTCTCTGGGGGAATATAGAGCATTGTTGGAAGATCATTGTCCTTCTCCATTCCACAGAATCACAGGAGATCTGGAGAAATTAAAGTTTGAGAAGATCATAAATAATGTGGCGTGATGATTTCTGCAATGAATCTCCCCAGAGCCCCCATGTCGCTCAGATTCCGCAGAATCCCGTAAGGTGGAGCGCAAAAACAGCAAGGAGGAGCAAATATTGATGGGAGTTATATATCAAAGTGAAAGCTGCAGTACAAATGCTGGACATGTTATAAAACAGGAAATGATATATACACATTTGTGGGTACTGCAGTAATAATGTACTGTTTACATTATATCTAAACAGTGTTAACCCAAGTGAATGCTAATGCTGGGAAAATGGATCTCATGACCACATATGAGATGGTTTACATGAACATTATGTCGAGCACTGAGCTGGAGATCAGGTTATTTAGCAATTGGTGTTGTGTGATCAGAAGAGCTAATTGAAAATTTTGCTGGAAAGGACCTTTTGGGAACAGTGACCGCAATGTATTGGTTTTCTTTTATGCTGTTTGAGTACAAGACAATTTTTGTTTTATTTGCAGTAACCGTTATAAATCGGAGTCAGGCAAGCCATGAAGGTGTGAGGAGAAAGTGGGGACTACAGATGCTGGAGATCAGAGTCTAAGAGTGTGGTGCTGGAAAAGCACAGTCAGGCAGCATACTAAGAGCAGATAAATCGATATTTCAGGCATAATCCCTTCATCAGGAATGAAGCTTATGAGCCAAGGAGGCTGAGGGATAAATGAGAAGGGGGTGAGGCAGGAGAGAGGTAGCTGGGATTGCGGTAGGTAGATGAAGGTGGGGTTGAAAGAGTTAGGTGATGAAGGGAGACAGAACGCCTCATCTGCTGCATCCATTAAACCCAATGTAGTCTTCTCTACATTGGTGAGGCAGGAGGTCAACTTGTGGATAATTTCAGAGAACATCTCTGGGACAGCCACATTGAACAACTCCATCGCCTTGTGGCTGAGCACATTAACTCCCCTTCCCACTCTGCCAAGGACATGAGGGTCCTGGGCCAGCTCCATCACCAAACCCGAGCCATCAGAAGTTTTGAGGAAGAAAGCCTCCTCTTCTGCATTGGGACCCACCAACCACAGGGGATCTTAGTGGATTTCCCCGTTTCCCCATTTCCCCTAATCCCACCTTATCCCACTCCAACCTTCCAAGTCAGCACTGCCTTTTGAATGTTCCTATGTGTCCACCTTCCTTCCTATCAATCTGGGCCACCCTCCCCTCCAACTATCACTTTTAACACCACCTTCATCTACCTATTTGATGAAAGAGGCAGCTTAGACAAATGCCACGTGTTGCAGTAAGCCAGTGGATTCAGAGAAATGTAGGACCCAGCAAAGGATGACCAAGAAACTAAGAAGAAAATCAGAAAGAGAAAAAGCGTGCAAACGAAAGAAAAACATGAAGACGGCTAAAAAGCGTCTATCAATGTATGAAAAAAAAACAAGGTCAAATGTGGAACAGTTGGTGTGCGTGCAGGATAATTTATTGCAGAGAACAGAGAAATTGCAGGAAAAAGAAACAGTTTCTTTGTGTCTATCTTCATGGAAGAATGCCCAGAAATTCTCCCAGAAATACCAAGTGACCATTGGACTTGTGTAAGTAAAGTCTAAGACCATTCTTATCAGTGTTGGAGTTATCTTTGAAAAGAAATCTGTATTGAGTATTTATAAATCTGACAGACTAGGTGTACTTCATACAACAATTTCAGAGGAAGCAGCAATAAACATGTTGATTGCATCGCGGATTTTCTTTTTATTTTCCAACACATTCCCGAAAGGCATTTAGCCAATCTGGATAAGGAAAAGGTTATAAATATTATCCACTAGTTTAAGAAAGGATGGATTTGGAGAATGGTGAACTACAGATCAGTTATCTTGTCATCCGCAGTCAGGTGTCTGTTGGACTCGATTACAAAGAACATGTTACTAGATATTTAGAAGGTAATGACATAATTGGGGAGTGTGAGAATGTACCGATGAAAGGAAAACCAGAAGTGGCAAACATTTTTTTGGAATGATTTGAAGATGATTCTTGTGGACATAGGCAATGAAGAACCAATGCGTAACGTATAGTTGGATATTCATGAGATCTTTTAAAAACATCACGCAGTAAGCTCATAAGAAAAGTTAAAGCGAGAGGTATTAGGAAGAACATATGCAAATAGGAAAGTAAAAATTAGGTTTACATTCGTGTGAATGTAATTGAAATAGAGAGGATGTCGTGCATCATTTGTATCGAGCGTTCATGACACTACACTTAGAGTTATTTGTATCGTGCGGAGTCCCAATCTAAGAAAGAATATATTGACTACAGAGGAAATGCAAAAGGTATTATCCAGAGTAATGCCTAAAATGGCAAGATTGTCTGACAGGGAAACTCAGCCTGTGATCTCGAGTGTCAAAACATGAGAGGTGATTGCAGTGAAACTTAGAAACAGAACGGGGACTGAATAACAGAGGGGCAAGTACACTAGGCGAGATAAGGGAGAATCCCACGATACTCTACATGGATAAGTAGAACAGAATAATCAACAAACAGTCAGTGTCCATTAGAAACCAAAGGGGCAATCTGTGTGTCAAGCTGGAGAACATTGATGGATCGTTACATGAAACCTTCACATCTATTTTACTTGGGGAAAAGAGGACACAGGTACAAAATTCATGAATATGGACTGGAAAATTCTTGAACAGATTGATGTAAAATATGAGCAGGGATTTGAGGTTTTGTTCTGTATAAATTTAGTCCAATCTCCATGTCTGTAAGTGTAGTATCTTAGTCGGCTGTTGGGGTCAAGAGAGGAAAGACCCTTACTGAATAATTTAATTAGAATCTGACCATAAGGGAGGTGCCAGAGAACTGGAGAACTCCTAATACGATTCCACTTCACAGTATGGGTGGGAGAGATAGACCAGTGAACTATAGACGAGTGAGTATTAGATCACTGTTAAGGAAAGTACAGGAGAAAATAGGGAAGGAGAAAATTGAACTCCAATTAGAGTCGAAAGATTATTTCAGGGATAATCATCATGACTTTATCAGAAGGAAGTGACAAGTAATGGGTTTGATTGCATTAGTTTGAGCAGGTCGATTATTTTGTTTTGTAGGAAGGCCTTTGAAAAGATTTCCACCTGTGAAACTGAAATATAAAGTAAAACCTCACAATATGAAGCATAACTTGACAAGTAACAACGAAAATTGTCTTAGTGGAAGGACGCAGAGGGTGATGAGAGAAGGCTGTTTGTGTGACTGGAGACCAAAGTCCCCTGGTGTACCACAGGGATCAGTGCTGTGTCTCTTATTTTATTCATTAAAAAAAAAGATGTGAATATGGAGGGGGCTAGGTGGAGAGTGGGGGAGGTGTGATAAGTAAGTGTATGTTTGACATAAAGATTGGCTGGGTGTTTAGCAGTGAGGAGGAAAGCATTAAGTTACATGAAGATGCGGAAGGAATGGTCAGATGGGCAGATCAATGGCAGATGGAATGTAACCCTGATACATATGAGGTGATGCACTTTGGAAGAAGGAACCAGGCAGGGGAGGACTCAATGAATGGCAGCACACTGGGAAGTTCAGATTGTGCTTCTCCACACATTCCTGAATGTGACTGGACAGGTTAATGTGCTAGTTACGAATTGGACCTTTGGTGTTGTGTTTCCTAATCAGGGTGTAGATTATAAGAGCTACATAGGGCTTTGGTTCGGCCAAAATGGAAGGATGTGATTGCACTGGCGAGGGTGCAGAGGAGATTCACCAGGATGTTCCCTGGGATGGAACATATCAGCTATGGAGAGAGGCTGGATAAGCTCGGGTTGTTTACTTTGCAGCAGAGAAAGCTGAGGAGTCAGTGATTCAGAAGGATACGATTATAAGCGGCACGGACAGGGTGGATAGAGGGCAGCTGTTCCTTTAGGTCAGAGGGTCAAGAACAAAGGAGCACACTTTTAAAGTGAAGAGTTTGAGGTTCAGAGAGGATTTAAATATTTATTTGTTTCACCAAGTGTGCGTTGGTTTCTGGGATGACTTCCTGAGAGGGGAATTATCACGAGTAAACTCACGATCGTTAAAAAGTACTTGGACGAGCACTTGAAATAGCATAACATTCCTGGCTATGGGCTTGATGTAGGAAAGTGGGACTAATATAGATCGTGCTGTATTTCTGTTGGCACAGAGACTATGCTCCTGTGAGTGTATGGTGTGGAAGGTCAATTATTGAGCAGTTTACGGCAGGAATTGATGAGTTTCTGAAGAGTATATTCACAAGGGTAATAAGAGTGAACTGCAATCACTTGTTAAATCATGTCAATGTGAGAAATATGAGAAAACAAGTGCAGCTTCCTTACAAACTGAAACCAGAGAATGGAGAATGGAGAATAGGGAAATGGCAGAACTATGAAGCCACGACTTCAGTTCTGTCTTCACAGAACTTTCTAACGACACTAGGAAAATGAAGTCTGGTGTGGGAAAATTATATAGTACATGGAAAATAGAACACAGTAAGTGAGTGGTTTAGGAGAAATTATTGGGAGTAAAAATAATGGACATGGACAACTAATATAGATTTATGAAATGGGAATTAAATTACAGAAACAGACTAGGAGACAAATGGAAGAGAACCAATGGATGTAAAACATTTGGATTTTCAGAAAAGTTTTGGTGAAGCTCCAAGCCCAGTTTACAAAATCAAATCTGAGTGGATCGGGGCGAATATATGTCCATGTTTCTAGAATGGGACAGCTGGCAAGAAACAGTGAATAGAAATAAACAGACTCGTCAAGAAACAGTCTGACATTGTATGTAAGGTATGATTATGTGAGTATGGCCATGTCCCAGACTCCCCATCAACTTCCTCGGACATCTCCTGTCCCACCAACAGGACAGATACAGCAGACGTGGCGGGACAGTGGGATACAGTTGGAAGGGAATTGCTCTTGGATTCCTCAAAAGTGACTCCGTATCTCACGAAGTCTCATGGCGTTAATTTACACATGGGAAAGGAAAGCTCCTGCTGATTACCATGTACCAGCCTCTCTCAGCTGATGAGTCAGTACTTCTCCATGCTGATCAACACTTGGAGGAAGCACTGAGGGAGGCAAGGGCGCAAAATGTACTCTGGGTGGGGGATTTAAATGTCCACCACTAAGACTAGCTCGGCTGCAGCATTACTGATTGAGCTGGTGGGGTCCGAAAGGATGTAAAGGCTAAGCTGGGTCTCCGGTAGGTCATGAAGGAACCAACAAGAGGAAAATACATACTTGACCACATCCTTACTAATCTGCCAGGTGCAGAAGTATCTGCCCATGTCAGTATCGCTAAGAGTGACCACCGCATAGTCATTGTGAAGACAAAGACCCACCTTCACACTGAGAGTAACATCTATCATTTTGAGTGGTACTATTAGTGTGATCAATAAGACCAATTTCAAACACACCTAGCATCTCAAGTCTGGGTTTCCATAAGGTGCTGTGTGTCAGCAATAGCAGTGGAATTGTACTCCCGCACAACCTCATGGCCTGGCATATCCCCCTCACAGCAATTACCATCAAGCCAGAGGATCAACCTTGGTTCAATGGGGTGTGCAGGAGGGCAGGAGCAGCACAAGCCATACCTGACAATGAGGTGTTAGCCTGGTGAAGCCACCAAACAGGACTATGTGTGCGCCAAACAGCATAAGCAGTAAGTGATAGACAGAGCTTAGTGATCCCACAAGCAACGGTTCAGATCGAAGCTCTGCAGTCCATCTCCTTCTCGTCGAGAATAGTTATGGACAATTAAATAAGTCATTGGAGGAGGAGATTCTACAAGTATCCCCATCCTTAATGATGGAATAGCCCAGCACTTCAGTGCAAAAGATAAGGTTGATGCATTCTTTCATCAAAAGGACATCTTCAGTCAAAAGTGCTGAGTGGATGAAATATCTCAACCTCCTGCAGTGATCTTCAGCAATTCAGTCACCAGTCCTCAGCCAATTCGATTCAGTCCACGCAATATTCAGAAACAGTTGGAGGCACTGGATATTCCAAAGGGGACACATGGTGACAACATTCTGGCAATAGCACTGAAAATGTGTACTGCAGAACTTGTCACTGACCTAGCTAACCTGTTCCAGTATCATTACAACAACATGGAAAATTACCCAAGTATCCCCTAGACATAAAAAGCAGAACAAATCCAATCCGGCCAATTACCAACCCATCAGTCTACTCTCGATCATCAGTAAAGTGGTGGGAGCTGTCACTGCTTTTAAGCAGCACCTGCCGAGCAATAACCTGGTCAATGACGCCCAGTTTGGGCTCCACCAGGGCCACGCAGCTCCTGACCTCATTACCTTGGTTGAAACATGGACAAAAGAACTGATTTCCAGAGGTGGGGTGAGAGCGATAGCCCGTTAAATCAAGGCTGCCTTCGACCAAGTGAGGTATCAAGGGGTTATAGCAAAACTGGAATCAATGGGTATCAGAGGCAAAATCCCCGCTGGTTAGAATCATACCTGACACGGAGGAAGATGGTCATGGTTGATAAAGGTCAGTCATCTCAGCTCCAGGACAAGTCTGTAGGAGTCCCTCGAGCAGTGGCCTAGACCCAAACATCTTCAGGGCTTCTTCATCAATCGTTTTCCCTCTATTATAAGGTCAGAAGTGGGATGTTCGCCAATGATTGCACAATGTTCAGCAACATTTGTGGTTCCTCAGATACTGAAGCAGTCCATGTCCAAATGCGACAAGATCTGGACAGTATCCAGGCTGACAAGTGGCAAGTAATATTGATGCCGCACAAATGCCAGACCGTGACCATCACCACTAATATGCAACCTAACACTGCCCCTTGGCATTCAATGGTGTTACCATCACTGAATCCACAGTGGACTGCAGTGGTTCAATAAGGCAGCTCACCACCACCTTCTCAAGGGCAACCATGGACAGGTAATAAATGCTGACTCAACCAGTCACACCCAGATTCACGAAATATATATTATTTTTTTTAAAATAACAGAGGACGGTTGCTGAGGTATCACAGAGATCAGTGCTCAGGCCCCAGCTGTTCACGCTACCCATTAACCATTTGGTTGTGGGAATCAAGTACAATATATCCCAACCTGCTGACAGAACTAAAAGGTGTTGGATTCTGAGTAGGTGAGGAGGTTGTAAAAAAGCTTCAAGGTGACAGACAAGTGGAGTGAATGGGCAAATACGTGGCAGATGGAGAGCAATGTGGGTAGAGGTGACGGTGTGCCCTTTGATTTGAAGCCTATCGTTTGTAACGGGATTGTTTGTAAAATGTTGATCTACAAAGGGACGAATGCTCCTTTTTGTTGTTTCCTTCTACGCAGCCCTCCGAGGTCCCTGCAGCACAGTGAGGTCTGAACCCAGAAGGCAATACTAGGAATACCATTGTCACCTTGCCCAGTGTACATAGTGCCACCCAGTGGGGAGCTGTAACATTGCAAAGGATTGAGATATCCCTGCAAACCAGTCACTGAAAACAATATTGCAGGAGCAGAAAGCAGTTAGGAAGGTAAATGGGTGTTGACCTTCATTTCAGGAGTAAGGGTGTCTTACTGCAACTGTACAGGGCTTAATTGAGACTCCATCCGAACATTGTCCAGTGTTGTGTGCAGTTTTGGCCTCCGTACCTAATAAAGGGCAACCCTGACATTGAGGGAGAGCAGTGAAGGATAACCAGACTGATCTCTGGGATGACAGGCTTGTTGTGGGAGCAGTGTTTGGGGCGACTGGGCCTGTATTCTATGGGCTTTAGGAAAATGAGTGGTGATCTCAGTGAGATATATAAAACTCTGACAGTGTGAGACAGATTGGAAGCAGGGATGATAATTCCCCTGGCTGTGGTGTCTAAAACAAGGGATCACAGTATTAGATACAGACAGGCTATTCTGCATTGAGATGCTAATAAATGTCTGCCCTCAGAGACTGTTGAACCTGGGGAATACACTCGAACCATGACACTTAATATAAATACGGATTTTGAGACAGTAAAGGAATGGTGGGAGAGCAGGAGTACGGTGTGGTAATACAGGGCAAGCCATCATTATATTGCATTGGGTAGCAAACTCAATGGACCAAAGGGAGTACTGCACTTGCTAATTTATAGCTTCCCAAGGTTAATCACATTAACGGATATATCCATTGCGTGGGATAAGTGCATTGCGGAGATATTTGAACATGAATGACAATGAGGACGGCTCAATGTGTTGTATGGCCTACTCCATTCCCGATGTTTCTGTGCAGTCTGGGGGAAAGCTCTGTAAATGCTGTCACAAGCTCTCAGATGTTAGGAAAGAGGTCTTGGTAGGGACAACAGGACTGTTTTCCCGCTCCCTTTTTCCAATACTGAGGCTGGGGCGGGGTGTTCTGTCTGGGTTTATCCTTTAAGACCTCGGCGCAGTTTGATACAATAGAGTGTCTAGCTTGGCCGATTCAGAGATCATTGAAAAGTTTTATCCCATGTATATGTGTCTGCAGTCATAGATAATCATAGATAATCATAGATAACAGCCTCCAGTCTGGCAAGTATCCTTCCACTAAACCCTTTGCTTCCTACCATCAAGCCAACTGTGTATCCAATTGGCCTGTTCCCCCAGCATTTCACGTGATGTAACCTTCCAGAGCAGCCTGCCATGTGGAACCTTAACAAAGGCCTTACAGAAATCCATGGAGACGACATCTACCGCTCTGTCCTGGTCAACCTTCCTCATAACTTCATCTATGAACTCTAAAAAATTTGGCAAGCATGATCTCCCACTCACAAGTCTATGCTGACTGCTCCGAATCAAACCCTTTGTAAGTAATAGGTGAAGTCAATGGTATGCTGTCCTTCATTGTAAGATGATACGAGTACATAAGTAAAGCCATCTTCCTGCTGTTGTAGAGCCTTGCTGAGAGAGCATTTGGGGCGCTCTGTACAGATTTGATCTCCTTTGTAAGGAATGATCTCTGTACCACAGATAAGGGTGATGGTAACATGAGGACAGAGTAAAGAAGCTGAGTGTTTAATCTGTAGAGCTGCGAGAGACGAAGAAATGGTGACGCTGAAACACGAGGAGTGGCAGCGATCACTTATTTCCAAAAGAGACATTGACAGGGAGAGAAATTCCATACTTTACCCAGGATTGATTGGTTTGATTTATTGTCACGTGTACCACAGTACAGGGAAACACTTTGTTTCTGAGCAGTGGAGCAGATCATAGTAAGCATGGCCAGACAGATCATAGGGTGGAAATAGTCTTGGACAGAGTAAGGCATACAGGTTACACTGAACAGGACATGCAACTAGACAAGGTCAACATGAACATGATCCGCATTATTTAAACTTAGTGAGTCCATTCATCAGTCTAACGTGGCTTTCCTAATGGTTTATAAGCCTAACTTAACTCTCCCCATGTTATTGTGCAGTCAGCGTGTGAACCCTGTACTGAACGTCAGGTTATTCACAATCCCCAACAGCAGCCACAATATCTTCCATCTGAAACAGGTATCCATTCCCACCAGCTTCTGCCCTACTTAGAGAACAACAGGCTGTCTTCTTGGAGATGAAAGATGCTTTCTTGAGACTTCACACAAGACATAAGGCTTCCCTCCACACCATGTTAAAATCCCACGTGTGTATCATAACCTACGCAGCCAGGAGGAACAACGTGGAGCAGTCTGTCTGTGCAGCCTCTGCCCCAATTGTTCATTATATTAGAGCATCAATCTGGAGACCCTTAAGACTGCTGATGCTGGAGATCAGAGTAGAGCCTCGATGTCTGACTGATTAAGGCAAATGTGCCGAATGTGTTCTGCACCACACTCTACCTGCGACTCCACATTCAAGGAACAATATATCTGCAGCCCTATGTCCTTTTTTTCCACAACACTCCCCAGGACCTTACCATAAAGTGTATAATTTCTCCCCTGATTTACCTTCCCAAACTGCAAAACCTCGTATTTATCTAAATTAAACTTCATTTGTCCATCCTTGCCCCTTTGTCCCATCTAATTGCGGTCTTGTTGTACTCTGACATAATCTACTACACCACCTTTCTGATGTCATCTGTAAATTTACTAACTATAGCCCAATATTCACATCCAAATCCTTTACATAAATGATGAAATGCAGTGAACTCAGTCCTGATTCTTACAGCACAGTGCTGGTCACAAGCCTCCAGGCTGAAAAATATCCCTCTTCCTTTAAGCCAATTGTGACTAGCTTCTTCTGTATCCCATGTGACTGAAACTTACTAATCTGGCTACCAATCAGAATGAAAAAATAGCTATGAAGAGAGCCTGAGTAGGTTAGGTTTATTTTCATTAGAAAAAATGAGATTGTGGGGGCAACTGATTGAGTGTTACAAAATCATGAAGGGTATAGACAGTGTGGATGCAGACAAGCTTTTTTCCAGAGTGTAGGATTCAATAACGAGAGATCGTGCTTTCAAAATGAGAGGTGGGATGTTTAAGGGAGATACACGTGGTAAGTACTTCATACAGAGGGCGGTGGGCGTTTGGAACGCGTTGCCAGCAAAGGTGGTAGAGGCAGGCACGGTAGATTCATATAATATGCGTCTGGACAGATGCATGAGTAGGTGGGAAGCAGAGGAAGACAGATGCTTAAGAATTGATCGATAGATTTAGACAGTACATTTGGATCGGTCCAGGCTTGGAGGGCTAAGTGCTGTAAATTTTCTTTGTTCGCTGTTGTTTAAATGAACACCTTGCTGAAGTCCATATATACAACATCTACCAAACTGCCTTCATCAATCTTCTTTGTCACCTCTTCATAAAACTCAACCAAATTAATAAAACATGATTTCCCATGCAGAAAGACACGTTGTCTACACCCATCAGCCCTTGCCTTCCCAAATGTATGTAAATCCCTTTGAAACCCCTCCAACAACTTACCCACCACTGACATCAGGCTCACCGGTCTATCGTTCCCCGGCTTTTTGGGTCACTGTTTCCTTTTCTAGTCCCACTGCTCCACTGCTCACAACAAATGTTAAATGGAACCAGGTCGGTGATGTGGCCGATGATATCGGTCTCAGACTGGGTCAGGGTCAGTTTTAGGAACAAGTTTCTTTAATCTGCTAAAACAACACGTTTATGATCCGGAGCAATGTTATTCAAACTATGATGGAAAGATGAATGGCAAACTGTTTGGGTATTGCAAATATATCATCAATATTTCGGTTTCTAAAAGCACTGACACACACACACACACACACACACACACACACACACACACACACACACACACACACACACACACACACACATATAAACAAAATCTCTGCAATTTTAACTTGAAAGAACTTTGTCCAGATATTATTGGAACTCATGACAAAAGGAAAAATTGCGAGATTGTCCAAAACGTTATTCTGCTTCTGAAGATATTGTACTCACACAGTTGCTAGCAACGGGATTTCATCCTGGGAGAGTTGGATTTGGCTGAATTCCCTTTGCTTTAGGCAGTGAGTAGATTCCAATGAATTTTGGTCAGGGAGCACCCAAAGGGTAGCACGGTGGTTCGTACTGATGCCTCACAGCACCAGGGACTTGGGTTCGATTCCAGCCTTGGGTGACTGTCTGTGTGGAGCTTGCACGTACTCCCCTTGTCTGTGTGAGCTTCTAATGGGTGGTCCAGTTTCCTACCACAAACTCTGTAGGTTAGGTGGATTGGTAATGCTAAATTGTCTGCAGTGTTCAGGGATTTCTAGATTACGTGCAATAGTTAGAGGAATGGGTTGGTAGGGACTTGCTTGGCCGAAGGGCCTGTTTCAACACTGCAGGGATTCTATAAAAATAAGAATGGTAACGATGACTGTAGAGATATTTTAGCTCGCACACATTGCTGTGATGAGGAACAATGAAGGAGAGAGAGTGCAATAGGCCGTTCCTTCTCAGGCAGATTACATTTTCTCCCTCTCTGAGTTGAATCACACAGTAATGTCATCCTCTCCCAAACTAGACCATGTGAGGTCTCCTTGTAGATTATCCAAGCTATGTCTCCATCACATTCCCTGTTCCATGCAGGTGCATCATTGTTGCTGTCATACACAGAGCCATACTCTTAGCAGGAAATTATCTCAGTCGATTTTAAATATGTTTGCGTGGCCCTGCATCATTAAAAAATAAAATGTTTATTTTATTCAGAATACCTGTGTTAAACTGAATGCATTTTTTAAAGAAATACAGGAATTGCTGGAAAAGCTCGGCAGGTCTGTCAGCATCCAGATGCCTTTTACATGCTGTCGTTATACCAGCCTCCATCACTTCCTCTGGCAGCTCATTCCATACGTGCACCACCCTCTGTGTGAAAAGGTGCCCTTTAGGCCTCTTCAAAACCTTTCCCCTCTCGCTTTCAAACAATGCCCTCTGGTTTTGGACGCCCCTAACCTGGGGAAAAACCCTGACTACTCACCCTATTCATAACAGTTCGGATTTTATAAACCTTCACTGCTGCGAAATGTGACTCCAATCAACATGAATTGCTGTACTTTCAGTCATCCCTGGCCCAAATTCTGAACTGCAATACTGACACCTCTTCCTTCTCCATCAGGTCACAATTCTAAATCCATTTTAATCAGTTTGTTCAGATGTATCACGAGATACCTCTGTGAGCTTTACACCTAGACCTTTGTGCCCGGAGGTAGGGACTAGCATCACTCAGCTATACCCATAAAGCTGTAACCTTATTCTCCTGTGTGTTTGTGCATCAGCCTGTTATGACATGCTGTGACATACCTCTGCAACAGGTAGGACTTGAATCCAGGCCTTCTAGTCCAGAGCTAGGAACACTACCACACAAGTGCAGGAATTGGAATCAAATCTAAAGTTCTGGCACAGAGGCAGGGACATGACCCACTACACTACCATCCATAGATTTTGGGTCATATTTTAGTGCCCACTTTCAACTCAGCGTGGATTTAATATAATCAGGTTACCATTACTGAACTACACAAAACATTTTGTATTGTTTAAAAAAATGCAAGGTATTTGTCTCAACTGTAGGATATTGAGGGTACGTGCGATGCCATTGAAATTAACTATGAACATCTTTATTTGCTATTATCTGTAGTCTGCAATATTAGGGAAAGAAATCCTGCAGACACACTCTGCCCAATGAAGGGTCTCAAATGGATATGTATTACTGAACACCACAGACGAAGGAAGAGTTTAATTTCTGGTCCCAAAACATCGATCATTATTACCCACCTCTAACGTGTGACTGCCTCTTCCTAAAACCAGGAAGTGACACCAGGCCGCTGATTACTGTCCAGCCTCTTCTCCCCACTGACTGTGTCTGCAATCTGTCCCTCCTCCCCTACACAAGGCAAACCAAGCTCAGGGTCTTTGTGAAAATCAAGGCCGAAGTGTGCAGGCCTCCTAGAGAGGGATGGGCATTTAAAATTGAAGGGGGAGGGTGAGGTGGCAGTAATATCACACACTGGGCTGAGGGGTGGCTGATGGAGTTTAGTTTGGATTAATGCGAGGTGTTGGATTTGGTAAATCAAACAAGAGTAGGATCTATACAATTAAAAGTAGGGTCTTTGGGAGTGTTGTCGGACAGAGACCTCGGCCGTCAGGTATAATTCTTTATAATTTGCATCTTATACAGATAGTGTGGTTAAGAAGGTGTTTAACACACTTATCTTTAATGGTCAGACCTTTGAGTGTCGGAATTGGGACATCATGTTGAGGTTATATGGGATATTGGTGAGGTCTCTTCTGGAATATTGTGTCTAGTCCGGTCACCCTGCCCGCTCATTCCATAGGCACACCACCCTCTGGGTTAAAAAGCTGCCCCTTAGGTCACTTTTAAATGTTTTCCCTCTTTCCTTAAGCCTATGTCCTCTTGTTTTGGACTCCCCGTACCCTTAGAAAATACCTTGACCATTAACTTTGATATTATTAAGCTGGAGAGGGTTCAGAAGTGATTAACGTAGATGTTGCTGGGCATGGAGGGAGTGAGCTATAGGCAGAGGCTGGGTAGGTTGTGACTTTTTCACTGGAGAGTATGAGATTAAGGGGTAACTTTACAGAGGTTTACCAAATCACGAGAGGTACAGATAAGCTGAAGGGATGCTGTCTTTTCCCCAGAGTTGAGGGTTATTTTAAGGTGCGAGGAAAAAGATTTACAAAAGGCACGAGAGGTAAATATTTTAGACAGAATCCGGCTTGTGTGTGGAATGAACTTCCAGAGGAAGTGGCGAAAGCACAGACAATTACAACGTTTAATGGACATTTAGATCAGTACATAGATAAGACTTCAGTTTGGATGGTGCTGTGAGCAGCTGCCCTCTCCCTCTCCCTCTCTGAATGAATCCCTGTTGGTTTTCACCCTCTGCCAATGCCAGTGCAGTGGCGTGGGTAGGCCAGCAGAGGGTGGCATTGCATCACTTTAAGCACCACAGAGCCTGCCAGACCTGCCCCACACAAGAGACACACAGATACACACACGGGGATGGTTAGGGCACGGCGTGAAGTTCATCTGGTAATTTAAACTAAATGTAAAGAAATGCTCAATTCGCCTGGTGAACTATTAAAATATGAGGGATAGATCTGCAAAATTCCACTGTTTAAGTAAAAACATCAATTTATTTTTTCACTCTTAATATGAACCTGTTACATCAACTATTCACAATTCTGGGACTCCCTTTCTCTTAACTGCTTATTACCCGACTCCAGCTCTACAGCAATATACTGTGTGGGTCTGCCATCTTCTCACATCACAGGTGCTTGTAAGCTCTCAGTTCAGAACAGCATTCCCTCTCTCTTAAAAGTACAGTACACGGTTTCAACTCCATCACATTATACCCTGATGAATATCGATAAGTGGGACTATCCGGATTTCTCTTGCTCTGTGGTTTGTCAATATTTCATCGACTCTGTCTCGTATGTTCCAGGAGTTTTGATGTTCCATTGATAGCATGTCATTATTCGACTCTGTCCGTGGGAATATATCAGTATTTCACTTGCTCACACTCATGTTTTTGGGGCTGGATTTCAGTTGTTTCATGGGGACTGTGATGCTATGACAATCTTAATGTTTGTAGATGGCACCAAACCTGGAAGAACTCTGATGTCTATGGAGGAGAGTGTGGAACACTAACAGGACAATCACACGTTGATGTAGTGTTCAGGTGTAACACGACATTTTGGTAGGAAAGACAATGAAAGACAGATTAAAACAGGCTGTGCCATTATAAAGGGACTGCTGGAGCAGAGAGAGCTGGGTAGAAATGAACACAGATTGTTGAAGATATCAGGACAAGTGGGGAGAGCAGAAACTATCACAGATTAGTTTCAGTATCTGAGCTGTTTACAGGGGGAGGTGTAGGAGGGAGTCTCCGTGCTCCCTTCCTGGGAGGTGGTGGTGACGATGTGTTGTGAGCCCACCCTCCTGCCCACCGAGACCGTGGGGATTTCATTTGTACCAGTTCGACACAAAAGGGAGATGGCATCAGGGCCACAGCATCTAAGTTGTGCCGGGGGGAAACGGAGCTGCCAGTGGGTTTAAAATGAGAATTGTCCTTCACTAAACATTGCTCCTTAATCGGTCGATGGGACGTGGATGTTTCAGAATCTCTACACGTGGTGTCCTGGTCCTCTCTGGCTCATACCAGGGTCCTCTCCACATAGCGGGGGGCGGGGAGTGAGGGAACGGATATTGGGCACTTCACCACCCGGCTTGGCCCTTTCTGTCCTATTCCAGGCTGTTTTTCCTGGAATGGGAGAAAGGGGGTGGGGGGGGGGTGGGAGGGTGGGAGTGGGTGGTCCTGCGTTAGTGCTGGTGTAGGTGGGGAAACATGGGGAGGGGTTCAGAGGGAGTCAGTTCACAGTATTGTATCCATGCAGTGCTGTTGCTGTGGGTAAAGTGGAGGGGAGAGAAAGAGAGTGAGAGAGATGGGTTGGAGGGGAAGGTGCTGCATGCAGCAGTGAGAGTGGTGGAGCATGAGCCTTGTTTGGCGTTAGGTGCTATAACAGATATACAGTGAGTATGAGGGAGCAGAGAGGACACAGTGACCTTTACCCTGACAGAGTGGGGAAGGTGCTTGTCCTGTATTGCTGGACATTTCCTCAGACCGTAGATACTGCACTGAGCTGGGTGGGGAGCTCAGACCATGCTCGTTGGGTTTGGTGGTGTGGCTCGCTGTGGGAAAAGAATGGTCGCCCTCTGTATTAGCATATCCACCAGGACCTCCGTGCCCTGTTAACAAACCGTGGTGTAATTGCCATGGTCGGAATATCCAGGGGTACCCGGGTGGTGGTGAGTACCTCCAGTTATGATGGGTGGGACAATCGGTCTGGTATTGAATTAGAGGTACACCATGGAGTGGAGTAGGTAGTTAATGAGGTGAGTTCGACACGACAGCACCAGGAAACTGGCTCAGCCTCGTGTGGGCAATCCCTCTGTCACACGCAAGGAAAATCAAACATAAATTATTGTTAGAATCTGCCCAATGAGTCATCGATTCGTTTGAAAGCAATTCCAGTTACAAAGATGCGGAACAAATGCTCATCTGACGTCACACCAATCTCCCTTTTTTCCATTTTTCTGGGAAGACTGGCTCATGTTACAGGATGTTATCGAAGTGTCTACATTTCAGCATTCTGAAACCTGGGAACACATCCTTCCATGACACTGTCTCTCAGTGTCCCCCTCTCTGTCTATTCCCCAAAACCCTCCCATGTGGTGATATTTAAACTGATTCCCCCGCCATCTCTCTCTGGCACTGATGTTCACACCCACAGCACCCCCTTGTCAGGGCACAGTGGAGATATGGAGTTATGTAATATCAATGACTGCAGATGCTGGAAACCAAAGTCTAGATTAGAGCGATGCTAGAAAAGCTCAGCAGTTCAGGCAGCATCCGAGGAGGAGTTAAATCAATGTTTCGGGCAAAAACCTTCATTCCTGATGAAGGGCTATTCACCGAAACATCGATTTTACTCCTACTCGGATGCTGCCTGAACTGCTGAGCTTTTCCAGCATCACTCTAATCTAGATATGGATCTGTAAATGGGTGGGAGCTGCACATCCTGTCACTTCCAGCATGGGATGGAAGTTTCCTCACACTGGGCAGTGATCTAACACAGTGTTACTGAGCAATGCACAGCGATGGTGTACACAGTCCTACATGAGGGGAGGGTAACTGCTCCAGGTTTGCAGATTAACTCATGGGTGATCATTGCACAGGTTGCTGTGGTGAATAGGCTATCTGGTGAATAGGTTTATAGATAATGGAATGATGTGGTCAGTGCAGCTCCCCGTGCTGGATTGATATGTATCTGGATAGTGGTGCTGGAAGAGCACAGCAGTTCAGGCAGCATCCAAGGAGCAGCGAAATCGACGTTTCGGGCAAAAGCCTCGTTTACATCATTTTTACCTTTTACCTGGATGGATATGTAGCCTGTGCACAGTACATCATGTTGGTGGGGTGGGTAGAGGGGGAAAGGTGATGGACAGGTCAAGGAGTTCCCCGGAACGTTCTGTCCCTGACATTCTATAACTGAAATTCCCTGGAACTTTCTGCCCCCGACATTCTATAACTGACATTCTCAGGAACATTCTGTCCCTGACATTCTATAACTGACATTCCCCGGAACGTTCTGTCCCTGACATTCTATAACTGACATTCCCCGGAACGTTCTGTCCCTGACATTGTTTGTGAACGGCCGGACGTCAGTGAATTGAACAAATGATAAGATCCCGAGGGAAGAGATCCCGTTCCAGGGAGAAGGAGATACTGTTCCGAAGGCCCCTCGGGCAGTTAAAGGGGAGAATACGTTTTCCCTGCGTTTACATTTCTTCACGGCACAGGATTGACCACAATTTAGACCAAAATACAGAAATTCCCAAACTCCGTTTGTCTCCAGGAAACTGGGAAAGGATCCTTCAGGACAGCAACGTTTCCACCCTCCGTATTAGGAACTGGGAAGGAGTGACCTATGTCTGCTATCGAGTGATCGAGTGTGTGGGAATGTTCTAGAAACCATCTGTGCTTATGGATGTGTCTCTGTGTGTATGGGGAGGGAGGGTTTATTGTGGTTTATGTCACATTTTTGTCAGTAATTCAGAACTTCCCATTTGTTATTCCAGCTCCAATTATTTTAATAAATCCCTGAATACAGGGACACATTTGAAAATCTCACTGGGTCCCCGATCAAACGGGTCCCTTTGCCTCCAGGCTGATGGATAATGGGTTTGTTTTCCTTCCTCACAGTTAACGTAGTGACCATCTACGTCCTGCTTTATAAAGATTGTGGATTGTCTCTATGTGTCAGACGTTACCTGGGGGCCATGGCAGCGGCGGATCTCCTGGTCATTATCCTCGACCTGATCCTGAGACACATTCCCATTGTTTATGATGAACAGTTTGATTTACTGATGGACTCCGTCCGCGTGTGTAATATTCACGCCGTCCTGCTTTATGCAGCCACTGACTGCTCTGTCTGGTTCACCGTCACTTTCACCTTTGATCGGTTTGTGGCCATTTGTTGCCAGAAGCTGAAAAGTAAATATTGCAGTGAGAAAACGGCGGCTGTGGTTCTGGGAACAGTGACTGTGCTGAGCTGTTTAAAGAACATTTTCTGGTATTTTATGCTCATGGCTCAGTATCGGCGGGTGAACAGCCCCTGGTTTTGTGGTGTAACACTCGCTGTTCTGTCCTCCATTGTCTGGATCACAATCGAGTTCCTCCACCACATTCTAACCCCGTGTGTCCCATTTCTCCTGATTCTGCTGCTCAATGTTCTCACCGTCAGATACATTTTAGTGACCAGCAGAGCCCGCAGGAGACTCCGCGCTCACACCAATGGGGACATTCAGTCTGACACTGAAATGAGAAACCGAAAAAAATCCATCATTTTACTGTTTGTGATCTCGGCAAATTTCATCCTGTTATGGTCAACGTTAATGCTGTATTGTATATGGGTGCGGATGTGGCATTTTGGGTATCGGTCTGTGTATCTCCATCTCTTTGTGAAGGAATTGGGCTTCATGCTGCAGCTCCTCAGTTGCTGCACAAACACCGCGATTTATGCCGTGACCCAGACTAAGTTCAGGCAGCAGCTGAAGAATGTGCTGAAATATCCCTTCACCCAAATCCATGCATCCATCAAATTCCCTCATTAATCACTCCAGTCAGGATTTTCTCATTTCAGTTCAGTGTTTCAGTGATGGAGCAGCCTGTTGCTATGGTAACAGACAGAGGGTAGCGCTGGTTTGTCCATCCTTATCCCACAGGGGGGTTACAGGGAAACATTTCAATGTTTCTCACAACTCAGGGGCCAGTGAGAAAAGGCACCATCCCACTGACTGTATCCATCACTTCCATTTGTAAACAATAAAAATGTTCATTAAAGCGTGCCGAGCAGCAGAGTGACCGATGTTGTTGTGTGTCTTTGTGTTGGAGAAGCTGAGCTGGAGAGAGACAGACTCAGCCCCAAGTCCTGGTCCTCAGGGAAGGGGAGGGCACCGCGCCCTGAGCTCAGGAGCTGGGTTTAACTCCCTCTGTCCTCCCGACTCCAACCTGGCCTCCCCATTTCCTCTCCCCTACTCTTTCCTCTCATTTCTCTCCCCCTCTCTCTCTGCACACACACTCTCTCTCACTACCTCAGGGGGGAAAGTGAAGAACCAGGGAGACAAAGTGTATCAGACAGAGAGGGAGGGATGAAGGATGGAGAGAGATTCAGTCAAAGAGAAACGGAGGGAGGTGGGGAGAGAGACACACACACACAGATGGAGGGGAATTGAGAGTGAGAGAAGGTGGAGAGACAGAGAGACAGGAGATGAGGGGCGAGAGAGAGACAGAGGGAAGGGGGAGCAAAACTGCGGGAGGGAAGGAGCGAGACAGAGGGAGGGAGCAAAACTGAGGGAAGGACCAAGACGGAGAGGAAGTGAGACAGAGAGGGAGCGAGAGGGAGAGTGCGAGCGAGAGAGCAAGAGAGAGCTAGAGAGAGAGAGGGCGAAAGACGGAGAGAGGGGGCCAGGAGAGAGACAAAGGGGGCGACAGAGATAGGGGAGGAGCTAGATAGAGGGCAGAGACAGAGAGATTGAGGGGGTGAGAGAGAGAGACACAGGGTGAGAGATGGGAGCAAGAGAGAGAGGGTCAAAGAGTGGAATGATAGAGTGTGGAAAGAGGGAGACAGAGCAGGTGTCGAGAGAGAGAGTGGAGAGAGAGAAATGGTCGAGAAAGGGAGGAGGGGGCGAGAGAGAGGGGGGCAAGGGGGGTGAGATCTCTATCTTTCTCTGTCACTTTCTCTCTCTGTCCCTTTTCTCTCTCTCTCTGTCCCTTTCTTCTAACTCTCGCTCCCTTTTCTCTTTCTCTCTCTCTGTCCCTTTTTTCTCTCTCTCTGTTCCTTTTCTATCTCTCTCTCGCTGTCCCTTTTCTCTTTCTCTCTCTGTCCCTTTTCTCTCTCTCTGTCCCTTTTTTCTCTCTGTCCCCCCTCGAAACTCTCCCGTCGACATTCCCTCCCTCGACTTCCCACCCTCGACTTTCCCCCCTCTCAACTTCCCGCTCCCGACTTCCGCGCCCCCCCACCCCCCGCGACAGCATTGGAAATAAATAACAGATTAAAAAGAGGATCTCTTTCAATGCAGTGTTCTTTCTCCATCCAAATACAACAGGACCCTCACAATCCCCCCCCCCCGAAAAAACACATAAGCCCATCCTCCTCTCCCTCCCTCTGTGTCTATATATATCGATATATAAGGTTAAACCTCAGGTTATAGTCCCGACAGGTTTCACTGGAAACACTCGTTTTCAGAGAATTCTGTTACACAAAAACCTGGTGTTGTCCCAGTCCAACACTGGCATCTCCATCATTGAAATATAAAGATCACCATTGAGCTTTTAACCAGATGCTTGCTTGAACCACACGCAGCAAGAACCCACAAGCAGCAGTGTAACCACAAACAGATCGTGTCTGTCCCTGGTGCTGGTTAAGGGTTTGATTCTGTCTCCTGGAGAAGAGGGAACAATCCTCCTGCTGGAAAAATTCCAAACTTTCCCCCTTCCTTCTCTGTGCCCCGCACTCTTTGATCCCCGCCTTGTGCTCTCTCCATCTGAGATCTCTCTCTGTTCTCTCTCTCTCAGTTCCCCCCTCTCGCCTTCTCCATCTCTGATCACTCTTCCCTCCCTCTCGCTGTTTCCCCTCTTACTCTCTCCATCTCCGAGATATCTCTGTTCCTCCACTCTCTCCCTTTATCTCTGAAATCTCATCCTCTGTGTACCCCCTCTCGCTGTCTCCTCCTCGAATGTCTTTCTTTCTGTCTGTCAGATTTCTCACATTTTATCCCCCTGACCTATGCACATGACTCTGATATTAGAATGGGGCTTTTGAGAGAGTTTCTCAAGATAATGTATTCATTCCCTCCTCCGGGAGTCCTTCCTTCCAGACCCTGGAGGTGTAACCAGTTTGTGTCACAATCCCAAGGCCTCAAATCAATTTTAAATCAATGAACCTTCCACTGGGACAGTCAGCGCTCTCTTTCACTACTTCGTCTCTCTCTCTCTCTCTCTCTCTCTCTCTGTCTATCTCTCCCGAAACCTTCACACCCCCATTCTCCCTCCACCTCTCTCTCTGCCCCTGGAGCTGGAGTGAGAGAGGGAGGCAGTGACATCTATGGGATCAGACTGTGCAGCAGCTCCCCCTTCATCTTTTCCCTCCCTTTGTCTCCCCCAGTCCAGACCAGAACACGCCACCTTGTGGTAAAGATCCCAGAGACAGCCTGTACCCCACCATTCTTTTCCCAGTGCGTGAGTGTGTGTGTAAATGAACGATAAGGAGACAGGACATTCTCTGATTATTCTCTCTCTGTGTTTCTGATGATGCCTCGCGGCAGAAATGATTTAATTCTCTTTGTCTCTGCATCGTCCCGAGTTTCAGCACCTGGATCCAATCTCCTCCTCACCCCCAGGGTTAGGGGGTGAAGGGGGTGGGGAAACACACTGAGAAATAAAAACAAATCAATATTGCAGAATTAATGAATTGCTGACCATCACAGCGACATTGAAATACACAGACATCACCGCAGAGCAGTTGACCAGAGGTTAGAAACATTAACGCACGCACAGTAAGATCCCACAAACAGCAATCTAATCCCACACACATCGTGGGTGATGCTGGTTAAGGGTTGATGTATTTGTGTCGAATCCCAAGGTCCCAGTTACCTTAGCTGCAGGCTTCAAACCTGTTCAAAAATGACAAGGCCGCAATCCGACAGAACACGGTTTACCAGAGGTCCCGTTAAAAGCCAAGCACCTCCTCTGAGAGAGGAGATTAAACCTCGGGGTAATACACAGACAAAACTCACCTGGGCCCAACAGGGTGCAGCCTGTCGAACAGGCCTCAGGACTGCTTTCCCCACTCTGGAGGAAGCTCTTGTTTGAAGGTTTCAATGCTCCCAAACACACTCTTTTCAAATCCTCAAGTGGTCGGGAAGATCCCTTTGGGAGGAAAGAGACAACATTCGTGGGATGGCTGAGCAGGAAAGTCTTTCACAGGGAGATAGCACAGCAAGATCCCAGCTTTTGTCCTCTCAGTGACACAGACAATCTCTCAGCAACATCCAAACACAAACATGTCGGGTAATGAGTTGAGTTTTCATGTTGAAAAGTTTTTGAAATGACGGGTTAGCTGATTAAACCACTCACTGCCTGCAACGATGGCATTAGGGCAATTGACGCACAGCAAGATTCCCCAAGTGACAGTGATGCAGGAGCTCAATAATCTGATCATTTTTATTTCCAGTTTAATTATTTCCTGTCACCCCAGAATCAAATATTGCAGCTATTTCACAATCTCACACTGCCTCTCTCTCTCTCTCTCTCTCCTGTTTCTCTTGGTCTCACCATTTTCCATTTCTTTCTCTCACTCTCTTTCTCTCTGTGTCAAATTCGATCATCCTGCCCTCTCTATGACCCACTTTCCTCTGATAATATGACAATTCTTTCCGGAGGGTCAGACATTTTGGGTTAAAGTTCCCTCCTGAGGGAGTCCCGTCTCCCAGATCCTGGGGGTTTCACCTGTTAGTGTTACCAATGCCTCGGTTACTTTAACCCCAGGCTTCAAACCCGTTTTAAAACCGACAAGGCTGTGATGTGACAGGTCCCAGTTAACCAGAGGCCCCGACAAACCAGGCTCCCACCCCACACCCCACCACCAGAGGTGATGAAACCTCGGGGGAAGAAACAGACCCCCACTCACCTGGGACCCCGGTGCTGCAGCCTGGCCAACAGGCCTCAGGCCTGTGCTCCCTGCCCTCTGGAGGTTGTTCCTGTCCAAGGCTTTCCTGGCCCCCAAGCATTTTGGATCTTCACTTTCCTGCTTTCCCAACAAAAGTTCCTCATGATAAAAGAGACAAGAATGGTGCAAAATTACACAGCAAGATCCCAGTTTAAACACAATCCCACCACCCCCTTCCCCCATCACTAATGCATTTCATAACCTCACAGCAACATCAAAATACAAACAAACCATACGAAAGCAATTAACCAGAGGCTGGAAACATTATTAAACACACACACACTCTTCGTCTAAACCAGACAGGGAGGGCTGCTCACTCTCCATACAGAGAGAGAACAGGGTATGAGAATGAATCTGACCAATTCCTTGCGCACATTTATTCTGGGTGAGGGGTTAGTGGAGCCCAGCCCTGCCCTCTCTGACATGTTGCATCGTCTGTCAGTCTGCTCCCTGGGGAGGGCTCTGTCTGATTGACATGTTAATTCCCAGGACAGGAGCCTTGTGGGATTTTGCTACCCACTGAGATGTTCATTCTGGGGCAACAAAGTGTCATCTTTCCCAGTTGCTACAACTCTCTTTTTTATTGAAGCCTTGGTAGTTGTGTCAGTGCAGTTTGAAAATATAAAATATTACTCCCACATTCGTGTCTCAGAGCCTGACTGTAGATAGGCTTCCTGAGACACACACAAAAGGCTGGGAATGGAGAGGGGGATATTTGCTGAGGTTTTCTTGGGATTTTCCTGCTGTATGTGTGATTCCGAGAATTAATCTCTGTCTCTGTCCCTTTCTCTCTGTCCCTGTGTGTCCCACTCTCTATGTCTCTTTTTCTGACACTTTGTCTCTCCGTCCCCCCCACTCTCCGTCGCTGTACCTCCCGGTCACTCTCTTGTCTCTCCGTCCCCCCCAGTCTCCGTCGCTCTACCTCCCGGTCACTCTCCTGTCTCTCCGTCCCACCCACTCTCCGTCGCTATACCTTCCGGTCACTCTCTTGTCTCTCCGTCCCCCCCACTCTCCGTCGCTGTACCTCCCGGTCACTGTCTTGTTTCTCCGTCGCCCCCACTCTCCGTCGCTGTACCTCTCGGCCACTCTCTGTTGCCCACTCTCTGTCGCTGTACCTTCGGCCACTCTCTGTCGCCCACTCTCTGTCCCCCACTCTCTGTCGCTGTACCTCTCGGTCACTCTCTGTCCGTCACTCTCTGTCCCCCACTCTCTGTCGCTGTACCTCTCGGTCACTCTCTGTCGCTGTACCTCTCGGCCACTCTCTGTCCCCCACTCTCAGTCCCCCAAATTCTGTCGCTGTACCTCTCCGCTTCTCTCTGTCGCCCACTCTCTGTCCCCCACTCTCTGTCGCTGTACCTCTCGGCCACTCTCTGTCCCCCACTCTCTGTCCCCCACTCTCTGTCGCAGTAACTGCCGGCCACTCTCTGTCGCTGTATCTCTCGGCCACTCTCTGTTGCTGTACCTCTCGGCCACTCTCTGTCCCCCACTCTCTGTCCCCCACTCTCTGTCGCTGTACCTCTCGACCATTCTCTGTCGCTGTATCTCTCGGCCACTCTCTGTCCCCCACTCTCTTTCGCTGTACCTCTCGGCCACTCTCTGTCCCCCACTCTCTGTCCCCCACTCTCTGTCGCTGTACCTCTCGGTCACTCTCTGTCCGTCACTCTCTGTCCCCCACTCTCTGTCGCTGTACCTCTCGGTCACTCTCTGTCGCTGTACCTCTCGGCCACTCTCTGTCCCCCACTCTCAGTCCCCCAAATTCTGTCGCTGTACCTCTCCGCTTCTCTCTGTCGCCCACTCTCTGTCCCCCACTCTCTGTCGCTGTACCTCTCGGCCACTCTCTGTCCCCCACTCTCTGTCGCAGTACCTGCCGGCCACTCTCTGTCGCTGTATCTCTCGGCCACTCTCTGTTGCTGTACCTCTCGGCCACTCTCTGTCCCCCACTCTCTGTCCCCCACTCTCTGTCGCTGTACCTCTCGACCATTCTCTGTCGCTGTATCTCTCGGCCACTCTCTGTCCCCCACTCTCTTTCGCTGTACCTCTCGGCCACTCTCTGTCCCCCACTCTCTGTCCCCCATTCTTTGTCCCCCACACTCTCTCGCTGTACCTCCCGGCCAATCTCTGTCATTGTACATCTCGGCCACTCTCTGTCGAAATAACTCTCGGCCACTCTCTGTCCCCCACTCTGTCCCCCACTCTCTGTCGCTGTACCTCTCGGCCACTCTCTGTCGCTGTACCTCGCGGCCACACTCTGTCCCCCACTCTCTGTCCCCCACTCCCTGTCGCTGTACCTCAGGGCCACTCTCTGTCGCTGGAACTCTCGGCCACTCTCTGTCGCTGTACCTCTCGGCCACTCTCTGTCCCCCACGCTCTGTCCCCCAATCTCTGTCGCTGTACCTCTCGGCCACTCCCTGTCGCTGTACCTCTCGGCCACTCTCTGTCGCCCACTCTCTGTCCCCCACTCTCTGTCGCTGAACCTCTCAGCCACTCTCTGTCGCTGTACCTCTCGGCCACTCTCTGTCGCTGTACCTCTCTGTCCCCCACTCTCTGTTGCTGGACATCTCGGCCACTCTCTGTCGCTGTACCTCACGGCCACCCTCCGTCCCGCACTCTCTGTCCCCCACTCTCTGTCGCTGTACCTGTCGGCCACTCTCTGTTGCTGTACCTCTCGGCCACTCTCTGTCCCCCACTCACTGTCCCCCACTCTCTGTCGCTGTACCTCTCGGACACTCTCTGTCGCTGTACCTCTCGGCCACTCTCTGTCGCTGTACCTCTCTGTCCCCCACTCTCTGTTGCTGTACCTCTCGGCCACTCTCTGTCGCTGTACCGCTCGGCCACCCTCCGTCCCGCACTCTCTGTCCCCCACTCTATGTCGCTGTACCTGTCGGCACCTCTCTGTCGCTGTACCTCTCGGCCACTCTCTGTCCCCCACTCTCTGTCCCCCACTCTCTGTCGCTTACCTCTCGGCCACTCTCTGTCCCCCACTCCCTGTCCCCCACTCTCTAACGCTGTACCTCTCGGCCACTCTCTGTCGCTGTACCTCTCGGTCATTCTCTGTCGCTATACCTCTCGGCCACTCTCTTGCCCTCACTCTCTGTCCCCCACTCTCTGACGCTGTACCTCTCGGCGACTCTCTGTCGCCGTACCTCTCGGCCACACTCTGTCGCTGTACCTCTCGGTCCCTCTCTTTCGCTGTACCTTTCGGTCACTCTCAGTCCCCCACTCTCTGTCCGCCACTCTCTGTCGCTGTACCTTTCGGGCACTCTCTGTCGCTGTACCTCTCGGCCACTCTCTGTCGCTGTACCTCTCTGTCCCCCACTCTCTGTCGCAGTGCCTCTCGGCCAATCTCTGTAGCTGTACCTCACGGCCACTATCTGTCGCTGTACCTCTCGGCCACTCTCTGTCGCTGTACCTCTCTGTCCCCCACTCTCCGTCGCTGTACCTCTCGGCCACTCCCTGTCGCTGTACATCTCGGCCAATCTCTGTCGCTGTACCTCTCTGTCCCCCATTCTCTGTCGATGTACCTCTCTGTCCCCCACTCTCTGTCGCTGTACCTCTCGGCCACTCTCTGTCGCTGTACCTCTCGGCCACTCTCTGTCGCTGTACCTCTTGGCCACTCTCTGTCGCTGTACCTCTCTGTCCCCCACTCCCTGTCGCTGTACTTCTCGGCCACTCTCTGTCGCTGTACATCTCTGTTCCCCCACTCTCTGTCGCTATTGCTCTCGGCCACTCTCTGTCGCTGTACCTCTCGGCCACTCTCTGTCGCTGTACCTCTCTGTCCCCCATTCTCTGTCGCTGTACCTCTCTGTCCCCCACTCTCTGTCGCTGTACCTCTCGGCCACTCTCTGTCGCTGTACCTCTTGGCCACTCTCTGTCGCTGTACCTCTCTGTCCCCCACTCCCTGTCGCTGTACTTCTCGGCCACTCTCTGTCGCTGTACATCTCTGTTCCCCCACTCTCTGTCGCTATTGCTCTCGGCCACTCTCTGTCGCTGTACCTCTCGGCCACTCTCTGTCGCTGTACCTCTCTGTCCCTTACTCTCTGTCGCTGTACCTCTCGGCCACTCTCTGTCACTGTACCTCTCGGCCACACTCTGTCGCTGTACCTCTCGGCCACTCTCTGTCGCTGTACCTCTCTGTCCCCCACTCTCTGTCAATGTACCTCTCGGCCACTCTCTGTCACTGTACCTCTCGGCCACTCTCTGTCGCTGTACCTCTCTGTCCCCCACTCTCTGTCGCTGTACCTCTCGGCCACTCTCTGTCACTGTACCTCGCGGCCACTCTCTGTCGCTGTACCTCTCTGTCTCCCACTCTCGGTCGCTGTACCTCTCGGCCACTCTCTGTCGCTGTACCTTTCGGCCACTCTATGTCGCTGTAGTCTCTGTCCCCCACTCTCTGTCGCTGTACCTCTCGGCTACTCTGTGTCAGTGCACCTCTCGGCCACTCTCTGTCGCTGTACCTCTCTGTCCCCCACTCCCTGTCGCTGTACCTTTCTGTCCCCCACTCTTTGTCGCTGTACCTCTTTGCCACTCTCTGTCGCTGTACCTCTCTGTCACCCACTCTCTGTTCGCTGTACCTCTCTGTCCCCCGCTCCCTGTCGCTATACCTCTCTGTCCCCCGCTCCCTGTCGCTGTACCGCTCTGTCCCCCACTCCCTGTCGCTGTACCTCTCGGACACTCTCTGTCGCTATACCTCTCGGCCCCTCTCTGTCGCTGTACCTCTCTGTCCCCCGCTCTCTGTCGCTGTACATCAATGTCCCCCACTCTGTGTCGCTGTACCTCTATGTCACCCACTCCCTGTCGTTGTACCCCTCGGCCACTCTCTATCGCTGTACCTCTCTGTCCCCCACTCTCTGTCGCTGTACTTCTCGGCCACTCTGTGTCACTGCACCTCTCGGCCACTCTCTGTCGCTGTACCTCTCTGTGCCCCACTCCCTGTCGCTGTACCTCTCGGCCACTCTCTGTCGCAGTACCTCTCTGACCCCACTCTCTGTCGCTGTACCTCTTTGCCACTCTCTGTCGCTGTACCTCTCTGTCCCCCACTCTCTGTCGCTGTACCTCTCTGTCCCCCGCTCCCTGTCGCTATACCTCTCTGTCCCCCGCTCCCTGTCGCTGTACCGCTCTGTCCCCCACTCCCTGTTGCTGTACCGCTCGGCCACTCTCTGTCGATGTACCTCTCGCCCACTCTCTTTCGCTGTACCTCTCTGTCCCACACTCCATGTCGCTGTCCCACTCGGCCACTCTCTGTCGCTGTACCTCTCTGTCCCACACTCTCCGTCGCTGTACCTCTCGGACACTCTCTGTCGCTATACCTCTCGGCCCCTCTCTGTCGCTGTACCTCTCTGTCCCACACTCTCTGTCGCTGTACCTCTCGGACACTCTCTGTCGCTATACCTCTCGGCCCCTCTCTGTCGCTGTACCTCTCTGTACCCCGCTCCCTGTCGCTGTACCTCTCTGTCCCCCGCTCTCTGTCGCTGTACATCAATGTCCCCCACTCTGTGTCGCTGTACCTCTATGTCACGCACTCCCTGTCGTTGTACCTCTCGGCCACTCTCTATCGCTGTACCTCTCTGTCCCCCACTCTCTGTCGCTGTACTTCTCGGCCACTCTGTGTCACTGCACCTCTCGGCCACTCTCTGTCGCTGTACCTCTCTGTGACCCACTCCCTGTCGCTGTACCTCTCGGCCACTCTCTGTCGCAGTACCTCTCTGACCCCACTCTCTGTCGCTGTACCTCTCGGCCACTCTCGGTCGCTGTACCTCTCTGTCCCCCGCTCTCTGTCGCAGTACCTCCCTGTCCCCCGCTCCCTGTCGCTGTACATCTCTGTCCCCACTCACTGTCGCTGTACCTCTATGTCCACCACTCCCTGTCGCTGTACCTCTCGGCCACTCTCTGTCGCTGTACCTCTCTGTCCCCCACTCTCTGTCGCTGTACCTCTCGGCCACTCTCTGTCGCTGTTGCTCTCTGTCCCCCACTCCCTGTCGCTGTACCTTTCGGCCACTCTCTGTCGCTGTACCTCTCTGTCCCCCACTCCCTGTTGCTGCACCTCTCGGCCACTCTCGGTCGCTGGGCCTCTCGGCCACTCTCTGTCGCTGTACCTCTCTGTCCCCCAGTCTCTGTAAATGTACCTCTCGGCCACTCTCTGTCGCTGTACCTCTCTGTCCCGCACTCTCTGTCGCTGTACCTCTCGGCCACTCGCTATCGCTGTACCTCTCGGCCACTCTCTGTCGCTGTACGTCTGTGTCCCCCACTCCCTGTCGCTGTACCTCTCTGTCGCTGTACCTCTCGGCCACTCTCTGTCGCTGTACCTCTCGGCCACTCTTGGTTGCTGTACTTCTCTGTCCACCACTCTCTGTTGCTGTACCTCTCTGTCCCCGACTCCCTGTCGCTGTACCTCTCAGCCACTCTCTATCGCTGTACCTCTCTGTCACCCACTCCCTGTCGCTGTACCTCTCGGCCACTCTTGGTCGCTGTACTTCTCTGTCCACCACTCTCTGTCCCTGTACCGCTCGGACACTCTCTGTCGCTTTAGCTCTCTGCCCCCACTCCCTGTCGCTCTACTTCTCGGCCACTCTCTGTCGCGGTACCTCTCGGAAACTCTCTATCGCTGTACCTCTCTCTCCCCCACTCTCTGTCGCTGTACCTCTCGGCCACTGTCTGTCGCTGTACCTCTCTGTTCCCCACACCCTTTCGCTGTACCTCTCGGCCACTATCTGTCGCTGTACCTCTCGGCCACTCGCTGTCGCTGTACCTCTCTGTCCACCACTCCCTTTCGCTGTACCTCTCGGCCACTCTCTGTCGCTGTACCTCTCTGTCCCCCACTCTCTGTCGCTGTACCACACTGTCCGCCACTCTCTGTCGCTGCACCTCTCGGCCACTCTTTGTCGCTGTACCTCTCTATCCCCCACTCTCTGTCGCTGTACCTCTTGGCCACTCTCTGTCGCTGTACCTCTCTGTCCCCCACTCTCTGTCGCTGTACCACTCGGCCACTCTCTGTCGCTGTACCTCTCTGTCCCCCGCTCTCTGTCGCAGTACATCCCTGTCCTCCGCTCCCTGTCGCTGTACCTCTCTGTCCCCCGCTCTCTGTCGCTATACCTCTCGGTCCTTTGCTCCCTGTCGCCGTACCTCTCGGCCACTCTCTGTCGCTGTACCTCTCCGTCCCCCGCTCTCTGTCGCTGTACCTCTCTGTCACCCGCTCTCTGTCGCTGTACCTCTCGGCCACTCTCTGTCGCTGTACCTCTCTGTCCCCCACTCTCTGTCGATGTACCTCTCGGCCACTCTCTGTCACTGTACCTCTCGGCCACTCTCTGTCGCTGTACCTCTCTGTCCCCCACTCTCTGTCGCTGTACCTCTCGGCCACTCTCTGTCACTGTACCTCTCAGCCACACTCTGTCGCTGTACCACTCGGCCACTCTCTGTCGCTGTACCTCTCTGTCCCCCACTCTCTGTCAATGTACCTCTCGGCCACTCTCTGTCACTGTACCTCTCGGCCACTCTCTGTCGCTGTACCTCTCTGTCCCCGACTCTCTGTCGCTGTACCTCTCGGCCACTCTCAGTCACTGTACCTCGCGGCCACTCTCTGTCGCTGTAACTCTCTGTCTCCCACTCTCGGTCGCTGTACCTCTCGGCCACTCTCTGTCGCTGTACCTTTCGGCCACTCTATGTCGCTGTAGTCTCTGTCCCCCACTCTCTGTCGCTGTACCTCTCGGCCACTCTCTGTCGCTGTACCTCGCGGCCACACTCTGTCCCCCACTCTCTGTCCCCCACTCCCTGTCGCTGTACCTCAGGGCCACTCTCTGTCGCTGGAACTCTCGGCCACTCTCTGTCGCTGTACCTCTCGGCCACTCTCTGTCCCCCACGCTCTGTCCCCCAATCTCTGTCGCTGTACCTCTCGGCCACTCCCTGTCGCTGTACCTCTCGGCCACTCTCTGTCGCCCACTCTCTGTCCCCCACTCTCTGTCGCTGAACCTCTCAGCCACTCTCTGTCGCTGTACCTCTCGGCCACTCTCTGTCGCTGTACCTCTCTGTCCCCCACTCTCTGTTGCTGGACATCTCGGCCACTCTCTGTCGCTGTACCTCACGGCCACCCTCCGTCCCGCACTCTCTGTCCCCCACTCTCTGTCGCTGTACCTGTCGGCCACTCTCTGTTGCTGTACCTCTCGGCCACTCTCTGTCCCCCACTCACTGTCCCCCACTCTCTGTCGCTGTACCTCTCGGACACTCTCTGTCGCTGTACCTCTCGGCCACTCTCTGTCGCTGTACCTCTCTGTCCCCCACTCTCTGTTGCTGTACCTCTCGGCCACTCTCTGTCGCTGTACCGCTCGGCCACCCTCCGTCCCGCACTCTCTGTCCCCCACTCTATGTCGCTGTACCTGTCGGCACCTCTCTGTCGCTGTACCTCTCGGCCACTCTCTGTCCCCCACTCTCTGTCCCCCACTCTCTGTCGCTTACCTCTCGGCCACTCTCTGTCCCCCACTCCCTGTCCCCCACTCTCTAACGCTGTACCTCTCGGCCACTCTCTGTCGCTGTACCTCTCGGTCATTCTCTGTCGCTATACCTCTCGGCCACTCTCTTGCCCTCACTCTCTGTCCCCCACTCTCTGACGCTGTACCTCTCGGCGACTCTCTGTCGCCGTACCTCTCGGCCACACTCTGTCGCTGTACCTCTCGGTCCCTCTCTTTCGCTGTACCTTTCGGTCACTCTCAGTCCCCCACTCTCTGTCCGCCACTCTCTGTCGCTGTACCTTTCGGGCACTCTCTGTCGCTGTACCTCTCGGCCACTCTCTGTCGCTGTACCTCTCTGTCCCCCACTCTCTGTCGCAGTGCCTCTCGGCCAATCTCTGTAGCTGTACCTCACGGCCACTATCTGTCGCTGTACCTCTCGGCCACTCTCTGTCGCTGTACCTCTCTGTCCCCCACTCTCCGTCGCTGTACCTCTCGGCCACTCCCTGTCGCTGTACATCTCGGCCAATCTCTGTCGCTGTACCTCTCTGTCCCCCATTCTCTGTCGATGTACCTCTCTGTCCCCCACTCTCTGTCGCTGTACCTCTCGGCCACTCTCTGTCGCTGTACCTCTCGGCCACTCTCTGTCGCTGTACCTCTTGGCCACTCTCTGTCGCTGTACCTCTCTGTCCCCCACTCCCTGTCGCTGTACTTCTCGGCCACTCTCTGTCGCTGTACATCTCTGTTCCCCCACTCTCTGTCGCTATTGCTCTCGGCCACTCTCTGTCGCTGTACCTCTCGGCCACTCTCTGTCGCTGTACCTCTCTGTCCCCCATTCTCTGTCGCTGTACCTCTCTGTCCCCCACTCTCTGTCGCTGTACCTCTCGGCCACTCTCTGTCGCTGTACCTCTTGGCCACTCTCTGTCGCTGTACCTCTCTGTCCCCCACTCCCTGTCGCTGTACTTCTCGGCCACTCTCTGTCGCTGTACATCTCTGTTCCCCCACTCTCTGTCGCTATTGCTCTCGGCCACTCTCTGTCGCTGTACCTCTCGGCCACTCTCTGTCGCTGTACCTCTCTGTCCCTTACTCTCTGTCGCTGTACCTCTCGGCCACTCTCTGTCACTGTACCTCTCGGCCACACTCTGTCGCTGTACCTCTCGGCCACTCTCTGTCGCTGTACCTCTCTGTCCCCCACTCTCTGTCAATGTACCTCTCGGCCACTCTCTGTCACTGTACCTCTCGGCCACTCTCTGTCGCTGTACCTCTCTGTCCCCCACTCTCTGTCGCTGTACCTCTCGGCCACTCTCTGTCACTGTACCTCGCGGCCACTCTCTGTCGCTGTACCTCTCTGTCTCCCACTCTCGGTCGCTGTACCTCTCGGCCACTCTCTGTCGCTGTACCTTTCGGCCACTCTATGTCGCTGTAGTCTCTGTCCCCCACTCTCTGTCGCTGTACCTCTCGGCTACTCTGTGTCAGTGCACCTCTCGGCCACTCTCTGTCGCTGTACCTCTCTGTCCCCCACTCCCTGTCGCTGTACCTTTCTGTCCCCCACTCTTTGTCGCTGTACCTCTTTGCCACTCTCTGTCGCTGTACCTCTCTGTCACCCACTCTCTGTTCGCTGTACCTCTCTGTCCCCCGCTCCCTGTCGCTATACCTCTCTGTCCCCCGCTCCCTGTCGCTGTACCGCTCTGTCCCCCACTCCCTGTCGCTGTACCTCTCGGACACTCTCTGTCGCTATACCTCTCGGCCCCTCTCTGTCGCTGTACCTCTCTGTCCCCCGCTCTCTGTCGCTGTACATCAATGTCCCCCACTCTGTGTCGCTGTACCTCTATGTCACCCACTCCCTGTCGTTGTACCCCTCGGCCACTCTCTATCGCTGTACCTCTCTGTCCCCCACTCTCTGTCGCTGTACTTCTCGGCCACTCTGTGTCACTGCACCTCTCGGCCACTCTCTGTCGCTGTACCTCTCTGTGCCCCACTCCCTGTCGCTGTACCTCTCGGCCACTCTCTGTCGCAGTACCTCTCTGACCCCACTCTCTGTCGCTGTACCTCTTTGCCACTCTCTGTCGCTGTACCTCTCTGTCCCCCACTCTCTGTCGCTGTACCTCTCTGTCCCCCGCTCCCTGTCGCTATACCTCTCTGTCCCCCGCTCCCTGTCGCTGTACCGCTCTGTCCCCCACTCCCTGTTGCTGTACCGCTCGGCCACTCTCTGTCGATGTACCTCTCGCCCACTCTCTTTCGCTGTACCTCTCTGTCCCACACTCCATGTCGCTGTCCCACTCGGCCACTCTCTGTCGCTGTACCTCTCTGTCCCACACTCTCCGTCGCTGTACCTCTCGGACACTCTCTGTCGCTATACCTCTCGGCCCCTCTCTGTCGCTGTACCTCTCTGTCCCACACTCTCTGTCGCTGTACCTCTCGGACACTCTCTGTCGCTATACCTCTCGGCCCCTCTCTGTCGCTGTACCTCTCTGTACCCCGCTCCCTGTCGCTGTACCTCTCTGTCCCCCGCTCTCTGTCGCTGTACATCAATGTCCCCCACTCTGTGTCGCTGTACCTCTATGTCACGCACTCCCTGTCGTTGTACCTCTCGGCCACTCTCTATCGCTGTACCTCTCTGTCCCCCACTCTCTGTCGCTGTACTTCTCGGCCACTCTGTGTCACTGCACCTCTCGGCCACTCTCTGTCGCTGTACCTCTCTGTGACCCACTCCCTGTCGCTGTACCTCTCGGCCACTCTCTGTCGCAGTACCTCTCTGACCCCACTCTCTGTCGCTGTACCTCTCGGCCACTCTCGGTCGCTGTACCTCTCTGTCCCCCGCTCTCTGTCGCAGTACCTCCCTGTCCCCCGCTCCCTGTCGCTGTACATCTCTGTCCCCACTCACTGTCGCTGTACCTCTATGTCCACCACTCCCTGTCGCTGTACCTCTCGGCCACTCTCTGTCGCTGTACCTCTCTGTCCCCCACTCTCTGTCGCTGTACCTCTCGGCCACTCTCTGTCGCTGTTGCTCTCTGTCCCCCACTCCCTGTCGCTGTACCTTTCGGCCACTCTCTGTCGCTGTACCTCTCTGTCCCCCACTCCCTGTTGCTGCACCTCTCGGCCACTCTCGGTCGCTGGGCCTCTCGGCCACTCTCTGTCGCTGTACCTCTCTGTCCCCCAGTCTCTGTAAATGTACCTCTCGGCCACTCTCTGTCGCTGTACCTCTCTGTCCCGCACTCTCTGTCGCTGTACCTCTCGGCCACTCGCTATCGCTGTACCTCTCGGCCACTCTCTGTCGCTGTACGTCTGTGTCCCCCACTCCCTGTCGCTGTACCTCTCTGTCGCTGTACCTCTCGGCCACTCTCTGTCGCTGTACCTCTCGGCCACTCTTGGTTGCTGTACTTCTCTGTCCACCACTCTCTGTTGCTGTACCTCTCTGTCCCCGACTCCCTGTCGCTGTACCTCTCAGCCACTCTCTATCGCTGTACCTCTCTGTCACCCACTCCCTGTCGCTGTACCTCTCGGCCACTCTTGGTCGCTGTACTTCTCTGTCCACCACTCTCTGTCCCTGTACCGCTCGGACACTCTCTGTCGCTTTAGCTCTCTGCCCCCACTCCCTGTCGCTCTACTTCTCGGCCACTCTCTGTCGCGGTACCTCTCGGAAACTCTCTATCGCTGTACCTCTCTCTCCCCCACTCTCTGTCGCTGTACCTCTCGGCCACTGTCTGTCGCTGTACCTCTCTGTTCCCCACACCCTTTCGCTGTACCTCTCGGCCACTATCTGTCGCTGTACCTCTCGGCCACTCGCTGTCGCTGTACCTCTCTGTCCACCACTCCCTTTCGCTGTACCTCTCGGCCACTCTCTGTCGCTGTACCTCTCTGTCCCCCACTCTCTGTCGCTGTACCACACTGTCCGCCACTCTCTGTCGCTGCACCTCTCGGCCACTCTTTGTCGCTGTACCTCTCTATCCCCCACTCTCTGTCGCTGTACCTCTTGGCCACTCTCTGTCGCTGTACCTCTCTGTCCCCCACTCTCTGTCGCTGTACCACTCGGCCACTCTCTGTCGCTGTACCTCTCTGTCCCCCGCTCTCTGTCGCAGTACATCCCTGTCCTCCGCTCCCTGTCGCTGTACCTCTCTGTCCCCCGCTCTCTGTCGCTATACCTCTCGGTCCTTTGCTCCCTGTCGCCGTACCTCTCGGCCACTCTCTGTCGCTGTACCTCTCCGTCCCCCGCTCTCTGTCGCTGTACCTCTCTGTCACCCGCTCTCTGTCGCTGTACCTCTCGGCCACTCTCTGTCGCTGTACCTCTCTGTCCCCCACTCTCTGTCGATGTACCTCTCGGCCACTCTCTGTCACTGTACCTCTCGGCCACTCTCTGTCGCTGTACCTCTCTGTCCCCCACTCTCTGTCGCTGTACCTCTCGGCCACTCTCTGTCACTGTACCTCTCAGCCACACTCTGTCGCTGTACCACTCGGCCACTCTCTGTCGCTGTACCTCTCTGTCCCCCACTCTCTGTCAATGTACCTCTCGGCCACTCTCTGTCACTGTACCTCTCGGCCACTCTCTGTCGCTGTACCTCTCTGTCCCCGACTCTCTGTCGCTGTACCTCTCGGCCACTCTCAGTCACTGTACCTCGCGGCCACTCTCTGTCGCTGTAACTCTCTGTCTCCCACTCTCGGTCGCTGTACCTCTCGGCCACTCTCTGTCGCTGTACCTTTCGGCCACTCTATGTCGCTGTAGTCTCTGTCCCCCACTCTCTGTCGCTGTACCTCTCGGCCACTCTGTGTCACTGCACCTCTCGGCCACTCTCTGTCGCTGTACCTCTCTGTCCCCCACTCCCTGTCGCTGTACCTTTCTGTCCCCCACTCTTTGTCGCTGTACCTCTTTGTCACTCTCTGTCGCTGTACCTCTCTGTCCCCCACTCTCTGTCGCTGTACCTCTCTGTCCCCCGCTCCCTGTCGCTATACCGCTCTGTCCCACACTCTCTGTCGCTGTACCTCTCGGACACTCTCTGTCGCTATACCTCTCGGCCCCTCTCTGTCGCTGTACCTCTCTGTCCCCCACTCTCTGTCGCTGTAACTCTCTGTCCCCCGCTCTCTGTCGCTGTAACTCTCTGTCCCCCGCGCTCTGTCGCAGTACCTCTCGGCCACTCTCGGTCGCTGTACCTCTCTGTCCCCCGCTCTCTGTCGCAGTACCTCCCTGTCCCCCGCTCCCTGTCGCTGTACATCTCTGTCCCCCACTCACTGTCGCTGTACCTCTATGTCCACCACTCCCTGTCGCTGTACCTCTCGGCCACTCTCTGTCGCTGTACCTCTCTGTCCCCCACTCCCTGTCGCTGTACCTTTCGGCCACTCTCTGTCGCTGTACCTCTCTGTCCCCCACTCCCTGTTGCTGCACCTCTCGGCCACTCTCGGTCGCTGGGCCTCTCGGCCACTCTCTGTCGCTGTACCTCTCTGTCCCCCAGTCTCTGTAAATGTACCTCTCGGCCACTCTCTGTCGCTGTACCTCTCTGTCCCGCACTCTCTGTCGCTGTACCTCTCGGCCACTCGCTGTCGCTGTACCTCTCGGCCACTCTCTGTCGCTGTACGTCTGTGTCCCCCACTCCCTGTCGCTGTACCTCTCTGTCGCTGTACCTCTCGGCCACTCTCTGTCGCTGTACCTCTCTGTCACCCACTCCCTGTCGCTGTACCTCTCGGCCACTCTTGGTTGCTGTACTTCTGTGTCCACCACTCTCTGTTGCTGTACCTCTCTGTCTCCCACTCCCTGTCGCTGTACCTCTCAGCCACTCTCTATCGCTGTACCTCTCTGTCACCCACTCCCTGTCGCTGTACCTCTCGGCCACTCTTGGTCGCTGTACTTCTCTGTCCACCACTCTCTGTCCCTGTACCGCTCGGACACTCTCTGTCGCTTTAGCTCTCTGCCCCCACTCCCTGTCGCTCTACTTCTCGGCCACTCTCTGTCGCGGTACCTCTCGGAAACTCTCTATCGCTGTACCTCTCTCTCCCCCACTCTCTGTCGCTGTACCTCTCGGCCACTGTCTGTCGCTGTACCTCTCTGTTCCCCACACCCTTTCGCTGTACCTCTCGGCCACTATCTGTCGCTGTACCTCTCGGCCACTCGCTGTCGCTGTACCTCTCTGTCCACCACTCCCTTTCGCTGTACCTCTCGGCCACTCTCTGTCGCTGTACCTCTCTGTCCCCCACTCTCTGTCGCTGTACCACACTGTCCCCCACTCTCTGTCGCTGCACCTCTCGGCCACTCTCTGTCGCTGTACCTCTCTATCCCCCACTCTCTGTCGCTGTACCTCTTGGCCACTCTCTGTCGCTGTACCTCTCTGTCCCCCACTCTCTGTCGCTGTACCTCTTGGCCACTCTCTGTCGCTGTACCTCTCTGTCCCCCGCTCTCTGTCGCAGTACATCCCTGTCCTCCGCTCCCTGTCACTATACCTCTCTGTCCCCCGCTCTCTGTCGCTGTACCTCTCGGTCCGTCGCTCCCTGTCGCCGTACCTCTCGGCCACTCTCTGTCGCTGTACCTCTCCGTCCCCCGCTCTCTGTCGCTGTACCTCTCTGTCCCCCGCTCCCTGTCGCTGTACCTCTCAGGGCACTCTCTGTCGCTGTACCTCTCTGTCCCCAACTCTCTGTCGCTGTACCTCTCGGCCACTCTCTGTCGCTGTACCTCTCGGCAACTCCCTGTCGCTGTACCTCTCGGCCACTCTCTGTCGCCCACTCTCTGTCCACCACTCTCTGTCGCTGTACCTCTTGGCCACTCTCTGTCCCCCAATCTCTGTCCCCCACTCTCTGTCCCCCACTCTCTGTCGCTGTACCTCTCGGCCACTCTCTGTCGCTGTACCTCTCTGTCCCCCACTCTCTGTTGCTGTGCCTCTCGGCCACTCTCTGTCGCTGTACCTCTCGGCCACCCTCCGTCCCGCACTCTCTGTACCCCACTCTCTGTCGCTGTACCTGTCGGCCACTCTCTGTCGCTGTACCTCTCGGCAACTCCCTGTCGCTGTACCTCTCGGCCACTCTCTGTCGCCCACTCTCTGTCCACCACTCTCTGTCGCTGTACCTCTTGGCCACTCTCTGTCCCCCAATCTCTGTCCCCCACTCTCTGTCCCCCGCTCTCTGTCGCTGTACCTCGCTGTCACCCGCTCTCTGTCGCTGTACCTCTCGGCCACTCTCTGTCGCTGTACCTCTCTGTCCCCCACTCTCTGTCGATGTACCTCTCGGCCACTCTCTGTCACTGTACCTCTCGGCCACTCTCTGTCGCTGTACCTCTCTGTCCCCCACTCTCTGTCGCTGTACCTCTCGGCCACTCTCTGTCACTGTACCTCTCAGCCACACTCTGTCGCTGTACCACTCGGCCACTCTCTGTCGCTGTACCTCTCTGTCCCCCACTCTCTGTCAATGTACCTCTCGGCCACTCTCTGTCACTGTACCTCTCGGCCACTCTCTGTCGCTGTACCTCTCTGTCCCCCACTCTCTGTCGCTGTACCTCTCGGCCACTCTCTGTCACTGTACCTCGCGGCCACTCTCTGTCGCTGTACCTCTCTGTCTCCCACTCTCGGTCGCTGTACCTCTCGGCCACTCTCTGTCGCTGTACCTTTCGGCCACTCTATGTCGCTGTAGTCTCTGTCCCCCACTCTCTGTCGCTGTACCTCTCGGCCACTCTGTGTCACTGCACCTCTCGGCCACTCTCTGTCGCTGTACCTCTCTGTCCCCCACTCCCTGTCGCTGTACCTTTCTGTCCCCCACTCTTTGTCGCTGTACCTCTTTGTCACTCTCTGTCGCTGTACCTCTCTGTCCCCCACTCTCTGTCGCTGTACCTCTCTGTCCCCCGCTCCCTGTCGCTATACCGCTCTGTCCCCCACTCCCTGTCGCTGTACCGCTCAGCCACTCTCTGTCGATGTACCTCTCGCCCACTCTCTTTCGCTGTACCTCTCTGTCCCACACTCTCTGTCGCTGTACCTCTCGGACACTCTCTGTCGCTATACCTCTCGGCCCCTCTCTGTCGCTGTACCTCTCTGTCCCCCACTCTCTGTCGCTGTAACTCTCTGTCCCCCGCTCTCTGTCGCTGTAACTCTCTGTCCCCCGCTCTCTGTCGCTGTACCTCTCTGTACCCCGCTCCCTGTCGCTGTACCTCTCTGTCCCCCGCTCTCTGTCGCTGTACATCAATGTCCCCCACTCTGTGTCGCTGTACCTCTATGTCACGCACTCCCTGTCGTTGTACCTCTCGGCCATTCTCTATCGCTGTACCTCTCTGTCCCCCACTCTCTGTCGCTGTACTTCTCGGCCACTCTGTGTCACTGCACATCTCGGCCACTCTCTGTCGCTGTACCTCTCTGTGACCCACTCCCTGTCGCTGTACCTCTCGGCCACTCTCTGTCGCAGTACCTCTCTGACCCCACTCTCTGTCGCTGTACCTCTCGGCCACTCTCAGTCGCTGTACCTCTCTGTCCCCCGCTCTCTGTCGCAGTACCTCCCTGTCCCCCGCTCCCTGTCGCTGTACATCTCTGTCCCCCACTCACTGTCGCTGTACCTCTATGTCCACCACTCCCTGTCGCTGTACCTCTCGGCCACTCTCTGTCGCTGTACCTCTCTGTCCCCCACTCCCTGTCGCTGTACCTTTCGGCCACTCTCTGTCGCTGTACCTCTCTGTCCCCCACTCCCTGTTGCTGCACCTCTCGGCCACTCTCGGTCGCTGGGCCTCTCGGCCACTCTCTGTCGCTGTACCTCTCTGTCCCCCAGTCTCTGTAAATGTACCTCTCGGCCACTCTCTGTCGCTGTACCTCTCTGTCCCGCACTCTCTGTCGCTGTACCTCTCGGCCACTCGCTGTCGCTGTACCTCTCGGCCACTCTCTGTCGCTGTACGTCTGTGTTCCCCACTCCCTGTCGCTGTACCTCTCTGTCGCTGTACCTCTCGGCCACTCTCTGTCGCTGTACCTCTCTGTCACCCACTCCCTGTCGCTGTACCTCTCGGCCACTCTTGGTTGCTGTACTTCTGTGTCCACCACTCTCTGTTGCTGTACCTCTCTGTCTCCCACTCCCTGTCGCTGTACCTCTCAGCCACTCTCTATCGCTGTACCTCTCTGTCACCCACTCCCTGTCGCTGTACCTCTCGGCCACTCTTGGTCGCTGTACTTCTCTGTCCACCACTCTCTGTCCCTGTACCGCTCGGACACTCTCTGTCGCTTTAGCTCTCTGCCCCCACTCCCTGTCGCTCTACTTCTCGGCCACTCTCTGTCGCGGTACCTCTCGGAAACTCTCTATCGCTGTACCTCTCTCTCCCCCACTCTCTGTCGCTGTACCTCTCGGCCACTGTCTGTCGCTGTACCTCTCTGTTCCCCACACCCTTTCGCTGTACCTCTCGGCCACTATCTGTCGCTGTACCTCTCGGCCACTCGCTGTCGCTGTACCTCTCTGTCCACCACTCCCTTTCGCTGTACCTCTCGGCCACTCTCTGTCGCTGTACCTCTCTGTCCCCCACTCTCTGTCGCTGTACCACACTGTCCCCCACTCTCTGTCGCTGCACCTCTCGGCCACTCTCTGTCGCTGTACCTCTCTATCCCCCACTCTCTGTCGCTGTACCTCTCGGCAACTCCCTGTCGCTGTACCTCTCGGCCACTCTCTGTCGCCCACTCTCTGTCCACCACTCTCTGTCGCTGTACCTCTTGGCCACTCTCTGTCCCCCAATCTCTGTCCCCCACTCTCTGTCCCCCACTCTCTGTCGCTCTACCTCTCGGCCACTCTCTGTCGCTGTACCTCTCTGTCCCCCACTCTCTGTTGCTGTGCCTCTCGGCCACTCTCTGTCGCTGTACCTCTCGGCCACCCTCCGTCCCGCACTCTCTGTACCCCACTCTCTGCCTCTGTACCTGTCGGCCACTCTCTGTCGCTGTACCTCTCGGCCACTCTCTGTCGCGGTACCTCTTTGTCCTCCACTCTCTGTCGCTGTAACTCTCGGCCACTCTCTGTCGCTGTACCTCTCGGGCACTCTCTGTCCCCCACTCTCTGTCCCCCACTCTCTGTCGCTTACCTCTCGGCCACTATCTGTCCCACACTCTCTGTCGCTGTACCTCTCCGCCACTATCTGTCCCACACTCTCTGTCGCTAACCTCTCGGCCGCTCTCTGTCCCACACTCTCTGTTGCTTACCTCTCGGCCACTATCTGTCCCACACTCTCTGTCGCTGTACCTCTCGGTCATTCTCTGTCGCTATACCTCTCGGCCACTCTCTTGCCCCCAGTCTCTGTCCCCCACTCTCTGTCGATGTACCTCTCGGCCACTCTGTCGCTGTACCTCTCGGTCCCTCTCTGTCGTGGTACCTCTCGGCCACTCTCTGTCGCTGTACCTCTCGGTCCCTCTCCTTCGCTGTACCTCCCGGTCACTCTCTGTCCCCCACTCTCTGTCCGCCACTCTCTGTCGCTGTACCTCTCGCCCACTCTCTGTCGCTGAACCACTAGGCCACTCTCTGTCGCTGTACCTCTCTGTCCCCGACTCTCTGTTGCTGTACCTCTCGGCCACTCTCTATCCCCCACTCTCTGTCGCTGTACCTCTCGGACATTCTCTGTCGCTGTACCTCTCTGTCCCCCACTCTTTGTCGCTGTACCTACCAGCCAATCTGTGAAGCTGTACCTCACGGACACTCTCTGTCGCTGTGCCTCTCGGCCACTCTCTGTCGCTGCACCTCTCTGTCCCTCACTCTCCGTCGCTGTACCATTCGGCCACTCTCTGTCGCTGTACATCTCGGCCAATCTCTGTCGCTGTACCTCTCTGTCCCCCACTCTCTGCCGCTGTACATCTCTGTCCCCCTCTCCCTGTCGCTGTACCTCTCGGCCACTCTCTGTCGCTGTGCCTCTCGGCCACTCTCTGTCGCTGTACCTCTCTGTCCCACACTCTCTGTCGCTGTACCTCTCGGACACTCTCTGTCGCTATACCTCTCGGCCCCTCTCTGTCGCTGTACCTCTCTGTCCCCCACTCTCTGTCGCTGTAACTCTCTGTCCCCCGCTCTCTGTCGCTGTAACTCTCTGTCCCCCGCTCTCTGTCGCTGTACCTCTCTGTACCCCGCTCCCTGTCGCTGTACCTCTCTGTCCCCCGCTCTCTGTCGCTGTACATCAATGTCCCCCACTCTGTGTCGCTGTACCTCTATGTCACGCACTCCCTGTCGTTGTACCTCTCGGCCATTCTCTATCGCTGTACCTCTCTGTCCCCCACTCTCTGTCGCTGTACTTCTCGGCCACTCTGTGTCACTGCACATCTCGGCCACTCTCTGTCGCTGTACCTCTCTGTGACCCACTCCCTGTCGCTGTACCTCTCGGCCACTCTCTGTCGCAGTACCTCTCTGACCCCACTCTCTGTCGCTGTACCTCTCGGCCACTCTCGGTCGCTGTACCTCTCTGTCCCCCGCTCTCTGTCGCAGTTCCTCCCTGTCCCCCGCTCCCTGTCGCTGTACATCTCTGTCCCCCACTCACTGTCGCTGTACCTCTATGTCCACCACTCCCTGTCGCTGTACCTCTCGGCCACTCTCTGTCGCTGTACCTCTCTGTCCCCCACTCCCTGTCGCTGTACCTTTCGGCCACTCTCTGTCGCTGTACCTCTCTGTCCCCCACTCCCTGTTGCTGCACCTCTCGGCCACTCTCGGTCGCTGGGCCTCTCGGCCACTCTCTGTCGCTGTACCTCTCTGTCCCCCAGTCTCTGTAAATGTACCTCTCGGCCACTCTCTGTCGCTGTACCTCTCTGTCCCGCACTCTCTGTCGCTGTACCTCTCGGCCACTCGCTGTCGCTGTACCTCTCGGCCACTCTCTGTCGCTGTACGTCTGTGTCCCCCACTCCCTGTCGCTGTACCTCTCTGTCGCTGTACCTCTCGGCCACTCTCTGTCGCTGTACCTCTCTGTCACCCACTCCCTGTCGCTGTACCTCTCGGCCACTCTTGGTTGCTGTACTTCTGTGTCCACCACTCTCTGTTGCTGTACCTCTCTGTCTCCCACTCCCTGTCGCTGTACCTCTCAGCCACTCTCTATCGCTGTACCTCTCTGTCACCCACTCCCTGTCGCTGTACCTCTCGGCCACTCTTGGTCGCTGTACTTCTCTGTCCACCACTCTCTGTCCCTGTACCGCTCGGACACTCTCTGTCGCTTTAGCTCTCTGCCCCCACTCCCTGTCGCTCTACTTCTCGGCCACTCTCTGTCGCGGTACCTCTCGGAAACTCTCTATCGCTGTACCTCTCTCTCCCCCACTCTCTGTCGCTGTACCTCTCGGCCACTGTCTGTCGCTGTACCTCTCTGTTCCCCACACCCTTTCGCTGTACCTCTCGGCCACTATCTGTCGCTGTACCTCTCGGCCACTCGCTGTCGCTGTACCTCTCTGTCCACCACTCCCTTTCGCTGTACCTCTCGGCCACTCTCTGTCGCTGTACCTCTCTGTCCCCCACTCTCTGTCGCTGTACCACACTGTCCCCCACTCTCTGTCGCTGCACCTCTCGGCCACTCTCTGTCGCTGTACCTCTCTATCCCCCACTCTCTGTCGCTGTACCTCTTGGCCACTCTCTGTCGCTGTACCTCTCTGTCCCCCACTCTCTGTCGCTGTACCTCTTGGCCACTCTCTGTCGCTGTACCTCTCTGTCCCCCGCTCTCTGTCGCAGTACATCCCTGTCCTCCGCTCCCTGTCACTATACCTCTCTGTCCCCCGCTCTCTGTCGCTGTACCTCTCGGTCCGTCGCTCCCTGTCGCCGTACCTCTCGGCCACTCTCTGTCGCTGTACCTCTCCGTCCCCCGCTCTCTGTCGCTGTACCTCTCTGTCCCCCGCTCCCTGTCGCTGTACCTCTCAGGGCACTCTCTGTCGCTGTACCTCTCTGTCCCCAACTCTCTGTCGCTGTACCTCTCGGCCACTCTCTGTCGCTGTACCTCTCGGCAACTCCCTGTCGCTGTACCTCTCGGCCACTCTCTGTCGCCCACTCTCTGTCCACCACTCTCTGTCGCTGTACCTCTTGGCCACTCTCTGTCCCCCAATCTCTGTCCCCCACTCTCTGTCCCCCACTCTCTGTCGCTGTACCTCTCGGCCACTCTCTGTCGCTGTACCTCTCTGTCCCCCACTCTCTGTTGCTGTGCCTCTCGGCCACTCTCTGTCGCTGTACCTCTCGGCCACCCTCCGTCCCGCACTCTCTGTACCCCACTCTCTGCCTCTGTACCTGTCGGCCACTCTCTGTCGCTGTACCTCTCGGCCACTCTCTGTCGCGGTACCTCTTTGTCCTCCACTCTCTGTCGCTGTAACTCTCGGCCACTCTCTGTCGCTGTACCTCTCGGGCACTCTCTGTCCCCCACTCTCTGTCCCCCACTCTCTGTCGCTTACCTCTCGGCCACTATCTGTCCCACACTCTCTGTCGCTGTACCTCTCCGCCACTATCTGTCCCACACTCTCTGTCGCTAACCTCTCGGCCGCTCTCTGTCCCACACTCTCTGTTGCTTACCTCTCGGCCACTATCTGTCCCACACTCTCTGTCGCTGTACCTCTCGGTCATTCTCTGTCGCTATACCTCTCGGCCACTCTCTTGCCCCCAGTCTCTGTCCCCCACTCTCTGTCGATGTACCTCTCGGCCACTCTGTCGCTGTACCTCTCGGTCCCTCTCTGTCGTGGTACCTCTCGGCCACTCTCTGTCGCTGTACCTCTCGGTCCCTCTCCTTCGCTGTACCTCCCGGTCACTCTCTGTCCCCCACTCTCTGTCCGCCACTCTCTGTCGCTGTACCTCTCGCCCACTCTCTGTCGCTGAACCACTAGGCCACTCTCTGTCGCTGTACCTCTCTGTCCCCGACTCTCTGTTGCTGTACCTCTCGGCCACTCTCTATCCCCCACTCTCTGTCGCTGTACCTCTCGGACATTCTCTGTCGCTGTACCTCTCTGTCCCCCACTCTTTGTCGCTGTACCTACCAGCCAATCTGTGAAGCTGTACCTCACGGACACTCTCTGTCGCTGTGCCTCTCGGCCACTCTCTGTCGCTGCACCTCTCTGTCCCTCACTCTCCGTCGCTGTACCATTCGGCCACTCTCTGTCGCTGTACATCTCGGCCAATCTCTGTCGCTGTCCCTCTCTGTCCCCCACTCTCTGCCGCTGTACATCTCTGTCCCCCTCTCCCTGTCGCTGTACCTCTCGGCCACTCTCTGTCGCTGTGCCTCTCGGCCACTCTCTGTAGCTGTACCTCTCTGTCCCACACTCTCTGTCGCTGTACCTCTCGGACACTCTCTGTCGCTATACCTCTCGGCCCCTCTCTGTCGCTGTACCTCTCTGTCCCCCACTCTCTGTCGCTGTAACTCTCTGTCCCCCGCTCTCTGTCGCTGTACCTCTCTGTCCCCCGCTCTCTGTCGCTGTACATCAATGTCCCCCACTCTGTGTCGCTGTACCTCTATGTCACGCACTCCCTGTCGTTGTACCTCTCGGCCATTCTCTATCGCTGTACCTCTCTGTCCCCCACTCTCTGTCGCTGTACTTCTCGGCCACTCTGTGTCACTGCACATCTCGGCCACTCTCTGTCGCTGTACCTCTCTGTGACCCACTCCCTGTCGCTGTACCTCTCGGCCACTCTCTGTCGCAGTACCTCTCTGACCCCACTCTCTGTCGCTGTACCTCTCGGCCACTCTCGGTCGCTGTACCTCTCTGTCCCCCGCTCTCTGTCGCAGTACCTCCCTGTCCCCCGCTCCCTGTCGCTGTACATCTCTGTCCCCCACTCACTGTCGCTGTACCTCTATGTCCACCACTCCCTGTCGCTGTACCTCTCGGCCACTCTCTGTCGCTGTACCTCTCTGTCCCCCACTCCCTGTCGCTGTACCTTTCGGCCACTCTCTGTCGCTGTACCTCTCTGTCCCCCACTCCCTGTTGCTGCACCTCTCGGCCACTCTCGGTCGCTGGGCCTCTCGGCCACTCTCTGTCGCTGTACCTCTCTGTCCCCCAGTCTCTGTAAATGTACCTCTCGGCCACTCTCTGTCGCTGTACCTCTCTGTCCCGCACTCTCTGTCGCTGTACCTCTCGGCCACTCGCTGTCGCTGTACCTCTCGGCCACTCTCTGTCGCTGTACGTCTGTGTCCCCCACTCCCTGTCGCTGTACCTCTCTGTCGCTGTACCTCTCGGCCACTCTCTGTCGCTGTACCTCTCTGTCACCCACTCCCTGTCGCTGTACCTCTCGGCCACTCTTGGTTGCTGTACTTCTGTGTCCACCACTCTCTGTTGCTGTACCTCTCTGTCTCCCACTCCCTGTCGCTGTACCTCTCAGCCACTCTCTATCGCTGTACCTCTCTGTCACCCACTCCCTGTCGCTGTACCTCTCGGCCACTCTTGGTCGCTGTACTTCTCTGTCCACCACTCTCTGTCCCTGTACCGCTCGGACACTCTCTGTCGCTTTAGCTCTCTGCCCCCACTCCCTGTCGCTCTACTTCTCGGCCACTCTCTGTCGCGGTACCTCTCGGAAACTCTCTATCGCTGTACCTCTCTCTCCCCCACTCTCTGTCGCTGTACCTCTCGGCCACTGTCTGTCGCTGTACCTCTCTGTTCCCCACACCCTTTCGCTGTACCTCTCGGCCACTATCTGTCGCTGTACCTCTCGGCCACTCGCTGTCGCTGTACCTCTCTGTCCACCACTCCCTTTCGCTGTACCTCTCGGCCACTCTCTGTCGCTGTACCTCTCTGTCCCCCACTCTCTGTCGCTGTACCACACTGTCCCCCACTCTCTGTCGCTGCACCTCTCGGCCACTCTCTGTCGCTGTACCTCTCTATCCCCCACTCTCTGTCGCTGTACCTCTTGGCCACTCTCTGTCGCTGTACCTCTCTGTCCCCCACTCTCTGTCGCTGTACCTCTTGGCCACTCTCTGTCGCTGTACCTCTCTGTCCCCCGCTCTCTGTCGCAGTACATCCCTGTCCTCCGCTCCCTGTCACTATACCTCTCTGTCCCCCGCTCTCTGTCGCTGTACCTCTCGGTCCGTCGCTCCCTGTCGCCGTACCTCTCGGCCACTCTCTGTCGCTGTACCTCTCCGTCCCCCGCTCTCTGTCGCTGTACCTCTCTGTCCCCCGCTCCCTGTCGCTGTACCTCTCAGGGCACTCTCTGTCGCTGTACCTCTCTGTCCCCAACTCTCTGTCGCTGTACCTCTCGGCCACTCTCTGTCGCTGTACCTCTCGGCAACTCCCTGTCGCTGTACCTCTCGGCCACTCTCTGTCGCCCACTCTCTGTCCACCACTCTCTGTCGCTGTACCTCTTGGCCACTCTCTGTCCCCCAATCTCTGTCCCCCACTCTCTGTCCCCCACTCTCTGTCGCTGTACCTCTCGGCCACTCTCTGTCGCTGTACCTCTCTGTCCCCCACTCTCTGTTGCTGTGCCTCTCGGCCACTCTCTGTCGCTGTACCTCTCGGCCACCCTCCGTCCCGCACTCTCTGTACCCCACTCTCTGCCTCTGTACCTGTCGGCCACTCTCTGTCGCTGTACCTCTCGGCCACTCTCTGTCGCGGTACCTCTTTGTCCTCCACTCTCTGTCGCTGTAACTCTCGGCCACTCTCTGTCGCTGTACCTCTCGGGCACTCTCTGTCCCCCACTCTCTGTCCCCCACTCTCTGTCGCTTACCTCTCGGCCACTATCTGTCCCACACTCTCTGTCGCTGTACCTCTCCGCCACTATCTGTCCCACACTCTCTGTCGCTAACCTCTCGGCCGCTCTCTGTCCCACACTCTCTGTTGCTTACCTCTCGGCCACTATCTGTCCCACACTCTCTGTCGCTGTACCTCTCGGTCATTCTCTGTCGCTATACCTCTCGGCCACTCTCTTGCCCCCAGTCTCTGTCCCCCACTCTCTGTCGATGTACCTCTCGGCCACTCTGTCGCTGTACCTCTCGGTCCCTCTCTGTCGTGGTACCTCTCGGCCACTCTCTGTCGCTGTACCTCTCGGTCCCTCTCCTTCGCTGTACCTCCCGGTCACTCTCTGTCCCCCACTCTCTGTCCGCCACTCTCTGTCGCTGTACCTCTCGCCCACTCTCTGTCGCTGAACCACTAGGCCACTCTCTGTCGCTGTACCTCTCTGTCCCCGACTCTCTGTTGCTGTACCTCTCGGCCACTATCTATCCCCCACTCTCTGTCGCTGTACCTCTCGGCCACTCTCTGTCGCTGTACCTCTCTGTCCCCCACTCTTTGTCGCTGTACCTACCAGCCAATCTGTGAAGCTGTACCTCACGGACACTCTCTGTCGCTGTACCTCTTGGCCACTCTCTGTCGCTGTACCTCTCTGTCCCCCGCTCTCTGTCGCAATACATCCCTGTCCTCCGCTCCCTGTCACTATACCTCTCTGTCCCCCGCTCTCTGTCGCTGTACCTCTCGGTCCGTCGCTCCCTGTCGCCGTACCTCTCGGCCACTCTCTGTCGCTGTACCTCTCCGTCCCCCGCTCTCTGTCGCTGTACCTCTCTGTCCCCCGCTCCCTGTCGCTGTACCTCTCAGGGCACTCTCTGTCGCTGTACCTCTCTGTCCCCAACTCTCTGTCGCTGTACCTCTCGGCCACTCTCTGTCGCTGTACCTCTCGGCAACTCCCTGTCGCTGTACCTCTCGGCCACTCTCTGTCGCCCACTCTCTGTCCACCACTCTCTGTCGCTGTACCTCTTGGCCACTCTCTGTCCCCCAATCTCTGTCCCCCACTCTCTGTCCCCCACTCTCTGTCGCTGTACCTCTCGGCCACTCTCTGTCGCTGTACCTCTCTGTCCCCCACTCTCTGTTGCTGTGCCTCTCGGCCACTCTCTGTCGCTGTACCTCTCGGCCACCCTCCGTCCCGCACTCTCTGTACCCCACTCTCTGCCTCTGTACCTGTCGGCCACTCTCTGTCGCTGTACCTCTCGGCCACTCTCTGTCGCGGTACCTCTTTGTCCTCCACTCTCTGTCGCTGTAACTCTCGGCCACTCTCTGTCGCTGTACCTCTCGGGCACTCTCTGTCCCCCACTCTCTGTCCCCCACTCTCTGTCGCTTACCTCTCGGCCACTATCTGTCCCACACTCTCTGTCGCTGTACCTCTCCGCCACTATCTGTCCCACACTCTCTGTCGCTAACCTCTCGGCCGCTCTCTGTCCCACACTCTCTGTTGCTTACCTCTCGGCCACTATCTGTCCCACACTCTCTGTCGCTGTACCTCTCGGTCATTCTCTGTCGCTATACCTCTCGGCCACTCTCTTGCCCCCAGTCTCTGTCCCCCACTCTCTGTCGATGTACCTCTCGGCCACTCTGTCGCTGTACCTCTCGGTCCCTCTCTGTCGTGGTACCTCTCGGCCACTCTCTGTCGCTGTACCTCTCGGTCCCTCTCCTTCGCTGTACCTCCCGGTCACTCTCTGTCCCCCACTCTCTGTCCGCCACTCTCTGTCGCTGTACCTCTCGCCCACTCTCTGTCGCTGAACCACTAGGCCACTCTCTGTCGCTGTACCTCTCTGTCCCCGACTCTCTGTTGCTGTACCTCTCGGCCACTCTCTATCCCCCACTCTCTGTCGCTGTACCTCTCGGCCACTCTCTGTCGCTGTACCTCTCTGTCCCCCACTCTTTGTCGCTGTACCTACCAGCCAATCTGTGAAGCTGTACCTCACGGACACTCTCTGTCGCTGTGCCTCTCGGCCACTCTCTGTCGCTGCACCTCTCTGTCCCTCACTCTCCGTCGCTGTACCATTCGGCCACTCTCTGTCGCTGTACATCTCGGCCAATCTCTGTCGCTGTACCTCTCAGTCCCCCACTCTCTGCCGCTGTACATCTCTGTCCCCCTCTCCCTGTCGCTGTACCTCTCGGCCACTCTCTGTCGCTGTACATCTCTGTTCCCCCACTCTCTGTCGCTGTTCCTCTCGGCCACTCTCTGTCGCTGTAACTCTCGGCCGCTCTCTGTCGCTGTACCTCTCTGTCCCCCACTCTCTGTCGTTGTACCTCTCCGCCACTCTCTGTCACTGTACCTCTCGGCCACTCTCAGTCGCTGTACCTCTCTGTCCCCCACTCTCGGTCGCTGTACCTCTCGGACTCTCTCTGTCGCTGTACCTTTCGGCCACTCTCTGTCGCTGTACCTCTCTGTCCCCCACTCTCTGTCGCTGTACCTCTCGGCCACTCACTGTCGCTGTACCTCTCTGTTCCCCCACTCTCTGTCGCTGTACCTCTCGGCCACTCTCTGTCGCTGTATCTCTCTGTCCCCCACTCCCTGTCGCTGTACCTCTCTGTCCCCCACTCTTTGTCGCTGTACCTCTCAGCCACTCCCTGTCGCTGTACCTCTCTGTCCCCCACTCTCTGTCGCTGTACCTCTCTGTCCCCCGCTCCCTGTCGCTATACCTCTCTGTCCCCCGCTCCCTGTCGCTGTACCTCTCTGTCCCCCACTCCCTGTTGCTGTAACGCTCGGCCACTCTCTGTCGCTGTACCTCTCGGCCACTCTCTGTCGCTGTACCTCTTGGCCACTCTCTGTCGCTGTACCTCTCTGTCCCCCACTCCCTGTCGCTGTACCTCTCGGCCACTCTCTGTCGCTCTACCTCTCTGTCCCCCACTCTCTGTCGCTGTAGCTCTCTGTCCCCCATCCCTGTCACTGTACCTCTCGGACACTCTCTGTCGCTGTACCTCTCAGCCACTCTCAGTTGCTGTACCTCTCTGTTCCCCGCTCTATCTCGCTGTACCTCTCTGTCCCCCGCTCCCTGTCGCTGTACCTCTCTGTCCCCCCCTCTCTGTCGCTGTACATCTCTGTCCCCCACTCTGTGTCGCTGTACCTCTATGTCCCCCACTCTCTGTCGCTGTACCTCCCGGCCGCACTGTGTCACTGCACCTCTCGGCCACTCTCTGTCGCTGTACCTCTCTGTGCCCCACTCCCTGTCGCTGCACCTCTCGGCCACTCTCTGTCGCTGTACCTCTCTGTGCCACACTCCCTGTCGCTGTCCCTCTCGGCCACTCTCGGTCGCTGGTCCTCTCAGCCACTCTCTGTCTCTGTACCTCTCTGTCCCCCACTCCCTGTCGCTGTCCCTCTCGGCCACTCTCTGTCGCTGTAACTCGGTGTCCCCCACTCACTATCGCTGTACCTCTCGGCCACTCTCTGTCGCTTTATCACTCTGTCCCCCACTCCCTGTCGCTGTACCTCTCGGCCACTCCCTGTCGCTGTACCACTCGGCCACTCTTGGTTGCTGTACTTCTCTGTCCACCACTCTCTGTCGCTGTACCGCTCGGACACTCTCTGTCGCTGTACCTCTCTGTCCCCCACTCTCCGTCGCTGTATTCTTGGGCACTCTCTGTCGCTTTAGCTCTCTGCCCCCACTCCCTGTCGCTGGACTTCTCGGCCACTCTCTGTCGCTGTACCTCTCGGCTACTCTCTATTGCTGTACCTCTCTGTCCCCCACTCTCTGTCGCTGTACCTCTCGGCCATTGTCTTTCGCTGTACCTCTCTGTTCCCCACACCCTTTCGCTGTACCTCTCGGCCACTCTCTGTCGCTGTACCTCTCGGCCACTCGCTGTCGCTGTACCTCTCTGTCCCCCACTCCATTTCGCTGTGTCTCTCGGCCACTCTCTGTCGCTGTACCTCTCGGCCACTCTCTGTCGCTGTACCTCTCTGTCCCCCACTCTCTGTCACTGTACCTCACTGTCCCCCACTCTCTGTCGCTGCACCTCTCGGCCACTCTCTGTCGCTGTACCTCATTGTCCCCCACTCTCTGTCGCTGTACCTCTTGGCCACTCTCTGTCGCTGTGCCTCTCTGTCTCCCTCTCTCTGTCGCTGTACCTCTCGGCCACTCTCTGTCGCTGTACCTCTCTGTCCCCCGCTCTCTGTCGCAGTACATCCCTGTCCTCTGCTCCCTGTCGCTGTACCTCTCTGTCCCCCGCTCTCTGTCGCTCTACCTTTCGGTCCGTCGCTCCCTGTCGCCGTACCTCTCGGCCACTCTCTGTCGCTGTACCTCTCTGTCCCCCATTCTCTGTCGCTGTACCTCGCTGTCCCCCGCTCCCTGTCGCTGTTCATCTCAGGGCACTCTCTGCCGCTGTACCTCTCGGCCACTCTCTGTCGCTGTACCTCTCGGCAACTCCCTGTCGCTGTAACTCTCGGCCACTCTCTGACGCCCACGCTCTGTCCACCGGTCTCTGTCGCTGTACCTCTCGGCCACTCTCTGTCGCTGTACCTCTCTGTCCCCCACTCTCTGTTGCTGTGCCTCTCGGCCACTCTCTGTCGCTGTACCTCTCGGCCACCCTCCGTCCCGCACTCTCTGTGCCCCACTCTCTGCCTCTGTGCCTGTCGGCCACTCTCTGTCGCTGTACCTCTCGGCCACTCTCTGTCGCTGTACCTCTCTGTCCTCCACTCTCTGTCGCTGTAACTCTCGGCAACTCTCTGTCGCTGTACCTCTCGGGCACTCTCTGTCCCCCACTCTCTGTCGCTTACCTCTCGGCCACTATCTGTCCCACACTCTCTGTCGCTGTACCTCTCGGCCACTCTCTGTCGCTGTACCTCTCTGTCCCCCACTCCCTGTCGCTGTACCTCTCAGCCACTCTTGGTCGCTGTACCTCTCTGTCCACCACTCTCTGTCCCTGTAACTCACTGTCCCCCACTCTCTGACGCAGGACCTCTCGGCCACTCTCTGTCGCTGCACCTCTCTGCCACTCTCTGTCGCTGTACCTCTCGGCCACTCTCTGTCGCTGTACCTCTCGACCATTCTCTGTCGCTGTACCTCTCGGCCACTCTCTGTCCCCCACTCTCTTTCGCTGTACCTCTCGGCCACTCTCTGTCCCCCACTCTCTGTCCCCCACTCTTTGTCCCCCACACTCTGTCGCTGTACATCCCGGCGACTCTCTGTCGCTGTACCTCTCGGCCAATCTCTGTCGCTGTAACTCTCGGCCAGTCTCTGTTCCCCACTCTGTCCCCCACTCTCTGTCGCTGTACCTCTTGGCCACTCTCTGTCGCTGTACCTCACGGCCACTCTCTGTCGCTGTACCTCTCAGCCACTGTCTGTCGCTGTACCTCTCGGCCACTCTCTATCGCCCACTCTCTGTCCACCACTCTCTGTCGCTGAATCTCTCGGCCACTCTCTGTCGCTGTACCTCTCGGCCACTCTCTGTCGCTGTACCTCCCGTCATTCTCTGTCGCTCTACCTCTCGGCCACTCTCTGTCGCTGTACCTCTCGGCCACTCTCTGTCGCTGTACCTGTCGGCAACTCTCTGTCCCCCACGCTCTGTCCCCCACTCTCTGTCGCTGTACCTCTCGGCCACTCCCGTTCGCTGTACCTCTCGGCCACTCTCTGTCGCCACTGTCTGTCCACCACTCTATGTCGCTGTACCTCTCGGCCACTCTCTGTCCCCCACTCTCTGTCCCCCACTCTCTGTCGCTGTACCTCTCGGCCACTCTCTGTCCCCCACGCTCTGTCCCCCACTCTCTGTCGCTGTACCTCTCGGCCACTCCCTGTCGCTGTACTTCTCGGCCACTCTCTGTCGCCACTGTCTGTCCACCAAACTCTGTCGCTGTACCTTTCGGCCACTCTCTGTCCCCCACTCTCTGTCCCCCGCTCCCTTTCGCTGTACCTCTCTGTCCCCCACTCCCTGTTGCTGTACCGCTCGGCCACTCTCTGTCGCTGTACCTATCGGCCACTCTCTGTCGCTGTACCTCTTGGCCACTCTCTGAAGCTGTTCCTCTCTGTCCCCCACTCCCTGTCGCTGTACCTCTCGGCCACTCTCTGTCGCTCTACCTCTCTGTCCCCCACTCTCTGTCGCTGTAGCTCTCTGTCCCCCATCCCTGTCACTGTACCTCTCGGACACTCTCTGTCGCTGTACCTCTCAGCCACTCTCAGATGCTGTATCTCTCTGTCCCCCGCTCTCTCTCGCTGTACCTTTCTGTCCCCCGCTCCCTGTCGCTGTACCTCTCTGTCCCCCGCTCTCTGTCGCTGTACATCTCTGTCCCCCACTCCCTGTCGCTGTACCTCTATGACCCCCACTCCCTGTCGCTGTACCTCTCTGTCCCCCACTCTCTGTCGCTGTACCTCTCGGCCACTCTGTGTCACTGCACCTCTCGGCCACTCTCTGTCGCTGTACCTCTCTGTGCCCCACTCCCTGTCTCTGCACCTCTCGGCCACTCTCTGTCGCTGTACCTCTCTGTGCCCCACTCCCTGTCGCTGTCCCTGTCGGCCACTCTCGGTCGCTGGACCTCTCGGCCACTCTCTGTCGCTGTACCTCTCTGACCCCCACTCCCTGTCGCTGTCCCTCTCGGCCACTCTCTGTCGCTGTGCCTCTCGGCCACTCTCTGTCGCTGTACCTCGGTGTCCCCCACTCACTATCGCTGTACCTCTCGGCCACTCTCTGTCGCTTTATCACTCTGTCCCCCACTCCCTGTCGCTGTACCTCTCGGTAACTCTCTGTCGCTGTACCTCTCTGTCCCCCACTCCCTGTCGCTGTACCTCTCAGCCACTCTTGGTCGCTGTACCTCTCTGTCCCCCACTCTCTGTCGCTGTAACTCACTGTTCCCCACGCTCTGACGCAGGACCTCTCGGCCACTCTCTGTCGCTGTACCTCTCTGTCCCCCTCTCTCTGTCGCTTTACCTCTCTGTCCCCCACTCTCTGTCGCTGTACCTCACTGTCCCCCACTCTCTGACGCAGGACCTCTCGGCCACTCTCTGTCGCTGTACCTTTCTGTCCCCCACTCTCTGTCGCTGTACCTCTCGGCCACTCTCTGTCACTGTACCTCTCTGCCACTCTCTGTCGCTGTACCTCTCGGCCACTCTCTGTTGCTGTACCTCTCGGCCACTCTCTGTCCCCCACTCTTTGTCCCCCACACTCTGTCGCTGTACCTCCCGGCGACTCTCTGTCGCTGTACCTCTCGACCATTCTCTGTCGCTGTACCTCTCTGTCCCCCACTCCCTGTCGCTGTACCTCTCGGCCACTCTCTGTCGCTGTACCTCTCTGTCACCCACTCCCTGTCGCTGTACCTCTCGGCCACTCTTGGTCGCTCTACCTCTCTGTCCACCTCTCTCTGTCGCTGTACCTCTCTGTCCACCACTCTCCGACGCTGTACCTCACTGTCCCTCCACTCTCTGACGCTGTACGTCTCGGCCACTCTATGTCGCTGTGCCTCTCTGGCCCCCGCTGCCTGTCGCTGTACCTCTCTGTCCCCCGCTCTCTGTCGCTGTCCCTCTCTGCCACTCTCTGTCGCTGTACCTCTCGGCAGCTCTCTGTCGCTGTACCTCACTGTCCCCCGGTCTCTGTCGCTGTACCTCTTGGACTCTGTCTGTCGAGGTAACTCTCTGTCCCCCGCTCCCTGTCGCTGTACCTCTCGGCCACTCTCTGCCGCTGTACCTGTCTGTACCCCACTCTCAGTCGCTGTACCTCTCGGCCACTCTCTGACCCCCACGCTCTGTCCCCCACTCTCTGTCTCTGTACCTCTCGGCCACTCTCTGTCGCTGTACCTCTCGGCCACTCTCTGTCGCTGTACCTCTCGGCCACTCTCTGTCGCTGTATCTCTCGGCCACTCTCTATCGCTGTACCTCTCGGCCACTCTCTGTCCCCCACGCTCTGTCCCCCACTCTCTGTCGCTGTACGTCTCGGCCACTCCCTGTCGCTGTACCTCTCGGCCACTCTCTGTCGCCACTGTCTGTCCACCACTCTCTGTCGCTGTACCTCTCGGCAACTCTCTGTCCCCCACTCTCTGTCCCCCACTCTCTGTCGCTTTACCTCTCAGCCACTCTCTGTCGCTGTACCTCTCCGTCCCCCACTCTCTGTCGCTGTACCTCTCTGTCCCCCACTCCCTGTCACTGTACCTCTAGGCCACTCTCTGTCGCTGTACCTCTCGGCCACTCTATGTCGCTGCACCTCTCAGTCCCCAGCTCCCTGTCGCTGTACCTCTCTGTGGCTGTACCTCTCGGCCACTCTCGGTCGCTGGACCTCTCGGCCACTCTCTGTCGCTGTCCCTCTCGGCCACTCTCTGTCGCTGTACCTCTCGGCCACTCTCTGTCGCTGTACCTCGGTGTCCCCCACTCACTATCGCTGTACCTCTCGGCCACTCTCTGTCGCTTTATCACTCTGTCCCCCACTCCCTGTCGCTGTACCTCTCGGTAACTCTCTGTCGCTGTAACTCTCTGTCCCCCACTCCCTGTCGCTGTACCTCTCAGCCACTCTTGGTCGCTGTACCTCTCTGTCCCCCACTCTCTGTCGCTGTAACTCACTGTCCCCCACGCTCTGACGCAGGACCTCTCGGCCACTCTCTGTCGCTGTACCTCTCTGTCCCCCTCTCTCTGTCGCTTTACCTCTCTGTCCCCCACTCTCTGTCGCTGTACCTCACTGTCCCCCACTCTCTGACGCAGGACCTCTCGGCCACTCTCTGTCGCTGTACCTTTCTGTCCCCCACTCTCTGTCGCTGTACCTCTCGGCCACTCTCTGTCACTGTACCTCTCTGCCACTCTCTGTCGCTGTACCTCTCGGCCACTCTCTGTTGCTGTACCTCTCGGCCACTCTCCTACCCCCACTCTCTGTCCCCCACTCTTTGTCCCCCACACTCTGTCGCTGTACCTCCCGGCGACTCTCTGTCGCTGTACCTCTCGACCATTCTCTGTCGCTGTACCTCTCGGCCACTCTCTGTCCCCCACTCTCTTTCGCTGTACCTCTCGTCCACTCTCTGTCCCACACTCTCTGTCCCCCACTCTTTGTCCCCCACACTCTGTCGCTGTACCTCCCGGCGATTCTCTGTCGCTATACCTCTCGGCCAATCTCTGTCTCTGTAACTCTCGGCCAGTCTCTGTTCCCCACTCTGTCCCCCACTCTCTGTCGCTGTACCTCTTGGCCACTCTCTGTCGCTGTACCTCACGGCCACTCTCTGTCGCTGTACCTCTCAGCCACAGTCTGTCGCTGTACCTCTCGGCCACTCTCTGACCCCCACGCTCTGTCCCCCACTCTCTGTCTCTGTACCTCTCGGCCACTCTCTGTCGCTGTACCTCTCGGCCACTCTCTGTCGCTGTATCTCTCGGCCACTCTCTGTCGCTGTACCTCTCGGGCACTCTCTGTCCCCCACGCTCCGTCCCCCACTCTCTGTCGCTGTACCTCTCGGCCACTCCCTGTCGCTGTACCTCTCGGCCACTCTCTGTCGCCACTGTCTGTCCACCACTCTCTGTCGCTGTACCTCTCGCCAACTCTCTGTCCCCCACTCTCTGTCCCCATTCTCTGTCGCTTTACCTCTCAGCCACTCTCTGTCGCTGTACCTCTCTGTCCCCCACTCTCTGTCGCTGTACCTCTCTGTCCCCCACTCCCTGTCACTGTACCTCTAGGCCACTCTCTGTCGCTGTACCTCTCGGCCACTCTATGTCGCTGCACCTCTCAGTCCCCAGCTCCCTGTCGCTGTACCTCTCTGTGGCTGTACCTCTCGGCCACTCTCGGTCGCTGGACCTCTCGGCCACTCTCTGACGCTGTACCTCTCTGTCCCCCAGTCTCAGTCGCTGTACCTCTCGGCCACTCTCTGTCGCTGTACCTCTCTGTCCCCCACTCTCTGTCGCTGTACCTCTTGGCCACTCTCTGTCGCTGTACCTCTCGGCCACTCTCTGTCGCTGTACCTCTGTGTCCCCCACTCCCTGTCGCTGTACCTCTCTGTCGCTGTACCTCTCGGCCACTCTCTGTTGCTTTATCACTCTGTCCCCCACTCCCTGTCGCTGTACCTCTCGGCCACTCTCTGTCGCTGTACCTCTCTGTCACCCACTCCCTGTCGCTGTACCTCTCGGCCACTCTTGGTCGCTCTACCTCTCTGTCCACCTCTCTCTGTCGCTGTACCTCTCTGTCCACCACTCTCCGACGCTGTACCTCACTGTCCCCCACTCTCTGACGCTGTACGTCTCGGCCACTCTATGTCGCTGTGCCTCTCTGGCCCCCGCTGCCTGTCGCTGTACCTCTCTGTCCCCCGCTCTCTGTCGCTGTCCCTCTCTGCCACTCTCTGTCGCTGTACCTCTCGGCAGCTCTCTGTCCCTGTACCTCACTGTCCCCCGCTCTCTGTCACTGTGCCGCTCGGACACTCTCTGTCGCTGTACCTCTCGGCAACTCTCTGTCGCTGTACCTCACTGTCCCCCGGTCTCTGTCGCTGTACCTCTTGGACTCTGTCTGTCGAGGTAACTCTCTGTCCCCCGCTCCCTGTCGCTGTACCTCTCGGCCACTCTCTGCCGCTGTACCTGTCTGTCCCCCACTCTCAGTCGCTGTACATCTCGGCCACTCTCTGACCCCCACGCTCTGTCCCCCACTCTCTGTCTCTGTACCTCTCGGCCACTCTCTGTCGCTGTACCTCTCGGCCACTCTCTGTCGCTGTACCTCTCGGCCACTCTCTGTCGCTGTATCTCTCGGCCACTCTCTATCGCTGTACCTCTCGGCCACTCTCTGTCCCCCACGCTCTGTCCCCCACTCTCTGTCGCTGTACGTCTCGGCCACTCCCTGTCGCTGTACCTCTCGGCCACTCTCTGTCGCCACTGTCTGTCCACCACTCTCTGTCGCTGTACCTCTCGGCCACTCTCTGTCCCCCACTCTCTGTCCCCCACTCTCTGTCGCTTTACCTCTCAGCCACTCTCTGTCGCTGTACTTCTCCGTCCCCCACTCTCTGTCGCTGTACCTCTCTGTCCCCCACTCCCTGTCACTGTACCTCTAGGCCACTCTCTGTCGCTGTACCTCTCGGCCACTCTATGTCGCTGCACCTCTCAGTCCCCAGCTCCCTGTCGCTGTACCTCTCTGTGGCTGTACCTCTCGGCCACTCTCGGTCGCAGGACCTCTCGGCCACTCTCTGACGCTGTACCTCTCTGTCCCCCTGTCTCAGTCGCTGTAGCTCTCGGCCACTCTCTGTCGCTGTACCTCTCTGTCCCCCACTCTCTGTCGCTGTACCTCTTGGCCACTCTCTGTCGCTGTACCTCTCGGCCACTCTCTGTCGCTGTACCTCTGTGTCCCCCACTCCCTGTCGCTGTACCTCTCTGTCGCTGTACCTCTCGGCCACTCTCTGTCGCTTTATCACTCTGTTCCCCCACTCCCTGTCGCTGTACCTCTCGGCCACTCTCTGTCGCTGTACCTCTCTGTCACCCACTCCCTGTCGCTGTACCTCTCGGCCACTCTTGGTAGCTCTACCTCTCTGTCCACCTCTCTCTGTCGCTGTACCTCTCTGTCCACCACTCTCCGACGCTGTACCTCACTGTCCCCCACTCTCTGACGCTGTACGTCTCGGCCACTCTATGTCGCTGTGCCTCTCTGGCCCCCGCTACCTGTCGCTGTACCTCTCTGTCCCCCGCTCTCTGTCGCTGTCCCTCTCTGCCCCGGCTCCCTGTCGCTGTACCTCTCGGCCACTCTCTGTCACTGTGCCGCTCGGACACTCTCTGTCGCTGTACCTCACTGTCCCCCGGTCTCTGTCGCTGTACCTCTTGGACTCTGTCTGTCGAGGTAACTCTCTGTCCCCCGCTCCCTGTCGCTGTACCTCTCGGCCACTCTCTGCCGCTGTACCTGTCTGTCCCCCACTCTCTGTCGCTGTACCTCTCTGTCCCCCACTCCCTGTCACTGTACCTCTAGGCCACTCTCTGTCGCTGTACCTCTCGGCCACTCTCGGTCGCTGGACCTCTCGGCCACTCTCTGACGCTGTACCTCTCTGTCCCCCAGTCTCTGTCGCTATACCTCTCGGCCACTCTCTGTCGCTGTACCTCTCTGTCCCGCACTCTCTGTCGCTGTATCTCTCGGCCACTCTCTGTCGCTGTACCTCTCGGCCACTCTCTGTCGCTGTACCTCTGTGTCCCCCACACCCTGTCGCTGTACCTCTCTGTCGCTGTACCTCTCGGCCACTCTCTGCCGCTGGACCTGTCTGTCCCCCGCTCTCTGTCGCTGTACCTCTCTGTCCCCCGACCCCTCTCGCTGTACCTCTCTGTCCCCCGCTCTTTGTTGCATGTACCTCTCGGCCACTCTCTGTCGCTGTACCTCTCGGCCACTCTCTGTCGCTGTACCTCTCTGTCCCCCACTCCCTGTCGCTGTACCTCTCTGTCCCTGGCTCCCTGTCGCTATACCTCTCTGTCCCCCGCTCCCGGTCGCTGTACCTCTCGGGCACTCTTTGTCGCTGTACCTCTCTGTCCCCCGCTCCCTATCGCTGTACCTCTCTGTCCCCGGCTCCCTGTCGCTGTTCCTCTCTGTCCCCCGCTCCCTGTCGCTGGACCTGTCGGCCACTCGCTGTCGCTTTACCTCTCTGTCCCCCACTCCCTGTCGCTGTACCTACCTGTCCCCCGCTCCCTGTCGCTGTACCTCTCAGCTACTCTCCGTCGCTGTACCTCTCGGGCACTCTCTGTCGCTTTAGCTCTCTGTTCCCCACTCCCTGTTGCTGTGCTTCTGGGCCACTCTCTGTCGCTGTACCTCTCGGACACTCTGTGTCGCTGTACCTCTCCGTCCCCCACTCTCCGTCGCTGTACCTCTCGGGCACTCTCTGTCGCTTTAGCTCTCTGTTCCCCACTCCCTGTCGCTGTACCTCTCGGCTACTCTCTGTCGCTGTACCTCTCTGTGCCCCACTCTCTGTCGCTGTACCTCTCAGCCACTCTCTGTCGCTGTACCTCTCTGTTCCCCACACCCTTTCGCTGTACCTCTCGACCACTCTCTGTCGCTGTACCACTCGGCCACTCGCTGTCGCTGTACCTCTCTGTCCCCCGCTCCCGGTCGCCGTACCTCTCAGCCACTCTTTGTCGCTGTACCTCTCTGTCCCCCGCACTCTGTCGCTGTACCTCTCTGTCCCACGCTCCCTGTCGCTGTACCTCTCTGTCCCCCGCTCCCTGTCGCTTTACCTCTCTGTCCCCCACTCCCTGTCGCTGTACCTACCTGTCCCGCACTCCCTGTCGCTGTACCTCTCTGTACCCCGCTCTCTGTCGCTGTACCTTTTGGCCACTCCTTGTCGCTGTACCTCTCTGTCCCCCACTCTCTGTCGCTGTACCTCTCGGCCACTGACTGTCGCTGTACCTCTCTGTTCCCCCACTCTCTGTCGCTGTACCTCTCGGCCACTCTCTGTCGCTGTATCTCTCTGTCCCCCACTCCCTGTCGCTGTGCCTCTCTGTCCCCCACTCTTTGTCGCAATACCTCTCGGCCACTCTCTGTCGCTGTACCTCTCTGTCCCCCACTCTCTGTCGCTGATCCTCTCTGTCCCCCGCTCCCTGTCGTTATACCTCTCTGTCCCCCACTCCCTGTCGCTGTACCGCTCAGCCACTCTCTGTCGCTGGACCTCTCGGCCACTCTCTGTCGCTGTACCTCTTGGCCACTCTCTGTCGCTGTACCACTCTGTCCCACACTCTCTGTCGCTGTACCTCTCGGCCACTCTCTGTCGCTGTACCTCTTTGTCCCCCACTCCCTGTCGCTGTACCTCTCGGCCACTCTCTGTCGCTCTACCTCTCTGTACCCCACTCTCTGTCGCTGTAGCTCTCTGTCACGCATCCTTGTCACTGTAGCTCTCGGACACTCTCTGTCGCTGTACCTCTCAGCCACTCTCAGTTGCTGTACCTCTCTGTCCCCCGCTCTCTGTCGCTGTACCTCTCTGTCCACCGCTCCCTGTCGCTGTACCTCTCTGTCCCCCGCTCTCTGTCGCTGTACCTCTATGTCCCCCACTCCCTGTCGCTGTACCTCTCTGTTCCACCGCTCTCTGTCGCTGTACCTCTCGGCCACTCTCTGTCCCCCACGCTCTGTCCCCCACTCTCTGTCGCTGTACCTCCCGCCACTCCCTGTCGCTGTACCTCTCGGCCACTCTCTGTCTCCACTGTCTGTCCACCAAACTCTGTCGCTGTACCTCTCGGCCACTCTCTGTCCCCCACTATCTGTCCCCCGCTCCCTGTCGCTGTATCTCTCAGTCCCCCACTCCCTGTTGCTGTACCGCTCGGCCACTCTCTGTCGCTGTACCTCTCGGCCACTCTCTGTCGCTGTACCTCTTGGCCACTCTCTGTCGCTGTACCTCTCTGTCCCCCACTCCCTGTCGCTGTACCTCTCGGCCACTCTCTGTCGCTCTACCTCTCTGTCCCCCACTCTCTGTCGCTGTAGCTCTCTGTCCCCCATCCCTGTCACTGTACCTCTCGGACACTCTCTCTCGCTGTACCTCTCAGTCACTCTCAGATGCTGTATCTCTCTGTCCCCCGCTCTCTCTCGCTGTACCTTTCTGTCCCCCGCTCCCTGTCGCTGTACCTCTCTGTCCCCCGCTCTCTGTCGCTGTACATCTCTGTCCCCCACTCCCTGTCGCTGTACCTCTATGACCCCCACTCCCTGTCGCTGTACCTCTCGGCCAAACTCTATCTCTGTACCTCTCTGTCCCCCACTCTCTGTCGCTGTACCTCTCGGCCACTCTGTGTCACTGCACCTCTCGGCCACTGTCTGTCGCTGTACCTCTCTGTGCCCCACTCCCTGTCGCTGCACCTCTCGGCCACTCTCTGTCGCTGTACCTCTCTGTGCCCCACTCCCTGTCGCTGTCCCTCTCGGCCACTCTCGGTCGCTGGACCTCTCGGCCACTCTCTGTCGCTGTACCTCGGTGTCCCCCACTCACTATCGCTGTACGTCTCGGCCACTCTCTGTCGCTGTACCTCTCGGCCACTCTCTGTCGCTTTATCACTCTGTCCCCCACTCCCTGTCGCTGTACCTCTCGGCCACTCTCTGTCGCTGTACCTCTCTGTCCCCCACTCCCTGTCGCTGTACCTCTCAGCCACTCTTGGTCGCTGTATCTCTCTGTCCACCACTTTCTGTCGCTGTACCTCTCTGTCCCCCACTCTCTGTCGCTGTAACTCACTGTCCCCCACTCTCTGACGCAGGACCTCTCGGCCACTCTCTGTCGCTGTACCTCTCTGTCCCCTACTCTCTGTCGCTGTACCTCTCTGTCCCCCACTCTCTGTCGCTGTACCTCACTGTCCCCCACTCTCTGACGCAGGACCTCTCGGCCACTCTCTGTCGCTGTACCTTTCTGTCCCCCACTCTCTGTCGCTGTACCTCTCGGCCACTCTCTGTCGCTGTACCTCTCTGCCACTCTCTGTCGCTGTACCTCACGGCCACTCTCTGTTGCTGTAGCTCTCGGCCACTCTCTGTCCTTCACTCTCCGTCCCCCACTCTTTATCCCCCACACTCTGTCGCTGTACCTCCCGGCGACTCTCTGTCGCTGTACCTCTCGACCATTCTCTTTCGCTGTACCTCTCGGCCAATCTCTGTCCCCCACTCTCTTTCGCTGTACCTCTCGGCCACTCTCTGTCCCACACTCTCTGTCCCCCACTCTTTGTCCCCCACACTCTGTCGCTGTACCTCCCGGCGACTCTCTGTCGCTGTAACTCTCGGCCAGTCTCTGACCCCCACGCTCTGTCCCCCACTCTCTGTCTCTGTACCTCTCGGTCACTCTCTGTCGCTGTACATCACGGCCACTCTCTGTCGCTGTACCTCTCAGCCACTCTCTGTCGCTGTACCTCTCGGCCACTCTCTGACCCCCACGCTCTGTCCCCCACTCTCTGTCTCTGTACCTCTCGGCCACTCTCTGTCGCTGTACCTCTCGGCCACTCTCTGTCGCTGTACCTCTCGGCCACTCTCTGTCGCTGTATCTCTCGGCCACTCTCTGTCGCTGTACCTCTCGGCCACTCTCTGTCCCCCACGCTCTGTCCCCCACTCTCTGTCGCTGTACCTCTCGGCTACTCCCTGTCGCTGTACCTCTCGGCCACTCTCTGTCGCCACTGTCTGTCCACCACTCTCTGTCGCTGTACCTCTCGGCAACTCTCTGTCCCCCACTCTCTGTCCCCCACTCTCTGTCGCTGTACCTCTCTGTCCCCCACTCTCTGTCGCTGTACCTCTCTGTCCCCCACTCCCTGTCACTGTACCTCTAGGCCACTCTCTGTCGCTTTACCTCTCGGCCACTCTATGTCGCTGCACCTCTCAGTCCCCAGCTCCCTGTCGCTGTGACTCTCTGTCGCTGGACCTCACGGCCACTCTCTGTCGCTGTATCTCTCTGTCCACCACTTTCTGTCGCTGTACCTCTCTGTCCCCCACTCTCTGTCGCTGTAACTCACTGTCCCCCACTCTCTGACGCAGGACCTCTCGGCCACTCTCTGTCGCTGTACCTCTCTGTCCCCCACTCTCTGTCGCTGTACCTCTCTGTCCCCCACTCTCTGTCACTGTACCTCTCTGCCACTCTCTGTCGCTGTACCTCTCGGCCACTCTCTGTTGCTGTACCTCTCGGCCACTCTCTGTCCCCCACTCTCTGTCCCCCACTCTTTGTACCCCACACTCTGTCGCTGTACCTCCCGGCGACTCTCTGTCGCTGTACCTCTCGACCATTCTCTTTCGCTGTACCTCTCGGCCAATCTCTGTCCCCCACTCTCTTTCGCTGTACCTCTCGGCCACTCTCTGTCCCACACTCTCTGTCCCCCACTCTTTGTCCCCCACACTCTGTCGCTGTACCTCCCGGCGACTCTCTGTCGCTGTACCTCTCGGCCACTCTCTGTCTCTGTACCTCTCGGTCACTCTCTGTCGCTGTACCTCACGGCCACTCTCTGTCGCTGTACAACTCAGCCACTCTCTGTCGCTGTACCTCTCGGCCACTCTCTGACCCCCACGCTCTGTCCCCCACTCTCTGTCTCTGTACCTCTCGGCCACTCTCTGTCGCTGTACCTCTCGGCCACTCTCTGTCGCTGTATCTCTCGGCCACTCTCTGTCGCTGTACCTCTCGACCACTCTCTGTCCCCCACGCTCTGTCCCCCACTCTCTGTCGCTGTACCTCTCAGCTACTCCCTGTCGCTGTACCTCTCGGCCACTCTCTGTCGCCACTGTCTGTCCACCAAACTCTGTCGCTGTACCTCTCGGCCACTCTCTGTCCCCCACTATCTGTCCCCCGCTCCCTGTCGCTGTATCTCTCAGTCCCCCACTCCCTGTTGCTGTACCGCTCGGCCACTCTCTGTCGCTGTACCTCTCGGCCACTCTCTGTCGCTGTACCTCTTGGCCACTCTCTGTCGCTGTACCTCTCTGTCCCCCACTCCCTGTCGCTGTACCTCTCGGCCACTCTCTGTCGCTCTACCTCTCTGTCCCCCACTCTCTGTCGCTGTAGCTCTCTGTCCCCCATCCCTGTCACTGTACCTCTCGGACACTCTCTCTCGCTGAACCTCTCAGTCACTCTCAGATGCTGTATCTCTCTGTCCCCCGCTCTCTCTCGCTGTACCTTTCTGTCCCCCGCTCCCTGTCGCTGTACCTCTCTGTCCCCCGCTCTCTGTCGCTGTACATCTCTGTCCCCCACTCCCTGTCGCTGTACCTCTATGACCCCCACTCCCTGTCGCTGTACCTCTCGGCCAAACTCTATCTCTGTACCTCTCTGTCCCCCACTCTCTGTCGCTGTACCTCTCGGCCACTCTGTGTCACTGCACCTCTCGGCCACTGTCTGTCGCTGTACCTCTCTGTGCCCCACTCCCTGTCGCTGCACCTCTCGGCCACTCTCTGTCGCTGTACCTCTCTGTGCCCCACTCCCTGTCGCTGTCCCTCTCGGCCACTCTCGGTCGCTGGACCTCTCGGCCACTCTCTGTCGCTGTACCTCGGTGTCCCCCACTCACTATCGCTGTACGTCTCGGCCACTCTCTGTCGCTGTACCTCTCGGCCACTCTCTGTCGCTTTATCACTCTGTCCCCCACTCCCTGTCGCTGTACCTCTCGGCCACTCTCTGTCGCTGTACCTCTCTGTCCCCCACTCCCAGTCGCTGTACCTCTCAGCCACTCTTGGTCGCTGTATCTCTCTGTCCACCACTTTCTGTCGCTGTACCTCTCTGTCCCCCACTCTCTGTCGCTGTAACTCACTGTCCCCCACTCTCTGACGCAGGACCTCTCGGCCACTCTCTGTCGCTGTACCTCTCTGTCCCCCACTCTCTGTCGCTGTACCTCTCTGTCCCCCACTCTCTGTCGCTGTACCTCACTGTCCCCCACTCTCTGACGCAGGACCTCTCGGCCACTCTCTGTCGCTGTACCTTTCTGTCCCCCACTCTCTGTCGCTGTACCTCTCGGCCACTCTCTGTCGCTGTACCTCTCTGCCACTCTCTGTCGCTGTACCTCACGGCCACTCTCTGTTGCTGTACCTCTCGGCCACTCTCTGTCCTTCACTCTCTGTCCCCCACTCTTTGTCCCCCACACTCTGTCGCTGTACCTCCCGGCGACTCTCTGTCGCTGTACCTCTCGACCATTCTCTTTCGCTGTACCTCTCGGCCAATCTCTGTCCCCCACTCTCTTTCGCTGTACCTCTCGGCCACTCTCTGTCCCACACTCTCTGTCCCCCACTCTTTGTCCCCCACACTCTGTCGCTGTACCTCCCGGCGACTCTCTGTCGCTGTAACTCTCAGCCACTCTCTGTCGCTGTACCTCTCGGCCACCCTCTGACCCCCACGCTCTGTCCCCCACTCTCTGTCTCTGTACCTCTCGGTCACTCTCTGTCGCTGTACCTCACGGCCACTCTCTGTCGCTGTACCTCTCGGCCACTCTATGTCGCTGCACCTCTCAGTCCCCAGCTCCCTGTCGCTGTACCTCTCTGTGGCTGTACCTCTCGGCCACTCTCGGTCGCTGAACCTCTCGGCCACTCTCTGACGCTGTACCTCTCTGTCCCCCAGTCTCAGTCGCTGTACCTCTCGGCCACTCTCTGTCGCTGTACCTCTCTGTCCCCCACTCTCTGTCGCTGTACCTCTTGGCCACTCTCTGTCGCTGTACCTCTTGGCCACTCTCTGTCGCTGTACCTCTGTGTCCCCCACTCCCTGTCGCTGTACCTCTCTGTCGCTGTACCTCTCGGCCACTCTCTGTTGCTTTATCACTCTGTCCCCCACTCCCTGTCGCTGTACCTCTCGGCCACTCTCTGTCGCTGTACCTCTCTGTCACCCACTCCCTGTCGCTGTACCTCTCGGCCACTCTTGGTCGCTCTACCTCTCTGTCCACCTCTCTCTGTCGCTGTACCTCTCTGTCCACCACTCTCCGACGCTGTACCTCACTGTCCCTCCACTCTCTGACGCTGTACGTCTCGGCCACTCTATGTCGCTGTGCCTCTCTGGCCCCCGCTGCCTGTCGCTGTACCTCTCTGTCCCCCGCTCTCTGTCGCTGTCCCTCTCTGCCACTCTCTGTCGCTGTACCTCTCGGCAGCTCTCTGTCGCTGTACCTCACTGTCCCCCGCTCTCTGTCACTGTGCCGCTCGGACACTCTCTGTCGCTGTACCTCTCGGCAACTCTCTGTCGCTGTACCTCACTGTCCCCCGGTCTCTGTCGCTGTACCTCTTGGACTCTGTCTGTCGAGGTAACTCTCTGTCCCCCGCTCCCTGTCGCTGTACCTCTCGGCCACTCTCTGCCGCTGTACCTGTCTGTCCCCCACTCTCAGTCGCTGTACCTCTCGGCCACTCTCTGACCCCCACGCTCTGTCCCCCACTCTCTGTCTCTGTACCTCTCGGCCACTCTCTGTCGCTGTACCTCTCGGCCACTCTCTGTCGCTGTACCTCTCGGCCACTCTCTGTCGCTGTATCTCTCGGCCACTCTCTATCGCTGTACCTCTCGGCCACTCTCTGTCCCCCACGCTCTGTCCCCCACTCTCTGTCGCTGTACGTCTCGGCCACTCCCTGTCGCTGTACCTCTCGGCCACTCTCTGTCGCCACTGTCTGTCCACCACTCTCTGTCGCTGTACCTCTCGGCAACTCTCTGTCCCCCACTCTCTGTCCCCCACTCTCTGTCGCTTTACCTCTCAGCCACTCTCTGTCGCTGTACCTCTCCGTCCCCCACTCTCTGTCGCTGTACCTCTCTGTCCCCCACTCCCTGTCACTGTACCTCTAGGCCACTCTCTGTCGCTGTACCTCTCGGCCACTCTATGTCGCTGCACCTCTCAGTCCCCAGCTCCCTGTCGCTGTACCTCTCTGTGGCTGTACCTCTCGGCCACTCTCGGTCGCTGGACCTCTCGGCCACTCTCTGTCGCTGTCCCTCTCGGCCACTCTCTGTCGCTGTACCTCTCGGCCACTCTCTGTCGCTGTACCTCGGTGTCCCCCACTCACTATCGCTGTACCTCTCGGCCACTCTCTGTCGCTTTATCACTCTGTCCCCCACTCCCTGTCGCTGTACCTCTCGGTAACTCTCTGTCGCTGTACCTCTCTGTCCCCCACTCCCTGTCGCTGTACCTCTCAGCCACTCTTGGTCGCTGTACCTCTCTGTCCCCCACTCTCTGTCGCTGTAACTCACTGTCCCCCACGCTCTGACGCAGGACCTCTCGGCCACTCTCTGTCGCTGTACCTCTCTGTCCCCCTCTCTCTGTCGCTTTACCTCTCTGTCCCCCACTCTCTGTCGCTGTACCTCACTGTCCCCCACTCTCTGACGCAGGACCTCTCGGCCACTCTCTGTCGCTGTACCTTTCTGTCCCCCACTCTCTGTCGCTGTACCTCTCGGCCACTCTCTGTCACTGTACCACTCTGCCACTCTCTGTCGCTGTACCTCTCGGCCACTCTCTGTTGCTGTACCTCTCGGCGACTCTCTGTCCCCCACTCTTTGTCCCCCACACTCTGTCGCTGTACCTCCCGGCGACTCTCTGTCGCTGTACCTCTCGACCATTCTCTGTCGCTGTACCTCTCGGCCAATCTCTGTCCCCCACTCTCTTTCGCTGTACCTCTCGTCCACTCTCTGTCCCACACTCTCTGTCCCCCACTCTTTGTCCCCCACACTCTGTCGCTGTACCTCCCGGCGATTCTCTGTCGCTATACCTCTCGGCCAATCTCTGTCTCTGTAACTCTCGGCCAGTCTCTGTTCCCCACTCTGTCCCCCACTCTCTGTCGCTGTACCTCTTGGCCACTCTCTGTCGCTGTACCTCACGGCCACTCTCTGTCGCTGTACCTCTCAGCCACTGTCTGTCGCTGTACCTCTCGGCCACTCTCTGACCCCCACGCTCTGTCCCCCACTCTCTGTCTCTGTACCTCTCGGCCACTCTCTGTCGCTGTACCTCTCGGCCACTCTCTGTCGCTGTATCTCTCGGCCACTCTCTGTCGCTGTACCTCTCGGGCACTCTCTGTCCCCCACGCTCCGTCCCCCACTCTCTGTCGCTGTACCTCTCGGCCACTCTCTGTCGCCACTGTCTGTCCACCACTCTCTGTCGCTGTACCTCTCGCCAACTCTCTGTCCCCCACTCTCTGTCCCCATTCTCTGTCGCTTTACCTCTCAGCCACTCTCTGTCGCTGTACCTCTCTGTCCCCCACTCTCTGTCGCTGTACCTCTCTGTCCCCCACTCCCTGTCACTGTACCTCTAGGCCACTCTCTGTCGCTGTACCTCTCGGCCACTCTATGTCGCTGCACCTCTCAGTCCCCAGCTCCCTGTCGCTGTACCTCTCTGTGGCTGTACCTCTCGGCCACTCTCGGTCGCTGGACCTCTCGGCCACTCTCTGACGCTGTACCTCTCTGTCCCCCAGTCTCAGTCGCTGTACCTCTCGGCCACTCTCTGTCGCTGTACCTCTCTGTCCCCCACTCTCTGTCGCTGTACCTCTTGGCCACTCTCTGTCGCTGTACCTCTCGGCCACTCTCTGTCGCTGTACCTCTGTGTCCCCCACTCCCTGTCGCTGTACCTCTCTGTCGCTGTACCTCTCGGCCACTCTCTGTTGCTTTATCACTCTGTCCCCCACTCCCTGTCGCTGTACCTCTCGGCCACTCTCTGTCGCTGTACCTCTCTGTCACCCACTCCCTGTCGCTGTACCTCTCGGCCACTCTTGGTCGCTCTACCTCTCTGTCCACCTCTCTCTGTCGCTGTACCTCTCTGTCCACTACTCTCCGACGCTGTACCTCACTGTCCCCCACTCTCTGACGCTGTACGTCTCGGCCACTCTATGTCGCTGTGCCTCTCTGGCCCCCGCTGCCTGTCGCTGTACCTCTCTGTCCCCCGCTCTCTGTCGCTGTCCCTCTCTGCCACTCTCTGTCGCTGTACCTCTCGGCAGCTCTCTGTCCCTGTACCTCACTGTCCCCCGCTCTCTGTCACTGTGCCGCTCGGACACTCTCTGTCACTGTGCCGCTCGGACACTCTCTGTCGCTGTACCTCACTGTCCCCCGGTCTCTGTCGCTGTACCTCTTGGACTCTGTCTGTCGAGGTAACTCTCTGTCCCCCGCTCCCTGTCGCTGTACCTCTCGGCCACTCTCTGCCGCTGTACCTGTCTGTCCCCCACTCTCTGTCGCTGTACCTCTCTGTCCCCCACTCCCTGTCACTGTACCTCTAGGCCACTCTCTGTCGCTGTACCTCTCGGCCACTCTCGGTCGCTGGACCTCTCGGCCACTCTCTGACGCTGTACCTCTCTGTCCCCCAGTCTCTGTCGCTATACCTCTCGGCCACTCTCTGTCGCTGTACCTCTCTGTCCCGCACTCTCTGTCGCTGTATCTCTCGGCCACTCTCTGTCGCTGTACCTCTCGGCCACTCTCTGTCGCTGTACCTCTGTGTCCCCCACACCCTGTCGCTGTACCTCTCTGTCGCTGTACCTCTCGGCCACTCTCTGCCGCTGGACCTGTCTGTCCCCCGCTCTCTGTCGCTGTACCTCTCTGTCCCCCGACCCCTCTCGCTGTACCTCTCTGTCCCCCGCTCTTTGTTGCATGTACCTCTCGGCCACTCTCTGTCGCTGTACCTCTCGGCCACTCTCTGTCGCTGTACCTCTCTGTCCCCCACTCCCTGTCGCTGTACCTCTCTGTCCCTGGCTCCCTGTCGCTATACCTCTCTGTCCCCCGCTCCCGGTCGCTGTACCTCTCGGGCACTCTTTGTCGCTGTACCTCTCTGTCCCCCGCTCCCTATCGCTGTACCTCTCTGTCCCCGGCTCCCTGTCGCTGTTCCTCTCTGTCCCCCGCTCCCTGTCGCTGGACCTGTCGGCCACTCGCTGTCGCTTTACCTCTCTGTCCCCCACTCCCTGTCGCTGTACCTACCTGTCCCCCGCTCCCTGTCGCTGTACCTCTCAGCTACTCTCCGTCGCTGTACCTCTCGGGCACTCTCTGTCGCTTTAGCTCTCTGTTCCCCACTCCCTGTTGCTGTACTTCTGGGCCACTCTCTGTCGCTGTACCTCTCGGACACTCTGTGTCGCTGTACCTCTCCGTCCCCCACTCTCCGTCGCTGTACCTCTCGGGCACTCTCTGTCGCTTTAGCTCTCTGTTCCCCACTCCCTGTCGCTGTACCTCTCGGCTACTCTCTGTCGCTGTACCTCTCTGTGCCCCACTCTCTGTCGCTGTACCTCTCAGCCACTCTCTGTCGCTGTACCTCTCTGTTCCCCACACCCTTTCGCTGTACCTCTCGACCACTCTCTGTCGCTGTACCACTCGGCCACTCGCTGTCGCTGTACCTCTCTGTCCCCCGCTCCCGGTCGCCGTACCTCTCAGCCACTCTTTGTCGCTGTACCTCTCTGTCCCCCGCACTCTGTCGCTGTACCTCTCTGTCCCACGCTCCCTGTCGCTGTACCTCTCTGTCCCCCGCTCCCTGTCGCTTTACCTCTCTGTCCCCCACTCCCTGTCGCTGTACCTACCTGTCCCGCACTCCCTGTCGCTGTACCTCTCTGTACCCCGCTCTCTGTCGCTGTACCTTTTGGCCACTCCTTGTCGCTGTACCTCTCTGTCCCCCACTCTCTGTCGCTGTACCTCTCGGCCACTGACTGTCGCTGTACCTCTCTGTTCCCCCACTCTCTGTCGCTGTACCTCTCGGCCACTCTCTGTCGCTGTATCTCTCTGTCCCCCACTCCCTGTCGCTGTGCCTCTCTGTCCCCCACTCTTTGTCGCAATACCTCTCGGCCACTCTCTGTCGCTGTACCTCTCTGTCCCCCACTCTCTGTCGCTGATCCTCTCTGTCACCCGCTCCCTGTCGTTATACCTCTCTGTCCCCCACTCCCTGTCGCTGTACCGCTCAGCCACTCTCTGTCGCTGGACCTCTCGGCCACTCTCTGTCGCTGTACCTCTTGGCCACTCTCTGTCGCTGTACCACTCTGTCCCACACTCTCTGTCGCTGTACCTCTCGGCCACTCTCTGTCGCTGTACCTCTTTGTCCCCCACTCCCTGTCGCTGTACCTCTCGGCCACTCTCTGTCGCTCTACCTCTCTGTACCCCACTCTCTGTCGCTGTAGCTCTCTGTCACGCATCCTTGTCACTGTAGCTCTCGGACACTCTCTGTCGCTGTACCTCTCAGCCACTCTCAGTTGCTGTACCTCTCTGTCCCCCGCTCTCTGTCGCTGTACCTCTCTGTCCACCGCTCCCTGTCGCTGTACCTCTCTGTCCCCCGCTCTCTGTCGCTGTACCTCTATGTCCCCCACTCCCTGTCGCTGTACCTCTCTGTTCCACCGCTCTCTGTCGCTGTACCTCTCGGCCACTCTCTGTCCCCCACGCTCTGTCCCCCACTCTCTGTCGCTGTACCTCCCGCCACTCCCTGTCGCTGTACCTCTCGGCCACTCTCTGTCTCCACTGTCTGTCCACCAAACTCTGTCGCTGTACCTCTCGGCCACTCTCTGTCCCCCACTATCTGTCCCCCGCTCCCTGTCGCTGTATCTCTCAGTCCCCCACTCCCTGTTGCTGTACCGCTCGGCCACTCTCTGTCGCTGTACCTCTCGGCCACTCTCTGTCGCTGTACCTCTTGGCCACTCTCTGTCGCTGTACCTCTCTGTCCCCCACTCCCTGTCGCTGTACCTCTCGGCCACTCTCTGTCGCTCTACCTCTCTGTCCCCCACTCTCTGTCGCTGTAGCTCTCTGTCCCCCATCCCTGTCACTGTACCTCTCGGACACTCTCTCTCGCTGTACCTCTCAGTCACTCTCAGATGCTGTATCTCTCTGTCCCCCGCTCTCTCTCGCTGTACCTTTCTGTCCCCCGCTCCCTGTCGCTGTACCTCTCTGTCCCCCGCTCTCTGTCGCTGTACATCTCTGTCCCCCACTCCCTGTCGCTGTACCTCTATGACCCCCACTCCCTGTCGCTGTACCTCTCGGCCAAACTCTATCTCTGTACCTCTCTGTCCCCCACGCTCTGTCGCTGTACCTCTCGGCCACTCTGTGTCACTGCACCTCTCGGCCACTGTCTGTCGCTGTACCTCTCTGTGCCCCACTCCCTGTCGCTGCACCTCTCGGCCACTCTCTGTCGCTGTACCTCTCTGTGCCCCACTCCCTGTCGCTGTCCCTCTCGGCCACTCTCGGTCGCTGGACCTCTCGGCCACTCTCTGTCGCTGTACCTCGGTGTCCCCCACTCACTATCGCTGTACGTCTCGGCCACTCTCTGTCGCTGTACCTCTCGGCCACTCTCTGTCGCTTTATCACTCTGTCCCCCACTCCCTGTCGCTGTACCTCTCGGCCACTCTCTGTCGCTGTACCTCTCTGTCCCCCACTCCCTGTCGCTGTACCTCTCAGCCACTCTTGGTCGCTGTATCTCTCTGTCCACCACTTTCTGTCGCTGTACCTCTCTGTCCCCCACTCTCTGTCGCTGTAACTCACTGTCCCCCACTCTCTGACGCAGGACCTCTCGGCCACTCTCTGTCGCTGTACCTCTCTGTCCCCTACTCTCTGTCGCTGTACCTCTCTGTCCCCCACTCTCTGTCGCTGTACCTCACTGTCCCCCACTCTCTGACGCAGGACCTCTCGGCCACTCTCTGTCGCTGTACCTTTCTGTCCCCCACTCTCTGTCGCTGTACCTCTCGGCCACTCTCTGTCGCTGTACCTCTCTGCCACTCTCTGTCGCTGTACCTCACGGCCACTCTCTGTTGCTGTAGCTCTCGGCCACTCTCTGTCCTTCACTCTCTGTCCCCCACTCTTTGTCCCCCACACTCTGTCGCTGTACCTCCCGGCGACTCTCTGTCGCTGTACCTCTCGACCATTCTCTTTCGCTGTACCTCTCGGCCAATCTCTGTCCCCCACTCTCTTTCGCTGTACCTCTCGGCCACTCTCTGTCCCACACTCTCTGTCCCCCACTCTTTGTCCCCCACACTCTGTCGCTGTACCTCCCGGCGACTCTCTGTCGCTGTAACTCTCGGCCAGTCTCTGACCCCCACGCTCTGTCCCCCACTCTCTGTCTCTGTACCTCTCGGTCACTCTCTGTCGCTGTACCTCACGGCCACTCTCTGTCGCTGTACCTCTCAGCCACTCTCTGTCGCTGTACCTCTCGGCCACTCTCTGACCCCCACGCTCTGTCCCCCACTCTCTGTCTCTGTACCTCTCGGCCACTCTCTGTCGCTGTACCTCTCGGCCACTCTCTGTCGCTGTACCTCTCGGCCACTCTCTGTCGCTGTATCTCTCGGCCACTCTCTGTCGCTGTACCTCTCGGCCACTCTCTGTCCCCCACGCTCTGTCCCCCACTCTCTGTCGCTGTACCTCTCGGCTACTCCCTGTCGCTGTACCTCTCGGCCACTCTCTGTCGCCACTGTCTGTCCACCACTCTCTGTCGCTGTACCTCTCGGCAACTCTCTGTCCCCCACTCTCTGTCCCCCACTCTCTGTCGCTGTACCTCTCTGTCCCCCACTCTCTGTCGCTGTACCTCTCTGTCCCCCACTCCCTGTCACTGTACCTCTAGGCCACTCTCTGTCGCTTTACCTCTCGGCCACTCTATGTCGCTGCACCTCTCAGTCCCCAGCTCCCTGTCGCTGTACCTCTCTGTCGCTGGACCTCACGGCCACTCTCTGTCGCTGTATCTCTCTGTCCACCACTTTCTGTCGCTGTACCTCTCTGTCCCCCACTCTCTGTCGCTGTAACTCACTGTCCCCCACTTTCTGACGCAGGACCTCTCGGCCACTCTCTGTCGCTGTACCTCTCTGTCCCCCACTCTCTGTCGCTGTACCTCTCTGTCCCCCACTCTCTGTCGCTGTACCTCTCTGCCACTCTCTGTCGCTGTACCTCTCGGCCACTCTCTGTTGCTGTACCTCTCGGCCACTCTCTGTCCCCCACTCTCTGTCCCCCACTCTTTGTACCCCACACTCTGTCGCTGTACCTCCCGGCGACTCTCTGTCGCTGTACCTCTCGACCATTCTCTTTCGCTGTACCTCTCGGCCAATCTCTGTCCCCCACTCTCTTTCGCTGTACCTCTCGGCCACTCTCTGTCCCACACTCTCTGTCCCCCACTCTTTGTCCCCCACACTCTGTCGCTGTACCTCCCGGCGACTCTCTGTCGCTGTACCTCTCGGACAATCTCTGTCGCTGTAACTCTCGGCCAGTCTCTGACCCCCACGCTCTGTCCCCCACTCTCTGTCTCTGTACCTCTCGGTCACTCTCTGTCGCTGTACCTCACGGCCACTCTCTGTCGCTGTACAACTCAGCCACTCTCTGTCGCTGTACCTCTCGGCCACTCTCTGACCCCCACGCTCTGTCCCCCACTCTCTGTCTCTGTACCTCTCGGCCACTCTCTGTCGCTGTACCTCTCGGCCACTCTCTGTCGCTGTATCTCTCGGCCACTCTCTGTCGCTGTACCTCTCGGCCACTCTCTGTCCCCCACGCTCTGTCCCCCACTCTCTGTCGCTGTACCTCTCAGCTACTCCCTGTCGCTGTACCTCTCGGCCACTCTCTGTCGCCACTGTCTGTCCACCAAACTCTGTCGCTGTACCTCTCGGCCACTCTCTGTCCCCCACTATCTGTCCCCCGCTCCCTGTCGCTGTATCTCTCAGTCCCCCACTCCCTGTTGCTGTACCGCTCGGCCACTCTCTGTCGCTGTACCTCTCGGCCACTCTCTGTCGCTGTACCTCTTGGCCACTCTCTGTCGCTGTACCTCTCTGTCCCCCACTCCCTGTCGCTGTACCTCTCGGCCACTCTCTGTCGCTCTACCTCTCTGTCCCCCACTCTCTGTCGCTGTAGCTCTCTGTCCCCCATCCCTGTCACTGTACCTCTCGGACACTCTCTCTCGCTGTACCTCTCAGTCACTCTCAGATGCTGTATCTCTCTGTCCCCCGCTCTCTCTCGCTGTACCTTTCTGTCCCCCGCTCCCTGTCGCTGTACCTCTCTGTCCCCCGCTCTCTGTCGCTGTACATCTCTGTCCCCCACTCCCTGTCGCTGTACCTCTATGACCCCCACTCCCTGTCGCTGTACCTCTCGGCCAAACTCTATCTCTGTACCTCTCTGTCCCCCACTCTCTGTCGCTGTACCTCTCGGCCACTCTGTGTCACTGCACCTCTCGGCCACTGTCTGTCGCTGTACCTCTCTGTGCCCCACTCCCTGTCGCTGCACCTCTCGGCCACTCTCTGTCGCTGTACCTCTCTGTGCCCCACTCCCTGTCGCTGTCCCTCTCGGCCACTCTCGGTCGCTGGACCTCTCGGCCACTCTCTGTCGCTGTACCTCGGTGTCCCCCACTCACTATCGCTGTACGTCTCGGCCACTCTCTGTCGCTGTACCTCTCGGCCACTCTCTGTCGCTTTATCACTCTGTCCCCCACTCCCTGTCGCTGTACCTCTCGGCCACTCTCTGTCGCTGTACCTCTCTGTCCCCCACTCCCTGTCGCTGTACCTCTCAGCCACTCTTGGTCGCTGTATCTCTCTGTCCACCACTTTCTGTCGCTGTACCTCTCTGTCCCCCACTCTCTGTCGCTGTAACTCACTGTCCCCCACTCTCTGACGCAGGACCTCTCGGCCACTCTCTGTCGCTGTACCTCTCTGTCCCCCACTCTCTGTCGCTGTACCTCTCTGTCCCCCACTCTCTGTCGCTGTACCTCACTGTCCCCCACTCTCTGACGCAGGACCTCTCGGCCACTCTCTGTCGCTGTACCTTTCTGTCCCCCACTCTCTGTCGCTGTACCTCTCGGCCACTCTCTGTCGCTGTACCTCTCTGCCACTCTCTGTCCTTCACTCTCTGTCCCCCACTCTTTGTCCCCCACACTCTGTCGCTGTACCTCCCGGCGACTCTCTGTCGCTGTACCTCTCGACCATTCTCTTTCGCTGTACCTCTCGGCCAATCTCTGTCCCCCACTCTCTTTCGCTGTACCTCTCGGCCACTCTCTGTCCCACACTCTCTGTCCCCCACTCTTTGTCCCCCACACTCTGTCGCTGTACCTCCCGGCGACTCTCTGTCGCTGTAACTCTCAGCCACTCTCTGTCGCTGTACCTCTCGGCCACTCTCTGACCCCCACGCTCTGTCCCCCACTCTCTGTCTCTGTACCTCTCGGTCACTCTCTGTCGCTGTACCTCACGGCCACTCTCTGTCGCTGTACCTCTCAGCCACTCTCTGTCGCTGTACCTCTCGGCCACTCTCTGACCCCCACGCTCTGTCCCCCACTCTCTGTCTCTGTACCTCTCGGCCACTCTCTGTCGCTGTACCTCTCGGCCACTCTCTGTCGCTGTACCTCTCGGCCACTCTCTGTCGCTGTATCTCTCGGCCACTCTCTGTCGCTGTACCTCTCGACCACTCTCTGTCCCCCACGCTCTGTCCCCCACTCTCTGTCGCTGTACCTCTCGGCTACTCCCTGTCGCTGTACCTCTCGGCCACTCTCTGTCGCCACTGTCTGTCCACCACTCTCTGTTGCTGTACCTCTCGGCAACTCTCTGTCCCCCACTCTCTGTCCCCCACTCTCTGTCGCTGTACCTCTCTGTCCCCCACTCTCTGTCGCTGTACCTCTCTGTCCCCCACTCCCTGTCACTGTACCTCTAGGCCACTCTCTGTCGCTTTACCTCTCGGCCACTCTATGTCGCTGCACCTCTCAGTCCCCAGCCCCCTGTCGCTGTACCTCTCTGTCGCTGGACCTCTCGGCCACTCTCTGTCGCTGTATCTCTCTGTCCACCACTTTCTGTCGCTGTACCTCTCTGTCCCCCACTCTCTGTCGCTGTAACTCACTGTCCCCCACTCTCTGACGCAGGACCTCTCGGCCACTCTCTGTCGCTGTACCTCTCTGTCCCCCACTCTCTGTCGCTGTACCTCTCTGTCCCCCACTCTCTGTCGCTGTACCTCTCTGCCACTCTCTGTCGCTGTACCTCTCGGCCACTCTCTGTTGCTGTACCTCTCGGCCACTCTCCTACCCCCACTCTCTGTCCCCCACTCTTTGTCCCCCACACTCTGTCGCTGTACCTCCCGGCGACTCTCTGTCGCTGTACCTCTCGACCATTCTCTTTCGCTGTACCTCTCGGCCAATCTCTGTCCCCCACTCTCTTTCGCTGTACCTCTCGGCCACTCTCTGTCCCACACTCTCTGTCCCCCACTCTTTGTCCCCCACACTCTGTGGCTGTACCTCCCGGCGACTCTCTGTCGCTGTACCTCTCGGCCAATCTCTGTCGCTGTAACTCTCGGCCAGTCTCTGACCCCCACGCTCTGTCCCCCACTCTCTGTCTCTGTACCTCTCGGTCACTCTCTGTCGCTGTACCTCACGGCCACTCTCTGTCGCTGTACCTCTCAGCCACTCTCTGTCGCTGTACCTCTCGGCCACTCTCTGACCCCCACGCTCTGTCCCCCACTCTCTGTCTCTGTACCTCTCGGCCACTCTCTGTCGCTGTACCTCTCGGCCATTCTCTGTCGCTGTATCTCTCGGCCACTCTCTGTCGCTGTACCTCTCGGCCACTCTCTGTCCCCCACGCTCTGTCCCCCACTCTCTGTCGCTGTACCTCTCAGCTACTCCCTGTCGCTGTACCTCTCGGCCACTCTCTGTCGCCACTGTCTGTCCACCACTCTCTGTCGCTGTACCTCTCGGCAACTCTCTGTCCCCCACTCTCTGTCCACCACTCTCTGTCGCTGTACCTCTCTGTCCCCCACTCTCTGTCGCTGTACCTCTCTGTCCCCCACTCCCTGTCACTGTACCTCTAGGCCACTCTCTGTCGCTTTACCTCTCGGCCACTCTATGTCGCTGCACCTCTCAGTCCCCAGCTCCCTGTCGCTGTACCTCTCTGTCGCTGGACCTCTCGGCCACTCTCTGTCGCTGTATCTCTCTGTCCACCACTTTCTGTCGCTGTACCTCTCTGTCCCCCACTCTCTGTCGCTGTAACTCACTGTCCCCCACTCTCTGTCGCTGTACCTCTCTGTCCCCCACTCTCTGTCGCTGTACCTCACTGTCCCCCACTCTCTGACGCAGGACCTCTCGGCCACTCTCTGTCGCTGTACCTTTCTGTCCCCCACTCTCTGTCGCTGTACCTCTCGGCCACTCTCTGTCGCTGTACCTCTCTGCCACTCTCCGTCGCTGTACCTCTCGGCCAATCTCTGTTGCTGTACCTCTCGGCCACTCTCTGTCCCCCACTCTCTGTCCCCCACTCTTTGTCCCCCACACTCTGTCGCTGTACCTCCCGGCGACTCTCTGTCGCTGTACCTCTCGACCATTCTCTTTCGCTGTACCTCTCGGCCAATCTCTGTCCCCCACTCTCTTTCGCTGTACCTCTCGGCCACTCTCTGTCCCACACTCTCTGTCCCCCACTCTTTGTCCCCCACATTCTGTCGCTGTACCTCCCGGCGACTCTCTGTCGCTGTACCTCTCGGCCAATCTCTGTCGCTGTAACTCTCGGCCAGTCTCTGACCCCCACGCTCTGTCCCCCACTCTCTGTCTCTGTACCTCTCGGTCACTCTCTGTCGCTGTACCTCACGGCCACTCTCTGTCGCTGTACCTCTCAGCCACTCTCTGTCGCTGTACCTCTCGGCCACTCTCTGACCCCCACGCTCTGTCCCCCACTCTCTGTCTCTGTACCTCTCGGCCACTCTCTGTTGCTGTACCTTTCGGCCACTCTCTGTCGCTGTACCTCTCGGCCACTCTCTGTCGCTGTATCTCTCGGCCACTCTCTGTCGCTGTACCTCTCGGCCACTCTCTGTCCCCCACGCTCTGTCCCCCACTCTCTGTCGCTGTACCTCTCGGCTACTCCCTGTCGCTGTACCTCTCGGCCACTCTCTGTCGCCACTGTCTGTCCACCACTCTCTGTCGCTGTACCTCTCGGCAACTCTCTGTCCCCCACTCTCTGTCCCCCACTCTCTGTCGCTGTACCTCTCTGTCCCCCACTCTCTGTCGCTGAACCTCTCTGTCCCCCACTCCCTGTCACTGTACCTCTAGGCCACTCTCTGTCGCTTTACCTCTCGGCCACTCTATGTCGCTGCACCTCTCAGTCCCCAGCTCCCTGTCGCTGTACCTCTCTGTCGCTGGACCTCTCGGCCACTCTCTGACGCTGTACCTCTCTGTCCCCCAGTCTCTGTCGCTGTACCTCTCGGCCACTCTCTGTCGCTGTACCTCCCTGTCCCCCACTCTCTGTCGCTGTACCTCTCGGCCACTCCCTGTCGCTGTACCTCTCGGCCACTCTCTGTCTCCACTGTCTGTCCACCAAACTCTGTCGCTGTACCTCTCGGCCACTCCCTGTCCCTCACTATCTGTCCCCCGCTCCCTGTCGCTGTATCTCTCAGTTCCCCACTCCCTGTTGCTGTACCGCTCGGCCACTCTCTGTCGCTGTACCTCTCGGCCACTCTCTGTCGCTGTACCTCTTGGCCACTCTCTGTCGCTGTACCTCTCTGTCCCCCACTCCCTGTCGCTGTACCTCTCGGCCACTCTCTGTCGCTCTACCTCTCTGTCCCCCACTCTCTGTCGCTGTAGCTCTCTGTCCCCCATCCCTGTCACTGTACCTCTCGGACACTCTCTCTCGCTGTACCTCTCAGTCACTCTCAGATGCTGTATCTCTCTGTCCCCCGCTCTCTCTCGCTATACCTTTCTGTCCCCCGCTCCCTGTCGCTGTACCTCTCTGTCCCCCGCTCTCTGTCGCTGTACATCTCTGTCCCCCACTCCCTGTCGCTGTACCTCTATGACCCCCAATCCCTGTCGCTGTACCTCTCGGCCAAACTCTATCTCTGTTCCTCTCTGTCCCCCACTCTCTGTCGCTGTACCTCTCGGCCACTCTGTGTCACTGCACCTCTCGGCCACTGTCTGTCGCTGTACCTCTCTGTGCCCCACTCCCTGTCGCTGCACCTCTCGGCCACTCTCTGTCGCTGTACCTCTCTGTGCCCCACTCCCTGTCGCTGTCCCTCTCGGCCACTCTCGGTCGCTGGACCTCTCGGCCACTCTCTGTCGCTGTACCTCGGTGTCCCCCACTCACTATCGCTGTACGTCTCGGCCACTCTCTGTCGCTGTACCTCTCGGCCACTCTCTGTCGCTGTACCTCTCTGTCCCCCACTCCCTGTCGCTGTACCTCTCGGCCACTCTCTGTCGCTCTACCTCTCTGTCCCCCACTCTCTGTCGCTGTAGCTCTCTGTCCCCCATCCCTGTCACTGTACCTCTCGGACACTCTCTCTCGCTGTACCTCTCAGTCACTCTCAGATGCTGTATCTCTCTGTCCCCCGCTCTCTCTCGCTATACCTTTCTGTCCCCCGCTCCCTGTCGCTGTACCTCTCTGTCCCCCGCTCTCTGTCGCTGTACATCTCTGTCCCCCACTCCCTGTCGCTGTACCTCTATGACCCCCAATCCCTGTCGCTGTACCTCTCGGCCAAACTCTATCTCTGTTCCTCTCTGTCCCCCACTCTCTGTCGCTGTACCTCTCGGCCACTCTGTGTCACTGCACCTCTCGGCCACTGTCTGTCGCTGTACCTCTCTGTGCCCCACTCCCTGTCGCTGCACCTCTCGGCCACTCTCTGTCGCTGTACCTCTCTGTGCCCCACTCCCTGTCGCTGTCCCTCTCGGCCACTCTCGGTCGCTGGACCTCTCGGCCACTCTCTGTCGCTGTACCTCGGTGTCCCCCACTCACTATCGCTGTACGTCTCGGCCACTCTCTGTCGCTGTACCTCTCGGCCACTCTCTGTCGCTTTATCACTCTGTCCCACACTCCCTGTCGCTGTACCTCTCGGCCACTCTCTGTCGCTGTACCTCTCTGTCCCCCACTCCCTGTCGCTGTACCTCTCAGCCACTCTTGGTCGCTGTATCTCTCTGTCCACCACTTTCTGTCGCTGTACCTCTCTGTCCCCCACTCTCTGTCGCTGTAACTCACTGTCCCCCACTCTCTGACGCAGGACCTCTCGGCCACTCTCTGTCGCTGTACCTCTCTGTCCCCCACTCTCTGTCGCTGTACCTCTCTGTCCCCCACTCTCTGTCGCTGTACCTCACTGTCCCCCACTCTCTGACGCAGGACCTCTCGGCCACTCTCTGTCGCTGTACCTTTCTGTCCCCCACTCTCTGTCGCTGTACCTCTCGGCCACTCTCTGTCGCTGTACCTCTCTGCCACTCTCTGTCGCTGTACCTCTCGGCCACTCTCTGTTGCTGTACCTCTCGGCCACTCTCCTACCCCCACTCTCTGTCCCCCACTCTTTGTCCCCCACACTCTGTCGCTGTATCTCCCGGCGACTCTCTGTCGCTGTACCTCTCGACCATTCTCTTTCGCTGTACGTCTCGGCCAATCTCAGTCCCCCACTCTCTTTCGCTGTACCTCTCGGCCACTCTCTGTCCCACACTCTCTGTCCCCCACTCTTTGTCCCCCACACTCTGTCGCTGTACCTCCCGGCGACTTTCTGTCGCTGTACCTCTCGGCCAATCTCTGTCGCTGTAACTCTCGGCCAGTCTCTTACCCCCACACTCTGTCCCCCACTCTCTGTCTCTGTACCTCTCGGTCACTCTCTGTCGCTGTACCTCTCGGCCACTCTCTGTCGCTGTTTCTCTCGGCCACTCTCTGTCGCTGTAACTCTCGGCCACTCTCTGTCCCCCACGCTCTGTCCCCCACTCTCTGTCGCTGTACCTCTCGGCTACTCCCTGTCTCTGTACCTCTCGGCCACAGTCTGTCGCCACTGTCTGTCCACCACTCTCTGTCGCTGTACCTCTCGGCAACTCTCTGTCCCCCACTCTCTGTCCCCCACTCTCTGTCGCTGTACCTCTCTGTCCCCCACTCTCTGTCGCTGTACCTCTCTGTCCCCCACTCCCTGTCACTGTACCTCTAGGCCACTCTCTGTCGCTTTACCTCTCGGCCACTCTATGTCGCTGCACCTCTCAGTCCCCAGCTCCCTGTCGCTGTACCTCTCTGTCGCTGGACCTCTCGGCCACTCTCTGACGCTGTACCTCTCTGTCCCCCAGTCTCTGTCGCTGTACCTCTCGGCCACTCTCTGTCGCTGTACCTCTCTGTCCCCCACTCTCTGTCGCTGTACCTCTCGGCCACTCTCTGTCGCTGTACCTCTCGGCCACTCTCTGTCGCTGTACCTCTCTGTCCCCCACTCCCTGTCGCTGTACCTCTCTGTCGCTGTACCTCTCCGTCCCCCACTCTCCGTCGCTGTACCTCTCGGGCACTCTCTGTCGCTTTAGCTCTCTGTTCCCCACTCCCTGTCGCTGTACCTCTCGGCTACTCTTTGTCGCTGTACCTCTCTGTGCCCCACTCTCTGTCGCTGTACCTCTCAGCCACTCTCTGTCGCTGTACCTCTCTGTTCCCCATACCCTTTCGCTGTACCTCTCGGCCACTCTCTGTCGCTGTACCTCTCGGCCACTCGCTGTCGCTCTACCTCCCTGTCACCCACTCCCTTTCGCTGTGTCTCTCGGCCACTCTCTGTCGCTGTACCTCTCGGCCCCTCTCTGTCGCTGTACCTCTCTGTCCCCCGCTCCCTGTCGCTGTACCTCTCTGTCCCCCGCTCCCTGTCGCTGTACCTCTCTGTCCCCCGCTCCCTGTCGCTGTTCCTCTCTGTCCCCCGCTCCCTGTCGCTGTATCTCTCGGCCACTCTCTGTCGCTTTACCTCTCTGTCCCCCACTCCCTGTCGCTGTACCTACCTGTCCCCCACTCCCTGTCGCTGTACCTCTCTTCACCCCGCTCTCTGTCGCTGTACCTTTTGGCCACTCTCTGTCGCTGTACCTCTCCGTCCCCCACTCTCTGTCGCTGTACCTCTCGGCCACTGACTGTCGCTGTACCTCTCTGTTCCCCCACTCTGTCGCTGTACCTCTCGGCCACTCTCTGTCGCTGTATCTCTCTGTCCCCCACTCCCTGTCGCTGTACTTCTCTGTCCCCCACTCTTTGTCGCTGTACCTCTCGGCCACTCTCTGTCGCTGTACCTCTCTGTCCGCCACTCTCTGTCGCCGTACCTCTCTGTCCCCCGCTCCCTGTCGTTATACCTCTCTGTCCCCCGCTACCTGTCGCTGTACCTCTCTGTCCCCCACTCCCTGTCGCTGTACCGCTCAGCCACTCTCTGTCGCTGTACCTCTCGGCCACTCTCTGTCGCTGTACCTCTTGGCCACTCTCTGTCGCTGTACCACTCTGTCCCACACTCTCTGTCGCTGTACCTCTCGGCCACTCTCTGTCGCTGTACCTCTCTGTCCCCCACTCCCTGTCGCTGTACCTCTCGGCCACTCTCTGTCGCTCTACCTCTCTGTACCCCACTCTCTGTCGCTGTAGCTCTCTGTCCCGCATCCCTGTCACTGTACCTCTCGGACACTCTCTGTCGCTGTACCTCTCAGCCACTCTCAGTTGCTGTACCTCTCTGTCCCCCGCTCTCTGTCGCTGTACCTCTCTGTCCCCCGCTCCCTGTCGCTGTACCTCTCTGTCCCCCTCTCTCTGTCGGTGTACCTCTATGTCCCCCGCTCCCTGTCGCTGTACCTCTCGGCCACTCTCTGTCGCTGTACCTGTCGGCAGCTCTCTGTCGCTGTACCTCACTGTCCCCCGCTCTCTGTCACTGTACCGCTCGGACACTCTCTGTCGCTGTACCTCTCGGCAACTCTCTGTCGCTGTACCTCACTGTCCCCCGGTCTCTGTCGCTGAACCTCTTGGACTCTGTCTGTCGCTGTAACTCTCCGTCCCCCGCTCCCTGTCGCTGTACCTCTCGGCCACTCTCTGCCGCTGTACCTGTCTGTCCCCCACTCTCTGTCGCTGTACCTCTCTGTCCCCCACTCCCTGTCACTGTACTTCTAGGCCACTCTCTGTCGCTGTACCTCTCGGCCACTCTCTGCCGCTGTACCTCTCTGTCCCCCACTCTCTGACGCAGGACCTCTCGGCCACTCTCTGTCGCTGTACCTTTCTGTCCCCCACTCTCTGTCGCTGTACCTCTCGGCCACTCTCTGTCGCTGTACCTCTCTGCCACTCTCTGTCGCTGTACCTCACGGCCACTCTCTGTTGCTGTAGCTCTCGGCCACTCTCTGTCCTTCACTCTCTGTCCCCCACTCTTTGTCCCCCACACTCTGTCGCTGTACCTCCCGGCGACTCTCTGTCGCTGTACCTCTCGACCATTCTCTTTCGCTGTACCTCTCGGCCAATCTCTGTCCCCCACTCTCTTTCGCTGTACCTCTCGGCCACTCTCTGTCCCACACTCTCTGTCCCCCACTCTTTGTCCCCCACACTCTGTCGCTGTACCTCCCGGCGACTCTCTGTCGCTGTAACTCTCAGCCACTCTCTGTCGCTGTACCTCTCGGCCACTCTCTGACCCCCACGCTCTGTCCCCCACTCTCTGTCTCTGTACCTCTCGGTCACTCTCTGTCGCTGTACCTCACGGCCACTCTCTGTCGCTGTACCTCTCAGCCACTCTCTGTCGCTGTACCTCTCGGCCACTCTCTGACCCCCACGCTCTGTCCCCCACTCTCTGTCTCTGTACCTCTCGGCCACTCTCTGTCGCTGTACCTCTCGGCCACTCTCTGTCGCTGTACCTCTCGGCCACTCTCTGTCGCTGTATCTCTCGGCCACTCTCTGTCGCTGTACCTCTCGACCACTCTCTGTCCCCCACGCTCTGTCCCCCACTCTCTGTCGCTGTACCTCTCGGCTACTCCCTGTCGCTGTACCTCTCGGCCACTCTCTGTCGCCACTGTCTGTCCACCACTCTCTGTCGCTGTACCTCTCGGCAACTCTCTGTCCCCCACTCTCTGTCCCCCACTCTCTGTCGCTGTACCTCTCTGTCCCCCACTCTCTGTCGCTGTACCTCTCTGTCCCCCACTCCCTGTCACTGTACCTCTAGGCCACTCTCTGTCGCTTTACCTCTCGGCCACTCTATGTCGCTGCACCTCTCAGTCCCCAGCTCCCTGTCGCTGTACCTCTCTGTCGCTGGACCTCTCGGCCACTCTCTGTCGCTGTATCTCTCTGTCCACCACTTTCTGTCGCTGTACCTCTCTGTCCCCCACTCTCTGTCGCTGTAACTCACTGTCCCCCACTCTCTGACGCAGGACCTCTCGGCCACTCTCTGTCGCTGTACCTCTCTGTCCCCCACTCTCTGTCGCTGTACCTCTCTGTCCCCCACTCTCTGTCGCTGTACCTCTCTGCCACTCTCTGTCGCTGTACCTCTCGGCCACTCTCTGTTGCTGTACCTCTCGGCCACTCTCCTACCCCCACTCTCTGTCCCCCACTCTTTGTCCCCCACACTCTGTCGCTGTACCTCCCGGCGACTCTCTGTCGCTGTACCTCTCGACCATTCTCTTTCGCTGTACCTCTCGGCCAATCTCTGTCCCCCACTCTCTTTCGCTGTACCTCTCGGCCACTCTCTGTCCCACACTCTCTGTCCCCCACTCTTTGTCCCCCACACTCTGTGGCTGTACCTCCCGGCGACTCTCTGTCGCTGTACCTCTCGGCCAATCTCTGTCGCTGTAACTCTCGGCCAGTCTCTGACCCCCACGCTCTGTCCCCCACTCTCTGTCTCTGTACCTCTCGGTCACTCTCTGTCGCTGTACCTCACGGCCACTCTCTGTCGCTGTACCTCTCAGCCACTCTCTGTCGCTGTACCTCTCGGCCACTCTCTGACCCCCACGCTCTGTCCCCCACTCTCTGTCTCTGTACCTCTCGGCCACTCTCTGTCGCTGTACCTCTCGGCCACTCTCTGTCGCTGTATCTCTCGGCCACTCTCTGTCGCTGTACCTCTCGGCCACTCTCTGTCCCCCACGCTCTGTCCCCCACTCTCTGTCGCTGTACCTCTCAGCTACTCCCTGTCGCTGTACCTCTCGGCCACTCTCTGTCGCCACTGTCTGTCCACCACTCTCTGTCGCTGTACCTCTCGGCAACTCTCTGTCCCCCACTCTCTGTCCACCACTCTCTGTCGCTGTACCTCTCTGTCCCCCACTCTCTGTCGCTGTACCTCTCTGTCCCCCACTCCCTGTCACTGTACCTCTAGGCCACTCTCTGTCGCTTTACCTCTCGGCCACTCTATGTCGCTGCACCTCTCAGTCCCCAGCTCCCTGTCGCTGTACCTCTCTGTCGCTGGACCTCTCGGCCACTCTCTGTCGCTGTATCTCTCTGTCCACCACTTTCTGTCGCTGTACCTCTCTGTCCCCCACTCTCTGTCGCTGTAACTCACTGTCCCCCACTCTCTGTCGCTGTACCTCTCTGTCCCCCACTCTCTGTCGCTGTACCTCACTGTCCCCCACTCTCTGACGCAGGACCTCTCGGCCACTCTCTGTCGCTGTACCTTTCTGTCCCCCACTCTCTGTCGCTGTACCTCTCGGCCACTCTCTGTCGCTGTACCTCTCTGCCACTCTCCGTCGCTGTACCTCTCGGCCAATCTCTGTTGCTGTACCTCTCGGCCACTCTCTGACCCCCACGCTCTGTCCCCCACTCTCTGTCTCTGTACCTCTCGGCCACTCTCTGTTGCTGTACCTCTCGGCCACTCTCTGTCGCTGTACCTCTCGGCCACTCTCTGTCGCTGTATCTCTCGGCCACTCTCTGTCGCTGTACCTCTCGGCCACTCTCTGTCCCCCACGCTCTGTCCCCCACTCTCTGTCGCTGTACCTCTCGGCTACTCCCTGTCGCTGTACCTCTCGGCCACTCTCTGTCGCCACTGTCTGTCCACCACTCTCTGTCGCTGTACCTCTCGGCAACTCTCTGTCCCCCACTCTCTGTCCCCCACTCTCTGTCGCTGTACCTCTCTGTCCCCCACTCTCTGTCGCTGTACCTCTCTGTCCCCCACTCCCTGTCACTGTACCTCTAGGCCACTCTCTGTCGCTTTACCTCTCGGCCACTCTATGTCGCTGCACCTCTCAGTCCCCAGCTCCCTGTCGCTGTACCTCTCTGTCGCTGGACCTCTCGGCCACTCTCTGACGCTGTACCTCTCTGTCCCCCAGTCTCTGTCGCTGTACCTCTCGGCCACTCTCTGTCGCTGTACCTCCGTGTCCCCCACTCTCTGTCGCTGTACCTCTCGGCCACTCCCTGTCGCTGTACCTCTCGGCCACTCTCTGTCTCCACTGTCTGTCCACCAAACTCTGTCGCTGTACCTCTCGGCCACTCCCTGTCCCTCACTATCTGTCCCCCGCTCCCTGTCGCTGTATCTCTCAGTTCCCCACTCCCTGTTGCTGTACCGCTCGGCCACTCTCTGTCGCTGTACCTCTCGGCCACTCTCTGTCGCTGTACCTCTTGGCCACTCTCTGTCGCTGTACCTCTCTGTCCCCCACTCCCTGTCGCTGTACCTCTCGGCCACTCTCTGTCGCTCTACCTCTCTGTCCCCCACTCTCTGTCGCTGTAGCTTCTTGTCCCCCATCCCTGTCACTGTACCTCTCGGACACTCTCTCTCGCTGTACCTCTCAGTCACTCTCAGATGCTGTATCTCTCTGTCCCCCGCTCTCTCTCGCTATACCTTTCTGTCCCCCGCTCCCTGTCGCTGTACCTCTCTGTCCCCCGCTCTCTGTCGCTGTACATCTCTGTCCCCCACTCCCTGTCGCTGTACCTCTATGACCCCCAATCCCTGTCGCTGTACCTCTCGGCCAAACTCTATCTCTGTTCCTCTCTGTCCCCCACTCTCTGTCGCTGTACCTCTCGGCCACTCTGTGTCACTGCACCTCTCGGCCACTGTCTGTCGCTGTACCTCTCTGTGCCCCACTCCCTGTCGCTGCACCTCTCGGCCACTCTCTGTCGCTGTACCTCTCTGTGCCCCACTCCCTGTCGCTGTCCCTCTCGGCCACTCTCGGTCGCTGGACCTCTCGGCCACTCTCTGTCGCTGTACCTCGGTGTCCCCCACTCACTATCGCTGTACGTCTCGGCCACTCTCTGTCGCTGTACCTCTTGGCCACTCTCTGTCGCTTTATCACTCTGTCCCACACTCCCTGTCGCTGTACCTCTCGGCCACTCTCTGTCGCTGTACCTCTCTGTCCCCCACTCCCTGTCGCTGTACCTCTCAGCCACTCTTGGTCGCTGTATCTCTCTGTCCACCACTTTCTGTCGCTGTACCTCTCTGTCCCCCACTCTCTGTCGCTGTAACTCACTGTCCCCCACTCTCTGACGCAGGACCTCTCGGCCACTCTCTGTCGCTGTACCTCTCTGTCCCCCACTCTCTGTCGCTGTACCTCTCTGTCCCCCACTCTCTGTCGCTGTACCTCACTGTCCCCCACTCTCTGACGCAGGACCTCTCGGCCACTCTCTGTCGCTGTACCTTTCTGTCCCCCACTCTCTGTCGCTGTACCTCTCGGCCACTCTCTGTCGCTGTACCTCTCTGCCACTCTCTGTCGCTGTACCTCTCGGCCACTCTCTGTTGCTGTACCTCTCGGCCACTCTCCTACCCCCACTCTCTGTCCCCCACTCTTTGTCCCCCACACTCTGTCGCTGTATCTCCCGGCGACTCTCTGTCGCTGTACCTCTCGACCATTCTCTTTCGCTGTACGTCTCGGCCAATCTCTGTCCCCCACTCTCTTTCGCTGTACCTCTCGGCCACTCTCTGTCCCACACTCTCTGTCCCCCACTCTTTGTCCCCCACACTCTGTCGCTGTACCTCCCGGCGACTTTCTGTCGCTGTACCTCTCGGCCAATCTCTGTCGCTGTAACTCTCGGCCAGTCTCTGACCCCCACACTCTGTCCCCCACTCTCTGTCTCTGTACCTCTCGGTCACTCTCTGTCGCTGTACCTCTCGGCCACTCTCTGTCGCTGTTTCTCTCGGCCACTCTCTGTCGCTGTAACTCTCGGCAACTCTCTGTCCCCCACGCTCTGTCCCCCACTCTCTGTCGCTGTACCTCTCGGCTACTCCCTGTCTCTGTACCTCTCGGCCACAGTCTGTCGCCACTGTCTGTCCACCACTCTCTGTCGCTGTACCTCTCGGCAACTCTCTGTCCCCCACTCTCTGTCCCCCACTCTCTGTCGCTGTACCTCTCTGTCCCCCACTCTCTGTCGCTGTACCTCTCTGTCCCCCACTCCCTGTCACTGTACCTCTAGGCCACTCTCTGTCGCTTTACCTCTCGGCCACTCTATGTCGCTGCACCTCTCAGTCCCCAGCTCCCTGTCGCTGTACCTCTCTGTCGCTGGACCTCTCGGCCACTCTCTGACGCTGTACCTCTCTGTCCCCCAGTCTCTGTCGCTGTACCTCTCGGCCACTCTCTGTCGCTGTACCTCTCTGTCCCCCACTCTCTGTCGCTGTACCTCTCGGCCACTCTCTGTCGCTGTACCTCTCGGCCACTCTCTGTCGCTGTACCTCTCTGTCCCCCACTCCCTGTCGCTGTACCTCTCTGTCGCTGTACCTCTCCGTCCCCCACTCTCCGTCGCTGTACCTCTCGGGCACTCTCTGTCGCTTTAGCTCTCTGTTCCCCACTCCCTGTCGCTGTACCTCTCGGCTACTCTTTGTCGCTGTACCTCTCTGTGCCCCACTCTCTGTCGCTGTACCTCTCAGCCACTCTCTGTCGCTGTACCTCTCTGTTCCCCACACCCTTTCGCTGTACCTCTCGGCCACTCTCTGTCGCTGTACCTCTCGGCCACTCGCTGTCGCTCTACCTCCCTGTCACCCACTCCCTTTCGCTGTGTCTCTCGGCCACTCTCTGTCGCTGTACCTCTCGGCCCCTCTCTGTCGCTGTACCTCTCTGTCCCCCGCTCCCTGTCGCTGTACCTCTCTGTCCCCCGCTCCCTGTCGCTGTACCTCTCTGTCCCCCGCTCCCTGTCGCTGTTCCTCTCTGTCCCCCGCTCCCTGTCGCTGTATCTCTCGGCCACTCTCTGTCGCTTTACCTCTCTGTCCCCCACTCCCTGTCGCTGTACCTACCTGTCCCCCACTCCCTGTCGCTGTACCTCTCTTCACCCCGCTCTCTGTCGCTGTACCTTTTGGCCACTCTCTGTCGCTGTACCTCTCCGTCCCCCACTCTCTGTCGCTGTACCTCTCGGCCACTGACTGTCGCTGTACCTCTCTGTTCCCCCACTCTGTCGCTGTACCTCTCGGCCACTCTCTGTCGCTGTATCTCTCTGTCCCCCACTCCCTGTCGCTGTACTTCTCTGTCCCCCACTCTTTGTCGCTGTACCTCTCGGCCACTCTCTGTCGCTGTACCTCTCTGTCCGCCACTCTCTGTCGCCGTACCTCTCTGTCCCCCGCTCCCTGTCGTTATACCTCTCTGTCCCCCGCTACCTGTCGCTGTACCTCTCTGTCCCCCACTCCCTGTCGCTGTACCGCTCAGCCACTCTCTGTCGCTGTACCTCTCGGCCACTCTCTGTCGCTGTACCTCTTGGCCACTCTCTGTCGCTGTACCACTCTGTCCCACACTCTCTGTCGCTGTACCTCTCGGCCACTCTCTGTCGCTGTACCTCTCTGTCCCCCACTCCCTGTCGCTGTACCTCTCGGCCACTCTCTGTCGCTCTACCTCTCTGTACCCCACTCTCTGTCGCTGTAGCTCTCTGTCCCGCATCCCTGTCACTGTACCTCTCGGACACTCTCTGTCGCTGTACCTCTCAGCCACTCTCAGTTGCTGTACCTCTCTGTCCCCCGCTCTCTGTCGCTGTACCTCTCTGTCCCCCGCTCCCTGTCGCTGTACCTCTCTGTCCCCCTCTCTCTGTCGGTGTACCTCTATGTCCCCCGCTCCCTGTCGCTGTACCTCTCGGCCACTCTCTGTCGCTGTACCTGTCGGCAGCTCTCTGTCGCTGTACCTCACTGTCCCCCGCTCTCTGTCACTGTACCGCTCGGACACTCTCTGTCGCTGTACCTCTCGGCAACTCTCTGTCGCTGTACCTCACTGTCCCCCGGTCTCTGTCGCTGAACCTCTTGGACTCTGTCTGTCGCTGTAACTCTCCGTCCCCCGCTCCCTGTCGCTGTACCTCTCGGCCACTCTCTGCCGCTGTACCTGTCTGTCCCCCACTCTCTGTCGCTGTACCTCTCTGTCCCCCACTCCCTGTCACTGTACTTCTAGGCCACTCTCTGTCGCTGTACCTCTCGGCCACTCTCTGCCGCTGTACCTCTCTGTCCCCCACTCTCTGTCGCTGTATCTCTCGGCCACTCTCTGTCGCTGTACCTCTCGGCCACTCTCTGTCGCTGTACCTCTGTGTCCCCCACTCCCTGTCGCTGTACCTCTCTGTCGCTGTACCTCTCGGCCACTCTCTGTCGCTTTATCACTCGTCCCCCGCTCCCTGTCGCTGTACCTCTCGGCCACTCTCTGCCAATGTACCTAACTGTCCCCCGCTCTCTGTCGCTGTACCTCTCTGTCCCCCGCTCCCTCTCGCTGTACCTCTCTGTCCCCCGCTCTTTGTCGCTGTACCTCTCGGCCACTCTCTGTCGCTGTACCTCTCTGTTCCCCGCACTCTGTCGCTGTACCTCTCTGTCCCCCGCTCCCTGTCGCTGTACCTCTCTGTCACTGTACCTCTCGGCCACTCTCGGTCGCTGGACCTCTCGGCCACTCTCTGTCGCTGTACCTCTGTGTCCCCCACTCCCTGTCGCTGTACCTCTCTGTTGCTGTACCTCTCGGCCACTCTCTGTCGCTTTATCACTCTGTCCCCCGCTCCCTGTCGCTGTACCTCTCGGCCACTCTCTGCCGCTGTACCTGTCTGTCCCCCGCTCTCTGTCGCTGTACCTCTCTGTCCCCCGCTCCCTCTCGCTGTACCTCCCTGTCCACCACTCTCTGTCGCTGTACCTCTCTGTCCCCCGCTCTTTGTCGCTGTACCTCTCGGCCACTCTCTGTCGCTGTACCTCTCGGCGACTCTCTGTCGCTCTACCTCCCTATCCCCAGCTCTCTGTCGCTGTACCTCTCTGTCCCTGGCTCCCTGTCGCTGTACCTCTCTGTCCCTGGCTCCCTGTCGCTGTACCTCTCTGTCCCCCGCTCCCTGTCGCTGTACCTACCTGTCCCCCGCTCCCTGTCGCTGTACCTACCTGTCCCCCGCTCTCTGTCGCTGTACCTCTCAGCCACTCTCTGTCGCTGTACCTCTCTGTCCCCCAGTCTCCGTCGCTGTACCTCTTGGGCACTCTCTGTCGCTTTAGCTCTCTGTTCCCAACTCCCTGTCGCTGTATTTCTCGGCCACTCTCTGTCGCTGTACCTCTCAGAAACTCTGTGTGGCTGTACCTCTCCGTCCCCCACTCTCCGTCGCTGTACCTCTCGGGCAATCTCTGTCGCTTTACCTCTCTGTCCCCCGCTCCCGGTCGCTGTACCTCTCAGCCACTCTTTGTCGCTGTACCTCTCTGTCCCCCGCTCTCTGTCGCTGTACCTCTCTGTCCCCCGCTCCCTGTCGCTGTACCTCTCTGTCCGCCGCTCCCTGTCGCTGTTCCTCTCTGTCCCCCGCTCCCTGTCGCTGGACCTCTCAGCCACTCTCTGTCGCTTTACCTCTCTGTCCCCCACTCCCTGTCGCTGTACCTACCTGTCCCCCACTCCCTGTCGCTGTACCTCTCTGTACCCCGCTCTCTGTCGCTGTACCTTTTGGCCACTCACTGTCGCTGTACCTCTCTGTCCCCCACTCTCTGTCGCTGTACCTCTCGGCCACTCACTGTCGCTGTACCTCTCTGTTCCCCCACTCTCTGTCGCTGTGCCTCTCGGCCACTCTCTGTCGCTGTATCTCTCTGTCCCCCACTCCCTGTCGCTGTACCTCTCTGTCCCCCACTCTTTGTCGCTGTACGTCCCGGCCACTCTCCGTCGCTGTACCTCTCTGTCCCACACTCTCTGTCGCTGTACCTCTCTGTCCCCCGCTCCCTGTCGCTATACATCTCTGTCCCCCGCTCCCTGTCGCTGTACCTCTCTGTCCCCCACTCCCTGTCGCTGTCCCTCTCGGCCACTCTCTGTCGCTGGACCTCTCGGCCACTCTCTGTCGCTGTACCTCTCTGTCACCCAGTCTCTGTCGCTGTACCTGCCTGCCACTCTCTGTCACTGTACATCTCGGCCACTCTCTGTCGCTGTACCTCGGTGTCCCCCACTCACTATCGCTGTACCTCTCGGCCACTCTCTGTCGCTGTACCTCTCGGCCACTCTCTGTCGCTTTATCACTCTGTCCCCCACGCCCTGTCGCTGTACCTCTCGGCCACTCTCTGTCGCTGTACCTCTCTGTCCACCACTCTCTGTCGCTGTACCTCTCTGTACCCCACTCTCTGTCGCTGTACCTCACTGTTCCCCACTCTCTGACGCAGGACCTCTCGGCCACTCTCTGTCGCTGTACCTCTCTGCCACTCTCTGTCGCTGTACCTCTCGGCCACTCTTTGTTGCTCTACCTCTCGGCCACTCTCTGTCCCACACTCTCTGTCGCTGTACCTCTCGACCATTCTCTGTCGCTGTACCTCTCGGCCACTCTCTGCCCCCACTCTCTGTCCACCACTCTCTCTCCCTGTACCTCTCGGCCACTCTCTGTCCCCTACTCTCTGTGCCCCACTCTCTGTCGCTGTACCTCTCGGCCACTCTCTGTCGTTGTACCTCTCGGCCACTCTCTGTCACTGTACCTCTCGGCCACTCTCTGTCGCTGTACCTCTCGGCCACTCTCTGTCGCTGTACCTCTCTGTCCCCCACTCCCTGTCGCTGTACCTCTCTGTCGCTGTACCTCTCCGTCCCCCACTCTCCGTCGCTGTACCTCTCGGGCACTCTCTGTCGCTTTAGCTCTCTGTTCCCCACTCCCTGTCGCTGTACCTCTCGGCTACTCTTTGTCGCTGTACCTCTCTGTGCCCCACTCTCTGTCGCTGTACCTCTCAGCCACTCTCTGTCGCTGTACCTCTCTGTTCCCCACACCCTTTCGCTGTACCTCTCGGCCACTCTCTGTCGCTGTACCTCTCGGCCACTCGCTGTCGCTCTACCTCCCTGTCACCCACTCCCTTTCGCTGTGTCTCTCGGCCACTCTCTGTCGCTGTACCTCTCGGCCCCTCTCTGTCGCTGTACCTCTCTGTCCCCCGCTCCCTGTCGCTGTACCTCTCTGTCCCCCGCTCCCTGTCGCTGTACCTCTCTGTCCCCCGCTCCCTGTCGCTGTTCCTCTCTGTCCCCCACTCCCTGTCGCTGTATCTCTCGGCCACTCTCTGTCGCTTTACCTCTCTGTCCCCCACTCCCTGTCGCTGTACCTACCTGTCCCCCACTCCCTGTCGCTGTACCTCTCTTCACCCCGCTCTCTGTCGCTGTACCTTTTGGCCACTCTCTGTCGCTGTACCTCTCCGTCCCCCACTCTCTGTCGCTGTACCTCTCGGCCACTGACTGTCGCTGTACCTCTCTGTTCCCCCACTCTGTCGCTGTACCTCTCGGCCACTCTCTGTCGCTGTATCTCTCTGTCCCCCACTCCCTGTCGCTGTACTTCTCTGTCCCCCACTCTTTGTCGCTGTACCTCTCGGCCACTCTCTGTCGCTGTACCTCTCTGTCCGCCACTCTCTGTCGCCGTACCTCTCTGTCCCCCGCTCCCTGTCGTTATACCTCTCTGTCCCCCGCTACCTGTCGCTGTACCTCTCTGTCCCCCACTCCCTGTCGCTGTACCGCTCAGCCACTCTCTGTCGCTGTACCTCTCGGCCACTCTCTGTCGCTGTACCTCTTGGCCACTCTCTGTCGCTGTACCACTCTGTCCCACACTCTCTGTCGCTGTACCTCTCGGCCACTCTCTGTCGCTGTACCTCTCTGTCCCCCACTCCCTGTCGCTGTACCTCTCGGCCACTCTCTGTCGCTCTACCTCTCTGTACCCCACTCTCTGTCGCTGTAGCTCTCTGTCCCGCATCCCTGTCACTGTACCTCTCGGACACTCTCTGTCGCTGTACCTCTCAGCCACTCTCAGTTGCTGTACCTCTCTGTCCCCCGCTCTCTGTCGCTGTACCTCTCTGTCCCCCGCTCCCTGTCGCTGTACCTCTCTGTCCCCCTCTCTCTGTCGGTGTACCTCTATGTCCCCCGCTCCCTGTCGCTGTACCTCTCGGCCACTCTCTGTCGCTGTACCTGTCGGCAGCTCTCTGTCGCTGTACCTCACTGTCCCCCGCTCTCTGTCACTGTACCGCTCGAACACTCTCTGTCGCTGTACCTCTCGGCAACTCTCTGTCGCAGTACCTCACTGTCCCCCGGTCTCTGTCGCTGAACCTCTTGGACTCTGTCTGTCGCTGTAACTCTCCGTCCCCCGCTCCCTGTCGCTGTACCTCTCGGCCACTCTCTGCCGCTGTACCTGTCTGTCCCCCACTCTCTGTCGCTGTACCTCTCTGTCCCCCACTCCCTGTCACTGTACTTCTAGGCCACTCTCTGTCGCTGTACCTCTCGGCCACTCTCTGCCGCTGTACCTCTCTGTCCCCCACTCTCTGTCGCTGTATCTCTCGGCCACTCTCTGTCGCTGTACCTCTCGGCCACTCTCTGTCGCTGTACCTCTGTGTCCCCCACTCCCTGTCGCTGTACCTCTCTGTCGCTGTACCTCTCGGCCACTCTCTGTCGCTTTATCACTCGTCCCCCGCTCCCTGTCGCTGTACCTCTCGGCCACTCTCTGCCAATGTACCTAACTGTCCCCCGCTCTCTGTCGCTGTACCTCTCTGTCCCCCGCTCCCTCTCGCTGTACCTCTCTGTCCCCCGCTCTTTGTCGCTGTACCTCTCGGCCACTCTCTGTCGCTGTACCTCTCTGTTCCCCGCACTCTGTCGCTGTACCTCTCTGTCCCCCGCTCCCTGTCGCTGTACCTCTCTGTCGCTGTACCTCTCGGCCACTCTCGGTCGCTGGACCTCTCGGCCACTCTCTGACGCTGTACATCTCTGTCCCCCAGTCTCGGTCGCTGTACCTCTCCCCCACTCCCTGTCGCTGTACCTCTCTGTTGCTGTACCTCTCGGCCACTCTCTGTCGCTTTATCACTCTGTCCCCCGCTCTCTGTCGCTGTACCTCTCTGTCCCCCGCTCCCTCTCGCTGTACCTCCCTGTCCACCACTCTCTGTCGCTGTACCTCTCTGTCCCCCGCTCTTTGTCGCTGTACCTCTCGGCCACTCTCTGTCGCTGTACCTCTCGGCGACTCTCTGTCGCTCTACCTCCCTATCCCCAGCTCTCTGTCGCTGTACCTCTCTGTCCCTGGCTCCCTGTCGCTGTACCTCTCTGTCCCTGGCTCCCTGTCGCTGTACCTCTCTGTCCCTGGCTCCCTGTCGCTGTACCTCTCTGTCCCCCGCTCCCTGTCGCTGTACCTACCTGTCCCCCGCTCCCTGTCGCTGTACCTACCTGTCCCCCGCTCTCTGTCGCTGTACCTCTCAGCCACTCTCTGTCGCTGTACCTCTCTGTCCCCCAGTCTCCGTCGCTGTACCTCTTGGGCACTCTCTGTCGCTTTAGCTCTCTGTTCCCAACTCCCTGTCGCTGTATTTCTCGGCCACTCTCTGTCGCTGTACCTCTCAGAAACTCTGTGTGGCTGTACCTCTCCGTCCCCCACTCTCCGTCGCTGTACCTCTCGGGCAATCTCTGTCGCTTTACCTCTCTGTCCCCCGCTCCCGGTCGCTGTACCTCTCAGCCACTCTTTGTCGCTGTACCTCTCTGTCCCCCGCTCTCTGTCGCTGTACCTCTCTGTCCCCCGCTCCCTGTCGCTGTACCTCTCTGTCCGCCGCTCCCTGTCGCTGTTCCTCTCTGTCCCCCGCTCCCTGTCGCTGGACCTCTCAGCCACTCTCTGTCGCTTTACCTCTCTGTCCCCCACTCCCTGTCGCTGTACCTACCTGTCCCCCACTCCCTGTCGCTGTACCTCTCTGTACCCCGCTCTCTGTCGCTGTACCTTTTGGCCACTCACTGTCGCTGTACCTCTCTGTCCCCCACTCTCTGTCGCTGTACCTCTCGGCCACTCACTGTCGCTGTACCTCTCTGTTCCCCCACTCTCTGTCGCTGTACCTCTCGGCCACTCTCTGTCGCTGTATCTCTCTGTCCCCCACTCCCTGTTGCTGTATCTCTCTGTCCCCCACTCTTTGTCGCTGTACGTCCCGGCCACTCTCCGTCGCTGTACCTCTCTGTCCCACACTCTCTGTCGCTGTACCTCTCTGTCCCCCGCTCCCTGTCGCTATACATCTCTGTCCCCCGCTCCCTGTCGCTGTACCTCTCTGTCCCCCACTCCCTGTCGCTGTACCTCTCTGTCGCTGTACCTCTCCGTCCCCCACTCTCCGTCGCTGTACCTCTCGGGCACTCTCTGTCGCTTTAGCTCTCTGTTCCCCACTCCCTGTCGCTGTACCTCTCGGCTACTCTTTGTCGCTGTACCTCTCTGTGCCCCACTCTCTGTCGCTGTACCTCTCAGCCACTCTCTGTCGCTGTACCTCTCTGTTCCCCACACCCTTTCGCTGTACCTCTAGGCCACTCTCTGTCGCTGTACCTCTCGGCCACTCGCTGTCGCTCTACCTCCCTGTCACCCACTCCCTTTCGCTGTGTCTCTCGGCCACTCTCTGTCGCTGTACCTCTCGGCCCCTCTCTGTCGCTGTACCTCTCTGTCCCCCGCTCCCTGTCGCTGTACCTCTCTGTCCCCCGCTCCCTGTCGCTGTACCTCTCTGTCCCCTGCTCCCTGTCGCTGTTCCTCTCTGTCCCCCGCTCCCTGTCGCTGTATCTCTCGGCCACTCTCTGTCGCTTTACCTCTCTGTCCCCCACTCCCTGTCGCTGTACCTACCTGTCCCCCACTCCCTGTCGCTGTACCTCTCTTCACCCCGCTCTCTGTCGCTGTACCTTTTGGCCACTCTCTGTCGCTGTACCTCTCCGTCCCCCACTCTCTGTCGCTGTACCTCTCGGCCACTGACTGTCGCTGTACCTCTCTGTTCCCCCACTCTGTCGCTGTACCTCTCGGCCACTCTCTGTCGCTGTATCTCTCTGTCCCCCACTCCCTGTCGCTGTACTTCTCTGTCCCCCACTCTTTGTCGCTGTACCTCTCGGCCACTCTCTGTCGCTGTACCTCTCTGTCCGCCACTCTCTGTCGCCGTACCTCTCTGTCCCCCGCTCCCTGTCGTTATACCTCTCTGTCCCCCGCTACCTGTCGCTGTACCTCTCTGTCCCCCACTCCCTGTCGCTGTACCGCTCAGCCACTCTCTGTCGCTGTACCTCTCGGCCACTCTCTGTCGCTGTACCTCTTGGCCACTCTCTGTCGCTGTACCACTCTGTCCCACACTCTCTGTCGCTGTACCTCTCGGCCACTCTCTGTCGCTGTACCTCTCTGTCCCCCACTCCCTGTCGCTGTACCTCTCGGCCACTCTCTGTCGCTCTACCTCTCTGTACCCCACTCTCTGTCGCTGTAGCTCTCTGTCCCGCATCCCTGTCACTGTACCTCTCGGACACTCTCTGTCGCTGTACCTCTCAGCCACTCTCAGTTGCTGTACCTCTCTGTCCCCCGCTCTCTGTCGCTGTACCTCTCTGTCCCCCGCTCCCTGTCGCTGTACCTCTCTGTCCCCCTCTCTCTGTCGGTGTACCTCTATGTCCCCCGCTCCCTGTCGCTGTACCTCTCGGCCACTCTCTGTCGCTGTACCTGTCGGCAGCTCTCTGTCGCTGTACCTCACTGTCCCCCGCTCTCTGTCACTGTACCGCTCGGACACTCTCTGTCGCTGTACCTCTCGGCAACTCTCTGTCGCTGTACCTCACTGTCCCCCGGTCTCTGTCGCTGAACCTCTTGGACTCTGTCTGTCGCTGTAACTCTCCGTCCCCCGCTCCCTGTCGCTGTACCTCTCGGCCACTCTCTGCCGCTGAACCTGTCTGTCCCCCACTCTCTGTCGCTGTACCTCTCTGTCCCCCACTCCCTGTCACTGTACTTCTAGGCCACTCTCTGTCGCTGTACCTCTCGGCCACTCTCTGCCGCTGTACCTCTCTGTCCCCCACTCTCTGTCGCTGTATCTCTCGGCCACTCTCTGTCGCTGTACCTCTCGGCCACTCTCTGTCGCTGTACCTCTGTGTCCCCCACTCCCTGTCGCTGTACCTCTCTGTCGCTGTACCTCTCGGCCACTCTCTGTCGCTTTATCACTCGTCCCCCGCTCCCTGTCGCTGTACCTCTCGGCCACTCTCTGCCAATGTACCTAACTGTCCCCCGCTCTCTGTCGCTGTACCTCTCTGTCCCCCGCTCCCTCTCGCTGTACCTCTCTGTCCCCCGCTCTTTGTCGCTGTACCTCTCGGCCACTCTCTGTCGCTGTACCTCTCTGTTCCCCGCACTCTGTCGCTGTACCTCTCTGTCCCCCGCTCCCTGTCGCTGTACCTCTCTGTCGCTGTACCTCTCGGCCACTCTCGGTCGCTGGACCTCTCGGCCACTCTCTGACGCTGTACATCTCTGTCCCCCAGTCTCGGTCGCTGTACCTCTCCGCCACTCCCTGTCGCTGTACCTCTGTGTCCCCCACTCCCTGTCGCTGTACCTCTCTGTTGCTGTACCTCTCGGCCACTCTCTGTCGCTTTATCACTCTGTCCCCCGCTCTCTGTCGCTGTACCTCTCTGTCCCCCGCTCCCTCTCGCTGTACCTCCCTGTCCACCACTCTCTGTCGCTGTACCTCTCTGTCCCCCGCTCTTTGTCGCTGTACCTCTCGGCCACTCTCTGTCGCTGTACCTCTCGGCGACTCTCTGTCGCTCTACCTCCCTATCCCCAGCTCTCTGTCGCTGTACCTCTCTGTCCCTGGCTCCCTGTCGCTGTACCTCTCTGTCCCTGGCTCCCTGTCGCTGTACCTCTCTGTCCCCCGCTCCCTGTCGCTGTACCTACCTGTCCCCCGCTCCCTGTCGCTGTACCTACCTGTCCCCCGCTCTCTGTCGCTGTACCTCTCAGCCACTCTCTGTCGCTGTACCTCTCTGTCCCCCAGTCTCCGTCGCTGTACCTCTTGGGCACTCTCTGTCGCTTTAGCTCTCTGTTCCCAACTCCCTGTCGCTGTATTTCTCGGCCACTCTCTGTCGCTGTACCTCTCAGAAACTCTGTGTGGCTGTACCTCTCCGTCCCCCACTCTCCGTCGCTGTACCTCTCGGGCAATCTCTGTCGCTTTACCTCTCTGTCCCCCGCTCCCGGTCGCTGTACCTCTCAGCCACTCTTTGTCGCTGTACCTCTCTGTCCCCCGCTCTCTGTCGCTGTACCTCTCTGTCCCCCGCTCCCTGTCGCTGTACCTCTCTGTCCGCCGCTCCCTGTCGCTGTTCCTCTCTGTCCCCCGCTCCCTGTCGCTGGACCTCTCAGCCACTCTCTGTCGCTTTACCTCTCTGTCCCCCACTCCCTGTCGCTGTACCTACCTGTCCCCCACTCCCTGTCGCTGTACCTCTCTGTACCCCGCTCTCTGTCGCTGTACCTTTTGGCCACTCACTGTCGCTGTACCTCTCTGTCCCCCACTCTCTGTCGCTGTACCTCTCGGCCACTCACTGTCGCTGTACCTCTCTGTTCCCCCACTCTCTGTCGCTGTACCTCTCGGCCACTCTCTGTCGCTGTATCTCTCTGTCCCCCACTCCCTGTCGCTGTACCTCTCTGTCCCCCACTCTTTGTCGCTGTACGTCCCGGCCACTCTCCGTCGCTGTACCTCTCTGTCCCACACTCTCTGTCGCTGTACCTCTCTGTCCCCCGCTCCCTGTCGCTATACATCTCTGTCCCCCGCTCTCTGTCGCTGTACCTCTCTGTCCCCCACTCCCTGTCGCTGTCCCTCTCGGCCACTCTCTGTCGCTGGACCTCTCGGCCACTCTCTGTCGCTGTACCTCTCTGTCACCCAGTCTCTGTCGCTGTACCTGCCTGCCACTCTCTGTCACTGTACATCTCGGCCACTCTCTGTCGCTGTACCTCGGTGTCCCCCACTCACTATCGCTGTACCTCTCGGCCACTCTCTGTCGCTGTACCTCTCGGCCACTCTCTGTCGCTTTATCACTCTGTCCCCCACGCCCTGTCGCTGTACCTCTCGGCCACTCTCTGTCGCTGTACCTCTCTGTCCACCACTCTCTGTCGCTGTACCTCTCTGTACCCCACTCTCTGTCGCTGTACCTCACTGTTCCCCACTCTCTGACGCAGGACCTCTCGGCCACTCTCTGTCGCTGTACCTCTCTGCCACTCTCTGTCGCTGTACCTCTCGGCCACTCTCTGTTGCTCTACCTCTCGGCCACTCTCTGTCCCACACTCTCTGTCGCTGTACCTCTCGACCATTCTCTGTCGCTGTACCTCTCGGCCACTCTCTGCCCCCACTCTCTGTCCACCACTCTCTCTCCCTGTACCTCTCGGCCACTCTCTGTCCCCTACTCTCTGTGCCCCACTCTCTGTCGCTGTACCTCTCGGCCACTCTCTGTCGTTGTACCTCTCGGCCACTCTCTGTCGCTGTACCTCCCGTCACTCTCGGTCGCTGTATAACTCGGCCACTCTCTGTCGCTGTACCTCTCGGCCACTCTCTGTCGCTGTACCTCTCGGCCACTCTCTGTCCCCCACGCTCTGTCCTCCACTCTCTGTCGCTGTACCTCTCGGCCACTCCCTGTCGCTGTACCTCTCGGCCACTCTCTGTCGCTGTACCTCTCGGCAGCTCTCTGTCGCTGTACCTCACTGTCCCCCGCTCTCTGTCACTGTGCCGCTCGGACACTCTCTGTCGCTGTACCTCTCGGCAACTCTCTGTCGCTGTACCTCACTGTCCCCCGGTCTCTGTCGCTGTACCTCTTGGACTCTGTCTGTCGCTGTAACTCTCTGTCCCCGCTCCCTGTCGCTGTACCTCTCGGCCACTCTCTGTCGCTGTACCTCTCGGCCACTCGCTGTCGCTGTACCTCTCTGTCACCCACTCCCGTTCGCTGTGTCTCTCGGCCACTCTCTGTCGCTGTACCTCTCGGCCACTCTCTGTCGCTGTACCTCTCTGTTCCCCACACCCTTTCGCTGTTCCTCTCGGCCACTCTCTGTCGCTGTACCTCTCGGCCACTCGCTGTCGCTGTACCTCTCTGTCACCCACTCCCTTTCGCTATGTCTCTCGGCCACTCTCTGTCGCTGTACCTCTCGGCCACTCTCTGTCGCTGTACCTCTCTGTCACCCGCTCCCGGTCGCTGTACCTCTCAGCCACTCTTTGTCGCTGTACCTCTCTGTCCCCCGCTCTCTGTCGCTGTACCTCTCTGTCCCACGCTCCCTGTCGCTGTACCTCTCTGTTCCCCGCTCCCTGTCGCTGTTCCTCTCTGTCCCCCGCTCCCTGTCGCTGGACCTCTCGGCCACTCTCTGTCGCTTTACCTCTCTGTCCCCCACTCCCTGTCGCTGTACCTACCTGTCCCCCACTCCCTGTCGCTGTACCTCTCTTCACCCCGCTCTCTGTCGCTGTACCTTTTGGCCACTCTCTGTCGCAGTACCTCTCTGTCCCCCATTCCCTGTCGCTGTACCTCTCGGCCACTCTCTGTCGCTCTACCTCTCTGTACCCCACTCTCTGTCGCTGTAGCTCTCTGTCCCGCATCCCTGTCACTGTACCTCTCGGACACTCTCTGTCGCTGTACCTCTCTGTCCCCCACTCCCTGTCGCTGTACCTACCTGTCCCCCACTCCCTGTCGCTGTACCTCTCTTCACCCCGCTCTCTGTCGCTGTACCTTTTGGCCACTCTCTGTCGCTGTACCTCTCTGTCCCCCACTCTCTGTCGCTGAACCTCTCGGCCACTGACTGTCGCTGTACCTCTCTGTTCCCCCACTCTCTGTCGCTGTACCTCTCGGCCACTCTCTGTCGCTGTATCTCTCTGTCCCCCACTCCCTGTCGCTGTACCTCTCTGTCCCCCACTCTTTGTCGCTGTACCTCTCGGCCACTCTCTGTGGCTGTACCTCTTTGTCCCCCACTCTATGACGCTGTGCCTCTCTGTCCCCCGCTCCCTGTCGTTATACCTCTCTGTCCCCCGCTCCCTGTCGCTGTACCTCTCTGTCCCCCACTCCCTGTCGCTGTACCGCTCGGCCACTCTCTGTCGCTGTACCTCTCGGCCACTCTCTGTCGCTGTACCTCTTCGCCACTCTCTGTCGCTGTACCACTCTGTCCCACACTCTCTATCGCTGTACCTCTCGGCCACTCTCTGTCGCTGTACCTCTCTGTCCCCCATTCCCTGTCGCTGTACCTCTCGGCCACTCTCTGTCGCTGTACCTCTCTGTACCCCACTCTCTGTCGCTGTACCTCACTGTTCCCCACTCTCTGACGCAGGACCTCTCGGCCACTCTCTGTCGCTGTACCTCTCTGCCACTCTCTGTCGCTGTACCTCTCGGCCACTCTCTGTTGCTCTACCTCTCGGCCACTCTCTGTCCCACACTCTCTGTCGCTGTACCTCTCGACCATTCTCTGTCGCTGTACCTCTCGGCCACTCTCTGCCCCCACTCTCTGTCCACCACTCTCTCTCCCTGTACCTCTCGGCCACTCTCTGTCCCCTACTCTCTGTGCCCCACTCTCTGTCGCTGTACCTCTCGGCCACTCTCTGTCGTTGTACCTCTCGGCCACTCTCTGTCGCTGTACCTCCCGTCACTCTCGGTCGCTGTATAACTCGGCCACTCTCTGTCGCTGTACCTCTCGGCCACTCTCTGTCGCTGTACCTCTCGGCCACTCTCTGTCCCCCACGCTCTGTCCTCCACTCTCTGTCGCTGTCCCTCTCGGCCACTCCCTGTCGCTGTACCTCTCGGCCACTCTCTGTCGCTGTACCTCTCGGCAGCTCTCTGTCGCTGTACCTCACTGTCCCCCGCTCTCTGTCACTGTGCCGCTCGGACACTCTCTGTCGCTGTACCTCTCGGCAACTCTCTGTCGCTGTACCTCACTGTCCCCCGGTCTCTGTCGCTGTACCTCTTGGACTCTGTCTGTCGCTGTAACTCTCTGTCCCCGCTCCCTGTCGCTGTACCTCTCGGCCACTCTCTGTCGCTGTACCTCTCGGCCACTCGCTGTCGCTGTACCTCTCTGTCACCCACTCCCGTTCGCTGTGTCTCTCGGCCACTCTCTGTCGCTGTACCTCTCGGCCACTCTCTGTCGCTGTACCTCTCTGTTCCCCACACCCTTTCGCTGTTCCTCTCGGCCACTCTCTGTCGCTGTACCTCTCGGCCACTCGCTGTCGCTGTACCTCTCTGTCACCCACTCCCTTTCGCTATGTCTCTCGGCCACTCTCTGTCGCTGTACCTCTCGGCCACTCTCTGTCGCTGTACCTCTCTGTCACCCGCTCCCGGTCGCTGTACCTCTCAGCCACTCTTTGTCGCTGTACCTCTCTGTCCCCCGCTCTCTGTCGCTGTACCTCTCTGTCCCACGCTCCCTGTCGCTGTACCTCTCTGTTCCCCGCTCCCTGTCGCTGTTCCTCTCTGTCCCCCGCTCCCTGTCGCTGGACCTCTCGGCCACTCTCTGTCGCTTTACCTCTCTGTCCCCCACTCCCTGTCGCTGTACCTACCTGTCCCCCACTCCCTGTCGCTGTACCTCTCTTCACCCCGCTCTCTCTGTCGCTGTACCTTTTGGCCACTCTCTGTCGCTGTACCTCTCTGTCCCCCATTCCCTGTCGCTGTACCTCTCGGCCACTCTCTGTCGCTCTACCTCTCTGTACCCCACTCTCTGTCGCTGTAGCTCTCTGTCCCGCATCCCTGTCACTGTACCTCTCGGACACTCTCTGTCGCTGTACCTCTCTGTCCCCCACTCCCTGTCGCTGTACCTACCTGTCCCCCACTCCCTGTCGCTGTACCTCTCTTCACCCCGCTCTCTGTCGCTGTACCTTTTGGCCACTCTCTGTCGCTGTACCTCTCTGTCCCCCACTCTCTGTCGCTGAACCTCTCGGCCACTGACTGTCGCTGTACCTCTCTGTTCCCCCACTCTCTGTCGCTGTACCTCTCGGCCACTCTCTGTCGCTGTATCTCTCTGTCCCCCACTCCCTGTCGCTGTACCTCTCTGTCCCCCACTCTTTGTCGCTGTACCTCTCGGCCACTCTCTGTGGCTGTACCTCTTTGTCCCCCACTCTCTGACGCTGTGCCTCTCTGTCCCCCGCTCCCTGTCGTTATACCTCTCTGTCCCCCGCTCCCTGTCGCTGTACCTCTCTGTCCCCCACTCCCTGTCGCTGTACCGCTCGGCCACTCTCTGTCGCTGTACCTCTCGGCCACTCTCTGTCGCTGTACCTCTTCGCCACTCACTGTCGCTGTACCACTCTGTCCCACACTCTCTATCGCTGTACCTCTCGGCCACTCTCTGTCGCTGTACCTCTCTGTCCCCCATTCCCTGTCGCTGTACCTCTCGGCCACTCTCTGTCGCTCTACCTCTCTGTACCCCACTCTCTGTCGCTGTAGCTCTCTGTCCCGCATCCCTGTCACTGTACCTCTCGGACCCTCTCTGTCGCTGTACCTCTCAGCCACTCTCAGTTGCTGTACCTCTCTGTCCCCCGCTCTCTGTCGCTGTACCTCTCTGTCCCCCACTCCCTGTCGCTGTACCTCTCTGTTCCCCGCTCTCTGTCGCTGTCCCTCTCTGCCCCCGCTCCCTGTCGCTGTTCCTCTCGGCCACTCTCTGTCGCTGTACCTCTCGGCAGCTCTCTGTCTCTGTACCTCACTGTCCCCCGCTCTCTGTCACTGTACCGCTCGGACACTCTCTGTCGCTGTACCTCTCGGCAACTCTCTGTCGATGTACCTCACTGTCCCCCGGTCCCTGTCGCTGTACCTCTTGGACTCTGTCTGTCGCTGTAACTCTCCGTCCCCCGCTCACTGTCGCTGTACCTCTCGGCCACTCTTGCCGCTGTACCTGTCTGTCCCCCACTCTCTGTCGCTGTACCTCTCTGTCCCCCACTCCCTGTCACTGTACCTCTAGGCCACTCTCTGTCGCTGTACCTCTCGGCCACTCTCTGTCGCTGTACCTCTCTGTTCCCCGCACTCTGTCGCTGTACCTCTCTGTCCCCCGCTCCCTGTCGCTGTACCTCTCTGTCGCTGTACCTCTCAGCTACTCTCGGTCGCTGGACCTCTCGGCCACTCTCTGACGCTGTACATCTCTGTCCCCCAGTCTCTGTCGCTGTACCTCTCCGCCACTCTCTGTCGCTGTACCTCTGTGTCCCCCACTCCCTGTCGCTGTACCTCTCTGTCGCTGTACCTCTCGGCCACTCTCTGTCGCTTTATCACTCTGTCCCGCGCTCCCTGTCGCTGTACCTCTCGGCCACTCTCTGCCGCTGTACCTGTCTGTCCCCCGCTCTCTGTCGCTGTACCTCTCTGTCCCCCGCTCCCTCTCGCTGTACCTCCCTGTCCCCCACTCTCTGTCGCTGTACCTCTCTGTCCCCCGCTCTTTGTTGCTGTACCTCTCGGCCACTCTCTGTCGCTGTACCTCTCTGTTCCCCCACTCCCTGTCGCTGTACCGCTCGGCCACTCTCTGTCGCTGTCCCTCTCGGCCACTCTCTGTCGCTGTACCTCTTGGCCACTCTCTGTCGCTCTACCTCCCTGTCCCCAGCTCTCTGTCGCTGTACCTCTCTGTCCCTGGCTCCCTGTCGCTGTACCTACCTGTCCCCCGCTCCCTGTCGCTGTACCTACCTGTCCCCCACTCTCTGTCGCTGTACCTCTCTGTCCCCCGCTCTTTGTCGCTGTACCTCTCGGCCACTCTCTGTCGCTTTACCTCTCTGTCCCCCACTCCCTGTCGCTGTCCCTACCTGTCCCCCACTCCCTGTCGCTGTACCTCTCTGTACCCCGCTCTCTGTCGCTGTACCTTTTGGCCACTCACTGTCGCTGTACCTCTCTGTCCCCCACTCTCTGTCGCTGTACCTCTCGGCCACTCACTGTCGCTGTACCTCTCTGTTCCCCCACTCCCTGTCGCTGTACCGCTCGGCCACTCTCTGTCGCTGTCCCTCTCGGCCACTCTCTGTCGCTGTACATCTTGGCCACTCTCTGTCGCTGTACCACTCTGTCCCACACTCTCTGTCGCTGTACCTCTCGGCCACTCTCTGTCGCTGAACCTCCCTGTCCCCCACTCCCTGTCGCTGTCCCTCTCGGCCACTCTCTGTCGCTGTACCTCTTGGCCACTCTCTGTCGCTGTACCACTCTGTCACCCACTCCCTGTCGCTGTCCCTCTCGGCCACTCTCGGTCGCTGGACCTCTCGGCCACTCTCTGTCGCTGTACCTCTCTGTCACCCAGTCTCTGTCGCTGTACCTGCCTGCCACTCTCTGTCACTGTACCTCTCGGCCACTCTCTGTCGCTGTACCTCGGTGTCCCCCACTCACTATCGCTGTACCTCTCGGCCACTCTCTGTCGCTGTACCTCTCGGCCACTCTCTGTCGCTTTATCACTCTGTCCCCCACTCCCTGTCGCTGTACCTCTCGGCCACTCTCTGTCGCTGTACCTCTCTGTCCCCCACTCCCTGTCGCTGTTCCTCTCGGCCACTCTTCGTCGCTGTACCTCTCTGTCCACCACTCTCTGTCGCTGTACCTCTCTGTACCCCACTCTCTGTCGCTGTACCTCACTGTTCCCCACTCTCTGACGCAGGACCTCTCGGCCACTCTCTGTCGCTGTACCTCTCTGCCACTCTCTGTCGCTGTACCTCTCGGCCACTCTCTGTTGCTCTACCTCTCGGCCACTCTCTGTCCCACACTCTCTGTCGCTGTACCTCTCGACCATTCTCTGTCGCTGTACCTCTCGGCCACTCTCTGTCGCTGTACCTCTCGGCCACTCTCTGTCGCTTTATCACTCTGTCCCCCACTCCCTGTCGCTGTACCTCTCGGCCACTCTCTGTCGCTGTACCTCTCTGTCCCCCACTCCCTGTCGCTGTTCCTCTCGGCCACTCTTCGTCGCTGTACCTCTCTGTCCACCACTCTCTGTCGCTGTACCTCTCTGTACCCCACTCTCTGTCGCTGTACCTCACTGTTCCCCACTCTCTGACGCAGGACCTCTCGGCCACTCTCTGTCGCTGTACCTCTCTGCCACTCTCTGTCGCTGTACCTCTCGGCCACTCTCTGTTGCTCTACCTCTCGGCCACTCTCTGTCCCACACTCTCTGTCGCTGTACCTCTCGACCATTCTCTGTCGCTGTACCTCTCGGCCACTCTCTGTCCCCCACTCTCTGTCCACCACTCTCTCTCCCTGTACCTCTCGGCCACTCTCTGTCCCCTACTCTCTGTGCCCCACTCTCTGTCGCTGTACCTCTCGGCCACTCTCTGTCGCTGTACCTCTCGGCCACTCTCTGTCCCCCACGCTCTGTCCTCCACTCTCTGTCGCTGTACCTCTCGGCCACTCCCTGTCGCTGTACCTCTCGGCCACTCTCTGTCGCCCACTCTCTGTCCACCACTCTCTGTCGCTGTACCTCTCGGCCACACTCTGTCCCCCACTCTCTGTCCCCCACTCTCTGTCGCTGTACCTCTCAGCCACTTTCTGTCGCTGTACCTCTCTGTCCCCCACTCTCTGTCGCTGTACCTCTCTGTCCCCCACTCCCTGTCACTGTACCTCTAGGCCACTCTCTGTCGCTGTACCTCTCGGCCAGTCTCTGTCGCTGTACCTCTCTGTTCCCCGCACTCTGTCGCTGTACTTCTCTGTCCCCCGCTCCCTGTCGCTGTACCTCTCTGTCGCTGTACCTCTCTGCCACTCTCTGTCGCTGTACCTCTCGGCCACTCTCTGTTGCTCTACCTCTCGGCCACTCTCTGTCCCCCACTCTCTGTCCCACACTCTCTGTCGCTGTACCTCTCGACCATTCTCTGTCGCTGTACCTCTCGGCCACTCTCTGTCCCCCACTCTCTTTCGCTGTACCTCTCGGCCACTGTCTGTCCCCCACTCTTTGTCCCCACACTCTGTCGCTGTACCTCTCGGCCAATCTCTGTCGCTGTAACTCTCGGCCACTCTCTGTCCCCCACTCTGTCCCCCACTCTCTGTCGCTGTACCTCTCGGCCACTCTCTGTCGCTGTACCTCTCGGCCACTCTCTGTCCCTCACTCTCTGTCCCCCACTCTCTGTCGCTGTACCTCACGGCCACTCTCTGTCGCTGTACCTCTCGGCCACTCTCTGTCGCTGTACCTCGGTGTCCCCCACTCACTATCGCTGTACCTCTCGGCCACTCTCTGTCGCTGTACCTCTCGGCCACTCTCTGTCGCTTTATCACTCTGTCCCCCACTCCCTGTCGCTGTACCTCTCGGCCACTCTCTGTCGCTTTATCACTCTGTCCCCCACTCCCTGTCGCTGTTCCTCTCGGCCACTCTTCGTCGCTGTACCTCTCTGTCCACCACTCTCTGTCGCTGTACCTCTCTGTACCCCACTCTCTGTCGCTGTACCTCACTGTTCCCCACTCTCTGACGCAGGACCTCTCGGCCACTCTCTGTCGCTGTACCTCTCTGCCACTCTCTGTCGCTGTACCTCTCGGCCACTCTCTGTTGCTCTACCTCTCGGCCACTCTCTGTCCCACACTCTCTGTCGCTGTACCTCTCGACCATTCTCTGTCGCTGTACCTCTCGGCCACTCTCTGTCCCCCACTCTCTGTCCACCACTCTCTCTCCCTGTACCTCTCGGCCACTCTCTGTCCCCTACTCTCTGTGCCCCACTCTCTGTCGCTGTACCTCTCGGCCACTCTCTGTCGTTGTACCTCTCGGCCACTCTCTGTCGCTGTACCTCCCGTCACTCTCTGTCGCTGTATAACTCGGCCACTCTCTGTCGCTGTACCTCTCGGCCACTCTCTGTCGCTGTACCTCTCGGCCACTCTCTGTCCCCCACGCTCTGTCCTCCACTCTCTGTCGCTGTACCTCTCGGCCACTCCCTGTCGCTGTACCTCTCGGCCACTCTCTGTCGCCCACTCTCTGTCCACCACTCTCTGTCGCTGTACCTCTCGGCCACACTCTGTCCCCCACTCTCTGTCGCTGTACCTCTCAGCCACTTTCTGTCGCTGTACCTCTCTGTCCCCCACTCTCTGTCGCTGTACCTCTCTGTCCCCCATTCCCTGTCACTGTACCTCTAGGCCACTCTCTGTCGCTGTACCTCTCGGCCACTCTCTGTCGCTGTACCTCTCTGTTCCCCGCACTCTGTCGCTGTACTTCTCTGTCCCCCGCTCCCTGTCGCTGTACCTCTCTGTCGCTGTACCTCTCTGCCACTCTCTGTCGCTGTACCTCTCGGCCACTCTCTGTTGCTCTACCTCTCGGCCACTCTCTGTCCCCCACTCTCTGTCCCACACTCTCTGTCGCTGTACCTCTCGACCATTCTCTGTCGCTGTACCTCTCGGCCACTCTCTGTCCCCCACTCTCTTTCGCTGTACCTCTCGGCCACTGTCTGTCCCCCACTCTTTGTCCCCACACTCTGTCGCTGTACCTCTCGGCCAATCTCTGTCGCTGTAACTCTCGGCCACTCTCTGTCCCCCACTCTGTCCCCCACTCTGTGTCGCTGTACCTCTCGGCCACTCTCTGTCGCTGTACCTCTCGGCCACTCTCTGTCCCTCACTCTCTGTCCCCCACTCTCTGTCGCTGTACCTCACGGCCACTCTCTGTCGCTGTACCTCTCAGCCACTCTCTGTCGCTGTACCTCTCTGTACCCCACTCTCTGGCGCTGTACCTCACTGTTCCCCATTCTCTGACGCAGGACCTCTCGGCCACTCTCTGTCGCTGTACCTCTCGTCCACTCTCTGTTGCTCTACCTCTCGGCCACTCTCTGTCCCACACTCTCTGTCGCTGTACCTCTCGACCATTCTCTGTCGCTGTACCTCGCGGCCACTCTCTGTCGCCCACTCTCTGTCCACCACTCTCTCTCCCTGTACCTCTCGGCCACTCTCTGTCCCCTACTCTCTGTGCCCCACTCTCTGTCGCTGTACCTCTCGGCCACTCTCTGTCGTTGTACCTCTCGGCCACTCTCTGTCGCTGTACCTCCCGTCACTCTCTGTCGCTGTATAACTCGGCCACTCTCTGTCGCTGTACCTCTCGGCCACTCTCTGTCCCCCACGCTCTGTCCTCCACTCTCTGTCGCTGTACCTCTCGGCCACTCCCTGTCGCTGTACCTCTCGGCCACTCTCTGTCGCCCACTCTCTGTCCACCACTCTCTGTCGCTGTACCTCTCGGCCACACTCTGTCCGCCACTCTCTGTCCCCCACTCTCTGTCGCTGTACCTCTCAGCCACTTTCTGTCGCTGTACCTCTCTGTCCCCCACTCTCTGTCGCTGTACCTCTCTGTCCCCCACTCCCTGTCACTGTACCTCTAGGCCACTCTCTGTCGCTGTACCTCTCGGCCAGTCTCTGTCGCTGTACCTCTCTGTTCCCCGCACTCTGTCGCTGTACTTCTCTGTCCCCCGCTCCCTGTCGCTGTACCTCTCTGTCGCTGTACCTCTCTGCCACTCTCTGTCGCTGTACCTCTCGGCCACTCTCTGTTGCTCTACCTCTCGGCCACTCTCTGTCCCCCACTCTCTGTCCCACACTCTCTGTCGCTGAACCTCTCGACCATTCTCTGTCGCTGTACCTCTCGGCCACTCTCTGTCCCCCACTCTCTGTCGCTGTACCTCTCGGCCACTGTCTGTCCCCCACTCTTTGTCCCCACACTCTGTCGCTGTACCTCTCGGCCAATCTCTGTCGCTGTAACTCTCGGCCACTCTCTGTCCCCCACTCTGTCCCCCACTCTCTGTCGCTGTACCTCTCGGCCACTCTCTGTCGCTGTACCTCTCGGCCACTCTCTGTCCCTCACTCTCTGTCCCCCACTCTCTGTCGCTGTACCTCACGGCCACTCTCTGTCGCTGTACCTCTCGGCCACTCTCTGTCGCTGTACCTCGGTGTCCCCCACTCACTATCGCTGTACCTCTCGGCCACTCTCTGTCGCTGTACCTCTCGGCCACTCTCTGTCGCTTTATCACTCTGTCCCCCACTCCCTGTCGCTGTACCTCTCGGCCACTCTCTGTCGCTTTATCACTCTGTCCCCCACTCCCTGTCGCTGTTCCTCTCGGCCACTCTTCGTCGCTGTACCTCTCTGTCCACCACTCTCTGTCGCTGTACCTCTCTGTACCCCACTCTCTGTCGCTGTACCTCACTGTTCCCCACTCTCTGACGCAGGACCTCTCGGCCACTCTCTGTCGCTGTACCTCTCTGCCACTCTCTGTCGCTGTACCTCTCGGCCACTCTCTGTTGCTCTACCTCTCGGCCACTCTCTGTCCCACACTCTCTGTCGCTGTACCTCTCGACCATTCTCTGTCGCTGTACCTCTCGGCCACTCTCTGTCCCCCACTCTCTGTCCACCACTCTCTCTCCCTGTACCTCTCGGCCACTCTCTGTCCCCTACTCTCTGTGCCCCACTCTCTGTCGCTGTACCTCTCGGCCACTCTCTGTCGTTGTACCTCTCGGCCACTCTCTGTCGCTGTACCTCCCGTCACTCTCTGTCGCTGTATAACTCGGCCACTCTCTGTCGCTGTACCTCTCGGCCACTCTCTGTCGCTGTACCTCTCGGCCACTCTCTGTCCCCCACGCTCTGTCCTCCACTCTCTGTCGCTGTACCTCTCGGCCACTCCCTGTCGCTGTACCTCTCGGCCACTCTCTGTCGCCCACTCTCTGTCCACCACTATCTGTCGCTGTACCTCTCGGCCACACTCTGTCCCCCACTCTCTGTCCCCCACTCTCTGTCGCTGTACCTCTCAGCCACTTTCTGTCGCTGTACCTCTCTGTCCCCCACTCTCTGTCGCTGTACCTCTCTGTCCCCCACTCCCTGTCACTGTACCTCTAGGCCACTCTCTGTCGCTGTACCTCTCGGCCACTCTCTGTCGCTGTACCTCTCTGTTCCCCGCACTCTGTCGCTGTACTTCTCTGTCCCCCGCTCCCTGTCGCTGTACCTCTCTGTCGCTGTACCTCTCTGCCACTCTCTGTCGCTGTACCTCTCGGCCACTCTCTGTTGCTCTACCTCTCGGCCACTCTCTGTCCCCCACTCTCTGTCCCACACTCTCTGTCGCTGTACCTCTCGACCATTCTCTGTCGCTGTACCTCTCGGCCACTCTCTGTCCCCCACTCTCTTTCGCTGTACCTCTCGGCCACTGTCTGTCCCCCACTCTTTGTCCCCACACTCTGTCGCTGTACCTCTCGGCCAATCTCTGTCGCTGTAACTCTCGGCCACTCTCTGTCCCCCACTCTGTCCCCCACTCTCTGTCGCTGTACCTCTCGGCCACTCTCTGTCGCTGTACCTCTCGGCCACTCTCTGTCCCTCACTCTCTGTCCCCCACTCTCTGTCGCTGTACCTCACGGCCACTCTCTGTCGCTGTACCTCTCAGCCACTCTCTGTCGCTGTACCTCTCTGTACCCCACTCTCTGTCGCTGTACCTCACTGTTCCCCACTCTCTGACGCAGGACCTCTCGGCCACTCTCTGTCGCTGTACCTCTCTGCCACTCTCTGTCGCTGTACCTCTCGTCCACTCTCTGTTGCTCTACCTCTCGGCCACTCTCTGTCCCACACTCTCTGTCGCTGTACCTCTCGACCATTCTGTGTCGCTGTACCTCTCGGCCACTCTCTGTCGCCCACTCTCTGTCCACCACTCTCTCTCCCTGTACCTCTCGGCCACTCTCTGTCGTTGTACCTCTCGGCCACTCTCTGTCGCTGTTCCTCCCGTCACTCTCTGTCGCTGTATAACTCGGCCACTCTCTGTCGCTGTACCTCTCGGCCACTCTCTGTCGCTGTACCTCTCGGCCACTCTCTGTCCCCCACGCTCTGTCCTCCACTCTCTGTCGCTGTACCTCTCGGCCACTCCCTGTCGCTGTACCTCTCGGCCACTCTCTGTCGCCCACTCTCTGTCCACCACTCTCTGTCGCTGTACCTCTCGGCCACACTCTGTCCCCCACTCTCTGTCCCCCACTCTCTGTCGCTGTACCTCTCAGCCACTTTCTGTCGCTGTACCTCTCTGTCCCCCACTCTCTGTCGCTGTATCTCTCTGTCCCCCACTCCCTGTCACTGTACCTCTAGGCCACTCTCTGTCGCTGTACCTCTCGGCCAGTCTCTGTCGCTGTACCTCTCTGTTCCCCGCACTCTGTCGCTGTACTTCTCTGTCCCCCGCTCCCTGTCGCTGTACCTCTCTGTCGCTGTACCTCTCTGCCACTCTCTGTCGCTGTACCTCTCGGCCACTCTCTGTTGCTCTACCTCTCGGCCACTCTCTGTCCCCCACTCTCTGTCCCACACTCTCTGTCGCTGTACCTCTCGACCATTCTCTGTCGCTGTACCTCTCGGCCACTCTCTGTCCCCCACTCTCTTTCGCTGTACCTCTCGGCCACTGTCTGTCCCCCACTCTTTGTCCCCACACTCTGTCGCTGTACCTCTCGGCCAATCTCTGTCGCTGTAACTCTCGGCCACTCTCTGTCCCCCACTCTGTCCCCCACTCTCTGTCGCTGTACCTCTCGGCCACTCTCTGTCGCTGTACCTCTCGGCCACTCTCTGTCCCTCACTCTCTGTCCCCCACTCTCTGTCGCTGTACCTCACGGCCACTCTCTGTCGCTGTACCTCTCAGCCACTCTCTGTCGCTGTACCTCTCTGTACCCCACTCTCTGTCGCTGTACCTCACTGTTCCCCACTCTCTGACGCAGGACCTCTCGGCCACTCTCTGTCGCTGTACCTCTCTGCCACTCTCTGTCGCTGTACCTCTCGTCCACTCTCTGTTGCTCTACCTCTCGGCCACTCTCTGTCCCACACTCTCTGTCGCTGTACCTCTCGACCATTCTCTGTCGCTGTACCTCGCGGCCACTCTCTGTCGCCCACTCTCTGTCCACCACTCTCTCTCCCTGTACCTCTCGGCCACTCTCTGTCCCCTACTCTCTGTGCCCCACTCTCTGTCGCTGTACCTCTCGGCCACTCTCTGTCGTTGTACCTCTCGGCCACTCTCTGTCGCTGTACCTCCCGTCACTCTCTGTCGCTGTATAACTCGGCCACTCTCTGTCGCTGTACCTCTCGGCCACTCCCTGTCGCTGTACCTCTCGGCCACTCTCTGTCGCCCACTCTCTGTCCACCACTCTCTGTCGCTGTACCTCTCGGCCACACTCTGTCCCCCACTCTCTGTCCCCCACTCTCTGTCGCTGTACCTCTCAGCCACTTTCTGTCGCTGTACCTCTCTGTCCCCCACTCTCTGTCGCTGTACCTCTCTGTCCCCCACTCCCTGTCACTGTACCTCTAGGCCACTCTCTGTCGCTGTACCTCTCGGCCAGTCTCTGTCGCTGTACCTCTCTGTTCCCCACTCTCTGACGCAGGACCTCTCGGCCACTCTCTGTCGCTGTACCTCTCTGCCACTCTCTGTCGCTGTACCTCTCGGCCACTCTCTGTTGCTCTACCTCTCGGCCACTCTCTGTCCCACACTCTCTGTCGCTGTACCTCTCGACCATTCTCTGTCGCTGTACCTCTCGGCCACTCTCTGTCCCCCACTCTCTGTCCACCACTCTCTCTCCCTGTACCTCTCGGCCACTCTCTGTCCCCTACTCTCTGTGCCCCACTCTCTGTCGCTGTACCTCTCGGCCACTCTCTGTCGTTGTACCTCTCGGCCACTCTCTGTCGCTGTACCTCCCGTCACTCTCTGTCGCTGTATAACTCGGCCACTCTCTGTCGCTGTACCTCTCGGCCACTCTCTGTCGCTGTACCTCTCGGCCACTCTCTGTCCCCCACGCTCTGTCCTCCACTCTCTGTCGCTGTACCTCTCGGCCACTCCCTGTCGCTGTACCTCTCGGCCACTCTCTGTCGCCCACTCTCTGTCCACCACTATCTGTCGCTGTACCTCTCGGCCACACTCTGTCCCCCACTCTCTGTCCCCCACTCTCTGTCGCTGTACCTCTCAGCCACTTTCTGTCGCTGTACCTCTCTGTCCCCCACTCTCTGTCGCTGTACCTCTCTGTCCCCCACTCCCTGTCACTGTACCTCTAGGCCACTCTCTGTCGCTGTACCTCTCGGCCACTCTCTGTCGCTGTACCTCTCTGTTCCCCGCACTCTGTCGCTGTACTTCTCTGTCCCCCGCTCCCTGTCGCTGTACCTCTCTGTCGCTGTACCTCTCTGCCACTCTCTGTCGCTGTACCTCTCGGCCACTCTCTGTTGCTCTACCTCTCGGCCACTCTCTGTCCCCCACTCTCTGTCCCACACTCTCTGTCGCTGTACCTCTCGACCATTCTCTGTCGCTGTACCTCTCGGCCACTCTCTGTCCCCCACTCTCTTTCGCTGTACCTCTCGGCCACTGTCTGTCCCCCACTCTTTGTCCCCACACTCTGTCGCTGTACCTCTCGGCCAATCTCTGTCGCTGTAACTCTCGGCCACTCTCTGTCCCCCACTCTGTCCCCCACTCTCTGTCGCTGTACCTCTCGGCCACTCTCTGTCGCTGTACCTCTCGGCCACTCTCTGTCCCTCACTCTCTGTCCCCCACTCTCTGTCGCTGTACCTCACGGCCACTCTCTGTCGCTGTACCTCTCAGCCACTCTCTGTCGCTGTACCTCTCTGTACCCCACTCTCTGTCGCTGTACCTCACTGTTCCCCACTCTCTGACGCAGGACCTCTCGGCCACTCTCTGTCGCTGTACCTCTCTGCCACTCTCTGTCGCTGTACCTCTCGTCCACTCTCTGTTGCTCTACCTCTCGGCCACTCTCTGTCCCACACTCTCTGTCGCTGTACCTCTCGACCATTCTGTGTCGCTGTACCTCTCGGCCACTCTCTGTCGCCCACTCTCTGTCCACCACTCTCTCTCCCTGTACCTCTCGGCCACTCTCTGTCGTTGTACCTCTCGGCCACTCTCTGTCGCTGTTCCTCCCGTCACTCTCTGTCGCTGTATAACTCGGCCACTCTCTGTCGCTGTACCTCTCGGCCACTCTCTGTCGCTGTACCTCTCGGCCACTCTCTGTCCCCCACGCTCTGTCCTCCACTCTCTGTCGCTGTACCTCTCGGCCACTCCCTGTCGCTGTACCTCTCGGCCACTCTCTGTCGCCCACTCTCTGTCCACCACTCTCTGTCGCTGTACCTCTCGGCCACACTCTGTCCCCCACTCTCTGTCCCCCACTCTCTGTCGCTGTACCTCTCAGCCACTTTCTGTCGCTGTACCTCTCTGTCCCCCACTCTCTGTCGCTGTACCTCTCTGTCCCCCACTCCCTGTCACTGTACCTCTAGGCCACTCTCTGTCGCTGTACCTCTCGGCCACTCTCTGTCGCTGTACCTCTCTGTTCCCCGCACTCTGTCGCTGTACTTCTCTGTCCCCCGCTCCCTGTCGCTGTACCTCTCTGTCGCTGTACCTCTCTGCCACTCTCTGTCGCTGTACCTCTCGGCCACTCTCTGTTGCTCTACCTCTCGGCCACTCTCTGTCCCCCACTCTCTGTCCCACACTCTCTGTCGCTGTACCTCTCGACCATTCTCTGTCGCTGTACCTCTCGGCCACTCTCTGTCCCCCACTCTCTTTCGCTGTACCTCTCGGCCACTGTCTGTCCCCCACTCTTTGTCCCCACACTCTGTCGCTGTACCTCTCGGCCAATCTCTGTCGCTGTAACTCTCGGCCACTCTCTGTCCCCCACTCTGTCCCCCACTCTCTGTCGCTGTACCTCTCGGCCACTCTCTGTCGCTGTACCTCTCGGCCACTCTCTGTCCCTCACTCTCTGTCCCCCACTCTCTGTCGCTGTACCTCACGGCCACTCTCTGTCGCTGTACCTCTCAGCCACTCTCTGTCGCTGTACCTCTCTGTACCCCACTCTCTGTCGCTGTACCTCACTGTTCCCCACTCTCTGACGCAGGACCTCTCGGCCACTCTCTGTCGCTGTACCTCTCTGCCACTCTCTGTCGCTGTACCTCTCGTCCACTCTCTGTTGCTCTACCTCTCGGCCACTCTCTGTCCCACACTCTCTGTCGCTGTACCTCTCGACCATTCTCTGTCGCTGTACCTCGCGGCCACTCTCTGTCGCCCACTCTCTGTCCACCACTCTCTCTCCCTGTACCTCTCGGCCACTCTCTGTCCCCTACTCTCTGTGCCCCACTCTCTGTCGCTGTACCTCTCGGCCACTCTCTGTCGTTGTACCTCTCGGCCACTCTCTGTCGCTGTACCTCCCGTCACTCTCTGTCGCTGTATAACTCGGCCACTCTCTGTCGCTGTACCTCTCGGCCACTCCCTGTCGCTGTACCTCTCGGCCACTCTCTGTCGCCCACTCTCTGTCCACCACTCTCTGTCGCTGTACCTCTCGGCCACACTCTGTCCCCCACTCTCTGTCCCCCACTCTCTGTCGCTGTACCTCTCAGCCACTTTCTGTCGCTGTACCTCTCTGTCCCCCACTCTCTGTCGCTGTACCTCTCTGTCCCCCACTCCCTGTCACTGTACCTCTAGGCCACTCTCTGTCGCTGTACCTCTCGGCCAGTCTCTGTCGCTGTACCTCTCTGTTCCCCGCACTCTGTCGCTGTACTTCTCTGTCCCCCGCTCCCTGTCGCTGTACCTCTCTGTCGCTGTACCTCTCTGCCACTCTCTGTCGCTGTACCTCTCGGCCACTCTCTGTTGCTCTACCTCTCGGCCACTCTCTGTCCCCCACTCTCTGTCCCACACTCTCTGTCGCTGTACCTCTCGACCATTCTCTGTCGCTGTACCTCTCGGCCACTCTCTGTCCCCCACTCTCTTTCGCTGTACCTCTCGGCCACTGTCTGTCCCCCACTCTTTGTCCCCACACTCTGTCGCTGTACCTCTCGGCCAATCTCTGTCGCTGTAACTCTCGGCCACTCTCTGTCCCCCACTCTGTCCCCCACTCTCTGTCGCTGTACCTCTCGGCCACTCTCTGTCGCTGTACCTCTCGGCCACTCTCTGTCCCTCACTCTCTGTCCCCCACTCTCTGTCGCTGTACCTCACGGCCACTCTCTGTCGCTGTACCTCTCGGCCACTCTCTGTCGCTTTATCACTCTGTCCCCCACTCCCTGTCGCTGTACCTCTCGGCCACTCTCTGTCGCTTTATCACTCTGTCCCCCACTCCCTGTCGCTGTTCCTCTCGGCCACTCTTCGTCGCTGTACCTCTCTGTCCACCACTCTCTGTCGCTGTACCTCTCTGTACCCCACTCTCTGTCGCTGTACCTCACTGTTCCCCACTCTCTGACGCAGGACCTCTCGGCCACTCTCTGTCGCTGTACCTCTCTGCCACTCTCTGTCGCTGTACCTCTCGGCCACTCTCTGTTGCTCTACCTCTCGGCCACTCTCTGTCCCACACTCTCTGTCGCTGTACCTCTCGACCATTCTCTGTCGCTGTACCTCTCGGCCACTCTCTGTCCCCCACTCTCTGTCCACCACTCTCTCTCCCTGTACCTCTCGGCCACTCTCTGTCCCCTACTCTCTGTGCCCCACTCTCTGTCGCTGTACCTCTCGGCCACTCTCTGTCGTTGTACCTCTCGGCCACTCTCTGTCGCTGTACCTCCCGTCACTCTCTGTCGCTGTATAACTCGGCCACTCTCTGTCGCTGTACCTCTCGGCCACTCTCTGTCGCTGTACCTCTCGGCCACTCTCTGTCCCCCACGCTCTGTCCTCCACTCTCTGTCGCTGTACCTCTCGGCCACTCCCTGTCGCTGTACCTCTCGGCCACTCTCTGTCGCCCACTCTCTGTCCACCACTATCTGTCGCTGTACCTCTCGGCCACACTCTGTCCCCCACTCTCTGTCCCCCACTCTCTGTCGCTGTACCTCTCAGCCACTTTCTGTCGCTGTACCTCTCTGTCCCCCACTCTCTGTCGCTGTACCTCTCTGTCCCCCACTCCCTGTCACTGTACCTCTAGGCCACTCTCTGTCGCTGTACCTCTCGGCCACTCTCTGTCGCTGTACCTCTCTGTTCCCCGCACTCTGTCGCTGTACTTCTCTGTCCCCCGCTCCCTGTCGCTGTACCTCTCTGTCGCTGTACCTCTCTGCCACTCTCTGTCGCTGTACCTCTCGGCCACTCTCTGTTGCTCTACCTCTCGGCCACTCTCTGTCCCCCACTCTCTGTCCCACACTCTCTGTCGCTGTACCTCTCGACCATTCTCTGTCGCTGTACCTCTCGGCCACTCTCTGTCCCCCACTCTCTTTCGCTGTACCTCTCGGCCACTGTCTGTCCCCCACTCTTTGTCCCCACACTCTGTCGCTGTACCTCTCGGCCAATCTCTGTCGCTGTAACTCTCGGCCACTCTCTGTCCCCCACTCTGTCCCCCACTCTCTGTCGCTGTACCTCTCGGCCACTCTCTGTCGCTGTACCTCTCGGCCACTCTCTGTCCCTCACTCTCTGTCCCCCACTCTCTGTCGCTGTACCTCACGGCCACTCTCTGTCGCTGTACCTCTCAGCCACTCTCTGTCGCTGTACCTCTCTGTACCCCACTCTCTGTCGCTGTACCTCACTGTTCCCCACTCTCTGACGCAGGACCTCTCGGCCACTCTCTGTCGCTGTACCTCTCTGCCACTCTCTGTCGCTGTACCTCTCGTCCACTCTCTGTTGCTCTACCTCTCGGCCACTCTCTGTCCCACACTCTCTGTCGCTGTACCTCTCGACCATTCTGTGTCGCTGTACCTCTCGGCCACTCTCTGTCGCCCACTCTCTGTCCACCACTCTCTCTCCCTGTACCTCTCGGCCACTCTCTGTCGTTGTACCTCTCGGCCACTCTCTGTCGCTGTACCTCCCGTCACTCTCTGTCGCTGTATAACTCGGCCACTCTCTGTCGCTGTACCTCTCGGCCACTCTCTGTCGCTGTACCTCTCGGCCACTCTCTGTCCCCCACGCTCTGTCCTCCACTCTCTGTCGCTGTACCTCTCGGCCACTCCCTGTCGCTGTACCTCTCGGCCACTCTCTGTCGCCCACTCTCTGTCCACCACTCTCTGTCGCTGTACCTCTCGGCCACACTCTGTCCCCCACTCTCTGTCCCCCACTCTCTGTCGCTGTACCTCTCAGCCACTTTCTGTCGCTGTACCTCTCTGTCCCCCACTCTCTGTCGCTGTACCTCTCTGTCCCCCACTCCCTGTCACTGTACCTCTAGGCCACTCTCTGTCGCTGTACCTCTCGGCCAGTCTCTGTCGCTGTACCTCTCTGTTCCCCGCACTCTGTCGCTGTACTTCTCTGTCCCCCGCTCCCTGTCGCTGTACCTCTCTGTCGCTGTACCTCTCTGCCACTCTCTGTCGCTGTACCTCTCGGCCACTCTCTGTTGCTCTACCTCTCGGCCACTCTCTGTCCCCCACTCTCTGTCCCACACTCTCTGTCGCTGTACCTCTCGACCATTCTCTGTCGCTGTACCTCTCGGCCACTCTCTGTCCCCCACTCTCTTTCGCTGTACCTCTCGGCCACTGTCTGTCCCCCACTCTTTGTCCCCACACTCTGTCGCTGTACCTCTCGGCCAATCTCTGACGCTGTAACTCTCGGCCACTCTCTGTCCCCCACTCTGTCCCCCACTCTCTGTCGCTGTACCTCTCGGCCACTCTCTGTCGCTGTACCTCTCGGCCACTCTCTGTCCCTCACTCTCTGTCCCCCACTCTCTGTCGCTGTACCTCACGGCCACTCTCTGTCGCTGTACCTCTCAGCCACTCTCTGTCGCTGTACCTCTCTGTACCCCACTCTCTGTCGCTGTACCTCACTGTTCCCCACTCTCTGACGCAGGACCTCTCGGCCACTCTCTGTCGCTGTACCTCTCTGCCACTCTCTGTCGCTGTACCTCTCGTCCACTCTCTGTTGCTCTACCTCTCGGCCACTCTCTGTCCCACACTCTCTGTCGCTGTACCTCTCGACCATTCTCTGTCGCTGTACCTCGCGGCCACTCTCTGTCGCCCACTCTCTGTCCACCACTCTCTCTCCCTGTACCTCTCGGCCACTCTCTGTCCCCTACTCTCTGTGCCCCACTCTCTGTCGCTGTACCTCTCGGCCACTCTCTGTCGTTGTACCTCTCGGCCACTCTCTGTCGCTGTACCTCCCGTCACTCTCTGTCGCTGTATAACTCGGCCACTCTCTGTCGCTGTACCTCTCGGCCACTCCCTGTCGCTGTACCTCTCGGCCACTCTCTGTCGCCCACTCTCTGTCCACCACTCTCTGTCGCTGTACCTCTCGGCCACACTCTGTCCCCCACTCTCTGTCCCCCACTCTCTGTCGCTGTACCTCTCAGCCACTTTCTGTCGCTGTACCTCTCTGTCCCCCACTCTCTGTCGCTGTACCTCTCTGTCCCCCACTCCCTGTCACTGTACCTCTAGGCCACTCTCTGTCGCTGTACCTCTCGGCCAGTCTCTGTCGCTGTACCTCTCTGTTCCCCGCACTCTGTCGCTGTACTTCTCTGTCCCCCGCTCCCTGTCGCTGTACCTCTCTGTCGGTGTACCTCTCTGCCACTCTCTGTCGCTGTACCTCTCGGCCACTCTCTGTTGCTCTACCTCTCGGCCACTCTCTGTCCCCCACTCTCTGTCCCACACTCTCTGTCGCTGTACCTCTCGACCATTCTCTGTCGCTGTACCTCTCGGCCACTCTCTGTCCCCCACTCTCTTTCGCTGTACCTCTCGGCCACTGTCTGTCCCCCACTCTTTGTCCCCACACTCTGTCGCTGTACCTCTCGGCCAATCTCTGTCGCTGTAACTCTCGGCCACTCTCTGTCCCCCACTCTGTCCCCCACTCTCTGTCGCTGTACCTCTCGGCCACTCTCTGTCGCTGTACCTCTCGGCCACTCTCTGTCCCTCACTCTCTGTCCCCCACTCTCTGTCGCTGTACCTCACGGCCACTCTCTGTCGCTGTACCTCTCGGCCACTCTCTGTCGCTGTACCTCGGTGTCCCCCACTCACTATCGCTGTACCTCTCGGCCACTCTCTGTCGCTGTACCTCTCGGCCACTCTCTGTCGCTTTATCACTCTGTCCCCCACTCCCTGTCGCTGTACCTCTCGGCCACTCTCTGTCGCTGTACCTCTCTGTCCCCCACTCCCTGTCGCTGTTCCTCTCGGCCACTCTTCGTCGCTGTACCTCTCTGTCCACCACTCTCTGTCGCTGTACCTCTCTGTACCCCACTCTCTGTCGGTGTACCTCACTGTTCCCCACTCTCTGACGCAGGACCTCTCGGCCACTCTCTGTCGCTGTACCTCACGGCCACTCTCTGTCGCTGTACCTCTCGGCCACTCTCTGTTGCTCTACCTCTCGGCCACTCTCTGTCCCACACTCTCTGTCGCTGTACCTCTCGACCATTCTGTGTCGCTGTACCTCTCGGCCACTCTCTGTCCCCCACTCTCTGTCCACCACTCTCTCTCCCTGTACCTCTCGGCCACTCTCTGTCCCCTACTCTCTGTGCCCCACTCTCTGTCGCTGTACCTCTCGGCCACTCTCTGTCGTTGTACCTCTCGGCCACTCTCTGTCGCTGTACCTCCCGTCACTCTCTGTCGCTGTATAACTCGGCCACTCTCTGTCGCTGTACCTCTCGGCCACTCTCTGTCGCTGTACCTCTCGGCCACTCTCTGTCCCCCACGCTCTGTCCTCCACTCTCTGTCGCTGTACCTCTCGGCCACTCCCTGTCGCTGTACATCTCGGCCACTCTCTGTCGCCCACTCTCTGTCCACCACTCTCTGTCGCTGTACCTCTCGGCCACACTCTGTCCCCCACTCTCTGTCCCCCACTCTCTGTCGCTGTACCTCTCAGCCACTTTCTGTCGCTGTACCTCTCTGTCCCCCACTCTCTGTCGCTGTACCTCTCTGTCCCCCACTCCTTGTCACTGTACCTCTAGGCCACTCTCTGTCGCTGTACCTCTCGGCCACTCTCTGTCGCTGTACCTCTCTGTTCCCCGCACTCTGTCGGTGTACTTCTCTGTCCCCCGCTCCCTGTCGCTGTACCTCTCTGTCGCTGTACCTCTCTGCCACTCTCTGTCGCTGTACCTCTCGGCCACTCTCTGTTGCTCTACCTCTCGGCCACTCTCTGTCCCCCACTCTCTGTCCCACACTCTCTGTCGCTGTACCTCTCGACCATTCTCTGTCGCTGTACCTCTCGGCCACTCTCTGTCCCCCACTCTCTTTCGCTGTACCTCTCGGCCACTGTCTGTCCCCCACTCTTTGTCCCCACACTCTGTCGCTGTACCTCTCGGCCAATCTCTGTCGCTGTAACTCTCGGCCACTCTCTGTCCCCCACTCAGTCCCCCACTCTCTGTCGCTGTACCTCTCGGCCACTCTCTGTCGCTGTACCTCTCGGCCACTCTCTGTCCCTCACTCTCTGTCCCCCACTCTCTGTCGCTGTACCTCACGGCCACTCTCTGTCGCTGTACCTCTCAGCCACTCTCTGTCGCTGTACCTCTCGGCCACTCTCTGTCCCCCCACGCTCTGTCCCCCACTCTCTGTCGCTGTACCTCTCGGCCACTCCCTGTCGCTGTACCTCTCGGCCACTCTCTGTCGCCCACTCTCTGTCCACCACTCTCTCTCGCTGTACCTCTCGGCCACTCTCTGTCCCCTACTCTCTGTGCCCCACTCTCTGTCGCTGTACCTCACGGCCACTCTCTGTCGCTGTACCTCTCGGCCACTCTCTGTTGCTCTACCTCTCGGCCACTCTCTGTCCCACACTCTCTGTCGCTGTACCTCTCGACCATTCTCTGTCGCTGTACCTCTCGGCCACTCTCTGTCCCCCACTCTCTGTCCACCACTCTCTCTCCCTGTACCTCTCGGCCACTCTCTGTCCCCTACTCTCTGTGCCCCACTCTCTGTCGCTGTACCTCTCGGCCACTCTCTGTCGTTGTACCTCTCGGCCACTCTCTGTCGCTGTACCTCCCGTCACTCTCTGTCGCTGTATAACTCGGCCACTCTCTGTCGCTGTACCTCTCGGCCACTCTCTGTCGCTGTACCTCTCGGCCACTCTCTGTCCCCCACGCTCTGTCCTCCACTCTCTGTCGCTGTACCTCTCGGCCACTCCCTGTCGCTGTACATCTCGGCCACTCTCTGTCGCCCACTCTCTGTCCACCACTCTCTGTCGCTGTACCTCTCGGCCACACTCTGTCCCCCACTCTCTGTCCCCCACTCTCTGTCGCTGTACCTCTCAGCCACTTTCTGTCGCTGTACCTCTCTGTCCCCCACTCTCTGTCGCTGTACCTCTCTGTCCCCCACTCCCTGTCACTGTACCTCTAGGCCACTCTCTGTCGCTGTACCTCTCGGCCAGTCTCTGTCGCTGTACCTCTCTGTTCCCCGCACTCTGTCGCTGTACTTCTCTGTCCCCCGCTCCCTGTCGCTGTACCTCTCTGTCGCTGTACCTCTCTGCCACTCTCTGTCGCTGTACCTCTCGGCCACTCTCTGTTGCTCTACCTCTCGGCCACTCTCTGTCCCCCACTCTCTGTCCCACACTCTCTGTCGCTGTACCTCTCGACCATTCTCTGTCGCTGTACCTCTCGGCCACTCTCTGTCCCCCACTCTCTTTCGCTGTACCTCTCGGCCACTGTCTGTCCCCCACTCTTTGTCCCCACACTCTGTCGCTGTACCTCTCGGCCAATCTCTGTCGCTGTAACTCTCGGCCACTCTCTGTCCCCCACTCAGTCCCCCACTCTCTGTCGCTGTACCTCTCGGCCACTCTCTGTCGCTGTACCTCTCGGCCACTCTCTGTCCCTCACTCTCTGTCCCCCACTCTCTGTCGCTGTACCTCACGGCCACTCTCTGTCGCTGTACCTCTCAGCCACTCTCTGTCGCTGTACCTCTCGGCCACTCTCTGTCCCCCCACGCTCTGTCCCCCACTCTCTGTCGCTGTACCTCTCGGCCACTCCCTGTCGCTGTACCTCTCGGCCACTCTCTGTCGCCCACTCTCTGTCCACCACTCTCTCTCGCTGTACCTCTCGGCCACTCTCTGTCCCCGACTCTCTGTGCCCCACTCTCTGTCGCTGTACCTCTCGGCCACTCTCTGTCGTTGTACCTCTCGGCCACTCTCCGTCGCTGTACCTCCCGTCACTCTCTGTCGCTGTATAACTCGGCCACTCTCTGTCGCTGTACCTCTCTGTCCCCCACTCTCTGTCACTGTACCTCTCTGTCCCCCACTCCCTGTCACTGTACCTCTAGGCCACTCTCTGTCGCTGTACCTCTCGACCACTCTCTGTCGCTGTACCTCTCTGTTCCCCGCACTCTGTCGCTGTACCTCTCTGTCCCCCGCTCCCTGTCGCTGTACCTCTCTGTCGCTGTACCTCTCGGCCACTCTCGGTCGCTGGACCTCTCGGCCACTCTCTGACGCTGTACCTCTCTGTCCCCCAGTCTCTGCCGCTGTACCTCTCGGCCACTCTCTGTCGCTGTACCTCTCTGTCCCCCACTATCTGTCGCTGTTCCTCTCGGCCACTTTCTTTCGCTGTACCTCTCGGCCACTCTCTGTCGCTGTACCTCTGTGTCCCCCACTCCCTGTCGCTGTACCCCTCTGTCGCTGTACCTCTCGGCCACTCTCTGTCGCTTTATCACTCTGTCCCACAATCCCTGTCGCTGTACCTCTCGGCCACTCTCTGTCGCTGTACCTGTCTGTCCCCCGCTCTCTGTCGCTGTACCTCTATGTCCCCCACTCCCTGTCGCTGTACCTCTCGGCCACACTCTATCGCTGTACCTCTCTGTCCCCCACTCTCTGTCGCTGTACCTCTCGGCCACTCTGTGTCACTGCACCTCTCGGCCACTCTCTGTCGCTGTACCTCTCTGTTCCCCACTCCCTGTCGCTGTACCTCTCGGCCACTCTCTGTCGCTGTACCTCTCTGTCCCCCACTCCCTGTCGTTGTCCCTCTCGGCCACTCTCGGTCACTGGACCTCTCGGCCACTCTCTGTCGCGGTACCTCTCTGTCCCCCAGTCTCTGTCGCTTTACCTGCCTGCCACTCTCTGTCGCTGTACCTCTCGGCAACTCTCTGTCGCTGTACCTCGGTGTCCCCCACTCACTTTCGCTGTACCTCTCGGCCACTCTCTGTCGCTGTACCTCTCGGCCACTATCTGTCGCCCACTCTCTGTCCACCACTCTCTATCGCTGTACCTCTCGGCCACTCTCTGTCCCCTACTCTCTTTCCCCCACTCTCTGTCCCCACACTCTGTCGCTGTACCTCTCGGCCAATCTCTGTCGCTGTAACTCTCGGCCACTCTCTGTCCCCCACTCTGTCCCCCACTCTCTGTCGCTGTACCTCTCGGCCACTCTCTGTCGCTGTACCTCTCGGCCACTCTCTGTCGCTGTACCTCTCGGCCACTCTCTGTCCCTCACTCTCTGTCCCCCACTCTCTGTCGCTGTACCTCACGGCCACTCTCTGTCGCTGTACCTCTCAGCCACTCTCTGTCGCTGTACCTCTCGGCCACTCTCTGTTCCCCATGCTCTGTCCCCCACTCTCTGTCGCTGTACCTCTCGGCCACTCCCTGTCGCTGTACCTCTCGGCCACTCTCTGTCGCCCACTCTCTGTCCACCACTCTCTATCGCTGTACCTCTCGGCCACTCTCTGTCCCCTACTCTCTTTCCCCCACTCTCTGTCGCTGTACCTCTCGGCCACTCTCTGTCGTTGTACATCTCGGCCACTCTGTGTCACTGTACCTCTCGGTCACTCTCTGTCGCTGTACCTCTCAGCCACTCACAGTCCCCCAAGCTCTGTCCCCCACTTTCTGTCGCTGTACCTCTCGGCCACTCTCTGTCGCTGTACCTCTCGGCCACTCTCTGTCGCTCACTCTCTGTCCACCACTCTCTGTCGCTGTATCTCTCGGCCACTCTCTGTCCCCCACTCTCTGTCCCCCACTCTCTGTCGCTGTACTTCTCAGCCACTTTCTGTCGCTGCACCTCTCTGTCCCCCACTCTCTGTCGCTGTACCTCTCTGTCCCCCGCTCCCTGTCGGTGTACCTCTCTGTCCCCCGCTCCCTGTCGCTGTACCGCTCGGCCACTCTCTGCCGCTGTACCTGTCTGTCCCCCACTCTCTGTCGCTGTACCTCTCTGTCCCCCACTCCCTGTCACTGTACCTCTAGGCCACTCTCTGTCGCTGTACCGCTCGGCCACTCTCTGTCGCTGTACCTCTCTGTCACCCGCTCACTGTCGCTGTACCTCTCTGTCCCCCGCTCCCTGTCGCTGTACCTCTCGGCCACTCTCTGCCGCTGTACCTGTCTGTCCCCCACTCTCTGTCGCTGTAACTCTCTGTCCCCCACTCCCTGTCACTGTACCTCTAGGCCACTCTCTGTCGCTGTACCTCTCGGCCACTCTCTGTCGCTGTACCTCTCTGTCCCCCGCTCCCTGTCGCTGTACCTCTCTGAAGCTGTACCTCTCTGTCCCCCAGTCTCTGTCGCTGTACCTCTCGGCCACTCTTTGTCGCTGTACCTCTCTGTCCCCGACTATCTGTCGCTGTATCTCTCGGACACTCTCTGTCGCTGTACCTCTCGGCCACTCCCTGTCGCTGTACCTCTCTGTCGCTGTCCCTCTCGGCCACTCTCTGTCGCTTTATCACTCTGTGCCCCGCTCCCTGTCGCTGTACCTCTCGGCCACTCTCTGCCGCTGTACCTGTCTGTCCCCCGCTCTCTGTCGCTGTACCTCTCTGTCCCACGCTCCCTGTCGCTGTACCTCTCTGTCCCCCGCTCCCCTTCGCTGTACCTCTCTGTCCCCCGCTCCCTATCCCTGTTCCTCTCTGTCCCCCGCTCCCTGTCGCTGGACCTCTCGGCCACTCTCTGTCGCTTTACCTCTCTGTCCCCCACTCCCTGTCGCTGTACCAAACTGTCCCCCACTCCCTGTCGCTGTACCTCTCTGTACCCCGCTCTCTGTCGCTGTACCTTTTGGCCACTCTCTGTCGCTGTACCTCTCTGTCCCCCACTCTCTGTCGCTGTACCTCTCGGCCACTCACTGTCGCTGTACCTCTCTGTTCCCCCACTCACTGTCGCTGTACCTCTCTGCTCCCCCACTCTCTGTCGCTGTACCTCTCGGCCACTCTCTGTCGCTGTATCTCTCTGTCCCCCACTCCCTGTCGCTGTACCTCTCTGTCCCCCACTCTTTGTCGCTGTACCTCTCGGCCACTCTCTGTCGCTGTACCTCTCTGTCCCCCACTCTCTGTCGAAGTACCTCTCTTTCCCCCGCTCCCTGTCGCTATACCTCTCTGTCCACCGCTCCCAGTCGCTGTACCTCTCTGTCCCCCACTCCCTGTCGCTGTACCGCTCGGCCACTCGCTGTCGCTGTACCTCTCGGCAACTCTCTGTCGCTGTACCTCTTGGCCGCTCTCTGTCGCTGTACCACTTGTCCCACACTCTCTGTCGCTGTACCTCTCTGTCCCCCGCTCCCTGTCGCTGTACCTCTCGGCCACTCTCTGCCGCTGTACCTGTCTGTCCCCCACTCTCTGTCGCTGTACCTCTCTGTCCCCCACTCCCTGTCACTGTACCTCTAGGCCACTCTCTGTCGCTGTACCTCTCGGCCACTCTCTGTCGCTGTACCTCTCTGTTCCCCGCACTCTGTCGCTGTACCTCTCTGTCCCCCGCTCCCTTTCGCTGTACCTCTCTGTCGCTGTACCTCTCGGCCACTCTCGGTCGCTGGACCTCTCGGCCACTCTCTGACGCTGTACCTCTCTGTCCCCCAGTCTCTGTCGCTGTACCTCTCGGCCACTCTCTGTCGCTGTACCTCTCTGCCCCGACTCTCTGTCGCTGTATCTCTCGGCCACTCTCTGTCGCTCTACCTCTCGGCCACTCTCTGTCGCTGTACCTCTGTGTCCCCCACTCCCTGTCGCTGTACCTCTCTGTCGCTGTCCCTCTCGGCCACTCTCTCTCGCTTTATCACTCTGTCCCCCGCTCCATGTCGCTGTACCTCTCAGCCACTCTCTGTCGCTGTTCCTCTCGGCCACTCTCTTGTCGCTGTACCTCCCTGTCCCCAGCTCTCTGTCGCTGTACCTCTCTGTCCCCCGCTCCCAGTCGCTGTACCTCTCTGCTCCCCCGCTCTCTGTCGCTGTACCTCTCTGTCCCCGGCTCCCTGTCGCTGTTTCTCTCTGTCCCCCGCTCCCTGTCGCTGGACCTCTCGGCCACTCTCTGTCGCTTTACCTCTCTGTCCCACCCTCCCTGTCGCTGTACCAACCTGTCCCCCGCTCCCTGTCGCTGTACCTCTCTATACCCCGCTCTCTGTTGCTGTAACTTTTGGCCACTCTCTGTCGCTGTACCTCTCTGTCCCCCGCTCCCGGTCGCTGTACCTCTCTGTCCCACGCTCCCTGTCGCTGTACCTCTCTGTCCCCCGCTCCCCTTCGCTGTTCCTCTCTGTCCCCCGCTCCCTGTCGCTGGACCTCTCGGCCACTCTCTGTCGCTTTACCTCTCTGTCCCCCACTCCCTGTCGCTGTACCAACCTGTCCCCCACTCCCTGTCGCTGTACCTCTCCGTACCCCGCTCTCTGTCGCTGTAACTTTTGGCCACTCTCTGTCGCTGTACCTCTCTGTCCCCCACTCTCTGTCGCTGTACCTAAAGGCCACTCACTGTCGCTGTATCTCTCTGTCCCCCGCTCCCTGTCGCTGTACCTCTCTGTCCCCCACTCCCTGTCGCTGTACCGCTCGGCCACTCTCTGTCGCTGTACCTCTCGGCCACTCTCTGTCGCTGTACCTCTTGGCCACTCTCTGTCGCTGTACCAATCTGTCCCACATTCTCTGTCGCTGTACCTCTCGGCCACTCTCTGTCGCTGTACCTCTCTGTCCCCCACTCCCTGTCGCTGTACCTGTCGGCCACTCTCTGTCGCTCTACCTCTCTGTCCCCAACTCTCTGTCGCTGTAGCTCTCTGTCCCCCATCCCTGTCACTGTACCTCTCGGACACTCTCTGTCGCTGTACCTCTCAGCCACTCTCAGTTGCTGTACCTCTCTGTCCCCCGCTCTCTGTCGCTGTACCTCTCTGTCCCCCGCTCCCTGTCGCTGTACCTTTCTGACCCCCGCTCTCTGTCCCTGTACATCTCTGTCTCCCACTCTCTGTCGCTGTACCTCTATGTCCCCCACTCCCTGTCGCGGTACCTCTCGGCCACTCTCTATCGCTGTACCTCTCTGTCCCCCACTCTCTGTCGCTGTACCTCTCAGCCACTCTCTGTCGCTTTACCTTTCTGTTCCCCACTCCCTGTCGCTGTACCTCTCGGCCACTACCTGTCGCTGTCCCTCTCGGCCACTCTCGGTCGCTGGACCTCTCGGCCACTCTCTGTCGCTGTACCTCTCTGTCCCCCAGTCTCTGTCGCTGTACCTGCCTGCCACTCTCTGTCGCTGTACCTCTCGGCCACTCTCTATCGCTGTACCTCTCGGCCAATCTCTGTCGCTTTATCACTCTGTCCCCCACTCCCTGTCGCTGTACCTATCGGCCACTCTTGGTCGCTGTACCTCTCTGTCTACCACTCTCTGACGCTGTACCTCTCTGTCCCCCGCTCTCTGTCCCTGTACATCTCTGTCTCCCACTCTCTGTCGCTGTACCTCTATGTCCCCCACTCCCTGTCGCGGTACCTCTCGGCCACTCTCTATCGCTGTACCTCTCTGTCCCCCACTCTCTGTCGCTGTACCTCTCGGCCACTCTGTGTCACTGCACCTCTCGGCCACTCTCTGTCGCTGTACCTCTCTGCCACTCTCTGTCGCTGTACCTCTCGGCCATTCTCTGTTGCTGTAACTCTCGGCCATTCTCTGTCCCCCACTCTCTGTCCCCCACTCTGTGTCGCTGTACCTCTCGACCATTCTCTGTCGCTGTACCTCTCGGCCACTCTCTGTCCCCCACTCTCTTTCGCTGTACCTCTCGGCCACTCTCTGTCCCCCACTCTCTGTCCCCCACTCTTTGTCCCCACACGCTGTCGCTGTAACTCTCGGCCAATCTCTGTCGCTGTAACTGTCGGCCACACTCTGTCCCCCACTCTGTCCCCCACTCTCTGTCGCTGTACCTCTCGGCCACTCTCTGTCGCTGTACCTCTCGGCCACTCTCTGTCCCTCACTCTCTGTCCCCCACTCTCTGTCGCTGTACCTCACGGCCACTCTCTGTCGCTGTACCTCTCAGCCACTCTCTGTCGCTGTACCTCTCGGCCACTCTCTGTCCCCCACGCTCTGTCCCCCACTCTCTGTCGCTGTACCTCTCGGCCACTCTCTGTCCCCTACTCTCTGTCCCCCACTCTCTGTCGCTGTACCTCTCGGCCACTCACTGTCGTTGTACCTCTCGGGCACTCTCTGTTGCTGTACCTCTCGGCCACTCTCGGTCGCTGTACCTCTCGGCCACTCTCTGTCCCCCACGCTCTGTCATCCACTCTCTGTCGCTGTACCTCTCGGTCAATCCCTGTCGCTGTACCTCTCGGCCACTCTCTGTCGCCCACTCTCTGTCCACCACTCTCTGTCGCTGTACCTCTCGGCCACTCTCTGTCCACCACTCTCTGTCCCCCAAACTCTGTCGCTGTACCTCTCAGCCACTTTCTGTCGCTGTACCTCTCTGTCCCGCACTCCCTATCGCTGTACCTCTCTGTCCCCCACTCTCTGTCGCTGTACCTCTCTGTCCCCCGCTCCCTGTCACTGTACCTCTCTGTCCCCCACACCCTGTCGCTGTACCTCTCGGCCACTCGCTGTCGCTGTACCTCTCTGTCCCCCGCTCCCTGTCGCTGTACCTCTCTGTCCCCCACTCCCTGTCGCTGTACCTCTCGGCCACTCGCTGTCGCTGTACCTCTCTGTCCCCCACTCCCTGTCGCTGTACCTCTCGGCCACTCTCTGTCGCTGTACCTCCCGGCCACTCTCTGTGGCAATACCTCTCTGTCCCCAACTCTCTGTCGCTGTACCTCTCGGCCACTCTCTGTCGCTGTACTTCTCTGTCCCCCACTGCCTGTCGCTGTACCTCTCGGCCACTCTCTGTCGCTGCACCTCTCTGTCCCCCACTCTCTGTCGCTGTACCTCTCTGTCCCCCACGCCCTGTCGCTGTACCTCTCTGTCCCCCGATCCCTGTCGCTGTACCTCTCTGTCCCCCACTCCCTGGCGCTGTACCTCTCTGTCCCCCACTCCCTGTCGCTGTACCTCTCGGCCACTCTCTGTCGCTGTACCTCTCGGCCACTCTCTGTCGCTGTACCTTTCTGTCCCCCGCTCTCTGACGCTTTAAGTCTCTTTCCCCCGCTCCCTGTCGCTGTACCTCTCGGCCACTCTCTGTCGCTGTGCCTCTCTGTGCCCCAGTCTCTGTCGCTGTACCTCTCTGTCCCACACTCCCTGTCGCTGTACCTCTTGGCCACTCTCTTTCGCTGTACCTCTCTGCCCCCACAGTCTGTCGCTGTACCTCTCTGTCCCCCACTCCCTATCGTTGTACCTCTCTGTCCCCCACTCCCTGTCGCTGTACCTCTCTGACCCCCGCTCTCTGTCGCTGTACCTCTCTGACCCCCACTCCCTGTTGCTGTACCTCTCTGTCCCCCACTCCCTGTCGCTGTACCTCTCGGCCACTCAATGTCACTCTACCTCTCTGTCCCCCACTCCCTGTCGATTTACCTCTCGGCCACTCCCTGTCGCTATACCTCTCTGTCCCCCGTTCCCTGTCGCTGTACCTCTCTGACCCCCGCTCTCTGTCGCTGTACCTCTCTGTCCCCGACTCCCTGTTGCTGTACCTCTCTGTCCCCCACTCCCTGTCGCTGTACCTCTCGGCCACTCTCTGTCGCTGTACCTCTCTGTCCCCCACTCCCTGTCGCTTTACCTCTCGGCCAGTCTCTTTCGCTGTATCTCTCTGTCCCCCGCTCTCTGTCGCTGGACCTCTCGGCCACTGCCTGTCGCTGTTCGTCTCTGTAACACACTCTCTGTCGCTGTACCTCTCTGTCCGCCACTCTTTTTCGCTGTTCCTCTCGGCCACTCTCTGTCGCTGTACCTCTCTGTCCCACGCTGTCTGTCGCTGTACTTCTCAGTCGCTCTCTGTCGCTGTACCTCTCTGTCCTCCACTCTCTGTCGCTGTACATCTCGGCCACTCACTGTCGCTGTACCTCTCTGTTCCCCCACTCTCTGTCGCTGTACCTCTCGGCCACTCTCTGTTGCTGTACCTCTCTGTCCCCCACTCCCTGTCGCTTTACCTCTCTGTCCCCCACTCCCTGTCGCTGTACCTCTCGGCCACTCTCTGTCGCTGTACCTCTCTGTCCCCCACTCCCTGTCGCTTTACCTCTCGGCCACTCTCTTTCCCTGTACCTCTCGGCCACTCTCTGTCGCTGTACCTTTCTGTCCCCCACTCTCTGTCATTGTACCTCTCGGCCACTCTCTTTCGCTGTACATCTCGGTCACTCTCTGTCGCTGCACCTCTCTGTCCCCCACTCTCTGTCGCTGTACCTCTCGGCCACTCTCTGTCGCTGTACCTCTCTGTCACCCGCTCTCTGTCGCTGTACCTCTCTGTCCCCCGCTCCCTGTCGCTGTACCTCTCGGCCACTCTCTTTCGCTGTACCTCTCTGTACCCCACTCCCTGTCGCTGTACCTCTCGGCCACTCTCTGTCGCTGTACGTCTCGGCCACTCTCTGTCGCTGTACCTCTCTGTCCCCCACTACCTGTCGCTGTACCTCTCTGTCCCCCACTCTCTGTCGCTGTACCTCTCGGCCACTCTCTGTCGCTGTACCTCTCTATCCCCCGCTCTCTGTCGCTGTACCTCTCTGTCCCCCACTCCCTCTCGCTGTACCTCTCTGTCCCCCGCTCTCTGTAGCTGTACCTCTCGGCCACTCTCTGTTGCTGTACCTCTCTCTAACCCACTCTCTGTCGCTGTACCTCTCGGCCACTCTCTGTCGCTGTACCTCTCTGTCCCCCACTCTCTTTCGCTGTACATCTCGGCCACTCTCTGTCGCTGTACCTCTCGGCCACTCTCTTTCGCTGTACCTCTCTGTCCCCCAGTCTCTGTCGCTGTACCCCTCGGCCACTCTCTTTCGCTGTACCTCTCTGTCCCCCAGTCTCTGTCGCTGTACCTCTCTGTCCCCCACTCCCTGTCGCTGTACAACTTGGCAACTCTCTTTCGCTGTACCGCTCTGCCCCCACTCTCTGTCGCTGTACCTCTCTGCCCCCCAATCTCTGTCGCTGTACCTCTCGGCCACTCTCTGTCGCTGTACCTCTCTGTCCCCCACTCCCTGTCGCTTTACCTCTCTGTCCCCCACTCCCTGTCGCTGTACCTCTCGGCCACTCTCTGTCGCTGTACCTCTCTGTCCCCCACTCCCTGTCGCTTTACCTCTCGGCCACTCTCTTTCCCTGTACCTCTCGGCCACTCTCTGTCGCTGTACCTTTCTGTCCCCCACTCTCTGTCATTGTACCTCTCGGCCACTCTCTTTCGCTGTACATCTCGGTCACTCTCTGTCGCTGCACCTCTCTGTCCCCCACTCTCTGTCGCTGTACCTCTCGGCCACTCTCTGTCGCTGTACCTCTCTGTCACCCGCTCTCTGTCGCTGTACCTCTCTGTCCCCCGCTCCCTGTCGCTGCACCTCTCGGCCACTCTCTGTTGCTGTACCTCTCTGTAACCCACTCTCTGTCGCTGTACCTCTCGGCCACTCTCTGTCGCTGTACCTCTCTGTCCCCCACTCTCTTTCGCTGTACATCTCGGCCACTCTCTGTCGCTGTACCTCTCGGCCACTCTCTTTCGCTGTACCTCTCTGTCCCCCAGTCTCTGTCGCTGTACCCCTCGGCCACTCTCTTTCGCTGTACCTCTCTGTCCCCCAGTCTCTGTCGCTGTACCTCTCTGTCCCCCACTCCCTGTCGCTGTACCCCTCGGCCACTCTCTTTCGCTGTACCTCTCTGTCCCCCGTTCTCTGTCGCTGTACCTCTCTGTCCCCCGCTCCCTGTCGCTGTACCTCTCGGCCACTCTCTTTCGCTGTACCTCTCTGTACCCCACTCCCTGTCGCTGTACCTCTCGGCCACTCTCTGTCGCTGTACGTCTCGGCCACTCTCTGTCGCTGTACCTCTCTGTCCCCCACTGCCTGTCGCTGTGCCTCTCGGCCACTCTCTGTCGCTGTACCTCTCTGTCCCCCACTACCTGTCGCTGTACCTCTCTGTCCCCCGCTCCCTGTCGCTGTACCTCTCGGCCATTCTCTGTCGCTGTACCTCTCGGCCGCTCTCTGTCGCTGTACCTCTCTGTGCCCCGCTCTCTGTCGTTGTACCTCTCTGTCCCCCGCTCCCTGTCGCTGTACCTCTCGGCCACTCTCTGTCGCTGTACCTCTCGGCCACTCTCTGTCGCTGTACCTCTCTGTCCCCCACTCTCTGTCGCTGTACCTCTCTGTCCCCCACTCTCTGTCATCTACCTCTCGGCAACTATCTGTCGCTGTACCTCTCTGTCCCCGCTCTCTGTCGCTGTACCTCTCTGTCCCCCGCTCTCTGTCGCTGTACGTCTCGGCCACTCTCTGTCGCTCTACCTCTCTGTCCCCCGCTCTCTGTCGCTGTACCTCTCGGCCGCTCTCTGTCGCTGTACCTCTCTGTCCCCCACTCTCTTTCGCTGTACCTCTCTGTACTCCATTCCCTGTCGCTGTACCTCTCGGCCACTCTCTGTCGCTGTACGTCTCGGCCACTCTCTGTCGCTCTACCTCTCTGTCCCACACTCTCTGTCGCTGTACCTCTCGGCCACTCTCTGTCGCTGTACCTCTCGGCCACTCTCTGTCGCTGTACCTCTCTGTCCCCCACTCTCTGTCGCTGTACCTCTCTGTCCCCCACTCTCTGTCGTTGTACCTCTCTGTCCCCCACTCCCTGTCGCTGTACCTCTCTGACCCCCGCTCTCTGTCGCTGTACCTCTCTGTCCCCCGCTCCCTGTTGCTGTACCTCTCGGCCACTCTCTGTCGCTGTACGTCTCGGCCACTCTCTGTCGCTCTACCTCTCTGTCCCCCACTCTCTGTCGCTGTACCTCTCGGCCACTCTCTGTCGCTGTACCTCTCGGCCACTCTCTGTCGCTGTACCTCTCTGTCCGCCACTCTCTGTCGCTGTACCTCTCTGTCCCCCACTCTCTGTCGTTGTACCTCTCTGTCCCCCACTCCCTGTCGCTGTACCTCTCTGACCCCCACTCTCTGTCGCTGTACCTCTCGGCCACTCTCTGTCGCTGTAACTCTCTGTCCCCCACTCCCTGTCGCTTTACCTCTCGGTCACACTCTTTCGCTGTACCTCTCGGCCACTCTCTGTCGCTGTACCTTTCTGTCCCCCACTCTCTGTCATTGTACCTCTCGGCCACTCTCTTTCGCTGTACATCTCGGTCACTCTCTGTCGCTGCACCTCTCTGTCCCCCACTCTCTGTCGCTGTACCTCTCGGCCACTCTCTGTCGCTGTACCTCTCTGTCACCCGCTCTCTGTCGCTGTACCTCTCTGTCCCCCGCTCCCTGTCGCTGTACCTCTCGGCCACTCTCTTTCGCTGTACCTCTCTGTCCCCCACTGCCTGTCGCTGTGCCTCTCGGCCACTCTCTGTCGCTGTACCTCTCTGTCCCCCACTCCCTGTCGCTTTACCTCTCTGTCCCCCACTGTCTGTCGCTGTACCTCTCGGCCATTCTCTGTCGCTGTACCTCTCGGCCTCTCTCTGTCGCTGTACCTCTCTGTGCGCCGCTCTCTGTCGTTGTACCTCTCTGTCCCCCGCTCCCTGTCGCTGTACCTCTCGGCCACTCTCTGTCGCTGTACCTCTCGGCCACTCTCTGTCGCTGTACCTCTCTGTCCCCCACTCTCTTTCGCTGTACCTCTCGGCCACTATCTGTCGCTGTACCTCTCTGTCCCCCACTCTCTGTCGCTCTACCTCTCGGCCACTCTCTGTCGCTGTACCTCTCGGCCACTCCCTGTCGCTGTACCTCTCTGTCCCCCACTCTCTGTCGCTCTACCTCTCGGCCACTATCTGTCGCTGTACCTCTCTGTCCCCGCTCTCTGTCGCTGTACCTCTCTGTCTCCCGCTCTCAGTCGCTGTACGTCTCGGCCACTCTCTGTCGCTATACCTCTCTGTCCCCCGCTCTCTGTCGCAGTACCTCTCTGTCCCCCGCTCCCTGTCGCTGTACCTCTCTGTCCCCCGCTCTCTGTCGCTGTACCTCTCGGCCGCTCTCTGTCGCTGTACCTCTCTGTCCCCCACTCTCTTTCGCTGTACCTCTCTGTACCCCATTCCCTGTCGCTGTACCTCTCGGCCACTCTCTGTCGCTGTACGTCTCGGCCACTCTCTGTCGCTCTACCTCTCTGTCCCCCACTCTCTGTCGCTGTACCTCTCGGCCACTCTCTGTCGCTGTACCTCTCTGTCCCCCACTCCCTGTCGCTGTACCTCTCGGCCACTCTCTGTCGCTGTACCTCTCTGTCCCCCACTCCCTGTCGCTGTACCTCTCGGCCACTCTCTGTCGCTGTACGTCTCGGCCACTCTCTGTCGCTGTTCCTCTCTGTCCCCCACTCTCTGTCGCTGGACCTCTCGGCCACTCTCTGTCGCTGTGCCTCTCTGTCCCCCGCTCCCTGTCGCTGTACCTCTCGGCCATTCTCTGTCGCTGTACCTCTCGGCCACTCTCTGTCGCTGTACCTCTCTGTGCCCCGCTCTCTGTCGCTGTACCTCTCTGTACCCCATTCCCTGTCGCTGTACCTCTCGGCCACTCTCTGTCGCTGTACGTCTCGGCCACTCTCTGTCACTCTACCTCTCTGTCCCCCACTCTCTGTCGCTGTACCTCTCGGCCACTATCTGTCGCTGTACCTCTCTGTGCCCCGCTTTCTGTCGCTGTACCTCTCTGTCCCCCGCTCCCTGTCGCTGTACCTCTCGGCCACTCTCTGTCGCTGTACCTCTCTGTCCCCCACTCTCAGTCGCTGTACCTCTCTGTCTCCCACTCTCTGTCGCTGTACCTCTCGGCCACTATCTGTCGCTGTACCTCTCTGTCCCCCGCTCTCTGTCGCTGTACCTCTCTGTCCCCCGCTCCCTGTCGCTGTACCTCTCTGTCCCCCGCTCTCTGTCGCTGTACCTCTCGGCCGCTCTCTGTCGCTGTACCTCTCTGTCCCCCACTGTCTTTCGCTGTACCTCTCTGTCCGCCACTCTTTGTTGCTGTTCCTCTCCACCACTCTCTGTCGCTGTACCTCTCGGCCACTCTCTGTCGCTGTACCTCTCTGTCCCCCGCTTTCTGTCACTGTACCTCTCGGTCGCTCTCTGTCGCTGTACCTCTCTGTCCTCCACTCTCTGTCGCTGTACCTCTCGGCCACTCTCTGTCGCTGTACCTCTTGGCCACTCTCTGTCACTGTACCTCTCTGTCCCCCACTCTCTGATCCCCTCACACTTACTGCGTCATTATCACCTTGATCCCATTACACTTACTGCGTCACTATCACCTTGATCCCATTCCACTTACTGCGTCACTGCCACCCTGAACCCCTCACGTTTACAGCGTTACTATCACCCTGGCGCCATCCCATTCACTGCATCACTATCATAACTGGCACCCTCACACTTACTGCATCACTATAACACTGATTCCCTCACACTTACTGCGTCACTATCACCCTGACCCACTCACATTCACTGTGTCCCAATCACCCTGATCCCCTCACACTTACTGCGTCACTATCTGCCTGATCCCGTGACACGTACTGCGTCACTATCACCCTGATCCACTCAAACTTACTGCGTCACTATCTGCCTGATTCCATCACACTTACTGCATCACTATCTCCCTGACACCCTCACACTTACTGTGTCACTATCAGACTGACCCATCACACTTACTGCGTCACTATCAACCCGACACCCTCACACTTACTGATCACTGTCACCCTGTCCCAATCACATTTATTCCGTCACTGTCATCCTGACCCCATGACACTTACTGCATCACTATCACCTTGACCCCATCACACTTTCTGCATCACTATTCCCTTGATCCCATCATACTTACTGCGTCACTATCTCCCTGACCCCCTCATACTTACTGTATCAATATCTCCCTGATCCCCTCACACCTACTGCTTCACTAACATCCTGTCTCCCTCTCATTTACTGCGTCACTATCACCGTGATCCCCTCATACTTACTGTGTCACTATCACGCTGATCCCCCACACTTACTGCGTCAAAATCACCCGAAACCCTCACACTTACTGCGTCACTATCACCCTGATTACATCACACTGACTGCATCACTATCACCCTGATCCCCTCACAATTACTGCGTCACTATCTCCCAGACTCCCCCACACTTACTGCGTCACTCTAACATTGACCCCTCACACTTACTGTGTCACTATCACCCTGACCCCCTCACACACACTGGGTCACTATCTACCTGATCCCTTCTCACCTACTGCATCACTATCAACCTGATTCGCTCACACTTACCAATTCACTATGTCCCTGACAAGCACACACTAACTGCGTCACTATCACCCTGATCCCCTCACACTAACTGCATCACTATCACCCTGATCCCCTCACACTTACTGCATCACTATCCCCCAATCCACTCACACTTCATGCGTCACTATCGTTACGATCTCATCACACTAACTGCATCATTATCACCGTGTCTCCCTCACATGTATTGCATCACTATCACTCTGATCCACTCACACTGACTGCATCACTATCACCCTGACCCCATCACACTTACTGCATCACTATTCCCCTGATTCCATAATACTTACTGCGTCACTATCTCCCTGACCCCCTCACGCTTACTGCATCACTATCACCCTGATCCCCTGCACTTACAGTGTCAATATCACCCTGATCACATCACACTTCCTGCATCACTATCACCCTGACTCCCACCCACTTACTGCATCACTATCTCCCTGACACCCTCACACTTACTGTGTCACTATCACCATGACCGCCTCACACTTACTGCATCACTATTCCCTTGATCCCATCATACTTACTGCGTCACTATCTCCCTGACCCCCTCACACTTACTGCGTCACTATCTCCATGAACCCGTCACACTTACTGCATCACTATCTCACTGACCCCCTCACACTTACTGTGTCACTATCTCCCTGATCCCCTCACACCTACTGCGTCACTATCACCCTCTCTCCCTCACATTTACTGCGTCACTATCACCCTGATCCCCTCACACATACTGCGTCACTATCACCTTGACACCCTCCCACTCACTGTGTCACTATCTCCCTGATCCCATCACACTTACTGCATCACTATTCCCCTGATTCCATAATACTTACTGCGTCACTATCTCCCTGACCCCCTCACACTTACTGCATCACTATCACCCTGATCCCCTGCACTTACAGTGTCAATATCACCCTGATCACATCACACTTCCTGCATCACTATCACCCTGACTCCCACCCACTTACTGCATCACTATTCCCCTGATTCCATAATACTTACTGCGTCACTATCTCCCTGACCCCCTCACGCTTACTGCATCACTATCACCCTGATCCCCTGCACTTACAGTGTCAATATCACCCTGATCACATCACACTTCCTGCATCACTATCACCCTGACTCCCACCCACTTACTGCATCACTATCTCCCTGACCCCCTCACACTTACTGTGTCACTATCTCCCTGATCCCCTCACACCTACTGCGTCACTATCAGCCTGTCACCCTCACATTTACTGTGTCACTATCACCCTGATCCCCTCACACATACTGCGTCACTATCACCTTGACACCCTCCCACTCACTGTGTCACTATCTCCCTGATCCCATCACACTTACTGCATCACTATCACCCTGACCCCCTCACACTTAGTGCATCACTATCTCCCTGATCCCATCACACATACTACGTCACTATCACCCAGACACCCTCACACTTACTGCGTCACTATCACCCTGATCCCATCACCCTTACTGTGTTACTATCACCCTGTCTCCCTCACATTTACTGCGTCACTATCACACTGATCCCCCGCACTTACTGCGTCAATATCACCCTGATCACATCACACTTCCTGCATCACTCCCTGTTACTTACTGCATCACTATCACCCTGATCCCCTTACACTTACTGCGTCACTATCTGCCTGATCCCGTGACACTTACTGCGTCACTAGCACCCTGATCCCATTCCACTTACTGCGTCATTAGCACCCTGAACCCCTCACATTTACAGTGTCACTATCACCCTGACGCCATCCCATTCACTGCATCATTATCACACTGAACCCCTCACTCTTACTGCATCACTATCTCCCTGATTCCCTCACACTTACTGCGTCATTATCACCCTGACCCCATAACACTTACTGCATCACTATCTCCCCAACCACTTCACACTTACTGCATCACTATCTCCCTGACACCCTCACACCTACTGTGTCACTATCACCATGACCCCCTCACACTTACTGCATCACAATTCCATTGATCCCATCATACTTACTGCGTCACTATCTCCCTGACCCGCTCACACTTACTGCGTCACTATCTCCATGAACCCGTCACACTTACTGCATCACTTTCTCCCTGACCCCCTCACACTTACTGTGTCACTATCTCCCTGATCCCCTCACACCCTACTGCGTCACTATCACCCTGTCTCCCTCACATTTACTGCGTCATTATCACGCTGATCCCCTCACACTTACTGCGTCACTATCACCCAGACTCCCCCACACTTACTGCGTCACTCTAACCCTAACCCCCACTGACTTCCTTCATCACTATCACCCTGATCCCATCATACTTACTATGTCACTATCACCCTCACCCCCTCACACTTACTGCATCACTATCACCCTGTCTCCCTCACATTTATTACGTAACTACTCCCTGACTCCCTCACACTTACTGGGTCACTATCACCCTGACCCCCTCACACTCACTGTGTCACTATCTCCCTGATCCCATCACACTTACTGCATCACTATCACCCTGACCCCCTCACACTTAGTGCATCACTATCTCCCTGATCCCATCACACATACTGCGTCAATGTCACCCTGATCCCCCGAACTTACTGCGTGAATATCACCCTGATCACATCACACTTCCTGCATCACTATCACCCTGACTCCCTCCCACTTACTGCATCACTATCTCCCTGATCCCATCACACTTACTAAGTCATCACCACCCCGACCCCATCACACTTGCTGCGTCATTATCACCCTGATCCCCCAGACTTACGGCGTCACTATCACCCTGATCCCCTCACACTTACTGCGTCACTATCACCTTGATCCCATTCCACTTACTGCGTCACTACCACCCTGAACCCCTCACGTTTACAGCGTTACTATCACCCTGGCGCCATCCCATTCACTGCATCACTATCACACTTACCCCCTCACTCTTACTGCATCACTATAACACTGATTCCCTCACACTTACTGCGTCACTATCACCTTGACCCACTCACATTCACTGTGTCCCTATCACCCTGATCACCTCACACTTAATGCGTCACTATCTGCCTGATCCCGTGACACGTACTGCGCCACTATCATCCTGATCCACTCACACTTACTGCGTCACTATCTGCCTGATCCCATCACACTTACTGCATCACTATCTCCCTGACACCCTCACACTTACTGTGTCACTATCAGACTGACCAATCACACTTACTGCGTCACTATCACCCCGACACTCTCAAACTTACTGATCACTGTCACCCTGTCTCAATCACTTTTATTGCGTCACTGTCACCCTGACCCCATGACTCTTACTGCATCACTATCACCTTGACCCCATCACACTTTCTGCATCACTATTCCCCTGATCCCATCACACTTATGCGTCACTATCTCCCTGTCCCTCTCACACTTACTGCGTCACTATCTCCCTGACCCCCTCATATTTACTGCGTCACTATGACCCTGATCCCCTCACACATACTGCGTCACTATCACCCTGTCTCCATCACACTTCCTGCATCACTATCACCCTGACTCCCTCTTACTTACTGCATCACTATCTCCTGATCCCATCACACTTACTGCGTCATTATCACACTGATCCCCCACACTTACGGCGTCACTATCACGCTGATCCCCTCACACTTACTGCATCACTATCTGCCTGATCCCGTGACACCTACTGCGTCACTATCACCCTGATCCCCTCACACTTACTGCGTCACGATCTGCCTGATCCCGTGACACTTACTGCGTCACTAGCACCCTGATCCCATTCCACTTACTGCGTCACTTTCACCCTGGTCCCATCACGCTTACTGCATCAGTATCTCCCTGACACCCTCACACTGACTGATCACTGTCACCCTGATCCCCTCACACTCACTGCGTCACTGTCTCCCTGACCCCATGACACTTACTGCATCACTATCTCCCCAACCACTTAACACTTACTGCATCACTATCTCCCTGACCTACTCACACTTACTGCAGCACTACCTCCCTGATCGCATCACCCTTACTGTGTCACTATCACCCTGACCCCTCACACTCACTGTATCACGATCTCCCTGATCCCCTCACACCTACTGCATCACTAATATCCTGTCTCCCTCTCATTTACTGCGTCACTATCACCGTGATCCCCTCATACTTAAAGCATCAAAATCACACGAAACCCTCACACTTACGGCGTCATTATCACCCTGATTACATCACACTGACTGCATCACTATCACCCTGATTACATCACACTGACTGCATCACTATCACCCTGATCCCCTCACACTTCCTGCATCACTATCACCCTGACTCCCTCTTACTTACTGCATCACTATCTCCTGATCCCATCACACTTACTGCGTCATTATCACACTGATCCCCCACACTTACGGCGTCACTATCACACTGATCCCCTCACACTTACTGCATCACTATCTGCCTGATCCCGTGACACCTACTGCGTCACTATCACCCTGATCCCCTCACACTTACTGCGTCACGATCTGCCTGATCCCGTGACACTTACTGCGTCACTAGCACCCTGATCCCATTCCACTTACTGCGTCACTTTCACCCTGATCCCATCACACTTACTGCATCAGTATCTCCCTGACACCCTCACACTGACTGATCACTGTCACCCTGATCCCCTCACACTCACTGCGTCACTGTCTCCCTGACCCCATGACACTTACTGCATCACTATCTCCCCAACCACTTCACACTTACTGCATCACTATCTCCCTGATTACATCACACTGACTGCATCACTATCACCCTGATTACATCACACTGACTGCATCACTATCACCCTGATCCCCTCACACTTACTGCGTCTCTATCACCCAGACTCCCCCACACTTACTGCGTCACTCTAGCCCTGACCTCCTCACACTTACTGTGTCACTATAACCCTGACCCCCTCACACACACTGTGTCACTATCTACCTGATCCCCTCTCACCTACTGCATCACTATCAACCTGATCCTCTCACACTTACAAATTCACTATGTCCCTGACACCCACACACTAACTGCGTCACTATCACCCTGATCCCCTCACACTTACTGCGTCACTATCCCCCTGATCCACTCACACTTACTGCGTCACTATTGTTACAATCTCATCACACTAACTGCATCACTATCACCCTCTCTCCCTCACATGTATTGCATCACTATCACTCTGATCCACTCACACTGACTGCATCACTATCACCCTGACGCCATCACATTTACTGCATCACTATTCCCCTGATTCCATCATAATTACTGCGTCACTATCTCCCTGACCCCCTCACACTTACTGCGTCACTATCTCCCTGATTCCCTCACACATACTGCGTCACTATCACGCAGACTCTTCCACACTTACTGTGTCACTGTCACCCTGACCCCCTCACACTTACTGCATCACTATCTCCCTGACCCCCTCATACTTACTGTGTCACTATCACCATGACCCCCTCACGCTTACTGCATCACTATTCCCTTGATCCCATCATATTTACTGCATCACTATCTCCCTCACCCCCTCACACTTACTGCATCACTATCTCCCTGACCCCCTCACACTTACTGTGTCACTATCTCCCTGATCCCCTCACAACTACTGCGTCACTATCAGCCTGTCCCCCTCACATTTACTGCGTCACTATCACGCTGAACCCCTCACACATACTGCGTTACTATCACCAAGACTCCCACACACTTACTGCATCACTATCACCCTGACCCCCTCAGACTTACTGCATCACTATCACCCTGATCCCATCACACTTACTGTGTCACTATCACCCTCACCCCCTCACACATACTGCATCACTATTACACTGTGTCAATCACATTTATTGCGTAACTATCTCCCTGACCCCCTCACGCTTACTGTGTCACTATCAACATGACCCCCTCACACTTACTGCATTATTATTCCCTTGATCCCATCATACTTTCTGCGTCACTATCTCCCTGACCCCCTCACACTTACTGCGTCACGATCTCCGTGACCCCATCACACTTACTGTGTCACTATCACCCTCACCCCCTCACACTTACTGCATCACTATCACGCTGGCTCAATCACATTTATTGCGTAACTATCTCCCTGACCCTCTCACACTTACTGTATCACTATCACCCTGACGCCCTCACACTCACTGTGTCACTATCTCCCTGATCCCCTCACACCGACTGCGTCACTATCACCATTTCTCCCTCACATTTACTGCGTCATTATCACCCTGATCCCCTCACACATACTGCGTCACTATCATCAAGACTCCCCCACACTTACTGCATCACTATCACCCTGACCACCTCAGACTTACTGCATCACTATCACCCTGACCCCATCACACTTACTGTTTCACTATCACCCTCACCCCCTCACACTTACTGCATCACTATCACCCTGTCTCCCTCACATTTATTGCGTAACTATCTCCCTGATCCCATCACACTTACTGCATCACTATCACCCTGACCCCCTCACACTTAGTGCATCACTATCTCCCTGACCCCATCACACATACTACGTCACTATCACCCAGACCCCCTCACACTTACTGCATCACTATCACCCTGATCCCATCACCCTTACTGTGTTACTATCACCCTGTCTCCCTCAAATTTACTGCGTCACTATCACCCTGATCCCCCGCACTTACTGCGTCAATATCACCCTGATCACATCACACTTCCTGCATCACTATCACCCTGACTCCCTCTTACTTACTGCATTCCATATCCCTGATCCCATCACACTTACTGAGTCATTATCACCCCGACCCTCTCACACTTACTGCGTCATTATCACACTGATCCCCCACACTTACGGCGTCACTATCACCCTGATCCCCTCACACTTACTGCATCACTATCTGTCTGATCCCGTGACACCTACTGCGTCACTATCACCCTGACCCCTCACACTCACTGTATCACGATCTCCCTGATCCCCTCACACCTACTACATCACTAACATCCTGTCTCCCACTCATTTACTGCGTCACTATCACCGTGATCCCCTCCTACTTACTGGGTCACTATCAAGCTGATCCCACACACTTACTGCGGCAAAATCCACGAAACCCTCACACTTACGGCGTCACTATCACCCTGATTACATCACACTGACTGCATCACTGGCAGCCTGACGCCCTCACACTTACTGCATCTCTATCAGACTGGCCCATCACACTGACTGCATCAATATCACCCTGACCCCATCACACTTACTGCATCACTATTCCCTTGATCCCATCATATTTACTGTGTCACTATCTACCTGACCCCCTCACACTTCCTGCATCACTATCTACCTGACCCCCTCACACTTACTGTGTCACTATCTCCCTGATCCCCTCACAACTACTGCGTCACTATCAGCCTGTCTCCCTCACATTTACTGCGTCACTATCACAAAGTCTCCCCCACACTTACTGCATCACTATCACACTGACCCCCTCAGACCTACTGCATCACTATCACCCTGACTCCCTCACACTTCCTGTGTCACTATCTGCCTGATCCCCTCACACTCACTGTGTCACTATCTCCCTGATCCCATCAGACATACTGCGTCACAATCACCCTGATCCCCCGCACTTACTGCGTCAGTATCACCCTGATCACATCACACTTCCTGCATGACTATCACCCTGACTCTCTCACACTTAGTGCATCACTATCTCCCTAATCCCATCACACATACTGCGTCACTATCACCCTGATCCCCCGCACTTACTGCGTCAAAATCACCCTGACCACATCACCCTTCCTGCATCACTATCACCCTTACTCCCTCTCACTTACTGCATCACTATCTCCCTGATCCCATCACACTTACTGAGTCATTATCACCCCGACCCCTCTCACACTTACTGCGTCATTATCACCCTGATACCCCACACTTACGGTGTCACGATCACCCTGATCCCCTCACACTTACTGCGTCATTATCACCTTGATCCCATTACACTTACTGCGTCACTATCACCTTGATCCCATTCCACATACTGCATCACTAGCACCCTGAACCCCTCACATTTACAGCGTCACTATCACACTGACGCCATCCCATTCACTGCATCACTGTCACACTGACCCCCTCATTCTTACTGCATCTCTATCTCCCTGATTCCCTCACACTTACTGCGTCACTATCACCCTGACCCACTCACACTCACTGTGTCCCTATCACCCTGATCCCCTCACACTTACTGCATCACCATCTGCCTGATCCCGTGACACGTACTGCGTCACTATCACCCTGATCCCCTCACACTTACTGCGTCACTATCTGCCTGATCCCGTGACACTTACTGCGTCACTATCATCCTGATCCACTCACACTTACTGTGTCATTATCACCCTGATCCCATCACATTTACTGCATCACTATCTCCCTGACAACCTCACACTTACTGTGTCACTATCAGACTGACCCATCACACTTACTGCGTCACTATCACACTGAGACTCTTCCACTTACTGATCACTGTCACCCTGACCCCTCACACTCACTGCATCACTGTCACCCTGACCCCATGACACTTTCTGCATCACTATCTCCCCAACCACTTCACACTTACTGCATCACTATCTGCCTGACCCACTCACACTAACTGCATCACTATCTCCCTGATCCCCTCACACTTACTGCATCACTATCACCTAGATCCCATCACCCTTATGTGCCACTATTACCCTGACCCCTCACACTCACTGTATCAATATCTGCCTGATCCCCTCACACTTACTGCATCACTATCACCCTGATCCCATCACCCTTACTGTGTCACAATCACCCTGACCCCTCACACTCACTGTATCACTATCTCCCTGATCCCGTCACACCTACTGCGTCACTATCATCCTGTCTCGCTCACATTTACTGCGGCACTATCATCCTGATCCCCCACACTTACTGCGTCAATATTACCCCGAAACCCTCACACTGATCACATCACACTGACTGCATCACTATCACCCTGACGCCCTCACACCTACTGCATCACTATCTCCCTGATCACCTCACACTTACTGCGTCACTACCACCCTGATCCGATTACACTGATTGCGTCACGATCACCCTGATCCCCTCACACATACTGTTTCACTATCTCCCTGATCCCCTCACACCTACTGCGTCACTATCACCCTGTCTACCTCACATTCACTGCGTCACTATCACCCTGATCCCCTCACACTTACTGCATCACTATGTGCCTGATCCCGTGACACCTACTGCGTTACTATCACCATGATCCCTTCACGCTTACTGCTTCACTATCTGCCTGATCCCGTGACTCTTACTGCGTCACTAGCACCCTGATCCCATTCCACTTACTGCGTCACTAGCACCCGGAACCCCTCACATATACAGCGTCACTATCACACTGACGCCATCCCATTCACTGCATCACTATCACACTGACCCCCACACTCTTACTTCATCACTGTCTCCCTGATTCCCTCACACTTACTGCGTCACTATCTCCCTCACCCACTCACACTCACTGTGGTACTATCACCCTGATCCCCTCACACTTACTGCATCACTATCTGCCTGATCCGGTGACATGTACTGCGTCACTAACACCCTGATCCCCTCATACTTACTGCGTCACTATCTGCCTAATCCCGTGACACTTACTGCATCACTATTCCCTTGATCCCATCATACTTACTGCGTCACTATCTCCCTGACCCCCTCACACTTACTGAGTCATTATCACCCCGACCCCCTCACACTTACTGCGTCATTATCACACTGATCCCCACACTTACGGCGTCACTATCACCCTGAACCCCTCACACTTACTGCATCACTATCTGCCTGATCCCATGACACGTAATGCTTCACTATCACCCTGATCCCCCCACGCTTACTGCGTCTCTATCTGCCTGATCCCGTGATACTTACTGCGTCACTAGCACCCTGAACCCCTCACATTTACAGCGTCACTATCACCCTGACGCCATCCAATTCACTGCATCACTATCACACTGACCCCCTCACTCTTACTGAATCACTATCTCCCTGATCCCCTCACACTTACTGCGTCACTAGCACCCTGAGCCCATTCCACTTACTGCGTCACTAACACCCTGAACCCCTCACATTTACAGCGTCACTATCACCCTGACGCCATCCCATTCACACTTACTGCGTCACTATCACCCTGACCCACTCACACTCACTGTGTCACTATCTCCATGATCACCTCACACTTACTGCGTCACTATCACCCTGATCCCTTCACACTTACTGCTTCAATATCACCCTGATCCCATTACACTGATTGCGTCACTATCACCCTGATCCCCTCACACATACTGTTTCACTATCTCCCTGATCCACTCACATCTACTGCGTCACTATCACCCTGTCCACCTCACATTTAGTGCATCACTATCACCCTGATCCCCTCACACTTACTGCGTCACTATCACCCAGACTCCCCCACACTTACTGTGTCACTGTAAACCTGACCCCCTCACACTTACTGCGTCACTATCACCCAGGCTCCCCACACTTACTGCCTCACTATCACCCTGACCCCATCACATTTACTGTGTCACTATCACCCTGATCCCCTCACACACGCTGTGTCACTATCTACCTGATCCTCTCTCACCTACTGCTTCACTATCAACCTGATCCGCTCACACTTACCAATTCATTATGTCCCTGACACGCACACACTAACTGCGTCACTATCACCCTGATCCCCTCACACTAACTGCATCACTATCACCCTGTTCCCCTCACACTTACTGCGTCATTATCCCCCTGATCCACTCACACTTACTGCGTCACTATCATTACAATCCCATGACACTAACTGCATCACTATCACCCTGTCTCCCTCACATGTATTGCATCACTATCACTCTGATCCACTCACACTTACTGCATCACTATTCCCCTGATTCCATCATACTCACTGCGTCACTCTCTCCCTTACCCCCTCACACTTACTCCATCACTATCACCATGACCCCCCTCACACTTACTGTGTCACTATCACCATGACCCCCTCACACATACTGCATCACTATTCCCTTGATCCCATCATACTTACTGCGTCACTATCTCCCTGACCCCCTCACACTTACTGCGTCACTATCTCCGTGACCCCGTCACACTTACTGCATCTCTATCTCCCTGACCCCCTCACTCTTACTATGTCACTATCACCCTGACCCCCTCACAGTCACTGTGTCACTATCTCCCTGATTCCCTCACACCTACTGCGTCACTATCACCCTGTCTCCCTCACACTTACAGCATCACTATCACCCTGACCCCCTCAGACTTACTGCATCACTATCACCCTGATCCCATCACACTTACTGTGTCACTATCACCCTGACCTCCTCACACTTACTGCGTCACTATCTGCCTGATCCCGTGACACTTACTGCGTCACTATCTGCCTGATCACCTAACACTTAGTGCATCACTATCTCCCTGATCCCATCACACATACTGCGTCCCCTATCACCCTGACTCCCTCCCACTTACTGCATCACTATCTCCCTGATTCCATGACACTTACTGAGTTATTATCACAACGACCCCCTCACACTTACTGCGTCATTATCACACTGATTCCCCAGATGTACGGCGTCACTATCAACTGATCCCCTCACACTTACTGCATCACTATCACCTTGATCCCATTACACTAACTGCGTCACTATCACCCTGATCCCATTCCACTTACTGCGTGACTAGCACCCTGAACCCCTCATATTTACAGCGTCACTATCACCCTGACGCCATCCCATTCACTGCATCACTATCACACTGACCCCCTCACTCTTACTGCATCACTATCTCCCTGATTCCCTCACACTTACTGCGTCACTATCACCCTGAACCACTCACACTTTCTGCATCACTATCACCCTGACACCCTCCCACTTACTGATCACTGTCACTCTGATCCCCTCACACTCACTGCGTCACTGTCTCCCTGACCCCATGACACTTCCTGCATCACTCTCTCCCCAACCACTTCACACTTACTGCATCACTATCTCCCTGACCCACTCACACTTACTGCATCACTATCTCCCTGATCTCCTCACACTTACTGCATCACTATCACCCTGATCCACTCACCCTTACTGTGTCACTATCAACCTGACCCCTCACACTCGCTGTATCACTATCTCCCTGTTCCCCTCACATCTACTGCGTCACTATCATCCTGTCTCCCTCGCACTTACTGCGTCACTATCATCCTGATCCCCCACACGTACTGCGTCAATATCACCCCGAAACCCTCACACTTACTGCGTCACTAACACCCTGATCACATCACAATGACTTCATCACTGTCACCCTGACGCCCTCACACTTACTACGTCACTATCACCCTGATCCCATTACACTGATTGCATCACTATCACCCTGATCCCCTCACACTTACTGCATCACTATCCCCTAAACCACTCACACTTACTGCGACACTATCATTGCGATCCCATCACACTAACTGCTTCACTATCATCCTGTCTCCCTCACATGTATTGCGTCATTATCAGACTGATCCACTCACACTGACTGCATCACTATCACCCTAACCCCCTCACACTTTCTGTGTCACTATCACCCTAGCCCCCTCACACTTACTGCATCACTATTCCCCTGATCCCATCATACTTACTGCGTCACTATCTCCCTGACCCCTTCACACTTACTGCGTCACTATCACCCTGACACCCTTCCACTTCCCGCGTCCCTATCAGCCTGAACCTCTCACACTTACTGCTTCACTATCAGACCGCTGCCTTCACGCTTACGTTATCAAAATCACCGTGACTTACTCACACTTCCTGTGTCACTGCCAACCTGACTGCCTTTCACATTATGTGTCTGGATCAGCCTGATGCCCTCACACTGAATGCATCACTATCAGCCTGTCCGCTCACATGTACTGCAATACTATCAATCTGATGCCCTCACACTGACTGTGTCACGAACTGCCTCACCCCCTCACACTTACTGCGTCGCTATCAGACTGATGGCCTCTCACTCCGGCATCACGACTAGCCTGACCCATCACACTTACTGCGTCACGATGAACCTGACCCCCTCACACTTACTGCGTCACTATCACCCTGATCCCCTCATACTTACTGCATCACTATCACCCTGGTCCAATCACACTCTCTGTGTCACTATCACCCTGACCCCGTCACACGTAATGCATCACTAAAGTCCTGACCCTCTCACACTTACTGTGTCACGACTAGCCTGTTGCCTTTACACTTACTGCGTCACTATCAGGCTCAACATCTCACACTTACTGAGTCACGATCACCCTGACCCCCTCACACTTACTGCATCACTGTCAGACTGATCGCCATTCACTTTCTGCATCACTACCAGCCTGCGTCCCTCACACTTACTGTGTCAATATCACCCTGACCCCTTCACACTTACTGTGTCACTATCAGCATGACCCCCTCACACTTATTGCGTCATTATTGGCCTTACTACCTCACACTCACTGTGTCACTATCACCCTGACTGCCTCAAACTAACTCCATCCGTATTAGCCTGATATCCTCATATTTACTGCGTCACTATCAGCCTGACCCTCTCCCAAATACTACATCACTATAGACTGACCACCTCATCCTGAATGTGTCACTATCACCCTGACCTCTCACGCCTACCACGTCACTAACAGCCTGATGCCCTCACAATTTACTGCATCACTATCCGGCCGCAGCCTTCACGGTTATGGTGTCAAGATCACCGTGACTTACTCACACTTCCTGTGTCACTGTCAAACTGACTGACTTACACATTCTGTGTCACGAACAGTCAGACACCCTCACACTTACTGTGTCACTATCAGACTGACGGCCTCTCACCACTGCATCACTACCAGCCTCACCCGTTATATTTACTGCGTCACAATCACTCGGACCCCCTCACACTTACTGCATCACTATCAGCTTGACCCCCCCTCACACTTATTGCGTTATGATTGGTCTTACTGTCTCACACGTACTGTGTCACTATCACCCTGACTGCCTCAAACTTACTGCATCACTATCAGAATGATGCCCTCACACTTACTGTGTCACTATCAGCCTGACCCCCCCCACAGTAATCACGTGACTATCACCCTGATCCCTTCACGCACATTGCGTCACTATCACCCTGCATCACTATCAGCCTGACCCCGTCACACTTGCTTCCTCACTATCAGCCCGCTGCCCTCACACTTATTCCGTCACTATCAGCCTGACAGCCTCACACTTACTGTGTCACTATCAGCCTCACCATCTCACACTTACTGCGTCACTATCACCCTGACTCGCTCGTACATACCCTTAAAGACTTACCTTGAGCGCGGGAGTTCTCCATTTCTGTTTTGCAGCAGGAGCAGCAGTGTGTAGGGCAGGAGCTTACACCAGGAGCCTGTTGGGAGCTCTCAGTCACTAAGTTGAGCTTTCATATTTGAAATCAGAGAGCAGAGGTTTCTGGGAATGGAGGGACTTGTTCCATCCAGCAAGATCAGTCAGTGTTTTCGAAACCTGAGACCCTACCATTGTAGGGCCTCCCACCCAACCACCTCCTGTAACCTTAGAGACCAGGGACACATCAGCTAAATGTCTCTTCTTTTTGACTTTCTGATAAGGGGACAAGAAGGGAGGGCAGTGCAGGGAGAGCAATGTTCCTCCTGCATGATGTTTGAAGTGAGGGGGGCCATTAGTGTCCCATCTCAAGTACGTCTGCAGGAAGTGCACCCAACTCTCGCTCCTCCAAGACCGTGTTGGGGAACTGGAGTGGGAGCTGGATGAACATCGGATCACTGGGGAGGCAGAGGATGGGATAGGTTAGAGTTACAGGGAAGTAGCTACTCTTAGGTATGGAGAGAGCTGGGTGACTGTTTGAAGGGGAAAAAACAGTCAGTGGAGGGATCCCCTGTGGTCGTTCCGCTGAAAAACATGTACACCGTTTTGGATTCTATTGAGGGGGACAATTTACCGGAGGTATGCAGTGGGGCCCAGGTCTCTGGCACAGAGCCTGTCCCTGTTGCACAGAAGGGAAGGAGGGAAAGGAGGAGAGTGTTAGTCATTGGGGACTCAATAGTTAGCGGCTCAGATAGAAGGTTTGTTGGAAACGAACGAGACTCGCGGTTGGTATGTTGCCTCCCAGGTGCCAGGGTCCGTGATGTGTCAGATTGTATCTTTGGGGTCCTGAAGGGAGAGAGGATGGCCAGCCTCAAGTCATGGTCCATGTATGTACCAACGACATAGGTAGAAAGAGGGATAGAGATATAAGGCAGGATTTCAGGGAGCTCGGGTGGAAGCTGAGAGCTCGAACAAACAGATTGTTATCTCTGGTTTGTTACCCGCGCTACATTATAGCGAGGCAAGGAATAGGGAGAGATATCAGCTGAACACGTGGCTGCAAGGATGGTACAGGAGGGAGGGTTTCAGGTACTTGGATAATTGGGGCTCATTCTGGGGAAGGTGAGATTTGAGTCGTCATTATCTACAGGTTTAGTACCAGAGGACTGGAGGATTGCAAATGTTGTGCCCTTGTTCAAGAAGGGCAGTAGAGATGACCCAGGTAATTATAGACCAGTGAGCCTTACCTCTGTTGTAGGAAAGGTTTTGGAAAGGATTACAAGAGATAAGATTTATAATCATCTAGCAAGAAACAATTTAATTTCAGGTAGTTAACATGGTTTCGTCAAGGGCAGGTTGTGTCTCACAAACCTCAGTGGGTTTTTTGAGAAGGTGACCAAGCATGTGGATGAGTGTAGGGCAGGTGACATGGTGTATATGGACTTCAGTAAAGCCTTTCATAAGGTTCCACATGGTAGGCTGTTGGAGAAAATGCAGAGGCATGGGATTGAGGGTGATTTAGCAGTTTGGATTAGAAACTGGCTTTCTGAAAGTAGGCAGCGAGTGGTGGTTGATGGAAAATATTCAGAATGGAGTCTGGTTACTAGTGGTGTGCCACAAGGATCTGTTTTGGAACCACTGCTGTTTGACATTTTTATAAATGACTTAGACGCAGGCATAGGTGGATAGATTAGTAAGTTTGCAGATGACACTAAACTCTGTGGAGTAGTGGACACTTTGGAAGAAGGTGTGGAAGAGATTTACCAGGATGTTGCCTGGTCTGGAGGGAAGGTTTTATGAGGAAAGGCTGAGAGACTTGGGTCTGTTCTCATTGGAAAGAAGAAGACTAAGAGGGGATTTGATTGAGACATACAAGATGATCAGAGGATTAGATAGGGTACATAGTGAGAGTCTCCTCTCCTTCCCACCTCACGACTTCCTCCCCCCCGTGCCTCCCTTTCTCTTGCCTCCTGTCTTTATCCTCCCTCCACTCTCATTCCACTCCCTCCTTCCCCTTCTCCCACCTCCTCTCCTCCCTTCACGCTCCTCCCCTTGCCACCCTCTTTCCCCAGCCCTCCTTCCCCCCACTGCTCCCTCCTTCCCACCCCCTCTCCTCCCCTCCTCAACACCCTCCTTCCCCCCTCCGCTTCTTCCCCTCTCCTCACCATCTCTCCTTCCCCCCTCCTCACTCTCTCTCCTTCCCCCTCCTCACCCCCTCTCCTTCCCCTCCTCTCCTTTCCCCCTCCTCACCCCTCTCCTTCATCCCTCCTCCCTTTCTCCTCCTCCCTCCACTTTCATCCAACAACTCTACTCCTTCACCAACTATCCCCCCTCTCCTGAACCCCGTCCTCCCCCTCTCCTCCCCTTCTCCTTTACCCACTACACCCTCTCCTCCCACAACAGCCCCCACTACTTCCCCCTCCCAAGTCTCTCCTCCCACCTCTGTCCTCTTTCCACTCTCCTCAACTTGCTCCTCTCCTCTTGCCTCTCATCTTCCCCTCTCCTTCCCCCGCCTCTCCTTCCCCCCTTTCGCCCCACTTCTTCCCCTCCTGTCCTTCCTCCCTTCTCCTTCCCCCCTCCTCTCCTACTCCCCTTCTCCTTCCCCCTCCTCTCCTACCCCCTTCTCCTCCCCTACTTCCCCTCCTCCTTCCTCCCTTCTCCTTCCCCACCTCCTCGCCTTCTCCCCTTCTCCTTCCCCACTTCTCTCCTTCCGCTTCTCCGTCTCCACATCATCTCCTTCCCATCTTCTCCTTCCCCCTCCTCTGCTACCCCCTTCTCTTCCCCCCTCCTTCCCCACCTCCTCCTCCCTTCTCCAAATCCCCCTCCTTCCTCACTCCTCCCACCCCTTCCTCTCTCTCCTCCCTCCACTCATTTCCCTCTCCTTCTCTCTTCCCCCACTCTTTCCCCCTCTCCTTTCACCCCTCTCCTTGCCACATCTCCTACCTCTCCTCCTTATTCCCCGTCCTTTAACCCGTCTCCATTCCTCCCTCTCGTTTCTGCTCCCCTTCCCCTTCTCCTCACCCCTCATCCCCCTCTCCTTCCCCAACCCTCTCCTTCCCCTACTCCTTTACCCCTCTCTCCTTTCAACCTCTCCGCCTCCCCCACTCATTTCCCCCTTCAACTTCCTCCCTCCTCTCCTACCCACCCTCCCACCCCACTCTTCTTTACACCCTTCCTTCCTCCCCCCCACGCCCCACCTCCCTCCTTCCAACTCACTTCTCCCTATCCTTCTCCCCACCCTCCTCCATCGCCTATTTCTACCCTTCCCCCATCTCTTTCTCCCCCTCCTCCCTTCCCATCTCCTTCTCCCCCTCTCCTCCCTTCCTCCCTCTCCTTCTCCTCTCGCCTCCTTCTCCTGCCCTCCTCCCTTCCCCCTCCCTTCCCCCTCTCCTTCTCCCCACCTCCTTTTCCCCCTCCACCCTTTCCCCCCTCCTCCTTTACCCCCTCTCCTTCTCCCCATCCTCCCTTCTCCTCCTTTCCCCCTCTCCTCCTTCCCCCCTCCTTCTCCCTCTCCTCCCTTCCCCCTCTCCTCCTCCCTTTCCTCATTCTTTCCTTCCTCCTCTCCTTCCCCATCCTCTCCTTCCCCCTTCCCCCTCTCCTCCTTCCCTACTCTGCTCCCTCCCCTCCCCTCCTCCCTCCCTGATTCACCCCTTCTCCATCTCCCTACCCCCTTCTCCCTCCCCCCTTTCCCCCTCTCTTTCGCCCCCCTTTCCTTCTCCCCCCCCCTTACCCCCCTCCTCCTCCATTCCCCCAGGGGGTAAATGCTTTCTGACTGCCCCCTTCCCGAAGGGTTTATTTTCTGAGAGAGGGGCTGGTCAGTCACTCAATGGTAGGGAGTTAATCCCAGATCCTGTCTCTTGCCCTTCCCTCCCTCCCTCTGTGTATAACCTGCCCCCTCCAGCTGGCTCTCTGATACACCGGGGGTGGGCGGGGGTGAACAAAAATATGAAACAAGGTTTGAGCTGTTTCTCCATGAAATATTCACAATGAACCTCCCACTGGTACAGTCCTCTCTCTCCTTAATTCCTTCTCTCACTCTCACTCCTCCCTCTCCTTCACTCCTTCCCTCGCTCTGTCTCCTCTTGTTCTCTCTCTGTCTCCTACTGTCCCTCTTCCCTCTCTGTCAGTCCCCTACTCTCTCTGTCTCCTTCCCTCTCTAATTCTCTGTCTCCCTCTCTCATCCTGTCCTCCTCTCCCTGTCCCTATCCCCCTCTCCATCTCTCTGCTCAGCTTCCTCCTGCACTCGAGAATGTCTCTCTCTCCCTCCATTCCCCCTATGTTCTGATTGAAATGTCCTCCCCTCCCCCCCTCCCATTTAAAGTGTGTTCCCATCTCCCTGCCCTGTCCTGTAGACATTAGCCCTGTCACTATCACATTGTGGGGGGAGGGCGAGGAGAGGTGGGGGTGGGGGGCGTCTGGGCTGGGGAAAGGAGGGATGATACACCCCACCCACTATCAGACCATCAGCAAACGGAGCCCGGGCCTTTGTAGACAGGCTCATGTGATGTGTAAGGGGCAACCCGCTGTCTGAGGGGCGCACAGCAAGATCCCACCGGCAGCCAGGTGTGGGACTGCTGAAGTATTCCCTGTATACTCTGACAGAACCGTCCCCACCGACCCACACCATCTCCAGAACCACCCCAAACACCCCCTTCCCCTCACACACATGCACAGAGAGTGGCCGACATTGGAATTCTGCACAGCAGGATCCCACCAGCCCATGCTGAGGGACACTGTGAGGGTGTCTGTACCTTCACCGTCCACATTCAGAACCACCCCACCCCCACCACCACCCTCCTGCCTGAATTTGGGAAGTGTGGTCCACTGAGCCTGGAAAGGAAAAGGATGAAGGCTGTTCCCGCACAGCAAGATCCCACAGACTGCAATGTGGAAACAGGCCTCCCTGTTAAGTTACCAACAAATGCTAACCTCCCCCATTTCAACTCCGGGGCTGGATAGAGAGACAGGGAAATTCAGCCCTCCCCCTACGCTCTTCCCTCACACTCAGCTCCTCAATAAGCTACGTTCGAGTGGCGCCTGCACCTTCCATTGAACCCTCACTCCCCCGTGGTCCTGTCTAAAGCACAGATATGGCCGTCCAATGATCACAAAGCCTCACACAGGCTCAGGATTACTGACCTACCCATCCTACCTACACCCCAACTCAATCCCCCAGAATGGGCTAAAATTATAAAGCAGGGACCACTGCACAGCAAGATCTCACATGTAGTCTCACTGCGTTCCAATAGGAACACATCACACACACACAGTTAGAACCCAGAGGCTGCACCATCTCTGTGTGTATCTCTCTGTCTGTCTCGTTCTCTCTATCCAGGCTGCCATCTTCACTCACGGGCTGGGAACGATTTCTCCTGCACTTTCAATGTTCAATGTGTGAACAATGGAGACCCCCCACCTCCCCACCCCCAGCCCTTGTGCCTATTCACTGCCCCCACATCAATCACGCCCCTCCCCACTCCTGTTCTGTAGACATTAGCCCTCTGATCCCACTCCCATCCTTCCCTTTCCATGCTCTCCCTCTCTCCATCTCTCTTTCCCCACACTCTCTCCGATTCCAGCCTCTGTCTCTAAAATGTGGTCGCTCCCATCATTTTGTAATCCTGACCCGTCACATCGCAGCCTTGAGGGTTTAAAATGATGGGACAGGCTGGAGAGATTGAGGGGGTCGTGGGGCAGACCCAGAGTCAGGAATGGTGATGGAGAGAGGGAACGAGAGAGACAGAGAGAAGAAGGCAGAAAGAAAGACCCAGACTATGGACAGAGAGAAAGGGAGGGAGACCCAGTCTGAGGGAGGTGCAGAGAGAAGGAGATGGATAGAGCAAGAGAGAGAGATAGATAGAGAGAGAGAGAGAGAAGGAAAATGTAAAATCCAAGCCTCTGTAAAGTACATTTTGACACAGAGCCACTTGTTGCAATGTGGGAGACTCTGCAGGTGATTTGAGACACAGCAGGATCCCACACGTAGCAGTGTGACCACAGACAGAATATGTGTTTCACTGACGCTGGTGAAGGGTTCAGAGATCCTACTGTTTGACAAATTCAAACACTTCCCACTTTCTCTCTTCTCTACATTTTCTCTCTCCACCCTCCCCTTCTCCATCTCTAATCTTTTTCTCTCTCTCTGATTTAATCTTGAACTTAGTAAACGTTATCTCACCTTTTAAAAGACAGTAGCGTTTATATTTGCCAATATTCCCTTTTATAAAATGGCAATGTTTCCCAGCAGTCTCTGTGCCAGCAATGCTGTCGGCCATTGACGCACAGGGAGATCCCACAGGGTACTCCCTTCCTGCTCCAGAATGTGCTCAAATCCCAGTTTTCTATCCAGCAAGATACTGGATTTCTTTGAGACTCCTGTTTTTTTTTTTAAATCATCCCGTCCATCCCAGGATTTAATTTTGTAGATGGTACTTTGTTGAAGGAAGTGATTGGATCTGGAAAGTTGTAAGGGAAAGCGTTAAAATTGTACAGAATAAGGGAACAGGAGTTGCTTCTGCAAAGGTTTACATTATAAAATTAGGCTGCACATGCAAATACTAAACAGTGAGAAGCGAAAACAGGTCGAATTATCTGTGACTAATTGGGCAGAGCAATTATAGAGCAGGATGTACCAGGCATAGGAAAACAGAAGAAGCGAAAAGAGCCCGAGTTATCTCTGACTCATAGAGCAGAGTGACGGTGTAGCGGGATGGACCAGTAACAGGAGAATGGTGCGCCAGTCGCAAAAGGTATGTGGCCAATGGATGGAATTTAGTTTGGCAGGAAGACCGCATGAAGACAGCAAACTAGGCCAGGATAGTCACATATAAGGAATGAGATAAATAAGAGTAAGGGGCGACAGGCTTAGAGTAAAGGGAGAAGTAAACAGAGAAAGAGAGAACCTAGACAAAGGTGGAGTGAAGCTAGAGCTTGTGATAGGCTACGCACTACAGTAAAAGTAACCAATGGGGTGAAAGGGGAGGACCGAGAGATACAGCTGAGCAGCATAAATCAGAATGTCACCCTCAGATCGGGGTGCTGACTCATTCGGCACCCTTTCTTGCAAGTACGCAATCAATAAAATTCACTGCTTCAGAATTTGACTCGGACTGAAATTTATGAATATGTGAGTTTTGTTTTTCACACAACTCAGAGATAATTGGGCAACATCAACACACGGGTTTACACACCGAGCAAATCCTTTCAGGTGCTGTCTTTCACAACAACAGAGACAGACCTGCCATTAGATAGCAACTTTAAACTCAAGAATACAATCTGTGGCAATATGGAATGGAGGGAATTTCTTATGAAGAAGGTTTGAGGGAGCTAAGGCTTTTCTCATGGGAGTGAAGAAGGGAGTGGGGCGACCTGGGTAGAGCTGAACAAAATGATGAGAGACACAGATAGAGAGTGAACAGTCAGAGATGTTTCCTCCTATGGAGTAAATGGCTATTACAAGGCGGCATAAAGTTAAGGTGAATGGAGGATGGATAAGAGGATAGAGGATGGTCTGTGTTTGGAATGCACTGCCAATGGTGGAAGTAAAATTAGACACATGTGTGACATTTAATAGATTCTTGGATAGACAAATGGATGATAATAACATGAAAGGTATGTAGTTTAGTTTGATCTGAGTCGGATAAAAAGTTGGCATGAAATCATGGCCGAAGGGTCTTGGGCTGAACTGTTCTGTGTTCTGTGTTCTGTCTGGTAAACTGGGTAATAAGCTCAGATCAGTGTAAGAAGGATATGGCATTCAGGCGGAGCTAGTGAGCGAGATGCAAAATTGGCTTGATGTTAGGAGACAGAGGGTGATGGGAGACATGTTGTTTTTCTGACTGGAGGCATGTGACCAGCGGTGGAGTGGGTCCATTGTTGTTTGTCATTTGGATAAATGGTTTGGATGGGAATATTGTTTTCCTGGTAAGTAAGTTTTTTGGGTGACACTCAAATTGGTGGTAAAGTGGACAGTGGAGAAGGTTATCTATGATACCACAGGATTAACGTACTGCTGGGATAGTGGTCTCAAGAATAGAAGATGGAGTTTAATTAGATAAATATGAAGTGTTCCATTTTGGTGAAACAAACCAGGGTGGGACTTGTACAGTAAATGTTCAGGCCCTGGGTAGTGTTCTCAGTCAGTGACCCAGGTACACAGTTCTATGAGTGTGGTGTCACAGATAGACAGGCTGGTGACGAAGGTGTTTGGGATGGTTACCTTCATTGGGAGAGCATTCAGAGTAAGAGTTGGGATGTCATGTTGTATCTGTAAAAGACATTGGTGGGGCCACCATTAAAACATTGTTGATCAGTACGAAGGACTCATCAAATTCACTAACCTCCTTTAGGGAAGGACATCAAATATTCTAACCTGGTCTAACTAACATGTGACTCCAGACCCACAGCAATATGGCTGACTTTGAGCTACCCTCTCAGTAATTAGCAGAGGGGTCAAAGAACGTTGTTCCAGGCAGTGACACCTACATCCCATGAATGAATATATATAAATACATATGTCCCTCCCTACCTCTGCAAACCCCTCCAGCTGCAGCAATCCATCCTGGCTTTGTAACACCCTGACCACTCTCTGTAACACTCTCACCATCTCCAGCACCTTCATCTCTCCCTGTTCCTATTGTGTCAATGAACCCTGACCGTGGCTACCCTTCCCACAGCCCTCCTCCTGCGAGCAGACCCATTGCAATTCACAAATAATTACTCCTAAAACACTCTCTCATTTCAGGATTTTAAGTACTTTTTGGTGATCTTCTCAGCCTCATAATCTAGTATGATCCATTTTGTCCTGAGTGAGGGATCAGTGGGAATTTCTTGCTGAGGTTTTTACTGTTTCAATTGAATGTCCTTTTGTTGAGTGTTTTACACTGTTCCTTCAAATGGTTTCCACTGTTCATTTACAGACAGATATTTCAGTCTGTTTCGCCTGTTTACCTTGGTCAGTTCTCCTCTGTAACTGGCTATTTTTGTTTCTAGTTGTAGCTTGTCCTTTCTATGATTCAGTTTAAAACTTTATATTTCTTTAAACTGCACTTTATCACAATTTCCCGAAGGATCTCTGCAGGTGACACTACTCATTCTCTAAGTTTTATCACACGATCGCTCTGTGATAGTTATGTCTCTAGCCAGTTGCACAATGTGTTTTTCAAAGAAACACTGAAAAAAAATCTCCGAGCTCCTTTTCCAATATCAATGTTGTCCGTGTGATTATCCCAGATTATACAAATATTGATGTTTTCCAAAATTATCACAATGCCCTTGTTAAAAAATTTCAATGAGTTCCTGTGTAATGCAGTGATGAGCAATGGAATGCTGTTCGGAGGCTAAAACTGTTCTGCTGCTTGTGTCCTTGGTAAGTAGTCGCCGGAATTTACATTCAGACTGACTCTACTCCATGATCTGAGGCCAAATGCTTGCTCTGTAATGCCTTTGTTATCCATTATTGTTTGTGTTGTCCGTTTTGCCTGAGTTTGCACAAGATTGTGAACCACTGAATATTTTTGTTCACCCTGTATTCATGTCTCCCAGCTGTCTAAATCTCTTTTATCTCTGTGTCTCAAATCCATCTACCTTATTACACCGACGTTGTCCATTCAAAGAAAAACGCAACTTACTCTTTCCCACAATTTTCTGTCACAAATCTATTCGCTGATGTACAATTTTAGTTAAACTCTGTCCCTTCCTGCTCTGTTCTGCTTGTCTTCAGCCGCGCTCCCACGCTGTTCCGATGCTCCACGTTTTTTCTCTCGATTTGGAAAGCTCCTTTCACCTGAACCCTGTCCCTGCATCCTCTCTGTCAGTAGAAAGCCCTGTCCATAAACCTACTGACATGATTTGCCAGGACATTGATCCCAGCACATTTCCAGTGGGACCATCGTAATGGATTACTTATTAAATCAGGTATGGGATGTGGGTGTGTCTGGCTGATCAGTCTTTCTTGCCCAGCCCTCGCTGACCTTGAACTGAGTTGCTTGCTCGGCCATTTCAGATGGTCTTTGAGAGGCAAACACTTTGCTGTGGGCATGTCGTGCAGATCAGGTCAGGATGGGCAGATGTCCTTCTCGAAAGGACAAGTGTTTAGGTTTTTTGTACATCAGCAATGGTCTCATACTTATTTGTGGATTGTTAATTACTATTTTTAAAATTATTGATTTCAAATTCCACCATTTCTGATGGTGGCATTCCAACCTGCCTCCCTTGAACATTAGCTGAGGGTTTGGGATACATGCTCTAGCAATAATACCACTCGGCCATCACTTCACCTGCTACTGGTTGCTCATTCCTGACCAGTTATGTCAGTGCATGATGAAGCAAAACATGTTCTTCCAACACAGTTGTGTGATCCTGATATCTTCGAGCACTCTGGTGATATCACTCAGTATCTTTCTCTCTCTCTCTCTCTCTCTCTATTGAAGCTACATCAGATCTTGAGCCAACAGAATTCTCCTCTCCAGAGAGACGAGGCAACACAGGCCAGGAATGGAGACTGGGATTTTCCAGATCTCTGTGGTGGTACACAGTGCCATTTTTAATCGTCAATGTATCAGTCTAATTTCCCATTCTGTCTATTCGTCTGTCTCCTGTAGGTACTCAGGAAGGGTCAGACTCAATTAACTTCCCAGCTGCTGGGTGTCTCGTCCATCACCACATTGAAGACGGTTGGTCAGCCAGAGAGACAAAGGGCAGGGAGATCTGGAGCCTTCAATAAATCCTGCAGTGAGGTAAGATCACTCACAGTGCACAGAGCAGAGAGCAAGAAGAGCGCTCCAAATATCAGCTAACAGGACTGAATGGGGAGCACAGTTCACACATACCACACGGTCAATCACCACACCTGCTGTAAGTTCTGTTGTACTAAGACTCACTACTCTGCAACACTGTATCTATGGCATGGCTTATGCATCAGTGTCTTCAATAATTTGTAATTCCTATAAAAGTTCCTATTTCTGCAACCTCCTCCTAGCCCGATTGTCCCTCCACATATTTGAAATGTACTGCATTCCAGACTACCATCACTATTGCTGTAACTTGCTTCAGTGTCCACAACATTCCTTATCTCGGTAGCCTCCTCCTCCAATAATTGGAGACAGAGTCATGCAGCACGGAAACTGTTCCTCCAACCCAACTAGTCCATGCTGACCAGAGTCCATGAACGAATCGCGTTTCCCTGCATTTGACCCGTATCCCCTCAAAACTTCTCCTCCCCACGTACCTGCCCAAATTGAACATTTCTCTTCCACCTCCCCTGGAAGCTCATTCCATACCTGCACCATCCTCTGCAGAAACCTTTCTCCTAAAATCGCTTTTTAGTCTTTCCTCTCCCTTCTCATATTTTTGCCCACTAGAACACAGAACATTACAGCGCAATACAGACCCTTCAGCCTTCGATTTTGCACCAACGTGTGGAACCAATCTGAAGCCCAAGGAGCCAACACTATTCCAATTCTTGTCCATATCCCTATCCAATGATCGTGTAAATGTCCTTAAAGTTGGCGAGTCTACCACTGTTGCAGGCAATGCATTCCATGCCCCGACTATTCTGAGTAAAGAACCTACCTCTGGCATCTGTCCCATATCTATTTATTAATATTAATATCTACCTCAATTTAAGCTATCTCCCCTCGTGCTAGACATCGCCATCCAAGAGAAAAGACTGTCACTGTCCAACCCATGTCACCTGCGGATTATCTTATATGTCTCAATTAATTGACCTCAAACACATTCTTTGGAACAAAAACAGCTTTAAGTCCGTCAGTCTTTCCTCATAATACCTTCCCTCTATACCAGGTAACTTCCTAGTAAATCTCCTCTGAATCATTTCTAAAGCTTACACATACTTCCTGAACAAATGTGGCCGCACCCAGACTTTTTTTTTTAGATTAGATTAGATTACTTACAGTGTGGAAACAGGCCCTTCGGCCCAACAAGTCCACACCGCCCCGCCGAAGCGCAACCCACCCATACCCCTACATCTACCCCTTACCTAACACTACGGGCAATTTAGCATGGCCAATTCACCTAACCTGCACATCTTTGGACTGTGGGAGGAAACCGGAGCACCCGGAGGAAACCCACGCAGACACGGGGAGAATGTGCAAACTCCACACAGTCAGTCGCCTGAGGCGGGAATTGAACCCGGGTCTCTGGTGCTGTGAGGCAGCAGTGCTAACCACCATGCCACCGTGCCGCTGCAGTATGATCTAATGGTTCTGAAACTCAATCCCTCTACCAAGACAAGCTCACACACTTGAATGGCTTCTTAAAAAATCCAGAAACCTGAGTGGCAACCTTGAAGGATCTATGAACATGAATCTGCCCATTTTCCCAGTATCCTGTGTTCCTGTTACTCCCTCCAGAGTGAATCGACTCACACCTTTCCACATTCAACTCCATTTGCCAACGTTCAGTCCAGCTGTCTATCTATATATTTCTGTAACCTACAACATCCTTCGTCACTATCCACAATTCTACCAACCTTAGTGTCTTCTGCAAATTTACTAACCCATCCTTCAATGCCCTCATTCAGGTCATTTATATAAATGACAGCAACAGTGGACCCAAAACACATCCTGGCAGTACCCACGAGTAACTGAACTCCAGGATCGATATTTCCCATCAACCACTACCCTCCGCCTTATTTCAGTGAGCCAATTTCTGATCCAATCTGCTAAATCACCCACAGTCCCATGCCTCCGTATTATCGGCAATAGCCTACCATGGGGAACCATAACAAACGCCATATTGAAATACATATACATCACATCAACTGCTTTACCCTCATCCATCTCTTTGTTCACCTTCTTAAAGAACTCAATAAGGTTTGTGAGGCACGACCTACCCTTCACAAAACCGTGTTGACTATCCCTTAACAACTTACTCATCTCCAGATGATTAAAAGTCCGATTCCTTACAAGCCTTTCCAACACTTTACCCAGAATCAAAGTAAAGCTCACAGGTCTGTAACTACCAGGATTTCTCCACTCCCCTGCTGGAGGTGGCACGATGGCACAGTGGTTAGCACTGCTGTCTCACAGCGCCAGAGACTCGTGTTCAACTCCTACCTCAGCCAACTGTCTGTGTGGGTTTCACATTCTCTCCGTGTCTGTGTGGGTTTCCTCCGGGTGTTCCGGTTTCCCCCCACAGTACAAAATGTGCAGGTTAGCTGAATTGGCCATGGTAAATTGCCCATAGTGTTAGGTGAAGGTGTAAATGTAAGGAATGGGTCTGGGTAGGTTGCTCACCAGAGGGCCGGTGTGGACTTGTTGAGCCGAAGGGCCTGTTTCCACACTGTAAGTAATCTCATCTAAGGGGACAACATTTGCTCTCCTCCAACCTTCTGGCACTATTTCTGTAAACAATGACAACATAAAGATCAAAGCCAAAGGCTTGGCAATCTCCTTCCTGGCTTCCCAGAGAATCCGAGGATAAATCCCATTCAGCCTCGGGGACTTATCTATTTTTGGACTTTGTAGAATTGCTAACACCTCCTCCTTCTGCCCTTCGATCCAATCTAGTTATGGACTCCACTACCCTGGGATAAAGACGTTGGCTAATCACCTTACCTGCATCCCTTGTGGTTTTAACCATCGTCCTGCGATTTGTATCATCGAAGGACAATGATGCAAATATTTCTGCTCTTGTCCCTGCCACTACTTTGCTACAACGTTCTGGGATACACTTGTTCAGGACCTAGGGCTTTCTCTACCTTTATGTTTGAAGACCTCCAGCACCACCTCTTCTGTAATGGGGACTCTTTACAAACCTTCACTGTTTCTTTAACTGACTTGTCCGCAGTAATTTCTGACATAAAATGTTCATTTAGGGTCTCACCCATCCCCAGTGGTTCCACACATGGATGGCCTTATTGATCTTTGCGGAGCCCTATTGTCTCTCTAGTTGCTTTTTGTATGTGTGTGCTGTAGAATTTCCTTGCATTCTCCTTAGCTTTGGCTGATAAAGTTATCTCATTTCCCGATGTTGCTTTCCAGCTTATCCAGCTTCTCAGTTTCTCTCAAACCCTCAAGTATCAGTAACATTTTCGTCAATCCTTGCTCCATTTACAGTTTCAGGAAATGCTTCCTAAAGCAGGAGGATCAGAATTCAATGCAATACTCCAACTGGGGACTCAGCAATGTCTTGTACAGCCATATCATAATGTACCAGCTCATGTCCTCAATGCTCTGACCCATGACAGCAAGTCTGCCGAATGTCACTTTCCCCATCCTGTCCACCTGCCATGCCACTTCCAAGGAACAATGTAACTGTACCCCTTGGTCTCTCTCTGTTCAACAACACTGTCCAAGGCCCGACCATTAACTGTTCGTCTTCCCTAGTTTACCTTAACAAAATCCATCACCTTCATCCAAGTCCATCTTTCATTCCTTGGCACACTGGCTCAGTTTTTCGCGATCCACTTCAATAACTGTATTCCCAGCCCACTATAGCCTGTGTTATATACAGACTTTTATCAACAAACTTAAAAACAATGACTCCTATGCTCTTACAGAAATATTTTCTGTAAATGATGCATGATAGTGGATGTAGCACTGTTCCTTATGGCACACTGCTGGTCATAGGCCAGCCTCCAGCCTAAACAACAACCCTCTCCAACCACTCTGTTTCCTACTGTCAAGGCAATTTTGTATCCAGTTGGCTATCTCTCCCTGATCCCATGTGATCTAATCTTACTAACCAGTGTTCCACGCTAAACCTTGTCCAAGGCCTTGCTGTGGTCAGGATAGACACAGTCTCCTGTTCTGTCTTCTTCTATCTTCTTAGTCACGTCTTCAACAAACTCAGGCAAGTTTGTGAGACATTACTTGTGTACTTTGCATCAACTGTCCCTAATCAATCCTTGCCTTTCGAAATGCATGTAACTCCTGTCCCTCAGAGCCCCCTCCAACACGGTACGCACCACTAACATCAAGCCAATTGGTCTTTTTTTGCCTGGCTTTCCCTCACAGCAGTTTTAAACACTGGCATAACATTACACACCGTGCAGGCTTGCAGCTCATCACCCGTGGCTGTCACTGATAAACATACCTCTTTAAGGGGCAATTCTTCCTGAGTTTTCCCCCAATGTCCTCGGATATACATGGTTAGCTCGAGAGATTTGTCTTATTTTAATGGGCTTTTAAAACTCCAGTTCCTCATGTTCTGCTCTGTGGAGTCTTTTGAGGACTATATTTCCCTGACTTCCCCAGTCTTTAAGTACTGATGTGAAATTTTCGTCAAGGATCTCGCCCATCTTCTGTGGTTCCACACATGGATTATCCCATTGATCTTTAATGGGGCCCATTCTGTCTCTAGTTAATCTTCTATCGTTAGTATTCATGTAGAATTCCATTTGGATCTGACTCATCATTATCAGCCAAAGTTTTCTCAGGTCTCCTGTTTGCCTTACTGAATTTCCCTCTTCAGTGTATTACTGTACCCACAATGTTCTTCGAGGAATCCAGCTGACCATATATGACATGGACTGCCTTTTTCTTGACCAGAACCTCAATATCCCCAGTCATCCAGAATTTCCTACTTGTAATCAGCATTGTCCTTCACACTAACAGAAATATCCTCACCCTGAACTCTCATTTTATCGCTCTTTTCAAAGCTTCGCACCTGCCTGAGGTCCACTTCCCTGCAAATAGTCTCCACAAACAACTGTTAAAAGCTCTTGACCGATACCTTCTGGATTGGGGCAGGACAATGTTGATGGTTCACTTGTGGACCAGGCCTGTCCTTTTCCATAAGTGTTTTCAACCTAATACAGTTGTGTCACTTTATCAAAACTATCCCCAACTAATACCTCAGTCCCTTTCCCTACCTTTTTCCCAAAGGGGAGGTCAGGTTTTGCCCCTTTCTCCAGGGAGAGGGTGAACAACCAGTGGTAATTGTGTACATCAGTACACATGACATAGATACAGTTAGATGGGTTCTGGTCAAGTGAGTATCGGGAGTTAGGGAAGAAGGTAAAAAGCAGGGCTACAAGGTGAGTGAGCTCCAGATTACTCCCAGTGCCGCTCGCCAGTGAATATGGAAATAGAAAGATAAGGCGGATGGATGAGTGCCTGAGGAGCTGGTGGAGGGGGAAGGGTTTTTACGTCTTGGATCATTGGGATCTCTTCTGTGGTAGAGGTGAACTGGACAAGGGGGACGGGTTGGACTTGAACCAGAGGGGCAGTACCACAGACATTAGACCAAATCTGTTGAAGATTTGCTAGTGTTACCTGGGAGGGCTTAATCTAGTTTGCCAGGGGATTGGGATTCTGAAAAAGAGAGACCATTGGCCAGTCAGAGGAAAATACACCAGTCACCGAGAGCAAGTTTCCTATTCAGGATATCCAGGAGCACAGTAAAGGGACGGAAAAGACTTCTGGTTTAAAGGCATTTATTTCATGAGGCCTGACTGGGAAGGCAGACGAGCTCAGAACATGGATTGGCTCTGGGGTCTAGGATATTATAGTCATAACAGAAACATGGCTGAGAGAAGGGCAGGACTGGCAGCTCTGTTCCCGGATACAGAGGGTGCAGGTGTGACAGAAAGACATGTAAGTGAGGAGGGGGAGTTGCGCTTTTGATAAGGGAGAACATAACAACAGTGCTCAGAGACGATACTCCGAAAGCATCATTTTATGAGGCCATATGGTTAGGAGTGAGAAAGAAGAAGGGGGTTGTCACTTTGTTGGGACTGTATTACAGACTCGCAAATAGCCAGCGGAAATGTGAAGAGCAGCTGTGTAGAGAGATTGTAGACAGCTTTAGGAATAAGAGTGTAGTATTGATTGGAGATTTTAATTTCCCCTGGATTGACTGGGCTCCTCAGAGAATAAAAAAGGCCCGTATGGGTTGGAATTTGTCAAATGTGTCCAAGAAAGTTTCCTAGATCAATATATATACCGTCCTATTCGACTCATGTGGGCCCAACATCTCCCCTGAGAAAACAAGGTCAGAAAGTGACTGAAGTGTCAGTCGGAGAGCACTTTGGGTACAGTGACCGCAACTGTCTTAGTTTTAACGTAACTATGGAAAACGATAGGAGAGGTCCACAGGTTAAGGAGCTGTGCTGGAACACAGCCAGTTTTGGGGCCATGAAACAGGATCTAGCAGAGGTTGAGTGGGGTGAGTCTGTTTGAAGGAAAGAAACGACTGTAAAATGGGAGGCTGTTAAAAGTGTGATACTGAAAATCCAGTGTCAGAATGTAACCGTTAGGGTGAAGGGAAAATGGCAGCTTTAGGGATCCCTGGCTGATGAGGGATATTGAGGCTCTGGTCTGGAAATGAAGATGGTATACATTGGGTTTAAGGGTTCCATATCTACCTAAAGTCTCCAAGCCCTAAAGACACAGTAAATCTGTGGAGACCCTATAATCTTCTCAGGCCTCTGCCATACTCCGATCTGTAGAACCCATTCCAGTCCCTGCGACTGTCTCTATCCAGTTCCTAAAGGAACCGTTATCTGTGTAACACGCTCTCATCACTATCACCCACCCTGTCAATATAAGCTCTTCCAGTATTTCCACCCATCTATTCATCTGCATAAACTTCTCCAGCCCTTACACCCCTATCTGTGTTAACGACAACCTCCCCTACAACCCTTCCCCACTTAGACCAAACTGGAGGAGATTATTAATGCTCCTTTATCTGTGTAACTGTCTCCAACCAAAATTGCTGTTTTTATCTCCAGGAAAATCTGTCCGATTCCATATCCTCCATGTCTAAATAACCCCAGAACTTAAGCCTTTTGATATCTCTAAACCTGTTCAGTCCCGACTACCCTACATATTTGTGTTTTTCTTCCAGTCTATACAACCTACATTATCTCTGTAATCCGCTTCATTCCCTAAATAGTCCCTCTCTGTGATCAGACGTTTCCTACCAACTTCCTTATCCCTGTAAACTGCTCTATCCCTCCCTCCTCCCCAACTCCACGAACTCCGGCAGGCCCTACAGCTCTTCACATTTCTGTAACCTCCTGTGGCTCTATGGTTCTCCTTCCCTGTGAAACCACTTCCAGTCCCCACATCCCTCCCAATCTGGGTCCTCTGCTCCAGATCAGACCATTGCTGTCTCTGTAAATACCTCCACTCCTGACAACTCTTTCCATTTGTGTAACCTCGTTCAGACCCCATACTCTCCAGCTTCCTGCATCCTCTTCCGGCATTGCAACTAAAACCACATGTTTATGTAATATCCACCAGTGCTTAAACCCTCCCCAACCCAGTAACCACTAGAAGCCTTAACAAACCACCTAAACTGTGAAACCTTTCATTTCCCTACAATCCTCCCTCCCTCCCTCCTCAAATGCCTTCATCACCATGAAACCTCACAATTACTGAAGCCTCATTTTGGCACTGCAGACCTCCTAATGTCTGCAAAATCCTCTTGTCCTGATATCCCTCCCTATCTCTGCAATTCCTTCCACCCTCCAGTGCCCTTCTGGAGAACTTGGCAGAAGAGGGAAGATTTGTAGAGTCTGGGCCATGTTACGGAGGTAGCATTCTGGGAATTACAGATTTAGTCTAATGTCTGTGGTGCGCAGATCATTGGAGAGGATTCTAAAGAAAGGATTTCTGACTACTTGGAAAACCATGGTTAAAATTTAGACAGTCAGCATGGGTTTGTGAGGGGTCAGGTCATGTCTCAAACATCTTATTGAATTGTTTGAGGATATGACAGAATACGTTGATGGCTCATTCAGAAAAGAAGGATGATTGGGATACAGGGAAATCTATCTGTCTGGATACAGGATTGGATGGCCCAGAGAAGACAGAGGGTGGCAACAGATCGATAGTATTGAGCCTGGAGCTCAGTGACCAGTGGGGTTCTGTAACGATCGGCTCTGGGACTCTACTCTTTGTGGTTTTTGTAAATGACTTGGATGTGTATGTTGGAGAGTGGGTTAGTAAGTTTTCCAATCACACGAAAGTTGGTGGATTGGTGGGGAATGTGGAGGGCTGTTGTAGGTTGCAATGGGACATCGACAGGACGCAGAGCTGAGCTGGAAGTGGCAGATGGGGTTCAATCTGGAAAAGTGTGAAGTGATTCATTCTGGAAGGTTGAACTTGAAAACAGAATACAGGGTGAAAGGCAGAATACTTGGCAGTGCAGAGGAACAGAGAGATAATGGGGTGCATATCCATTATTCCCTCAAGTTGCCACGCACATTGATAGGGTTGTTAAAAAGCCATATGTTGTGTTGGTTTTCCTTAGAAGGGGATTGCTTTTAAGAGCCGTGAGGTTTTACTGCATCTTTAGAGCGTCCTGGTGAAATCACACTTGGAATATTGTGTTCAGTTCTGGTCCCCTGTTTCCAGGAAGGATATGCAAGTTTTAGAGAGCGTACACAGGAGATTTACGAGGATGCTGCCTGGAATGGAGGGCATTTCTTATGAAGAATGTTTGAGGGAGCTAAGGCTTTTCTCATTGGAGCGAAGAAGGGGATGGTGTGACTTGGTAGAGGTGAACAAGATGATGAGAATCACTCAGAGAGTGAATTGTCAGAGACTTTTCCTCCCATGGAATAAATGGCTATTGCAAGGCGATATAATTTTAAGGTGATTGGAGGATGGAATGCACTGCCAATGGTGATAGTAAAATTAGACACATTCGGGACATTTAATAGACTCTTGAACAGATACATTGATAATAGTAAAATGAAGGGCATGTAGGTTAGTTTGATCTTACAGTTGGATTAAAGGTTGGCACGAAATCATTGCTGAAGGGTCTTGGGCGGAACTGTTCTGTGTTCTGTGTTCTGTCTGGTAAACTGGGTAATAAGCTCAGATCAGTGTAAAAGGATATGGCATTCAGGAGGCGCTAGTGAACTGGATACAAAATTAGCTTGATGGTTGTAGACAGAGGGTGGTGGGAGACATGTTGTTTTTTCTGACTGGAGGTTTGGGACCAGCGGTGGAGTGGGTCCCCTGGTGTTTGTCATTTGGATAAATGGTTTGGATGGGAATATTGGTTCCCTGGTAAGTAAGCTTCTTGGGTGACACTGACATTGATGATAAAGTGGTTAGTGGAGAAGGTTATCTGTGATACAACAGGATGAACAGTACTGCTGGGATTGTGGGCTGAAGAATAGCAGATGGAGTTTAATTAGATAAATGTGAGGTGTTCCATTTTGGTGAAACAAACCAGGGTGGGACTTGTACAGTTAATGTTCGGGCCCTGGGTAGTGTTGTCAGTCAGAGACCCAGGGATGCAGGTACACAGTCGTTTGAATGTGGTGTCACAGGTAGACAGGCTGGTGAAGCAGGCGTTTGGGATGGTTACCTTCATTGAGGAGAGCATTGAGAGTAGGATTTCGGATGTCATGGTGTATCTCTAAAAGACATTGGTGAGGCTATCATAAAAACCTTGTTGTTCAGTAGGAAGGAGTCATCTGGTTCACTGACCTCCTTTTAGTGAAGGACTTCTGACATTCTAACCTGGTCTGGATGATATGTGACTACATCCCACAGCAATATGGCTGACTCCAAGCTGCCCTCTGGATAATTACCAGTGGAGTCAAAGAATGTTCATCCAGGCAGTGACACCCTCATCCCATGAATGAATAATAAAAATACATATGTCCCTCCCTACCTCTGCAAACCCCTCCACCTGCAGCAATCCATACTGGCTTTGTAACACTGTTCAGGCCCTGACCACTCTCTGTAACGTCTCACCACCTCCAGCACTTTCACTTCTCCCTGTTCGTGTCGTGTCAATAAACCCTGACAATGATTCCCCTTCCCACAGCCCTCGCCTGCTAGCAGACCCTTAGCAATCCATTTAACCTTTACTCCTGAAGCACTCTCTCACTTCAGGATTTAAGTATTTTGTGCTGATCTTCTCAGTCTCATAATCTAGAATGATCCCTTTTGTCCTGAGTGAGGGATCAGTGGGAATTTCTTGCTGAGGTTTTTACTGTTTCAATGGAATGTCCTTTTGTTGAGTGTTTTATATTGTTCCTTTAAATGTTTTCCACTGTCCATTTCCAGCCACATGTTTCAATCTATTTAGCCTGTTTACCTTGGTCAGTTCTCTCAAACTCATGTAATTGACTATTTTTGTTTCTGGTTGTAGCTTGTCCTTTCTGTGTTTCACTTTAAAACTTTATATTTATTTAAACGGCACTTCATCACAATTTCCCGAAGGATCTCTGCAGGTGACATTACTCATTCACTAAGTTTCATTACACGGTCGCTCTGTGATAGTTATGTCCCTTAACAGTTGCACAATGTGTTTTTCTAAGAAACACTGAAAACAATAACCGAAATCCTCTTCCAATATCAATGTTGTCCGTGTAATTGTACCAGATTATATGAGTATTGACGTTTTCCAAAATTATCACAATGCCTTTATAAAAATCCAGTGAGTTCCTGTTTAATGCAGTGACGAGCAATGGAATACAGTTCGTTGGCTCAAACTGTTCTGCTGCTTGTGTCCTTGGCAAGTCGTAGCCAGAAGGTACATTCAGACTTCACTCTACTTCATGGTCTGCGGCCAAATGCTTTCTCTGTAATGCCTTTGTTGACAATAATTGTTTGTTTTACCCAATTTGCCTGAGTTTGCACAAGAATATGACCTACTGAATATTTTTGTTCAACCTCTATCCGTGCCTCCCTGGTGTCTAAATCTCTTTTATCTCTGTGTCAGAAATCCATCGACCTTACTGCAGCGGCTTTGTTCATTCAAAAAAAGCATAACTTACTCTTTCCCACAATTTCCTTCACAAATCTATTCACTGATGTACAATTTTAGTTAAACTCTGTCCCATCCTGTTCTTTCTTTGCTTTTCTTCAGCCATATTCCGATGCTGCTCCCATACTTCACCTTTTCTCTTTGGATCTGGAAAGTTCCTTTCAGCTGAACACTGTCCCTGCACCCTCTCTGTCAGTTGAAAACCCTGTCGATAATCCTACCGACATGGTGACCAGGACCCTGGTTAGAGCATGGTTCCAGTGGGGCCATCCGAAAGGATTATTTTTAAAATCAGGTATGGGATGTGGGTGTCTTTGGCTGACCAGCCTTTCTTGCCCAGCCCTAGCTTCCCTTGAGCTGAGTAACTTGCTCGGCGATTCCAGGGGGTAATTGAGAGGCAACCACTTTTCTGTGGGGATGTTGTACAGACCACGTGAGGATGGGCAGATGTCCTTATCTAAGGGACAAGTGTTTGGGTTTTTTGTACATCAGCAATGATCACATACTTACTTGTGGATTGTTAATTACTATTTTTAAAATTATTGATTTCAAATTTGACCATTTTTGATGGTGGGATTCCAACTGGCCTTCCTTGAATATTAGCTGAGGGTTTGGGATATATGCTCTAGCAATAATATCACTAAGCCATCACTTCACCTGCTCACACGTTGCTCATTCCTGACCCGTTATACCAGTGCATAATGAAGCAAAACCTGTCCTTCCAACACAATTGTGTGATCCTGATATCTTCCAGCACTCTGGTGATATCACTTAGTATCTCAGTCTTGCACTTGCTCTCGCTTTCGCTCTCAATCTCTCTACGCCAGATCCTAAGCCAACAGAATTCTCCACTCCAGAGAGACGAGGCAGCACAGGCCAGGGATGGAGACTGGGATTTTCCAAATTTCTGTGGTGGTACTCAGTGCCATTTTTAATCCTCACTGTATCCATCTAATTTCCCATTCTGCCTATTTCTCTGTCTCCTGTAGGTACTTAGAAAGGTTCAGACTCGATTAACTTCCCAGCTGCTCGGTGTCTCGTCCATAACCACATTGAAGATGGTTGGTCAGCCAGAGAGACAAAGGGCAGGGAGATCTGGAGCCTTCAATAAATCCTGCAGGGTGGTAAGATCACCCACAGTGCACAGAGCAGAAAGCAATGAGAGGGCTCCAAACATCGGCTAACAAGACATGACATGATACAGTATTGGCGATGCAGCACAGTACACACGCACACCCCAGGCTCAATCACCACTCCTACTGTAGGTTCTGTTGTACTAAGACTCACTACTCTGCAACAGTGTATCTATGGCATTTCTTGTGCACCAGTATCTTCAATAACTTGTAACTCCTATAACAGTTCCTATCTCTGTAACCTTGTCCTATCCCAAAAGTCACTCCACATACTTGAAATGTACTGCATTCCAGACTCCCATCCCTATCGCTGTAACTTGCTTCAGTGTCCATAACATGCCTTATCTCGGTCGTCTCCTCCTCCAATAACTGGAGACAGAGTCATGCAGCACAGAAATGGTTCCTTCAATCCAACTCGTCCATGCTGACCAGAGTCGATGAACAAGTCACGTTTCCCTGTGTTTGACTCGTTTCCCTTCAAACCTTCTCCTCCCCGTGTACCTGCCCAAATGTCTTTTACATGTTGTAATTGTACTTCTCTCTACCACTTCCCCGGAAGCTCATTCCATACCTGCACCATCCTCTGTGTAGAAAAGGTTCTCCTAAAATCGTTTTTAAGTCCTTCCTCCCCCATCTCATATTTATGCCAACTAGAACACAGAAAATGACAGTGCAATGCAGGCCCTTCGGCCCTTGATTTTGCGCCAGACTGTTGAACCAATCTGGAGCCCACCGAACCAACACTATTCCAATTCGTGTCCATACAACTATCCAATGACCGTTTAAATGCCCTTAAAGTTGGTGAGTCTACCACTGTTGCAGGCAATGCATTCCATGCCCCGACTATTCTGAGTAAAGAACCTACCTCTAGCATCTGTGCCATATCTATTTATTGACATTAATATCTACCTCAATGTAAAGCTATCTCCCCTCGGAGTAGGCATCGCCATCCAAGAGAAAAGGCTGTCACTGTCCAACCCATCTCACCTGCTGATTATCTTATATGTCTCAATTAATTGACCTCAAACACATTCTCTTGAACAAAAACAGCTTAAAGTCCCTCAGCCTTTCCTCATAAGACCTTCCCTCCATACCAGGTAACTTCATGGTAAATCCCTCTGAATCATTTCTAAAGCTTACACATCCATCCTGTAATGCTGACAGCGCTGACGGTGGATGGACAGCACGGGGGAGGGGGGGCAGCGGTGGGGGGTTGGGGGGGCAACATCTTCAGCGTGTTGTCTAGCTATCACCATTGTTGACGGCTGGCCCGGGAATGCAACTTTTGGAAGGGGTTTTGTGATTTACACATGGAAGGGGTGAAACTGTCGCTGTGTTCTAGCAGATGGAAGGCTTGACAGACAGTCAAATTTTCAAGATGTGGTTTCGGTTGCATCAGACTGTAAATTTTTGCTGTGGATTCTGTGTTGAGATTGAGCCCTCTGCTATCACCTGGTGGAGGAGCGTCGCTCCGGAAGCTCGTGTGCTTCCAATTAAACCTGTTGGACTATAACCTGGTGTTGTGTGATTTTTAATCCTATAATGCAGTGACCTGAACAAATGTGGCCACACCCTGACTTTTGTACAGCTGCAGCATGATCTAATGGTTCCAAAACTCAATCCCTCTACCAAGACAAACTCACAAACAGAAAGGTTTCTTAAAAAAACCCATAAACCTGGCTGGAAACTTCCAAGGATCTATGAACATGTACATAGAGATCTCTCTGTTCATCTACACTACCAACAATCTTACCATTTACCCAGTATCCTGTGTTCCTGTTATTCCCTCCAGAGTGAATCGCCTCACACCTTTCCACATTCAACTCCATTTGCGAACTTTCAGTCCAGCTGTGCAGCTTACCTAAACCTTTCTGTAACCTACACCATCCTTCGTCACTATCCACAACTCTATCGACTTTAGTGTCTTCTGCAAATTTACTAACCCATCCTTCAATGCCCTCATTCAGGTCATTTATATAAATGACAGCAACAGTGGACCCAAAACACATCCTGGCATTACCCACCAGTAACAGAACTCCGGGATCGATATTTCCCATCAACCACTACCCTCCGCCTTCTTTCAGTGAGCCAATTTCTGATCCAAATTGCTAAATCACCCACAGTCCCATGCCTCCGTATTATCGGCAATAGCCTACCATGGGGAACCTTAACAAATGCCTTATTGAAATACATATACACCACATCAACTGCTTTACCCTCATCCATCTCTTTGTTCATCTTCTTAAAGAACTCAATAAGGTTTGTGAGAGCACGACCTACGCTTCACAAAACCGGGTTGACTATCCCTAATCAACTTACTCATCTCTAGATGATTATAAATCCAATCCCCTACAAGCCTTTCCAACACTTTACCCAGAATCAAAGTAAGGCTCACAGGTCTATAAGTCCCAGGATTGTCTCCACTCCCCTGCTGGAGATGGCGCGGTGGCACAGTGGTTAGCACTGCTGACCCTGATCACCAGAAACCCGGCTTCAATTCCTGCCTCAGCCAACGGTCTGTGGAGTTTGCACATTCTCTCTGTGTCTGTGTGGGTTTCCTCCGGGTGTTCCGGTTTACTCCCACAGTCCAACATGTGTAGGTTAGGTGAATTGGCCATGGTAAATTACCCATAGTGTGAGGTAAAGGGGTAACTGTATATAAACGTGTTTATATAAATGTCTGTAGGTTCACCCCTCAGTCTCCGATGTTCCAGTGAAAATAGCCCCAGCCTATTCAGGAACAACCCTGGAAACGTCTTATTAATCTTTCCTAAGCGCTTTCAAGTTTCACAACATCCTTCTGACAGCAGGGAGACTAGAATTGCACAGAGTACTCCAATTGTGTTGTAATGTAGTAATCTTTCGCTCCCTGGATTCCCCAGTCTTGGTGCACAACAAGTCTTGTAATGAACAATTTGTTTAGGATCTTAGCCATATCCAGCAGTTATGCACATCGACGGCTTCATTGATTTTTAAGAGCCCAAAATTTGTCCAGAGTTAGTCGTTTACTGTTATTGTATCTATATAATCTAAAATCAGTATTGGATTGTCCTCACCCTTCTTTGCCGATGCGATTTCATGTCCCCATTTTGCATTCCTGATTTCGATCCTACAGCCCCTGTGATCCTCAGGGATTCCCTTGATCCAGCTGGTTATACCTGACATGTGCCCCCTTTTCCTTGACAAGACCCTCAATGGACGGCCAGTAATTACAAATGCTGTCAGCATTGACCTGCACACAAACAGGAATATGCTGGCGCTGATCGCTCAATTTAATTCACTTTTAAAATATTCTCACTTGCCAGACTTCCCTTTCCCTGCACATAGACTCCCCAATCACATTTTGAAAGATCCTGGCTAATATTATCAAGATTAGTCTGGCCTAATTTTATAACTTGAACTTGTGGACCAGGCCCGTCCTTTTCCATCGCTGTTTTCAAACTAATAGAAATATGGTCACTTTGGCAAAATGCTTTCCCACTAACACCTCAGTCCCTTTCCATTCCTTGTTTCACAAAGGGAGGTCAGATTTTGCCCAATTCTGTTTTCAGGCCATTTGTATATTGATTGGGAGTTTACTGGAAATCAATTACCAAATTTCTCCCTTGCAAACGCTGACAGTCCTGGTCTAAGATGGAAAGTTAAAACATATCTACCGTAACAGCCCCATTATTATGATTGACATTTGGGATCTCCCGACATATTTGTTCTTCAGTCTGGCACTTGTTATTCGAGATTAGTCGGACAATCAAATCGAAGTGATGACCCATTCTTATTTCTCACTTCCACTAACATAGCTTCACTGGGTGATCCCACAGAAATATCCTCTCTAAGTACTGCTGGAATGAGTCATGCAATCAAAACACATCACCACGCGTCCTCTCATGCCTCATATTCAATGCTTCCTGTGGTCTCTCTACCTTGAAACAATGAGCTGACAGTCCTGCCCCTCCCTCAGCTGTGTTTCTGTAATAACTAATATCCCAGTTTCATGCTCCAGTCCATGCCCTGAGTTTATCTTCCTTAGCTGTCAGGCCCCTTGCATTGAAATAAATGCAGTTTAATCATCAGTTTTCCCCATTCCCTGCTATGATCTTGCCTGCCTTATCTCTTGAAATGGCTGTCTTTAACTTGTGTACCAGCCTCAATTTTCTTTCTGACCCTTCGACTGTTTAAGATACAACACCCTGCCAGATTAGATTATATCTTCGCAAGCAGCTCCAGCAATTCGCCACATCAGGATGTGGGTCCCCCTCCTGCTCCCAGTTCAGGTGCCTTCCCCACCCGCTCCACCTGTGCTGACACCTTCAGGGATATCTGGATTGTCCACCCAGGTCCCTGTGTTCCTCAGCACTGCTCAAGGTCCGAACACTCATTAAGTCTGTCCTTCGCTTATCGTACCTCCCACAGGGTATGACCTCACATTGATCAGAACTAAACTCTGCTCAGATTATCATCTGATCGTCATTAGACTGTAGCCTGAGACCATCTGCCTCACTGTGAACAACACCCTCACTTTTCATGTCATCTGCAAACCGACTAATGATATCTTCTGCTTTCACATCAGAGTAATTATTCCACAGAATAACCAGCGATCGTTCCTGCACAGATCCCTGTGATACACCCACTAGTGAAACAATTTGCAACACGAAAAATGTTATCCATCAATTTTGTATCCAAATTACCAACTTGTCTTGGATCCTATGGGCTCTTTCCTTTTGGATCAGCCTTCCATGTGGGAACTTGTCAAAGGCCTTAATGAACTCCATGTAACCCACATCATCTGCACTGCCTTCTTCAGTATTTTTAGACACTATTTCAAAAAACTAAACTAAATTTCTCCAACAGTATCTTCCTCTACCAAATCCATGATGACTAATCCGAGTTGATTCTTGCATTTGCAAGTGTTGATTCATCCTCAGGGTTGTTTACAATAATTTCCCTCCCTCCTGCTGTCAGACTATCTGCTCTGTAATTACCTGACCTATCACTGCTGCCCTTCTTGAATAAATGAACCACATTACCGATCCTCCAGTTATTCGGCACTTCACCTGTGGCCAGCAAAGCATTAAATATATCCACCAGGGCCCCAGCAATCTCCTCCCTTACCTCCCAAAGCAGCCTGGGATACATGCATTGGGCACTGGGGATTTCTCCACCTTTTTATGCCTGTGAAAATATTTAGTACCTCCTCCTTATTGATCTTAACATGTTATAGAACCTCACCATCCTGGCTGAAATCCCTGGCTACAATGCCTTTCTCCTGTGTGAATACAGATGGGAAGTATTCATTGAAGACCTCACCTACTTCCTCCAGCTCCATGCACAGATTGTCGCTTTGGTTTCTAACAGGCCTCACCCTTTCCTCAGTTACCCTTTTATTCTAACTATACTGAAAAAAAACCTTGTGGCTTTTCCTTCATAGTATCTGGCAAGGGTAATTCACAGCCATTTCTAAGGACCCCGTTGCACTCCCTATCCTTGTGAATGGCTTCACCTGGTTTTATTGCACTGTGTTTTCTTCATCCAACTCACGATATCGCCTGATCTGTATTCGCTGGACTTGCTGCCTTTACTACTCCCTCTTCATAAAAACAATGGGATGGGGTCCTGTGAAATGAGTATCAGGCGTTAAGTAAGAAGTTAAAAAGCAGGATCTCAAGGCCAGTGATCTCTAGATTACTTCTAGTGCCACATTCCCAAGTGAGGATAGACATAGGAAGATAGGCCGGGTGGATGGATGTCTGAGGAGCTGTTGGAGGGGGCAGGGTTTTCAGTTCTTGGATCATTGGGATCTCTTCTGGGGTGGAGGTGACCTGTTATGGGGGGTTGGGGGGGGGGTTGGTTAGACTTAAACCAGAGGAGCACCAGTATTACTGCGGGAAGATTTGCTCCTGTTACCCTGGAAGGTTTAAACTAGTGTAGCAGGAGGTTGGGACTCTGACTAAGAGAGGGACCATCGAAAAGTCAGGGGAAAATACATTAGCCATTGAGAGCAAGTTTCCGATTCAGGATGTCCAGGGGCACAGACGAGGGGGGTGGGGGGGAGGGAGAAGACTTCTGGTTTAAAGTTCATTTATTTCAATGCATGAGGCCTGACTGGTAAGGCAAATGAGCTCAGAACATGGATTGGCTCTGGGGACTGGGATATTATAGCCATAACTGAAACATGGCTGAGAGAAGGGCAGGACTGGCAGCTCTGTGTTCCAGGATACAGAAGCTACAGGCGCGACAGAAGGACAAGTAAGTGAGGAGGGGAGTTGTCCTTTTGATAACAACAGTGATTAGAGAGGATGTTCTTAAAGAGTCATCAAATGAGGCCACATGTTTAGAATTTAGAAACAAAACAGTGGTGGTCACTCTGTTGGGATGGTATTATAGACCCCCAAATAGCCAGCAGGTACTAGAGGAGCAGATGTGTAGATAGATTGGTGATACCTGTTGGAATAATAGAGTAGTATTGGTTGGAGAATTTAATTTTCCCAGTATTGACTGGACCACCAGAGAGTAAAAGGCGCGGACGGAATGCAGTTTGTCAAATGTGTCCAAGAAAGTTTCCTAAATCAAGATGTAGCTCTAACAAGGCCTAACTCGACTCATGTGGGTGCAACACTGGACCTCCCCTCAGAAAATGTGGTCGGGCAAGTGACTGAAGTGTCAGTCAGAGAGCACTTTGGGTCCAGTGACCACAACTGTCTTAGTTTTAACATAGTTATGGAAAAAGATCAGAGAGGTCCACAGATTAAGGTGTGAAACTGGAGCAGGGCCAGGTTTGGGGCCATTAGGCAGGATCTAGCAGATGTCGATTGGGTGAATTAAAAATAACACAAAGCCAGGTTATAGTCCAATAGGTTTATCTCACAGCACCAGCTTTCAAATGCAGGTGATCATCCTAAAAGATGAAAACTAAAACTAAATTTGTTTGGTATTACATTCCATGACACTGCAATCCTGTTGCTATAAATTCTGTGCCTTATGATTGTGCTCCACAACAACGTGATGAAGCAGTTCTCTGAAACCTAGTGCCTCCAAATAAACCTGCTGGACTGGAAGCTGGTGTTGTGCGATTTTTAACTTTGCCCATCCCAGTCACCACTGGCTCTTCCACATCATGCTCCCGTCAACTGGGTGAGTCTGTTGGAAGGAAAAGGAATGACTAGCAAATGGGAGCCTTTTAAAAGTGTGATATTAAGAATCAAGGACACATTTTTCCCTGTTAGAGTGAAGGGAAAAGCTGGCAGGTTTAGGTATTCGTGGCTTATGCGGGATATTGAAGTTCTGGTCTGGAAAATGAAGATGGTATACATTGGATTTAAGCTTTCCATATCTACCTCACCTTGCTCACCAGACTGATTGACACAATTAATCGGTGAAGACCCTACAATCCTCTCAGGTCCCTGCAGCATTCCGATCTGTATAACCCGCTCCAATGCCTGTGACTCTCCCAATCCAGCTCCTATAAGATTCCCTATCTATGTGACATCCAACCGTCGCCAGCACACACCCTGTCAATACAAGCTCCTCCAGACTGTCTATCTATCCACCCATCTGTATAACCTTCTCCAGCTCTTACACCCATATCTGTGTAAATGTCACTCTCCCCTACAACCCTTCCGACTTTGACCAAATTGTAAGAGATTACTAATGCTCCCTTATCTGTGAAACTGTCTCCAATCAAAATTGCTTTTGTTAACTCCTGAAAACTCTGTCCGATTCCATATCCTCCAAGTCTAAATAACTCGCAAAGCCTTCCTGTATCTATAAACATCTACTGTCACGACTACCCTCCATATGTCTGTATGTTCTTCCAGACTGTACAACCGTCTTTACCTCTGTTAACTGTTCCGTTCCCTAAGCACTCCCTGTCTGTGTAAATCTCCCCAACCTAACAAAATCCTTATCCCTGTAAAGTGATCCATCCTCCCAACTTGCCCATCTCCATGAAACCCCTGTAGGCCCTCCAGTTCTCCACATTTCTGTAACCTCCTGTAGCTTTATGGCCTTACTTTCCTGTGAAACCACCTCCAGTCCCCACAAGCCTCCCAGTCTGGGTCATCTTCTCCAGATCAGACCATTGCTATCTCTGTAAGCTCCGACAATCCTAGCGACCCTTTCTATTTGTGTCTCTTCCTTCAGACCCCATCCTCTCCAGCTTTCTTAAATCTCTTCCTGCCGTTGTAACCCTCCCTATTTAGAACATGGAACAGTACAGCACAGTGCAGGCCCTTCAGACCTCGATGTTGTGCTGATCTTTTATCCTACACTAACCTATGAAGGTTTTCTGCAGAATCCTCCAGTTCTAAAACCATCCTGTTTTTTTATATTCCTCCAGTCCCTACAACACTCAAACTGTGAAACTTCTTCAAGTCCCTCCAAACCTCCTTAGCTCTCTGACCTCCTTTATGAGCATCAACCCTCAAAATTACTGAAGCCTCTTTTAGTTACTGCAATGTTCCTAATATCTGCAAAACCCTCTAGTCCTGATATCTCTCTCTTTCTCCATAACATCCACTTTTTCCAGTGCCTTTCTGGGGAACACCACAGAGGATGGAAGATTTGTAGAAGCCTGTCCATGTTATAGAGTTAGGAAGGGATGCCGATCCTGAAGGGTGGTACTAATCTAGGAAGGGACGTGGATCCTGCAGGAGGTTAGAGGTAGCAGGATTCATAGAACCTGCAGGATGGGACTGCGAATGGGTCGTGGAACCTGAAGAATGTTACAATTTGAACCACAGATATTTTTTGACTGGACCATTGGACTGATCCTAACGTCCTAATTCTGGACATCTTTACCAGAATGGCTGGGCACAGTTTCAGATTCCCAGGCTGGGAGATGTGAGTTCAGATGTGAATCTGTTTACCCATTCTGTCTGTGTGCCTGACACTGACCTGGTGTGGCTCTGTTACACAGCACTATCCCTGCATCTGGTAACCTCCAGATCTATGTTACTGACCAGAGCTCACCTCATCGAAGCCTTCATTTGGAATGTTTTTTATTTTAATATTTTTAAGTGGTAGTTGCGTGGGATGCAGGATTGGGGAGTTACCATTTTGAGAAAATGAATTTTTTACCTTTAACCCTGACCCATGCAATGGAGTTTTGTTATTTTCTGTTGTTTTCTGCAGACTGTCACTCAGAGGATTGTGTAACCAGGGAATCTGAGTGCAGCTGGTCTTTGCATGGGAGAGCGTGTATTTACCAGTTTATATCGGCTAGGAGAATGTATAACTGTGTAAAAACATCACCGACCTGTTAAGGGGTGAGTGCACTGGGCCCTGAGCCCCAGGAGCTGGGAAACCTCATGCTGTATGTATGTGGGGCGTGGTACCAGACTGGGTGAGAGCTGTTCCCTGAGTAAATAACAGGTACGGAGCTTGGGATCCTCCTGCTGCGTTTGACCTTGTTCCATATCGTTATCTCCCTCACATGAGTGAGCGTGTCATGTTCTCCAGTCCTGACAGTGTCCACTCCCTGTAAACCCTTCCAGCTGTTGAACACTCTCTTCTCTCTCACGCTGTCCAGCCCTTCCAACCTGGCCTTCGTCTCGTATCTCCTGCAGTCCCAAACGACCTTACTCTTTGTTATTGCATTGCCTTGGTTTGAGCTGTGTGGAAATAGATTTAGGCCACTGAGAAATATGATAACGCCCCCACTCTCCATTTTGGTCAAACATTTCTGCTTGTTTGTCTCTCTCCCATAAGGAGAAGTGGGCATCCTTTCAGCATCCACCCTGTCCATTATCCTGAGGATATGTACATTTTAATGAGGACAACTGTCCTCCTGATACCGTCAGTGACACAGCACCGAAGTGACATGTTTATATTCCTCTATTCTCAGCGACTGTTTCCTTTTTCTCCATCCCTCCCTCATTCTGAAACCTCCCTCAGTCTGGACAGTGCTCCAAACCAATAAGTCCTGGGAATGCTCCAACCTCCCTATCTCTGTAAACTCCTCACACTCCTACAATCCTCATTGTATGTATGAACCCCTCCAGCTTCTACAGTCCAACCAAATTATTGCATCTCCTACAGCCCTCACCATCTCTGTATCCTCCAGTCACTACATTTCTCCATGCCTCTGAACACCACTCCAGCCCCTTCAAATCTGTCAATCCCTGCAAGGTCCTGCAGTTCCATAAAACAGCCATCAACGTGGAACCTCCACCAGAGACCACTACCCTCTATATCTCAGTAATCCTCTGCTGTTCTCTCTATCTCTGTTGCCAGCTTCAGTCCTGACAACCGTACTTCCATGTACAACATCATCAAGTCCCTGTAATGCTCCCAATTGGTGCAACCTACACCAGACCTTACAACACTGCCATGGGCTCTGACTGCTTGCAGTAAATTCAAACTTCCGCAATTGTATAACATCCCATTTCTCCATGCGCCTCTCTATCATGATGAGCTGCTCCAAACCTTACAAACTTTCCTGCCTGTGTACATCATTAAGTTGATACATCACTTCTCATTCCTCTAATGTCCTGCACACCCTACAATACTCCCTGTTTTTGTGAGTTCTGCCAACCACAAGTACTCTCTCTATCTGTGTAAATGTCTCTAGTCACTCCAACCCCTTTACTGTGTAGCCCCCACCAGGCCCTAAAGCCATCGCTATGTGTGTAACCTCCTTCAGGTCTATATCCTCCAACTTTCTGAAACCTGCTCTGACCGTTGCAACCCCCATTATTTCGTAACATTAATTAGTCTGTAAAGCCATCCCTATCAGTGTGTTCTCCTCCACTGTGTATCACAAAATCATGAAGGGTGTAGACACGGTGGATAGAGACAAGCTTTTTCCCAGGGTGAAGGATTGAATAAAAAGAGGTCACGATTTCAAGGTGAGAGGTGGAAAGTTTAAGGGGGGTACACGCAAGTACTTCACACAGAGGGTGGTTGTTGTCTGGAATGCGTTGCTAGCAGAGGTGGTAGAGGCAGGCACGGTAGATTCATTTAAAATGCGTCTGGACAGATGCATGAGTAGGTGGGGAGCACAGGGATACATATGCTTAGGAATTGGGCGACATGTTAGACAGTAGATTTGGACCAGCTCAGGCTTGGAGGGGAAAGGGCCTGTTACTGGGCTGTAAATTTTCTTTGTTCTTTGTGTACAACACTCCTGGTCTGTGTAATCTCTTTAAATCCTTCATTTCCTATATACCTATGTATTGGTGTGACTGTTTTGAGGCCATTATATTCTCCTTTCTATCTGTAAACAGCTCCACACACGCTGCAGCCTATCCTTTGCTCATAAGCGACTCAAATCTCTCTCAACCCTTTCTATGACTGTAACCTCCTCCAGTCTCAACATACCTCCCTATCCCTATCATATTTTCGTACATGCAAACACTCACACTCACTGAAATATCTTCCAGTGCTTAACCAGCTCTCCCTCTAACTTTCCCCAGTACATAACTTCCTCCCTATCCCTGGAACATTCTTCAGTCCATACTATCTACCCTTTTGACAAGTTTCAACAAGGGCTAAATTATAACGACGGAGAGAATAGGGCCCCTGAACGGTCAATGAGGCCATCGGTGTGGAATCACTGTTGATGGGGAAGATCTGAAACAACTATTTTGCATTATGATTTATTATGGAGAAAGACATGGAAGCTCGGGAATTTGAGAAAATACATAGTGATGTCTTGAACAGAGTTCACATTGGAGAATAGGAGGTGCTGGATGTCTTAAAATGCAAAAGAAAAAGTTCATAAAACCATGGGATATGATCAGATGTATCCCAGCACCTTGTGAGAAGCTAGGGAGGAAATTACAGTGCCCCTCGCAGAGATATTTGTATCATCGACAGCCACTACAGACCAGTGAGACTGATGGCGGAGGTGGGTAAGTCGATGGAGGAAATTCTGAGAGAAAGGAGAAAGGAGGTAGACAAGTGACAGATCAAAGCAGAGCAGTACACGATGTCCACATGAACTTTAGCAAGGCATTTGACAAGTTTCTGTATGGCAGACTGGTTAGTAAGTTTAGATCAGACATAACCAGGGAGCGCTCCCAACTGGATACAAAACAGGATTGACTGTAGGAGACAGAACATGTTCATGGAGGGTTGCTGCTCAAACTACAGGCCTGTGACCAACGGTGCGCTATAGGGTTCGGTGCTGGGTCACTGTTGTGCATCATTTATATAAATGGTTTGGATGAGAATAGAGGAATCATGGTTAGCAAGTTTGTGAGTGACACTGAAATTGATGGAATAGCGGACAGTGAAGAGTGTTATCTAAGAGTACAATGGGATCAACAGTACTGCTGTGCTAATGATGTTAGGAATAGCAGGTGGAGAAATGCATGATGTCGCATTCTGGTAACGCAGACCAGGGCTGGACTTGTACAGTTAATGTTCTGGCCCTGAGTAGTGTTGTCGATCAGTGACCCAGGGATGCAGGTAGACAGTTCTTTGAAAGTAGCGTTACAGGTAGACAGGCTGTTGATGCAGGCGTTTGAGGAGGTTGCCTTCATTAGGTCACAGCATTGAGAGCAGGAGTTGGGATGTCATGTTGTATTCGTACAGGACATTAGTGATGCCACCATATAAGCATTATTGATTATCTGGAAAAACTCAACGAGTTCACATATATCCTTTAGGGAAGGACATCTAACATTCATACCTGGTCTGGCTCACATGTGACTCCAGACCCACAGCAACATGGCTGACTCAGAGCTGCCTCTGGGCAATTAGCAGTGGGGCAATGTATGCTGGTTCAACCGGTAACATCCTCAGGTCATGAATGTATCAATGAAAATACGTGACTCTCCCTATCTCAGCAAACAGCTGGAGCAATTCGTACTGGTTTGGTAACACTGTTCAGGCCCTGGACACTCTGTGCAACACTCTCACCACCTCCAGCACCTTTAATTCTCCCTGTTACTATCACCTGATTAAACGCTGACAATGCATCCTCTTCCGACTGCACTCCTGCTCGGAGACTCCTTAGTGATCTCTTTAACAAATGCGTCCACATTCCTAAACATTGGGTACTTCGGAATTGATCTTTTTTTTTCATCTCTTAATCAAATCTGGTAACTCCTGGTAATTACTTGGCCAAGATCTTCCAAAGTAGGGGAGAAGCATTGCGAAGGTGTCGAGCACCTTGAGACTTGCTGTGGGGAAAATTGGAACCCAGGAGTAAACAGCACAAGGAGTTCGCTGTCACACCAGCGCCCTACCCACCCTCTTCCCACGGCCACCTTCTGCCCCAAGCTAACAGAGTCTGTGGAAGGTCACATCGGTCTGTACAGCCACCTACAGACTCCCCCTGAGAGTGGGAGAGAGTCAGCCTCAGCTGTGACCCATCACCAATGAGATAGTGAGATAGGAAGATTGAATTCCCTCACAATTATCCCAGTGCCTTTATTACAAATTCCAATTATTCCCTATTAATGCAGTGTCTAACAATGTAATGCTGTAAAAGGGCCTTATCACTGTCATTCCAGTTTTTAGTTCTGACCCTTATTACTCAGAATTTGGTTTCCTCTTGCTTGATAACCTGAGGCCACATATTTTCCTGGTAATCCCAATTGTTATCCCTAACTGTGGGAGTCCCCCATCCTGCTTGCCATTCTATCTGGTTTTCCACAATGTTGTGTAGTTGTGAATATTGATGACCCATTTTTGCGTTCACCCTATGACCATGTCTCCATGATGGCGCGTGAAAGCACAAATTAAGAAACAGTACTTTTATCCACAATTTCCTGTCATAAACCTAATTTCAGTTAAACTTAGTCCCTTCTTGTTTCTTCCTGTTTGTCTTTAGCCACATCTCCATGGTTTTCCAATATTTCAAGCTTTCTCTTTGGATTTGGGAATTTCCTTTAACCTAAGCCATGTCCTTCCTCATCTGTGTCATTTTAAAGCAATTTGATTGACCAGGGCACTGGCCCCACCACAGTTCCAGTGGAGCCCATCCCAATATAATGACTGACTCTTCCCTGAGGACTGGGAGCAGTTCTGACTGCATCAGAACCACCTCTTCTGACACGATTGTGTGATCCTGATACCTTCATGCACTCTGGTGGTATCACCCAGTATCTCTCCATGTGGTATCCCTCGATGTGTAGGTCAATTTGCTGCCTCTGTCAGTGTTTCTCCCTCTTACAGCTGGTCTGAGATCCTGAATCAACAGAATTCTCCAAACCAGAGAGACGCAGCAGCACAGGCCAGGGATGGAGACTGGGATTTTCCAGATCTCTGCTGAACTCTGTGCCACTCTGCATGAGTTATCCTCACTGTATCAGTCTAATTTCCCATTCTGTCTATTTCTTTGTCTCATGCAGTTAATCAGGATATTCCTAACTCCTGTCTCATCCATCACCTCATTGAAGACGCTTGGTCAGCCAGAGAGAGATGGAGAGGGAGATCTGGAGCCTTCAGTAAATCCTGCAGCCGGTAAGATTACTCACAGTAAACAGCACAGGAAGGGGTTCGTGGCCTTCTCTATTCAGACCTGGAAGACAGGACACAGATACAGAGCTGGGCAAGGAACAGCAACATTCTAGGTTTAATTCACATCATCTTGTGAGGGTCCTGCTCTCACCTCTGCTGTGCTGGTCCTCCCTGAGACAGTATAGGGGATCGCATGCATCAATCCTGGCCCATGCTGTATTCGTGATCTCTGTAATATCCTCCAGTCCAATAATCCTTCCTCTGTTTGGAATCTCCTCTCGTCCACACCATGCTCTCTGTCTCTGTCTCTGTCAGGTTCTCCAATCCCTAACACCCTAACTCCTAAACTTCTGCAGTAGATACTAAATTCCTTCATCCCTGTAAACCCTGACAGCCCTGTCTATCCCTGTAAGCTCCTCCCGCCAATACCACCCTCCATGTCAATGTATTTGTCTTTAACCTCTCCTTCGGTCCCTACCTATGTAACCTTCTCCTGCTCCTACAACCCTTCCTTAGCTGTGGAAAAAAATGTAATCTCTTTATCGTTCTCCAATTCATCGATGTTAATCTTTAAAATTTCACCCTTGTTCCCAACTCCAAACTCCTCCCGACCACAGGACCCTTTTTCAGTTTGTGCAACCCTCCCTATCTGTGTACCTGTCTCCAACCCAGTACGCTGACATTTTCCATTGCCTTCCTATCTCTGTAGCCTCCAGAATCTTGAAGCCTTCTTATATCTGAAAACGTCTTCAGTCACGACAACCTTTCATATCTCTGTTAGTATACGCAATACTCTTCTCCCTGCAACACCCCCTGTCCATGCCTCTCAATCTGCCTGCCTCTCCCTACATCCATCTCTACCCCATCTCCAGAATGTAACCCAGCTCCCTTTATCATTGTAAATTCCTCCAATTCCCAAACATCTTTGGCCCACTGACATTCTTGTCCAGATGTAAATCTGTTTAACTCTAACATCCTTGAGTCCCTGTAAGCCTCCCTATCTCTGTAACCTCTACCCATCTGTTCAAACCACCACTACTGAGGAATGACTCCCTGCATTCGCCATAAGGCAGATGGAATGATAGTGAACAGATATGATGGAACTGTCATTCCGGAGATGTAGCTCAGAATGACCATCGCTGGGAAGGGAATATTGAAGGGTTGTTGCGTTAGAGTCATACAGTCATAGAGATGTACAGCATGGAAACAAACCCTTCGGTTCCAACCCATCCATGATGACCAGATATCCCAACCCAATCTCGTCCCAAGAGGCAGACGGGGCAAAAAGCCAACATGTTGTGAAGAAAGGATGAGGTTAATGCATTAATGAGACAATCATGTGGATCTGAAGATCAAAATTTGGAGTCTATTTGGGTGGAGCTGAGAATAAGCAAGCAGCAGCAACCATTAGCAGGAATCATTTTATAGGCACCAGACAGTGATGAGAATGTCAATATGGTTACATTCAGGGCACTGAATGTACTGGCAACAAGGGCAGTACAGTAACTGTGATGATGTCAAAGTTCAGACGAAAGTTAGGATACGGAGGGACATTGATATGCAGAATGATCTTGGTGCAAGTCAGTAACTTCCTGAAAATGGCAATAGAAAGCACCCAGAGGAAACCCTTGCAGACACATGGATAATGTGTAAACTCCACACAGTCCGTCGCTTGAGGCGGGAATTGAACTCGGGTCTGGCGCTATGAGGCAACAGTGCTAACAACTGTGCCACCGTTCGTGGGCGGCATGGCCTTCATCGGTCACAACGTTGGGGATAGTGGTTTGCATCTGATGCTGTGATTCTAGAAAACTTCTGTTTGGCCATATTTGGAGTACTGTGTGCAGTTTTCATCTCCACACAATAGGAAGGATGTGGAGTTTTGGAGAGGGTGCAAAATGGGTTTATCAGCACGTTGCCTGTGTTAGGGTTTTTAAGGGTGAGTTAGCTGTAAGAGGAAACTAAACGAAGTTGGATTGTTTTGCGAGAGTATCAGAGGCTGACAGGCGGCCAGGTACAGAAATATAACTTTAGGACAGGGACAGATAACGTGGATAGTCGGAATCTCTTTTCCAATGTAAAAGCTTCAAGTACTAGTGTGCATAGGTTTAAGGTGAGAAAGAGAAAGTTTAAAGAGATGTGTGAGGCAAGTTTTTTTTACATAGAGAGTGGAGGTTACCGAGGGATGTTGTCGAAGCAGATATGTGAGTAAAGTTTTGAAGTGGCATTTGGACAGAAACGTGACAGGTAGAGAATAGAGGGATATGGACCATGTGCAGGCAGATGGTATGAGTTGAGAATAACGTCTTGGACAGCACAGACACGATGGACCGAAGGGCCTGTCGCTATGCTGTACTGTTCTATTTTCTAACTTGCCAGCATCTGCCCGATCAGAGCCCCTCAATCTTGCATATTTCATTCCATTTCTCTCTCATTATCTAAACTTCAATGGGTTCAACCTCAACCTACTCCACCTCTTCTCATTAGAAAATCCCTCCATTCCCAGGATCAGCCGAGTGAACCTTCTCTGGACTGCCTGCAATGTGACAATATCTTTCCTTCGGGCACTCACACTGTTCATAATATTCGAGGTGTGGTCTGACTTGTACCTTGCACAGTTTTAGCTAGACCTCCATGTTTTTAGACTCCATTCCCTCTATAATAAATGTTAGCATTTGATTTGCCTTCTCTATTACCTGCTGAACCTGTGAGCTAACTTTTTCATATTGATAAACAAGAACTCCCACAACCTTTTCTGCTGTCATTCTGAAACCAAATATTACTAGCCTGACAGTAAATCAGAATTATACTGAAATTGTTAGAAATGATATGTCAATATACAATAACTGGGCACATGGAAATACATTTTTAAAAGCGAATTTGTTTTTGAGCCTATTGGATTTAATTTGTTGGTGTGAACATAAATGGCAGGATTGTAAGGGTGTAGGAGGGGTGTAGTGGTACGGGAGATATGGTGTATTTGAATTATCAGAAGCCTATTATGCAAGTTTCAATAAGGACTAAACAGTATCTTTGTAGAGAATAGGGCCTCTTAAATATTAATAAGGTCGCCTATGTGTGGAACCAGAGGAGATGGGTGAGATATTAGACAAAATAGTGTTTTCAGCATTTACTGTGGAGAAAGACATGGAAGCTCGGGAACTTGGGGAAATAAATAGTGATGTCATGGAAAGAATCCTCACCAGAGAAGAGAAACTGCTGGAATCTTAAAACAAATAAAGGTAGATCAATCCTCGGTAGATCATTAGGTCGGTCGTAGAATATTGTGGGAAGCTAGGGAAGAGATTGCAGTGTCCCTAACAGAGATATGTATATTATCAACTGACTCAGAGAGGCACTGGAAGACTGGAGGCTAATACTGTTCCATCACTTAAGGGCTCTAGGGAAAAGCCAGGAAATTCCAGCCCCGTGAGACCAGTGATGGGGAAGTTGTTGGAGGAGATTCTGAGAGAAAGGAGCTACGAATATTTGGAAAGGCAAGGGCTGATTAGAGATAGTCAGCATGGCTTTGTGAGTGGGAAACCGTGTTTCACAAACCGGATTGACTCTTCGAGGAGGTGGCCAAGAGATAGATGAAGGCAGAGCAGTGAACATTGTCCACATGGAATTTAGCAAAGCATTTAACATGGTTCGAAGGGATGTAGAACATCTAGCCAGGTGGAAGAAGGAAGCTTACTTAAGGTTGAGGACACAAGAATCAGACAGGTTTCCAGAGGGTAGCATGAAGCAGCACGATGGCTCAGTGGTTAGCACTGCGACCTCATAGCACCACGGACTCCATTTCGATTCCAGCCTCAGGCCACAGTCTGTGTACAGTTTGCACATTCTCCCTGTGTCTGTGTGGGTTTCCTCCACGTGCTCTATTTCCCCCCTCCCCCCAACAGCCCAAGGATGTACATGTGAGCTGACTCAGCCATGCTACATTACCCACAGAGTTCACGGATGTGTAGGTTTGGCGCATTAGTCAGGGCAAATGGAGTAAGTTAGGTTGGTGGGATGGTTCTGGGTGCTGTACTGTTTGGAAGGTTGATATGGAGATGTTCGGCCAAATGGCCTATTTCCACACTGTAGCCAATCCCTGGAGATACCAGGAAGGAGCTGAGGAATGGACTTAGGACAACTAGAAGGGGGCATGAAAAAGCTTTGTTGGAAATGATTAAGGAAAACCGTAAGGCATTCTCCAATTATGGGAGGAAGACGAGGATGGCAAGAGTGAGGGTGGGGATAGTGGAGGGAACTTGTGCCTGGAGTCACAGGAGGTAGGGGAGGCCCTTAATGAATACTATGCCTCAGTATTCACTGCTGAGAGCGACCTTGTTATTTGTGAGGACAGCGTGAAACAGGCTGAAATATGTTAACAGGTGGATGTTAAGAAGGAGGATGTGGTGAGAATTTTGGAAAAGATAAGGATAGATAAGTCACTGAACCAGACGGGATGAACCCAAAGTTACGAGAGGAAGCGAGGGAAGAGATTGCTGCACACTTAGCGATGACCTTTGCATCTTCACTGTCTACTGGAGTCGTACCAGATGATTTGAGGTTGGCAAATGTTATTCCCTTGTTCAGGAAAGTGAATAGGGATAATTCTGGGAATTACAGACCTGTCAGTCTTCTGTCCGTGGTGTGCAGATTATTGGAGAGGACTCTGAGAGAGCGGATTTATGACTCCGTAGAAAACCATAGTTTGATTAGAGATAGTATGGTTTTGTAAGGGGCAGGTTATGCCTCCCAAATCTTATTGAATCTATTGAGAATGTGCCAAAACACTTTTATGGCTCATTCAGAAAGTACGGAGGCATGGGAACATGTCTGTCTGGATACAGGGCTACTGGCCCACTGAAGACAGAGGGTGATGAGAGATGGAAAGCATTCATCCTGGAGCTCAGTGACTAGTGGTTTTCTGCAGGGAGAGGTTACAGGACCTCATCTCTTTGTGAGTTTAGGAATGACTTGAATGTGTGAATGGAAGAGTGGGTTAGAAAGTTTGCCAATGAAACGAGGGGTGGTGGAGTGGTTGATAGTGTGGAGGTCTGTTATAGGTTGCAACGGGACAATGACAGGAAGTAGAGCTGGGCGGGAAGTGGCAGATGGAGTTCAATCTGGAAAAGTTTGAAGTCATTCATTTTAGAAGGTTGAATTTGAATGCAGAATGCAGGGTTAAAGGTAGGATCCTTGGCAGTGTGGAGGAACAGAGGGATCTTGGGTTCCAAGTCCCTAGATCCCTCAATTTCGCCACCCAAGCTGAGAGCCTTGTTAAGAAGGAATATATTGTGTGGGATTTCATAAGTTTGGGGATTGAATTTTAAAGCCATGAGGTTATGCTGCAGCTCTATAGAGCCCTGGTTAGACCCCACTTGTAATATTGTGTTCAGTTCTGGTCTCTTCATTACAGGAAGGGCATGGAAGCTATAGAGAGGGTAAAGAGGAGATTTACCAGGATGCTGCCTGTACTGGAGGGCATGTCTTATGAAGAAAAGTTGAGGAAGCTAAGGCTTTTCTCATTGGAGTGAAGAAGGATGAGGCGTGACTTGGTAGAGGTGAACAAGATGATGAGAGGCAAAGAGAGAGTGAATATTGAGAGACATGTTTTACCCTGGCATAATTAGCTATTACAAGGGAGTCTAATGTTAAGGTGATTAGCGGATGGTTAAGGGGAGCTTTCAGAGGTAGGTTTGTTACATTTAGAGCGGTGGCTGAGTGGAATTCACTGCCAGAGGTGGCAGTAAAATTAGATGCATTTGGAACATTTAATATTCTTCTGGATAGGCACATGAATGGCAGTAAAACGAAGGATATGTAGGTTAGTTTGATCTTACATTCGGATAAAAGACTGGCATGGCATCATGGCCGAAGGGTCTTGTGCTGTACTGTTCTGTGTTCTACTTTCCATGTATTAAACTGGATAATAAGCTCAGAATCAGTGTAAAAGGTTATGACATTCAGGAGGAGCTAGCCAACGGGATAAAAAATTGGCTTGATGGTAGGAGACAGAGGGTGATGGGAGACATGTTGTTTTTCTGACTGGAGGTATGTGACCAGCGGTGGAGTGGGTCCACTGTTGGTTGTCATTTGGATAAATGGTTTGGATGGGAGTGTTGGTTTCCAGGTAATTAAGGTTTTTTTGGGGTGACACTGACATTGGTGGTAAAGTGGACAGTGAAGAAGGTTAACTATGATACAATAGGATGAACAGTACTGCTGGGATAGTGGGCTGAAGAATAGCAGATGGAGTTTAATTAGATAAAGATGAAGTGTTCTATTTTGGTGAAACAAACCAGGATGGGACTTGTACAGTTAATGCTCGGACCCTGGGTAGTGTTTTCAGTCAGAGATCCAGAGACCTAGGTACGCACATCTTTGAATGTGGTGTCACAGGTAGACAGGCTGGTGAAGCAAACGTTTGGGATAGTTACGTTCATTGGGTAGAGCGTTGAGAGTAGGATTTGGGATGTCATGTTGTGGCTGTACAAGACATTGGTGGGGCCACCATAAAAACATTGTTGATCAGTAGGAAGAACTCGTCTAGTTCACTAACCTCCTTTAGGGAAGGACATCTGACATTCTAACCTGGTCTGGCTAACATTTGACTCCAGACCCACAGCAATATGTCTGACTCTGAACTTCCCTCTGGATAATTACCAGTGGGGCAATGTATGCTGGTCCAGGCAGTGACACCCACATTCCATGAATGATTAAAAAATACATTTGTCCATCCCTACCTCCAGCTGCAGCGATCCGTACTGGCTGTGTTCAGGCCCTGACCACTCTCTGTAACATTCTCACCACCTCCAGCATCTTCACCTCTCCCTGTTCCTGTTGTGCCAATAAACCGTGACAATGATTCCCCTTCCCACTGCCCTCCTCCTGCTAGCAGACCCTTTGCAATTCCTTTGATACTTACTCCTAAAACACTCTGTCAGTTCAGGATTTTAATTATATTTGGTGACCTTGTCAGCCTCATAATCTAATATGTTCCATTTTGTCCTGAGTGAGGGGCCAGTGGGGATTTCTTACTGAGGTTTTGTCTGTTTCAATGGAATGTCCTTTTCTTGAGTGTTTTACACTGTTCCTTCAAATGTTTTCCATTATTCATGTCCAGACACATATTTCAGTCTGTTTAGCCTGTTTACCTTGGTCAGTTATCCTCTCAAACTCATGTAATTGGTTGTTTTTATTTTTGCAACTTGTCCTTTCTGTCATTCACTTTAAGACGTTATATTCCTTAAAACTGCACTTTATCACAATTTGCTGGAGGATCTCTCCAGGTGAAATTAAGCATTCACTAAGTTTCATCGCGCAACGGTGGGTCTGAGATAGTTACATTCCGACCCAGTTGTACAATGTTTTATTCAAAGAAATACTGTAAAAAATCCTCTGAACTCCTCTTCCAATATCACTCTTGTCAGGGTGATTGTCCCAGATTATACATATTTTGAAGTTTCACTGAATTATAATTATGCCTTTATCAATAATTCCAATGAGTTCCTGTGTAATGCAGTGATGAACAATGGAATGTTGTTCGGTGGCTAAAACTGTTCTGCTGCTTGAGTCCTTGGCAAGTTGTAGCAAGAATTTACTTTCAGACTGACTCTACTTCACGATTTGAGGTCAAATGCTTTCTTTGTAATGCCTTTGTTATCCATTATTGTTAGTGTAACCCATTTTGCCAGCATTTCCACAAGGTTGTGATCCATTGCATACTTTTGTTCGCCCTGGAAGCATGTCTCTCTGGTGTCTAAATCCCTTTTATCGCTGAGTCTTAAATCCATCTACCTTATTACAGCGACATTATCCATTTAAAAAATAACTTACTCTTTTCTCCAATTTTCTGTCACAAATCTATTCACTGATGTACAGTTTTAGTTAAACTTTGTCCCATCCTGTAGCTTTCTCCTTGTTCTGCGCTGTTCTGATGCTTCATCTTTTCTCTTTGGATTTGGAAAGCTCCTTTCACCTGTACCCTGTCCCCGCATCCTCTCTGTCAGTTTAAAGCCCTGTCCATAAACCTACCGACATGATTGGCCATGACACTGATCCCAGCACAGTTCCAGGGGATCATACTAATAGTTTTTTTTTAAATCAGTTATGGGATGTGGGTGTCTCTGGCTGACCAGACTTTCTTGCCCAGCCCGAGCTGCCCTTGAACTGAGTAACTTGCTCGGCCATTTCAGAGGGTCATTGAGAAGCAAACACTTTCCTGAGGGGATGTCATGCAGACCACGTGAGCATGGGCAGATGTCCTTCTCGAAAGGACAAGTGTTTGGGTTTTTGGTCCATCAGCAATGGGCTCATACTTATTTATGGATTATTATTATTTTTAAAACTATGGATTTCAAATGTCTCAGTTTCAGATGGTGGGATTCAAACCTGCCTCCCCTGAACATTAGCTGAGGTTTTGGATACATCCTGTAGCAATAATACCACTCGGCCATCACTTCGCCTGCTCCCTGGTTGCTCATCCCTGAGTACTGATACCAGGGCATCATGAAGCTAAACCCATTCTCCCAACACATTTGTGTGATCCTGACAACTTCCAGTAATCTGATGCTCTTACTTAATCTCGGTCCATTTTCCAGATCTATGTGGGTCTCAATGCCATTCTCCCTGTGTAACCCTCACTACATCCGTCTAATTCCGCATTGTGTCTATTCCTCTGTCTCCTGTATGTATTCAGGAAGGTCCTGACTCAGTAGTCTTCCCAGCTGCGGGTTGGATCGTCCATCACCACATTCATCACAGTTAGTCAGCCAGACACAGAGAAAGGGAAAAGAGATTTGGAGCCTTCAATAAATCCTGTCGTGAGGTAAGATCGCTCACAGTGCACAGAGCAAAGAACAATGAGAGGGCTCCAAACATCTGTGAACAAGACATGACATTGATACAGTGCTGGAGGGGGAGCACAGTACACACACACCCCAGGCTCAATCACCACCCCTACTGTAAGTTCTGTTGTACTAAGACTCTCTACTCTGAAACCTGAGTGACTGTATCCAAGGCATGTCTTGTGGTCCAGTGACTTTAATAATTTTTAATTCCTATAACATTTCCTATCTCTGTAACCTCCTCCCTTCCCGATAGTCTCTCCACATGTTTGAAACATACTGCATTCCAGCCTACCATCCCTATCTCTGTAACTTGCTTCAGTGTTTACAACATGCTTTATCTCGGTAGTCTCCTCCTCCAAAACTGGAGACAGAGGCATGCAGCACGGAAAGAGTTCTTTCGATCCAACTACTCCAAACTAACAAGAGTCTCTGAATGAGACGCGTTTCTCTACATTTGACCCATATCCATTCAAACCTTCTCCTCTCCATGTACCTGCCCAAATGTCTTTTACATATTGCTATTCTACTTTTCTCTACCATTTCCCCCGGAAGCTCATTCCACACCTGCACCATTCTTTGTGTGAAAATGTTCTCCAATTCCTTTAAAACCTTTCCTCTCTCACCTCATAGTTATGCCCTCTAGACCATAGAACATGACAACGCACTACATGCCCTTCGGCCCTCAATATTATGCCAACTTCTGGAACCAATCTGAAGCCCATCGAACCAACAGTATTCCATTATCGTCCATATGCCTATGCAATGACCATTTAAATACCCTTAAAGTTTGTGAGTCTACTACTGTTGCAGACAGTGCGTTCCACGCCCCCTACTACTCTCTGAATTAAGAAGCTACCTCTGATATCTGTCCAACACCTATCTCCCCTCATGCAAGGCATTGCCATCCGAGGGAAAAGCCTCTCAACCCATTTCACCCTGTGCTTATCTTATATGCCTCAATTAATTCGCCTCAAACATTTTCTCTCGAACGAAAACAGCTTCAAGTCCCTCAGCCTTTCCTTGTAAGATCTTCCCTCCAGACCAAGTGGCATCCTAGTAATTCTCCTCTGAACCCTTTCCAAAGCTTACACATCCTTGCTGTAATGTAGTGACCTGAACTGGAACCAATACCCCAGGTGTGGCCACCCACTAGTTTTGTACAGCTGCAGCATGTTCTCATTGTTCCGAAACTCAGTCCATCTACCAATAAAATCTAACCCACCGAATGCCTTCTGACCAACCTTATCAACCTGAGTGACAATTTTCAGGGATCAATGTACATAGACACAGAGATCTCCCTGTTCACCGACACTACCCAGAATCTTACCATTAGCCCAATACTCTGTTCCTGTTACTCCTTCCAAAGTGAATTACCTCACACTTTTCCGTATTAAACTCCATTTGCGAACTCTCAGTTTATCTCTGCAGTTTATCTATGCCTCTCTGTAACCTACAACATTCTGTATCACTATCCACAACTTTACCAACCTTAGTGTAATCCGCAAGTTCACTCATCCATCCTTCAATGCCCTCATCCAGGTCATTTATATAAAAGACAAGCAACAGTGGATCCAAACCACATCGTGGCGTTACCCCACTAGTAACTGAATTCCAGGATGTATGTTTCCATCACCCTCTACTCTCTGTCTTCTTTCATTGAGCCAATTTCTGATCCCAACTGTGAAATTACCCACAATCCCATGCCTCTGTATTTTCTGCAATAACGTACCATGGGGAGCCTTAACAAACTTAACAAACAAGCCTTGCTGTAATCCAAAAACACTACATCAAATGCTTTACCCTGATCCACCTCATTGCTCACCTTCTCAAAGATCTCAGCGGTTTGCGATGCACGACCTACCCTGCAAAAAACCGTGTTGACGATCCCTCATCAACTTATTCATCTCCAGATGGTGATAAATCCTATCTCTTATAAGCCTTTCCAGCACTTCACCCAGAATCAAAGTAAGGCTCACAGCACGTATAATTACCAGAGTTTTCTCTGTTTCCCTTTTTGGACAAGGGGACAACATTTGCTATCCTCCAGCCTTCTGGCATTATTCCTATAGACAATGACAACATAAAGATCAAAGCCAAAGACTTAGCAATCTCCTTCCTGGCTTCGCAGAGAATACGAGGATAAATCCTATCCAGCCCAGGGGACTTACCTATCTTTACAGTTTGCAGAATTGCTAACTCCTCCTCCTTACGCACTTCAATCCCATCTAGTTATCGACTCCACCATCTGGGGTAAAGATGTTGGCTAATCAACTTACCTGTATCCCTCATGGTTTTCTAAACCTTTATATGGTTACCCCTCAGCCACATACGCCCAATGCAAATACGAAGGACAATGATAGAAATATCTCAGCTCGTGTCCCTGCCGCTAATTTGCCACAATGTTCTGGGATACACTTGTTCGGGACCTAGGGCTTTCTCTACATTTGTGTTCTAAGACCGCCAGCACCCCCTCTTCTGTAATGGAAACTTTTTTCAAGACATCATTGTTTCTTTCTCTTTGTTTCTTAGTCCTTGTCCACAGTGTGTTCTGACATGAAATATTCATTTAGGGTCGCGCTCATCTCCTGTGGTTCCACATATGGATGGCCTCACTGATCTTTAAGTGGTCCTATTGTCTCTCCATTTGTTTTTTTTTTGTCCTTGTATGCTATAGAAAACTCTTTGCATTCTCCTTAACATTATCTGCCAAAGCTATCTCATTACCCCATGTTGCTTTCCAGGTTATCCAGATTCTCGGATTCTGTCAAACTCTCCAGCATCAGTAACATCTTCGTCAATCTTTGCTCCAATTACAATTTCAGATAATGCTTCCAAAATCAGGCTGATCAGAATTCTATGTAATACTCCAAAGCTGTGCTGACTATCCCCAATTAATCCTCGCCTTGCAAATGCATGTAACTCCTGTTCGGCAGAATCACTTCCAACAACTTACACACCACTGACATCAAGCTAATTGGTGTTTATGTCCATGGCTTTCCTCTGCAGAATTTCGTAAAGTGGCACAACATCAGCCACACTCCAGGCTTCCAGCTCATCACCTGTGGCTGTCAGTGATAGAAGAATCTCTTTATGGGACCCCACAATTTCGTCCTGAGCTTCCCACAATATCCAGGGATGTACTTGATTAGTTCCCAGGGTTTTCTCGACCTTTTATGCATTTTAAAACCTCCAGTACCTCCTGTTCTGTAATGTGGACTCTTTTTAAGACATCATTGTTTATTTCCCTGACTTTGCCAGTCTTTCTTCACAGTAAGTTGAAATGTGAAATTTCCGTTTAGGATCTCAGCCATCTCCTCTGGTTCCACACTTGGTTGGCACCATTGATCATTAAGGAACCATATACCGTCCGTATTTAATCTTCTGTTGTTAATATACTTATATTTTCCTCAGATTGATCTGCGAAAGCTTTCTGTAGTTCCCTTTGGGCCCTCCTGATTTCCCACTTAAGTGTATTACTCCACCGCAATGTTCTTCAATAGATTCCCTGAATCCAGCTGGCTATATGTGACACGTGCTCCATTTCTCTTGATCAGAACCTCAATATCTCCAGTAATTCAGTGTTTCTTACTTGCATCAGCATTATCCTTCACACTAACAGGAATATGCTGGCCTGAACTCTCTCATTTTATCTCAATTTTGAAAGCTTCCCATCTGTCTGACGCCCCTTTACTAGCAAATAGCCTCCACAATCAATTGTTAAATGCTCTTGACTAGTACCTTCTGGATTCAGGCAAGGCCAGTTTTGATCATTAACTTGAGAACCAGGCATGTTCTTTTCCATTGCTATTTTCAAACTAATATGATTGTTGTGACTTTCCAAAGTGTTTCCCCACGAACACCTCAGTCCCTTTCCCTACCTTGTTTCCCAAGCGAAGGTTAGGTTATACCCCTTCCTGCAGTCCGACCATTGACATTCTGACTGGGACAGTTTTGTTGAACATGCCTAACAAATCCCTCCCATCCAAGCTCTGAACACTCTGGCAGCCCTAGTCTAAGTTTGGAAAGTTAAAATCCCTGACAGTTACAACCCTATCATTCTTACAGATATCTGAGATCTCCCGACATATTTGCCGCTCAATTTTCCCACTGACTATTGAGGGCCTGTAGTGCAGTCATATCAAAGTGATGACCAATTCTTAATTTCTCATTTCCACCATTACAGCATCACTGGGCGATCCGCAGGAATATCCTCTCTAAGTGCTGCAGTGATGCTTCACTGATCAAAAACTCCACTCCCCCTCTGCTCTCACCTCCTGTTCTTTCCATCCTGTAGAATATGTACCCTGGAACATAGAGCTGTCAGTCCTGTCCCTCCCTCAGCTGTATATCTGTAATATCTATGGTGTCTCAGTCCCATGTACCCATCCATGCACCAAGTTCATCTGCTTTTCCTGTTAGGCCTGTTATGTTGAAATAAAGTAGTTTAATTGATCAGTTTTCTCTCATTGCCTGCTGTGCTCTTGCCTGCCTTGTCTATTTAAATGTCTCTTTTGAAATTCTGTCGCAGCCTCAACCTTCAGATTGTAGCTTGAAACCATCCCCTTCACTGTGGGCAACACACTCACCTTTCATGTCATCTGCAAACCTGATAATGATACCTTCTGCTTTCACATCCAAGGTATTCATGTACATACAAACAGCAATGGCTCCTGCACAGATCCCTGTGGTATACCCACTCATGAAAGAATTTCAAACACAAAACCAACACTCCACCAATTGTGGATCCAATTTACCAACTTGCCTTGAATCCCATTGGTCTGTTGGACCAGCCTTCCATGTGGGACCTTGTCAAAGGCCATAGTGAACTCCAAGGAATCCATATCATCTGCACAGCCCTCATCAATATTTTTATTCGTGATTTCAAAGAAAACTCAGCTGAATTTATCAGACAGGATCTTCCTTTACCAAATCAGTGCTGACTATCCCTAATTGTTTCCTGCCTTTCCAATTATTGATTCATTCTGTCCCTCAGAATTGTTTCCAATAATATCCCTCCCCCGCTGTCAGACTATCTGCTATGTAATTTCCTGGCCTATCCCTCCTGCCCTTCTTGAACAAAGGAACCACATTAGCGATCCTCCAGTCATTCATTACGTCACCTGTGGCCAGCAAAGTGTTAAATATATCCGCCAGGAACCCAGCGATCTCCTCCATTACCACCCATAGCGGCCTGGGATACATTTGATTGGGCTCTGGGGATTTCTCCACCTTTATGCTGAGAAAACATTTAATACCTCCTCCTTATTGATCTTAAACATATTCTCGAACCTCACCATATCAACAGAAATCCCCGGCTACAATGCCTTTCTCCGGTGTGAACACAGACGGGAAGTATTCATTGAAGAACATCATACTTCCGTTGGCTCCATGCACAGAATGTCCCTTTGGTTTCCAGCAAGATGCAGTCTTTAGCTGGGAATCCTCTGACTATAGTCACAAAATATCCTGGAGCTTTTCCTTAATACTGTCTACCAAAGATATTTCATGGCCATTGCTTGCCCCTTATTTTTTAAGGACCCCTTGCACTCTCTATACTTGTGAATGACTTCACATGATTTTATTGCAGTGCATGTTCTTTATCAAACTCACGATATCACTTGATCAGTATTCACTGGACTTGCTGCCTTTGTCATTCCCATTTTATTAGCACACAGGCCATGGATTCTCACTGTTTCACTTTAACATATTCCACTTTCCACATATAGCCGTAACTGCAAACAGTTCAAGCCAGTCTCTGATTGCCACATCCTGTCTCATTATCGGAGACTCAGTTGTAAGGGGGACAGACAGGAGACTGTGTGGCTGCAGAAGAGACCCCCAGGTGGTGTGCTGCTTCCTGCGTACCATGGTCAAGGATGTCTCTGAGCGGTCACTGAACATTCTGAACGGGGGAGGGTGAACAGCCAGAGGTCATTGTGCACATTGGTCCACATGACAGAGTTAGACAAAGTGATGGAGTCCTGTGCAATGAGTATCGGGTGTTAGGTAAGAAGTTGAAAAGCAGGACCTCAAGGGTAGTTATCTCCAGATTACTCCCAGTGCCATGTGCCAGTGAGGATAGACATAGAAAGATAGGACGGATGGATGTGTGGCTGAGGAACAGATGTCGGGGGCAGGGTTTTCAGTTCTTGGATCATTGGGATCTCTTCTGGGGTAGAGGTGATCTGTCAAAAGGGGCGCAGGTTGGACTTGAACCAGAGGGAAATCAGTATCCCTTGGTTGGGGGTGGGGGGAAGGTTGGCTGACTGGCAACGCACAAGACCTGACTGGTAAGGCCGATGAGCTCAGAGCATGGATTGGCTCTGTGGACTGGGATATCCCAGCGTAACAGAAACATGGCTGACAGATATACGACATAGGTACAATGCTGGGCAAGGAACAGCTACATTCAAGGCTTCAATCCCACCATCTTCTGAGGGCCCTGCTTTCCCCTCTGCTGTACGGTCCTCACTGAGACAGCACAGGAGGACCCAAGCATTAATCCTAGTCCATGCTGTATTAGTGATCTCTGTAATATCCTCCAGTCCCGATAATCCTTCCTCTGTTTGGAATCTCCTCTAGTCCAGACACTGCTCTCTGTCTCTGTCAGCTTCTCTAACCCCTTACACCCTAATCGCTAAACTTCTCCAGTAGATACTAAATTGCTTCATCCCTGTAAACTCTGACAGTCCTGTCTATCCCTGTAAGCTCCTCCTACTAATACCACCTCCATGTCAATACAGTTGCCTTTAACCTCTCCATCCGTCCCTATCTGGGTAAACTTCGCCAGCTCCTCCAGCTGTGAAAAATTACTCAGTCCATTGAGATGTCCCGATCTGTGTAATCCCTTCCAGACCTGAAATACCTCCCTGTCTTTATAACTAAGTCAGGCTCCTACCTGAGAATCTCACTATGTGTGAAATCCCCCAAGGAATCCTGACCATAGGAACCTCCTCCACTTGTTAATATCCTCCATGGCCGTGGATACAATCCAGTTCTACCGTCCCTATCATGGAATTTAGTCTCTACAATCCTAATGATGCCAATAAACTCTTCCTCTCTCAACCAGACTCAGTCTCTCTAAACTCTAGTAGTCCCTACTGCCCTTGCCGTGCATGTAATCTCCTTCAGACATTACCAATCTTTATCCCTTTAATGTGCTCCCCTTATCACTACACTAGTTGTTTCTGTTACCTTCATGAGCTGCCGTAATTGTCACTGTGACTCTCACCATTTTCCATCCCTACATTCTTCCGTTTCTCTGAAAAGTCCTCTTTATTCTTAAAACCCTCCGTCTCTATGTCACCTGTTCAAGTCTCCACAACCCTCCCTATCTCTGGAGAAACTATATAGTTTAAGCTGCTGCAATAACCTCAAATCCTGCTACTCTTTCAAACTCCCTTTAGTTGTGAAACTCTCCCCATCTCTGTAACATATTATCGTACAGGGTTGAAAGCCCTCCCTATCTTTGCTCCTCCAATCCCTAGAGCTGTCCCAGTCTTTGTAACTGTGCCCTACACCTTGAAACCTCCTGGTTGCTGAACCGTCTTCAGACACTGCACTTTGTCTATTTCTGTTACTTTCCCCTGCTCTTAGACATCCCCCCTGTCTGTATGATCCCCTGCAGTCTCTGCAATTCTCCCTATCTCTAACCACCAACTGCTTCCACAACTATCCCTACATTTTTTTTACACTTCCAGTTCCTTCAGCACCTTTTATAGTTGCAAACTCACCATTTTCCAAGGCTACTCCACTTCGAACATTGGCTGTCATAACCTGAAGCCCACACTCTCTCTATAATCCGTTAACATCTGCTGCCACCACTGCGGTCTGTACCTTTCTTCGCTCCTCCAGTCCTATTAAGCTTCCCATTATTACATTAACTAAAGCCTGTATATCTTAGTACTGTCCTAAATGTTTTCATGTCACTGCAAACTGCTTCAGCCCTGCCACTATCTCCATAAACATCTACAGCACTAAAAGCCCTCCCTTTCTGTGTAACCTCTTCCAGTCCTGACAACACCCCAATCTATGCAGCCCCTTTAATCTTCACTTGGTGGGTAATCCCTTGGAATCCCTGATAATTTCCCGATCTTAGCACAAACCCCAATCTTTGTGACTTTCCAGTTCTCATGAGACTCACTTTCAATGTAAGCTCACCCAATCCATACATCTGTAACCTCCTTATCCTTCTCCAATTTTTGATCTTAATCTATTTAAACCTCCCCCTCCCCCCCAACCCCTCAACCCTCCTGACCACAGGAACCTCTTTCAGTTTGTGCAAGCTTCCCCATTTGTGTAACTCTCTCCAACTCAGTAACCTGGCATTCTCCATTGCCTTCCTATCTGTGTAGCCTTCAGAACCTGGAAGCTGCCTTATAACTGTCAATGTCTTCCGTCACTCCAACATTCCATATCTCTGATAGTATATACAATACACTTCTCCCTGAAACACCCACAGTCTCTGCCTATCAGACTGCCTGCCTTTCCCTACATCCATCCCTATCTCTATCTCCAGAATATAATCCAGCTCCCTCTATCTCTGTAAATTCCTCCAATCCCCAAACCCCTTTGTCCCACTGACCTTCTTCACCAGATGTAACTCTGTTTAACTATAACAGCCTCGAGCCCCTGTAAGCTTCCCTATCTCTGTAACCTCTACCCATCCATTCCATCCCCCACTACTGAGGAATGACTCCCTGTATTCGCCATAAGGCAGATGGAATGACAGTGAACAGATATGATGGAACTGTCATTCCGGAGATGTAGCTGTAGAATCACCATCGCTGGGAAGGGAATATTGAAGAGTTGTGGGGTTGAGTTATAGAGTCAACGAGATCTAAAGCATGGAAACAGATCCTTCAGTCCAACCCATCCATGCCGACTAGATATCCTCACCCAATCAAGTCCCAAGAGGCAGACTAGGCAAAACATCAACAAGTCGTGAAGAAAGGATGAGGTTAATGCATTAATGAGACAGTTACGTGGATCTGAAGATCAAAATTGGAGTCCAGTTGAGTGGAGCTGAGAATAAGCAAGCAGCAGCAATCATTAGCAGGAATTCTTTTATATGCACCAACCAATGATGGTCATGTCAATGTGATTACAGTCAGGACACTGAATGTACTTGTAGCAAAGGCAGTACAGTGACTCTGTCTGACAGTGGTGTCCATCCCAACTGGATAACTAATGAGTATCAGGGCTGTAATGGATAGATTCCTGAATTGTATATGAGATTGTTTTCTATAACATAATATCAAGGAACAATCAACAAAATTGTCTTGTGTAGATCAAATGCTGTGTAATAATAAATATCCAATAATGCCATTATAAAGGAGTTTTGTGAGCAGAGACCCATAATGTTATGCAAGACATACTGAGTTTGAGTTCAGACCACGAGATGTAGGAGTGGAATTAGGCCATTTGGCCCATTGCGTATGCTCTGCACTTCAGTCAGATCATGGTTGATCTGATGATCCTCTACTCTATTTACCTGCCTTTTCTACAAAACTCTAGTTTCTCTGTTTAATTAAAATCTGATTATTTCTGCTGTATATATTCTTAAGGACGCAGCCTCGGCAGCCCCCTGCAGTCAGGAATTCCCACAGAGTCACTACCCTCTGAGTGAAGACATTCCTCCTCATCTCCATCTTAAATGGTTGAGCCCTTGCTGGGGTTTTCTGCCCTCTGGTTACAGATTCTCACACAATTGAAATGAAAGGTAGTGACAAATATAATTATTGCAGATGAAATGAAAATTGGTGGAGTTAGGATCAATAAGGTGATCCAAGGTTGCAGGAGGTTACAGATCAGTTGGAAAGATGTGCAGAGAAATGGTAAATTAAGTTTAATCTGGACAAGTGTGAGATGATGTCAAAGTCAAGATGAAAGTTAGCATCCTGAGGGACATTGATATACAGAAGGATCTTGCTGCAAGCCAGGAACTCCCTGACAATGGCAACAGAAATGTTTCAGATGGGAAAGAAAGCAAAGGGAACACTGGCCTTCATCAGTCACAACGTTGGGTATAGTGGGTTACATCTGATGTTGTAATTGTACAAAACGTTTGTTTGGCCACATTTAGAGTACTGTGTGCAGTTCTCATCTCCACACAATAGGAAGGATGTGGAGGCTTTGGAGAGGGTACAAAAGGGGTTTATCAGCATGTTACCTGTGTTATGTTTTTAAGGGTGTGTTAGGTGTTAATAGGAAATTAAACAAAGTTGGATTGCTTTGTGAGAGTATCAGAGGCTGACAGGCGACCAGGTACAGGGATATAACGTTAGGACAGGGACAGATAATGTGGATAGTCAGAATCTCTTTTCCAATGTGTAAGTTTCAAATACTAGAGCGCAGAGGTTTAAGGTGAGATTGAGAAAGTTTAAATGAGGTGCATGAGGCAAGTTTTCTTTCTTTACAGAGAGTCGAAGTTTTCGAGAAGAAAGTGAGGACTGTAGATGCTGGAGATCAGAGCTGAAAAGGTGTTGCTGGAAAAGCGCAGCAGGTCAGGCAGCATCCAAGGAGCACGAGAATAGACGTTTCGGGCATGAGCCCTTCTTCAGGAATGAGGAAAGTGTGTCCAGCAGGCTAAGATAAAAGGTAGGGAAGAGGGACTTGGGGGAGGGGCGTTGGAAATGCGATTGATGGAAGGAGGTCAAGGTGAGGGTGATAGGCTGGAGTGGGGGTGGGGCCGGAGAGGTCAGGAAGAAGATTGCAGGTTAGGAAGGTGGTGCTGAGTTCGAGGAATTTGACTGAGACAAGGTGGAGGGAGGGGATATGAGGAAACTGGAGAAATCTAAGATCATCCCTTGTGGTTGGAGGGTTCCCAGGCAGAAGATGAGGCGCTCTTCCTCCAACCGTCGTGTTGCTATGGTCTGGCGATGGAGGAGTCCAAGGACCTGCATGTCCTTGGTGGAGTGGGAGGGGGAGTTGAAGTGTTGAGCCACGGGGTGTTTGGGTTAGTTGGTCCGGGTGTCCCAGAGGTGTTCTCTGAAATGTTCCGCAAGTAGGTGGTCTGTCTCCCCAATATAGAGAAGGCCACATTGGGTACAACGGATGCAATAAATGTTGTGTGTGGAAGTGCAGGTGAATTTGTAGCGGATATGGAAGGATCCTTTGGGGCTTTGGAGGGAAGTAAGGGGGGATGTGTGGGCACAAGTTTTGCATTTCTCGCGGTTGCAGGGGAAGGTGCCGGGAGTGAAGGTTGAGTTGGTGGGGGGTGTGGCCCTGACGAGGGAGTCACAGAGGGAGTGGTCTTTTCAGAACGCTGATAAGGGAGGGGAGGGAAATATATCCCTGGTGGTGGGGTCTATTTGGAGGTGGCGCAAATGACGATGGATGATACGATGTATATGCTGGTTGGTGGGGTGGTAGGTGAGGATCAGTGGGGTTCTGTCCTGGTGGCGATTGGAGGGGTGAGGCTTAAGGGCGGAGGAGCGGGAAGTGGAGGAGATGCGGTGCAGGGCATTGTCGATCACATCTGGGGGAAATTGCGGTCTTTGAAGAAGGAGACAATCTGGGTTGTACGGTTTTGGAACTGGTCCTCCTGGGAGCAGATGTGGCGGAGACAAAGGAATTGGGAATATGGGATGGCGTTTTTACAGGGGGCAGGGTGGGAGGAGGTGTAGTCTAGGTAGCTGTGGGAGTCAGTCGGTTTATAGTAAATGTCCGTGTTGATTTGATCGCCCGAGATAGAAATGGAACGGTCTAGTAAGGGGAGGGAGGAGTCTGAGATGGTCCAGGTGAATTTGAGGTCGGGGTTCCCAGCATTTAACCGGTCAAAGCACTTCAGATTCTTGCATGTTTCATTCAGTTTTTCTCTAATTTTTCTCAACTTCAATGGGTTCAGTCTCAATATACTCCACCTCTTATTATATAATCTCTCCATTTCCAACATCAGCCGAGTGGAACTTATCTGGTCTGCCTCTGATACGAGAATATCTTTCCTTCGGGCACACACACTGTTCATAATGTTTTAGGTGTAGTCTGACTTGTACCTTGCACCTTTTTAGAAAGACCTCCCTATATTTAGACTCCAGTCCCTTTGCAATAAATGGTTGCATTTGATTTGCCTTCTCTATTACTTGATGACCCTGTAAGCTACATTTTTTCAGATTGATAAACAAGAACTTCCACAACCTTTTATGTTTCTAGTCTAAAAACAAATACTGTTAGCCTGACAGTAAGTCAGGAGCATGCTGAAATGATTGAGAAACGACATATCAACAAAAAATAACTGGACCCTTAGAAACACATTTTATAAAAGAAAATTTGTTTTTGAGCCTGTTGGACTTATTTGTTGTGTGAATATAAATGGCAGAATAGATAAGGGGGTTGGGCGGGGTGTTGATACGGACAAAATGGTTTATTTGAAATTTCAGAAGCCTTTGTGCATGTTTCAATATGGGCTAAAGAGTAACTGGTAGAGAATAGGGCCCCTTAAATATCAATAAGGTCGCCTATGTGTGGAACCAGAGTAGGTGGGTGAGATATTAAATTTAAAAACAGTCTTGTCAGTATTTACTCTGGAGAAAGACATGGAAGGTAGGGAAATAATTTGCGATGTCTTGGAACGAATTCTCATCAGAGAAGAGAAAGTGATTAGATTAGATTACATTACAGCATGGAAACAGGCCCTTCAGCCCAACAATTGCACACCGACCCGCCACCCACCCATACATTTACCCCTTACCTGACACTACGGGCAATTTAGCATGGCCAATTCACCTAACCTGCACATCTTTGGACTGTGGGAGCAAACCCACGCAGACACAGGGAGAATGTGAAAACTCCACACAGTCAGTCGCCTGAGGCGGGAATTGAACCTGGGTTACAGGCACTGTGAGGCAGCAGTGCTAACCACTGTGCCACTGTGCCCACCAACTCGAAGGGCTGGAATAATAAAACAAGTAAAGGTAGATCTATTCTTAGTAGCTCATTAGGTCGACTTGAGAATATTGTGGGAAGCTAGGGAAGAGATTGCAGTGTCCCTAACAGAGATATTTTAATTTATATTATCAACAGACGCAGTGATGTGCCAAAAGACTGTAGGTAGGCTAATGCTGTACAGTCACTAACAGATTGCAGGGAAAAGCCAGGAAATTGCAGCCCCTTGAGCCCAGTGATGGGGAAGGTTTTGGAGGGGATTCTGAGAGAAAGGAGCTCCTTATATTTACAAAGGCAAGGGCTGATTCGAGATGGTCAGCATGGCTTTGTGAGTGGGAAACCGTGTTTCACAAACTGGATTGACTCTTCGAGGAGGTGGCCAAAGATAGATGAAGGCAGAGCAGTGAACATTGACCACTTGGACTTTAGCGAAGCATTTAACAAGGTTCAAAGGGATGTAGAACATCTAGTCAAGAGGAAGAAGGACGCTTACTTAAGGTTGAGGACGCTAGGATCGTTAGACCTCTACAGGGTTATATGAGGGCGGCACGATGTCTCAGTGGTTAGCATGGCTGCCTTATAGCACCAGGGACCCGATTTCGATTCCAGTCCCGGGCGACTGTCTGTGTGGAGTTTACACGTTCTCCCCATGTCTGCGCAGGGTTCCTCCAAGTGCTTCAGCTTCCACCCAAAGATGTGCAGATTAGGTTAATCAGCCATTGTAAATTACCCATAGTGTTCAGGAATGTGCAGAATTGACACATTAGTCAGGGTAAATGGAAAGTAATAGGGTGGGGGGATGGTTTTTGGCGGGATGTTCTTCAGAAGGTCCGTATGGAGTTTTAGGGCCAAATGGCCTGTTTCCACAATCTGGGGACTCACTGAAAGTGGCCAGGAAGGAACTGAAGAATGGACTTAGGACAGCTAGAACGGGACATGAAAAAACTTTTTTGGGAAGGATTAAGGAAAACCGTAAGGCATTTTCCACTTACGTGAGGAACAAGAGGATGGTCAGCGTGAGGGTAGGGCGGGTCAGGCATAGTGGAGTGAACATGTGCCTGGAGTCACAGGAGGTAGGGGAGGACCTGAATGAATACTTTGCTTCAGTATTCACTTCTAGGAGGGACTTTGTCAATTTTGAGGACAGCGTGTAAAGGACTGATATATGTGAATAGGTTGATGTTGAGAAAGAGGATGTGCTGAGGATTGTGTAAAACATAAAGATAGATAAGTCTATTGGACCAGACCAGATATGCCCAAAGTTACTGCGAGGGAAGGGATTGCCTTTGGCGATGACCTTTGGACCCACACTAGGAGAAAGGGCTTGAAGAAGAGCTTATGCCCGAAACGTCGATTCTCCAACTCCTTGGATGCTGCTTGGCCTACTGTGTTTTCCCAGCACACACTTTTCAACTTTGCACCCACACTGTCCACCAGAGTCATACCAGATGATTGCAGGGCGGCACATGTTGCTCCCTTGTTCAAGAAAGGGAATAGGGCTAATCCAGGGAATTACAGACCTACACTTTCTTATGTCTGTGGTATGCAATTTATTGGAGAGCACTAGAGGACTCTGAGAGAGTGGCTTTATGACTCCGTAGAAAACCATAGTTTGATTAGAGATAGTCAGCATGGCTTTGTAAGGGATAGGTCATGCCTCACAAATCTTATTGAATCCTTCGAGAATGTGACAAAACGCATTTATGGCTCATTCAGAAAATACAGAGGCATGGAATACAGGGAAACCTGTCTGTCTGGATATGGAATTCCTGCCTCATAGAAGACAGAGGGTGATGATAGATGGGAAGGATTCAGCATGGAGCTCGGTGACCAGTGGTGTTCTGCAGGGATCAGTTGCAGGACCTCTGCTCTTTGTGATTCTTTTTTATAAACGACTTGAATGTGGTTGTGGAAGAATGGGTTAGTAATTTTGCCAATGACATGGAGGTTGGTGGTGTGGTGGATAGTGTGGAGGTCTGTTGTAGGTTGCAGCAGGATATTGACAGAATGCGGAGCTGGGCTGAGAAGTGGCAGATGGAGTTTAATCTGGAAAAGTGTGAAATTATTCATTTTGGAATGTCAAACTTGAATGCAGAATACAGGGTTAAAGGCAGTGTAGTGTTGTGGAACAGAGAGATCTTGGGTTCCACATCCATCTATCCCTCAAAGTTGCCATTCAAGCTGATAGGGTTGTTGAGAAGGAATATGTTGTGTTGCCTTTCAATTGCTGGGGGATTGGGTTTTCAAGCCGTGAGGTTATGCTGCAGCTCTATAGAGCCATGGTGAGACCCCACTTGGAATATTGTGTTCAGTTCTGATCCCCTCATTACAGGAAGGCAGTGGAGGCTTTATGGAGGGAAAATTGGAGGTTTACCAGAATGCTGCCTGTACTGGAGAGCATGTCTTACGAAGAAAGGTTCAGGGAGTTAAGTCTTTGGTCATTGAAGTGAAGAACGGTGAGGGGCGACTTGGTAGAGGTGATCAAGATGATGTGAGACATAGATAGAGTGAATAGTGAGAGACTTCTTTATACCATGGCATAAATGGCAATTGTCAGTGGGCATAAATAATTTTAAGGTGATTGTTGGATGGGTAACGAGAAATTTCAGAGAAAGGTTCTTTACACAAAGAGTGTTGCGTTGTTGGAATGCACTGCCAGTGGTGGTAGGAGAGTCAGATACATGAGGGACATTTAATAGACTCTTGAATAGGCACACAGATGGCAGTAAAATGAAGGGTATGTAGGTTAGTTTGATCTTACAGACGGATTAAAGGTTGGCATGGCATCATGGCCGAAGGGTTTTGTACTGTACTGTTCTGTGTTCTACGTTCCGTGTGGTAAACTGGGTAAGAAGCCTAGACGATTGTAAAAGGATATGGCATTCAGGAGGAGCGAGGAAACTGGATACAAAATTGACTTGATGGTAGGAGCCAGATGGTGATGGGAGACGTGTGGTCTTTCTGACTGGAGGGATGTGACAAACGGTGTGATGGGTCCACTGTTGTTTGTCATTTGGATAAATGGTTTGGATGAGAATATTGGTTTCCTGGTAAGTAAGTCTTTTGGGTGACACTGAAATTGGTGGTAAAGTGGTTAGTGGAGAAGGTTATCTGTGATACAACAGGATGAACAGTACTGCTGGGATAGTGGGCTGAAGAATAGCAGATGGAGTTTAATTAGATAAATGTCAAGTGTTACATTTTGATGAAACAAACCAGGGCGAGACGTGTACAGTTAATGTTCGGGCCCTGGGTAGTGTTGTCAGTCAGAGACACAGGGATGCAGGTCCACAGTTTCTTGAGAGTGGCGATACTGGTAGACAGACTGGTGAAGCAGGTGTTTGGGATGGTTACCTTCATAGGGCAAAGCATTGAGAGTAGGAGTTGGGATGTCATGCTGTGGCTATACAGGACATTGGTGCGGCCTCCATAAAAGCATTATTGATCAGTAGGAAGAACTCATCTGGTTCACTTAGCTCCTTTTAGGGAAGGACATCTGACATTCTAACCTGGTCTGACTGACATGTGACCCCAGACCCACAGCAATATGGCTGACTCTGAGATTAGCAGTGAGGCATAGAATGCTGGTCCAATCACCCTCATCCCATGAATGAATAAATAAAAATACATACGTCCCTCCCTACCTCTGCAAACTCCTCCAGCTACAGCTGGCTTTGTCACACTGTTCAGGCCCGGACCATTCTCTCACCACCTCCAGCATCTTCACCTCTCCCTGTTCCTATTGTGTTATTAAACCCTGATAATGATTCCCCTTACCATTGCACACCCCCCTGCTGGCAGACCCTTTGCATTCCCTTTAAAACTTACTGCTTAAACTCTCTCTCATTTCAGGCTTTTAAGTACTTTGTGTTAATCGTCTAAGCCTCATAATCTGATATGATTCATTTTGTCCTGAATGAGGGATGGGTGGGAATTTCTTGCTGAGAATTTTCTATTTCAATGGAACGTCCTTCTGTTGAGTGTTTTACACTGTTCTTTCAAATGTTTTCCACTGTTCATTTACAGACACATGTTTCAGTCTGTTTACTCTGTTTACCTTGGTCACTTCTCGTCTCAAACTCATGTAATTGGCTGTTTTTGTTTCCAGATGTAGCTTCTCCTTTCTGTGATTCACTTTAAAACTTTGTATTTCTTTAAACTGCACTTTACACAATTTCCCAGAGGATCTCCCCAGGTGACATTACTCACTAAGTTTCATAACACAACGGTCGCACTGAGATAGTGACGTCCCGAGCCAGTTGCAAAATGTGTTATTCAAAGAAACACTGAAAAAAAAGTCCACAATCTCTTCTTCCAATATCACTCTTGCCAGTATGATTGTCAAGATTATATGAATATTCAAGTTTCACTAAATTATCACACTGCCTTATTACAAATTCCAATGAGTTCCTCTTTAATGCAAATGATGAGCAATGAAATGTTGTTAAGTGGCCGAAAACTGTTCTGCCGCTTGTGTTGGCAAGTAGTTGCCAGAATTTACATTCGGACTGACTCTACTTCATGATCTGATGCCAAATGCTTTCTCTGTAATACCTTTGTTACCCATTATTGTTAGCATTACCCATTTTACCCGAGTTTCCACAATGTGGTGAACCACTGAATATTTATGTTCCAACTGTTGTTCGTCCTGTAACCATGTCTCACTGGTGTCTAAATCTCTTTTATCTCTGTGTCACAAATCATTCTACCTTGCGGCAGAGACTTTGTCCATTCCAAAAAAAAACATAATTTACTCTTTCCCACAATTTCCTGTCACAAATTGATTCACTGATGTAAAGTTTTAGTTAAAATTTGTCCCTTGCTGTTACTTTCTGCTTGTCTTCAGCCACATCCCCATGCTGTTCACATGCGTCATCTTTTCTATTTGGATTTGGAAAGCTCCATTCACCTGAACCCTCTAAGTTTAGCTGTCCATAATCCTACCGACATGATTGGCCAGGACACTGGTCCCAGCTCAGTTCCATTGGGACACCATCTTAATGGATTTTTTTAAAAAATCAGGTTTGGGATGTGGGTGTCTCTGGCTGACCAGCCTTTCTTGACCAGCCCTAGCTACCCTGGAGCTCAGTAGCTTGCTCGGCCATTTCAGAGGGTAATTGGAAGGCAAACACTTTGCTGTGGCTATGTCGTGCAGACCACATGAGGGTGGGCAGAAGTCCTTCTCTAAATAACAAGTGTTTGGATTTATTGTGCATCAGTAATGGTATTTATAGACGGTCAATTACTATTTTTAAAATAATTTATTTGAAATTCCACCATTTCAGATGATGTGGTTCAAACCTTCCTCTCCTGAACATTAGCTGAGGTTTCGTGATACATGCTCTAGCAACAATATCACTCGGCCATTACTTTGTCTGCTCACAGGCTATTTATCCGTGAACACTCTACCTGTGTATCATGGAGTAAAACCTGTTTTCCTTCATGATTGTGTGATCCTGATACCTTCATGCACTCTGATGACATCACTCAGTCTCTCTCCATGTGGTATCCCTCACAGTGTGAGTCTAATTGCTGCCTCTGTCAGTCTCTCTCACTCTTACAGCTACTACAGGTTCTGAGCCAACAGAATTCTGCACAGGCCATGGATGGAGACTGGGATTTTCCAGATCTCCATGGGACACAGTACTATTCTCCATGTGTAACGCTCACTGCATCAGTCTAATTTCCCATTCTGTCTATTTCTCTGTCTCCTGTAGGTACTCAGGATGTTCCTGACTCAATAGATTACCCAGGTGCTGGGTGTCCCAAGCATCACCACATTGAAGATGGTTGAATAGGCAGAGAGACAAAGGGCAGGGACATCTGGAGCCTTCAATAAACCCTACACTGAGGTAAGATCACTCACCATGCACAGAGCAGAGAGCAGCGAGAGGGCTCCAAACATCAGCTAACAGTGCTGGAGGGGGAGCAGTGTACAGACACACCCCAGGCTCAATCACCACGTCTACTGAAAGTTTTGTTGTTCTGAGACAGTATCAGGAGTGTCACAGTTATCAATCCATGCCTGTGATGTCTTCCTGCGCATCAGGACAACAGAGGGGAAAGCAGGCTTCCCATGAGTGGGTGGGAAAGCTGCCTGTGATCTTTCTGATCTGTGTTCCTCCTCCAACACTGTACATATTCCATGTCTCATGGACCAGTGTCTTCAATAATTTGTAACTCCTACAACAGTGCCTGTCCCTGTAACGTCCACCTTCCCTATTGTCCCTCCCCATATTTGAAATGTACTGCATTTATTATGCTTCCATGCAACTAGTCCATGCTGACTACTGTTCATGAACGAGTCACATTTGCATGCGTTTGGTCCATATCCCTTCAAACCTTCTCTTATCCATGAATCTGCCCAAATGTCTTTTCCATGTTGTAACTTTACTTTTCTCTACCCCTTCCCCAGACGCTCATTCCATACATGCACCATTCTCTATGTGGAAATGTTCTCCTTTGGTCACTTTTAAGTATTTCTTCTCTCACCTCATATTTCTGCCCTCTAGTAATGGATTCCCCAACCCTGGGATAGAAACCTTTACTATTCACATTAAGTATGCCCCTCATGGTTTTATAAACCTTTATAAGGTCACCCCGCAGCCACCTCCGCCCAAGGGAACTACGAAGGATAATGATACAAATATCTCTGCCATGGTCCCCGCTGCGACTTTGCCACAATGTTAAGGACCTCGGGCGTTCTATACCTTTGTGTTATAAGATCTCCAGAACCACCTCTTGTGTAACGGAGACTCTTTTCAAGACTTCATTTTTTCTCTCCCTTTGTTTCCTGGTCTTTGTCCACATTATGTTCTGACATGAAATATTCATTTCAGGTCGCGCTCATCTCCTGTGGTTCCAGGCACGGGATGGCCTTCTTGATCTTTGAAGGGCTCTATTGTCACTCGAGTTGCTTTTTTTGTACTTGTGTGCTGTAGAATCTCTTTGGATTCTCCTTAACTTTATCTTCCAAAGCTATCTCATCGCCCTGTTTTGTTGTCCAGCTTCTCCAGCCTGTCTGTTTCTCCACGTGTGAAGCCACATCCAAGGAACAATGTAACTGCACCACTTGGTCTCTCTCCGTGAGACAACACTGAACAGAGCACTGCCATTAAATGTGTTAGTCCTCCCTGGTTTGTCTTAAAAAAATCCACCACCTGAATTCAACTCCACCTTTCATTTCTTGACCCTCGGCTCAGTTGGTTAAGATCACCTTTGATAACTGTATTCATTGCCCACTATCACACCTATTTTACTATCCACAAACATGCTAACACTAATTCATATATTCTCGTTTATGTCAATATACACATGTATGGACGCTGCACCGATCCTCATGGCATATCGTTCGTCCGAGGTCCCCAGTCTGCACAACAATCCTCTCCCACCATCCTCTGTTTCCGACTATTAAGCCGATTTTGTGTTTGATTTGCTTGCTCTCCCTGATCCCATGTGATCTAATCTTACTAACCAGTGCACAAGGCTAAACCCTGTCTAAGGCCTTGCTGAAGTCAGGATAGACAACGTCTACTGCTCTGTCTTCATCCATCTCCTTGGTCTCCTCTTCAACAAACTCTATCATGTTTGAGAGACACCCCTTTGTATGCACAAAGCTATGCTGACTATCCCTAATCAATCATTGCCTTTCCAAATGCATGTGACTCCTGTCCCGCAGAAACGCTTTCAACAACATTGGCACCACTGACATCAAGCTAATTGGTGTTTATGTCCCTGGCTTTCCCTCGCAGCCTTTCCTAAATGCTGGCACAACATTAGCCACCCTCCAGGCTCCCAGTTCACCACCCGTGGCTGTCAGTGATAGAAATATCTTTGTAAGTTTCTTCCCTAACTTACACCAATGTCCTGGGATGTACTTGATTAGTTCCCTGGGAGTTGTCTGATTTTAATGCATTTAAAAACCCTTAGCACCTCCTGTTCTCCAAAGTGGACTCTTTTGAAAACATCACTGTTTATTTCCCTGCTTCCCCAGTGTTTTTTCCACAGTAAGTTCCGTCTTGATATTTTTGTTTCGGATCTCGCCCATTTCCTGTTGGTTCACACACAGATGGCTCCATTGATCTTTCAGGGGTCACATTTTGTCTCGAGTTAATCTTCTGTTGTTAATATACTTGTAGAATCTCTTTGGATTTTCCTGAACCTTATCTGCCAAAACTCTGTCAGTTCCCCTTTCGGCCCCCATGGTTTCCCTCTTAAGAGTATTACTACATCCACAATGTTCTTTAAGGGATTGACTTAATTCAGCTGCCTATATAGGACATGTGCCCCCTTTTGTTTGGACCAGAACCTCAATATCCCAAGTCATCCAGTGTTTCCCATTTGTGTCAGCATTGTCCTTCATACTAATAGAAATATGCTGCCCCTGAAATCTTAATTTATCTCTCTTTTGAAAGAATCCCACTTGCCCGACGTCTCTTTACTTTCAAATAGCCTCCACGAATCAACTCTTGAACAGTCTTGCCTAATACCTTCTGGACTGGGTCAGGGCCAGTTTTGATCTTTAACTTGTGGACCAGGCCTGTACTTTTCCATCGCTATTTCTAAACTAATAGAATTGTGGTGATTTTGCCAAAGTACTCCCCCACAAACACTTCAGCCCCTTTCTCGAAGGGAGGTCAGGTTTCATCCCTTTCTCCAGTCGGACCAGTTACATACTGACTGAGACAGTTTTCTTGAACACACTGAACAAATTTCTTCTATCCAAGCGTGAACATTCTGGCAATACCAGTCTCGGTTTAGAAAGTTAAAATCCCCGACTATTAAAGCCCTATCATTCTTACAGTTATCTGAGATCTCCTACACATTTGCTGCTCAATTTCCCACTGACTGTAGTACCGTCATATCAAACTGGTCATCCAGTGTAATTTCTCAGTTCCACTAACACAGCTTCGCTGGACGATCCCCAGTCATATCCTCTCTCATGCTGCAGTGATGTTTTCACCCACCAATCCCCCTCCACTCTTGCCTCCCCTTCTATCCTTCCTGTATCATCTGTCCCTGGAACATTGAGTTGCCTGTCCTGACCCTCCCTCAGCTATATTTCCGTAATTCCAGTGATATCCCTGTCCCACGCTCCCATCCATGCCGTGCGTTCATCTGTATAAACTGTTAGATCTTTTACATCAAAGTAAATGCAGCTTAATTGATGCGTTTTCCCTCATTGCCTGCTGCATTCTTGCCGGACTTGTCGATTGAAATTACTCTCTTGAATTTCTGTCCCAGCCTCAACCTTCAGACTGCAGCCTGAGACCATCCCCCTCACTGTGGACAACACCCTCACCGTTCATGCCATCTACAAACCTACTAATGATACCTTCTGCTTTCACATCCAAGTGACTAATGCCCATAAGGAACAACAATGATTCCTGCATAGGTCCCTGTGGTACACCCGCTGGGCAAAGGCTTTCAATCAGAAAACCAACCCTCCAACAATTTTGGTTCCAATTTGCCAACTTGCTTTGGATTCCATGGGCTCTTCCCTTTTGGACCAGCCTTCCATGTGGGACCTTGTCAAATGCCTTAATGAATTCCATGTAAACCACAATATTTGCACTGCCCTAATCAATCTCTTCAATCGTAATTTCAAAGAAATTTCAGCTGATTTCATTGGACATTAACTTCCTCTTCCAAATCTGTGCTGACTATCACTAATCGATCCCTGCCTTCCCAGTTATTGATTCATCCTGTCCCTCAGAATTGTTCCCAATTTCCCTCCCCACAGCTGTCAGACTCCCTGTTCTGTAATTACCTGGCTTATCCCTGCTGCCCTTCTTGTATAAACGAACCACATTAGCGATCCTCCAGTTATTCGGCACTTCACCTGTGGCCAGCAAAGTATTAAATATATCCACTGGGGCACCAACAATCTCCTCCCTTACCTCCCATAGCAGCCTCGGATACATTTCATTGGGCACTGGGGAATTTTCCATCTTTTATGCCTGTGAAAACATTTAATTTCACCTTCGTATTGATCTTAATATGTTCTCGAACATTATCCTCCCAAATGAAATCTCTGGATACAATGTCTTTCTCCTGTGTGAATACAGATGGGAAGTATTCATTGAAGACCTCACCTACTTCCTCTGGCTCCATGCACAGATTATCCCTTTGGTTTTTAACAGGCCTCACTCTTTCCTCAGTTACCCTCTTATTCTAACTATACTGATAAAGTACCTTGTGACTTTTCTTTAATAGGATCTGACAAGCATATTTCATGGCCATTGTGTGTCCCTTATTTCTATGGATCCCCTTGCACTCTCTATCCTTGTGAATGGTTTTACCTGAGTTTATTGCACTGTATTTTCTTTATCAAACTCACAATATCACTTGATCAGTATTTGCTGGACTTGCTGTCTTTACTATTCCCACGTCAGGAACACACTGGCCCTGAATTCTCACTATATCACTTTAACATACTCCCACTTTCAAAATAGACCCAACTGCAGATAGTCCTCCCAGTATATGTTTGCCAGATCCTCTCTAATGATCGTGATACTGATCGCAGACTCATTTTCGATGAGGACAGACTGGAGATCCTTTGGTTGCAGAAGAGACCCCAGGGTGGTGTGCTGCCTCCCGGGTGCCAGGGTCAAGGATGTCTCTGAGCGGTTACCGAACATTCTGAAGGGGGAGAGTGAACAACCAGAGGTCATTGTCCACATCGGTCCACATGACATAGTTAGACAAAGCGATGGGGTCCTATGAAATGAGTATCGGGCGTTCGGTAAGAAGTTAAAAAGCAGGACCTCCCAGTGCCAGTGAGAATGGACACAGAACAGGCCAGTGAATGTGTGCCTGAGCAGCTGGTGGAGGGTGCAGGGTTTTCAGTTCTTTGATCATTGGGATCGTTCCTGGGGTAGAGGTGACCTGTACAAGGGGCTGGGTTAGACTTGAACCAGAGGGGCACCAGTATCACTGGGGGGACATTTGCTAGTGTTACCCTGGAAGGCTTAAACTAGTTTGGCAGGAGGTTGGAACTCTGAATAAGAGAGGGACCATCGAAACGTTAGGGGAAAATACTTCGGCCATCAAGAGCAAGTTTACTCTGCAGGATATCCAGGGGCACAGTCAAGGGAGGGAAAAGACTTTTGGTTTAAAGTTCATTTATTTCAACGCACGTGACCTGACTAGTAAGGCAGACAAGCTCAGAGCATGGATTGGCTCTGGGGACTTTGATATTATAACCATAACATAAACATGGCTGAGAGAAGGGCAGGATTGGCAGCTCAGTGTTCCAGTATACTGAAGCTACAGGTGTGACAGAAGGACAAGTAAGTGAGGAGGGGGAGTTATCCTTTTGATAAGGGAAGATGTAACAACAGTGCTTAGACAGGATATTCTTAAGGGGTCATAAAATGAGGCCACATGGTTAGAAATTAGAACCAAGAAGGGATGGTCACTCTGTTGTGACTGTATTATAGACCCCCAAATAGCCAGCGGGTACTGGAGGAGCAGATGTGAAGAGAGATTGGAGATAACAGTCAGAATAATAGAATAGTTGTGGTTGGAGATTTTAAGGCACCCTCTGCTTCCTACTGTCAAGCCAAATTTTTCACCACTTCAACAAAAACAATCAAGCGAGTGAGACCTGATTTTGTAGACACAAAGCTGTGCCGACTATCTTTCATCAATCCTTGCCTTTCCAAATGCATGTGATTCTTGTCTGGCAGAATCACTTTCACAACTCACCCACCACTGATATTGAGCTAATTGGTCTTTAGTTCCCTAGCTTTCCATTGCAGCCTTTCTTAAATAATGGAATAAAACCATATTCTTGTCAAAGAGCCATACAGCATGGAAACTGACCCTTCCGTTGATACCAAATATGATCTAAAACTAAACTCATCCCAGCTGCCTGTTGCTGGCCCATATCCTTCCAAACCTTTCCTGTTCACGGACTTATCCAAATGTCGTTTAAACGTTGTTATTGTACCCACACACACCCGTTCCTCAGGAAGTGCATTCCACACTCAAACCACCCTCTCTGTAACAATTTGCCATTTTTTAAACTCTCTCTTCTAACCTTAAAAATGTGGTCCCTACTCTTGAGACTCCCCCATCCTGGGGAAAAGGCACCTACCATTAAATCGATGTATATATCTCACCGTTTTCACGCACTACTATAAGGCCACCTCTCAATTTCCAGCTCCAGTGAAAAAGGACTCAGCGTATCCAGACATTTTTCAGAAGTCAAGTCTTCCATAACCAACAACATCCTTTTAAATCTCATCTGAACTACTGAAGCTTAATAATATCCTCCCCATAACTGGGCGACAGAACTGAAAAAAGTATTGTAGAAGTGGCCTCACCAATGTTCTTAGAATATCCACATGACATCCCAAAACCTACACTCAATGGACTGAGCAATAGTCAGGCATGCCAAGCACTGTCTTATCCATCCTGTGAGGCAAGTTCAAGAATTATGTACCTGAACCCAGAGGTCCCTCTGCTCTAAAACATTATCCAAGGTCCTAACATTACTTGTAGGGGCTCAACACTTTTTTGTTTTACCAAATGCAATACCTCGAATTTATTCAGATTGAATTCTATCTACAGTTTTTCAGCCCATTCACCCATACAATCAAGATCCCTTTGTAATCTCAAAAAATCTCCTTCACTGTCCATGATTCCAACCTCCAGCCTTCCAGCCAATCACACATGGTTGTCAATGGTACAATTACCTTTGCTTGGGGCTCCACAGTTTCTTCCCTAACATTCTACAATGTCCTATGATACACTTAATCAGGTCCTAGGGCATTCCGTACCTTTGTGTTTTAAAATCTACAGCACTACCTCTTCTATAACATCCAGTCTTTTCAAGTCATAGAGATGTACAGCATACAAACAGATCCTTTGGTCTCCAATTCGTCCAGGCTGACCAGAAGATCTAAGTGAATCTATTCCCTTTTCCAGCATTTGGCCCATATACTGCTACACCCTTACTCGTCATATACCCATCCATCTAGCTTTTAAATGTAGTAATTGTATCAGTCTCCATTACTTTCTATCTCAGCTCATTCCATACATGCATCACCATGTGCATGAAAAAGCTGTCCCTTCGGGCCCTTTTTAAACCTTGCCCCTCTAACCTTAAACCTATGCCCTCTAGATTTGGACTCCCCAACCCCTGGGGAAAGATCTTGAACGTTTACACTATCCATGCCCATCATGATGAGATAAATCTCTTTTAAGTCACCCCTCAGTCTCCGATTCTCCAGTGACAGTAACCCCAGTTTCTTAAGCAACAACCCGGGCAATATCTTGTATACCTTTTCTGAGCCCTTTCAAGATCCACAACATCATTCCTATAGTAGGGAGTCTGGAATTGCAGAGTACTCGAATTGTGGTCTGACGTATTACTCTTGTTCCCTGAGTCCACAGTAAGTTCTGGAGAGAAAATTTTTTTTAGGGTCTTTGCCATATTCTGCAGTTCCACACATCGATGGCCTCATTGATCTTTAGTGGGCCCTATTTTGTCCCAACTTACTCGTTTCCTCTTAATATATTTTTACAATCACTTTTGGATTCCCCTTATCCTTCTCTGCCGACTCTATTTCATGTATCCTTTCTGCATTCCTGATATCTACCCAAAGTGTATTCCTACAGCCCCTATGCTCCTCAGGGATTCCCCTGATCCACGTAGCTATACCTGACATGTGCCCCCTTTTCATGACCGGAGTCTGAACAGTTAACTCGTGTTTCTAAATGCTGACTGCATTGACCTGCACACTAACAGGAATATGCTGGCACTGAACACTCAATTTATCTCATTTCTAAAATATTCTCACTTGCCAGACTTCCCTTTCTCTTCAAAGAGAATCCCCAATCACCATTTGAAAGTTCCTGGCTAATACTATTAAGATTGATCTGGCATATTTTATAACTTGAACTTGTAGACCACGCCTGTCCTTTTCCATCGCTATTTTCAAACTAATAGAATTGTAGTCACTTTGGCAAAATGATTTCCCACTAACATCTCAGTTCCTTTCCCTACCTTGTTTCCCAAGGGGAGGTTAGATTTTGCATCTTTCTCGAATTGGGCCACTTACATACTGTTTGGGCGTTTTCTGGAACACAGTTACCAAATTACTCCCTCCCTAACATTGAATAGTGGCAGTGCCAATCTAAGTTTAGAAAGTTTCAATCCCCCTATATTGCAGCCTTATTATTAAGATTGAAATTTGAGATCTCTCAATATATTTGTTCCTCCGTCTGCCACTGGCTATCCAGGGTCAGTACACTCGTAACAAAGTGGTGATTCATTCTTATTTCAGATTTCCACCAAAACAGTGGGCGATCCCTCATGTATATCCTCTCTAAGTATTGCTGTGATGTTTCATGTAATCAAAACCAACACCCACGCGTCTTTCCTTCTCTTGCCTCCCCTTCGATACTTCGTCTGCTCTCTGTACCTTGAAACATTGAGCTGGCAATCCTGTCCCTCCCTCAATGGTATTTCTGTAATAACTATAATCTCCCAGCCGCATATTCCCATCCATCCCCTGAGTTCATCTTTTTTTAGTTTAACCATCAGTTTTTCTCTACCTATTCCCTGCTATGTTCTTGCCTGTCTTGTCTGTTGAAATTGCTCACTTGGACTTGTGTACCAACCTCAAACTTCTATCTGGCTTTATGACAGTTTAAGGTCCAACACCCTGCTAGATTAGTTTATATCCTCTCAAGCCGCTCCAGCAATTTGCCCCACCAGGATGTCTGTCACCATCCCACTCACAGGTCCATTCCCCACCCTGTGCTGACACCTTCAGGGATCTTTGGACTTATCCACCAAGTTCCCTGTGCTTCTCAGTACTTTACAAGGACCTACCATTCATTATGTCTGTCCTTCGCTTATCATTCCTCCCACAGAGTATTACCTCACTTCGATCACTCCTAAATCCTCCTCATATTATCATCTGATCGACATCGGACTGTAGATTGAGACCATCCCCCTGACGTTGGACAACACCCTCACCTTTCATGTCATCTGCAAACCGACTAATAATACCTTCTGCTTTCACATCCGAGTTGCGAATGCACAGAATAACCAGCAGTGGTTCCTGCACAGATCCCTGTGGTAAACCCACTGGTGAAAGAATTTCAAACACGAAGAAGTCTATCCACCAATTGTGTATCCAATTTGCCAACTTGCCTTGGAACCCAATGGCTCTTTACTTTTGCACCAGCCTACCATCTGGGATCTTGTGAAAAGTCTTATTCAACTCCATGTAAACCACATCATTTGCACTGCCCTCCTTAATAGACACCATTTCAAAAAAGTCCATTGAATTTCTCAGACAGTACCAAATCCCTGATGGTTGAGCCGAGATGATCCTTACTTTGCAAGTGTTGATTTAAACTCAGAATTGTTCCAATAATTTCCATCCCCCCACCCCCTGCTGTCAGACTATCTGCTCTGTAATTACCTGGCCCGTCCCTGCTGCCCTTCTTGAACAAAGGAACCACATTAGCGATCCTCCAGTCATTCCGCACTTCACCTGTGGTCAGCAAAGTATTAAATATATCCGCCAGAGCAGCAGCAATCTCCTCCCTCACCTCCCATAGCAGCCGGGGATACATATCATTGGGTACTGGGGATTCCATCACCTTTATGCCTGTGAAAATATTTAATACCTCCTCCTTATTGATCTTAACATGTTCGAGGACTTCACCATTCCAATTGAAATCCCCGGTTACAATGTTTTTATCCTGTGTGAATACAGATGGGAAGTATTCATTGAAGACCTCACCTACTTCCTCTGGCTCCATGCACAGATTATCCCTTTGGTTTTTAACAGGCCTCACTCTTTCCTCAGTTACCCTCTTATTCTAACTATACTGTTAAAGTACCTTGTGGCTTTTCCTTAATAGTATTTGACAAGGATATTTTATGGCCATTGTTTGTCCCTCATTTCTAAGGACTCCCTTGCCCTCCATATACTTGTGAATGGCTTCACCTGTTTTTATTGCGCTGTATTTTCTTTATCAAACTCAATTTATCACTTGATCAGCATTCGCTGGACTTTCTGCCTTTACTATTCCTTCAACACACTGGCCATGAATTCTCACTTTATCACTTTAACATACTCGCACTTTCCAAATATAGACCCAACTGCAAATTGTCCTCTCAGTCTAATTTGCCAGATCCTCTCCAATGATAGTGATACTGATAGGAGACTCCGCTGTAAGGGGGACAGACTGGAGTTTCTTTGGCTGCAGAAGAGATCCCAGGAAGGTGTGCTGCCTTCCGGGTGCTAGGGTCAATGTTGTCTCTGAGCAGTTACTGAACATTCTGAAAGGGAGTGTGAGTAGCCAGAGATCATTGTGCACATCGGTCCACATGATAGTGGTATACAATGGGATTGGGACCTGTGAAATGAATGTCAGGAGTTAGGTAAGAAGTTAAAAAGCAGGACCACAACGGAAGTGATCTTCAGATTATTCCCAGTGCCACCTGCCCAGTTGAGGACTGAAATAGAAAGATAAGCCAGATAGATGTGTGGCTGAGGAACTGGGTGAGGGAGTAATGTTTGAATCATTGAGATCTCTTCTGGGCTAGATTTGACCTGTACAAGTATTCCTGGGGGAGATTTGTTAGTGTTACCCGGGGAGGGTTTAAACTAGTTTGGCAGGGACTCTGAGTAAGAGAGGGCCCATCGGCCAGTCAGAGGAAAAATGCATCAGCCATCGAGAACAAATTTCCTATTCATGATATCCAGGGGCACAGTCAAGATAAGGAAAAGATTACTGGTTTAACGTGCATTTATTTCAACACACGAGGCCTGACTGGTAAGTCAGACAATCTCCGAGCATGGATTAGCTCTGGGGTCTAGGATATTATAGCCATAACAGAAACATGGCTGAGCGAAGGGCAGGACTGGCAGCTCAGTGTTCCAGCATACAAAAGCTACAGGCGTGACAGAAATACAAGTGAGTGAGGAGGGGGAGTAGCACTTTTGATCAAGGAGGGGATGACAACAGTGTTCAGAAAGGATACTCTTAAGGGGTCATCAAATGAGGCCATATGTTTCGAAGTTAGAAACAAAAAGGGGATGGTCACTATGTTGGGACAGTGTTCGAGATTCCCAAATAGCCAGCGGATACTAGAGGAACAGATGTGTAGAGAGACTGCAGTTACCTATAGAAATAATAGAGTAGTAGTGGTTGGAGATGTTAACTTCCCCTGGATGGACTGGGCCACTCACAGAGTAAAAGGCCTGTGCAGAGTGCAATTTGTCAAATGTGTCCAAGAAAGTTTCCTACATCAAGATGTAGCTCTAACAAGGCCTAACTCTACACAGGCGGGTGCAACACTGGACCTCCCCTCAGAAAACTTGGTCGGGCATGTGACTGAATATTTTGTTAAAGAGCACTTTGGGTCCAGTGACCACAACTGTCTTCGTTTTAACATAGTTATGGCAAAAGGTCAGACAGGTCCACAGATGAAACTGGGGGAGGGCCAGGTTTGGGGCCATTAGGCAGGATCGAGCAGAGGTGAATTAAAAATCACAGAATACCGGGTTATAGTCCAACAGATTTATTTCAAATCACCAACTTTCGAAGTGCAGGTGATCATCCTAAAAGATGAAAGACAGAAACTAAATGTGTTTGATATTACATTCCATGACGCTGCTATCCTGTTACTATAAATTCTGTGTCTTTTGAATGTGCTGCACAAACACATGATGAAGAAGCACCGTTCTGAAAACTAGTGCCTCCAAATAAACCTGTTGGACTGTAAGCTGGTGTTGTGTGATTTTTAACATTGTCCACCCCAGTCCAACACCGGCTCCTCCACATTATGATTACCATCAATTGGGTGAGTCTGTTTGAAGGAAAAGTAATGACATGAAAACGACAGGGTTTTAAAAGTGTAACCTCAAGAATCCAGAGCCAATATGTCTCTGTTAGGGTGAAGGGAAAATCTGACAGGTTTAGTGCTCCCTGTCTGCTCTGTGTTATTGAGGCTCTGTTCAGGACCAAGAAAACAGCATACGTTGGGTTTAATCTATCCATATCTTCTTCCAGTCCGAAAGACACGATCAATGTGTGGGGACCCTTCAATCCTCTCAGGTCCCTGCTGCAGTCAGGATCTGTAGAACTCGCTCCAATGCCTGTTACTCTTCTGATCCAGTTCCTAAAAGACCCACTATCTGTGTAACATCCTCTCGTGGCTATCTCCCACCCTGTCAATGCAAGCTCCTCCAGTCTCTCCATCCATCTCCTCATCTCCATAACCTTCTCCAGCTCTTACACCCCTATCTGTGTAAACATCAACCTCCCCACCAAACTGATGCTCCCTTATCAGTGAAACTGCCTCCAACAAAATTGGCTGTCTTTATCTCCTGGTAAAAAATGTCCGACTCCACACCCGCTATATCTAAATAACCTGCAGAACCTTAGCCTTTCTATAACGATAAACATCTTCAGTCACAACTGCCCTCCATATATCTGTTTGTTCTTCCAATCTATAAAACCGTCTAGATTTCCACAATCTGCTCCATTCAGCTAAAACACTCCAGTCTGTGTAAAATACACCATCCTACCAATGCCCTTGTGCAGGTAAACTGCTTCATCCTTCCCAATCTCCCCATCTCCATGAACACTTGCAGGCCCTTTCGCTCTGTAACCTCCTGTGGCTCTATGATCCTCCCTCCCTGTGAAACTACCTCCAATCCCTACAACCCTCCCAGTCTGGGACGTCTGCTCCAGATCAGACCATTGCTGTCTCTGTTACCCTCGACAATCTGAGCACACGTTCCTATTTGTGCCTCTTCATTCAGATGCCATCTCTCCAGCTTTCAGAAACCTCTTTGTGCCATTGTAACCCTCCCTGTTTAGAACGTAGAACAGTACAGTACAGCACAGGCCCTTCGGCCTTAATGTTGTGCTGACCTTTTATCCTACAGACCCTACATTTTACTATCACCAATTTGCCTATCTAAGAATTGCTTACATGTCCCTAATGTATTGGACTCTGCTACTACCGTTGGAAGTGCATTCCACGCACCTGCTACACGATGTGTAAAGAACCCTCCTCTGATATCACCTATAAACCTTCCCCCAATCACCATCAATTTATGCCACCTCGTTATTTCCATTTTTGCAATGGGAAAGGTATCTGGTTATCGTGTCTATCTAAGTCTCAAATCATCATTATCTACAGGAATGGTGCCTGAGGACTGGAAGATAGCAAATGTGGTTGCTTGTTCAAAAAGGGTAGTAGAGACAACCCTGGTAATTACAGACCACTGAGTCTCAATTCAGTTGTTGGTAAAGTGTTGGCAAAGGTTATAAGAGATAGGATTTATAACCATCTAGAAAATAATAATCTGACCAGGGACAGTCAGCACGGTTTTGTGAAGGGTAGGTTGTGCCTAACGAATCTTATTGACTTTTTTGACAAAGTGACTAAACAGGTAGATAAGAGTGAACTTGTTGATGTGGTGGAAATGGATTTCAGCAAGGCGTTCGATAAGGTTCCCCACAGTAGGCTATTGTACAAAATGTGGAGGAATGGGAGACATAGCAGTTATTTGTTAGCTGAAAGAAAACAGAGGGTTTTAGTTGATGGGACATGTTCATCTTGGTGTCCAGTTACTAGTGGCATAATGCAAGGGTCAGTGTTGGGTCCACTGCTGTTCATCATTTTTATAAGTGACCTGGATGAGGGCTTAGAAGGGAGGGTTAGTAAATGTGCGGACGACAATAAGGTGGGTGGAGGTGTGGAAAGTGACGAAGGATATAGTAGGTTGCAGAGAGACATAGATAGGATGCAGAACTGGGCTGAGAGGTGGCAAATGGAGGTTAATGTGGACAAGTGTGAGGTGATAAACTTTGGACGGAGTATTTCGGAATGCAAATTACTGAGCTAATGGTAAGATTGTTGGGAGTGCAGCTGAGCAGAGAGATCTCGATGTCCATGTAGACAGATCCCTGAAAATTTCCACCCAGATTGACAGGGTTGTTAAGCAGGCATACAGTGTTTTGGCCATTATTAATAGAGGGATTGAGTTCCAGAACCAGGAGGTTATGCTACAGCTGTACAAAGCTCTGGTATGGTCACACTTGGGGTATTTTGTACAGTTCTGGTCACCGCATTATAAGAAGGATGTGGAAGCTTTGGAAAGTGTGCAGAGGAGATTTGATAGGATGTTGCCTGGAATGGAAGGAATGTCTATCGAGGAAAATCTGACGCCTTGACGCTGTTCTCATTAACGAGAAGAAGGTTGAGAGGGGACTCAATAGAGACATACAAGATAATCAGAGGGTTAGATAGGGTGGACAGGGAGAGCCTTGTTTCAAGTATGGGAACGGCAAACACGAGGGGACACAACTTTAAAGTGAGGGGAGATACGTATAAGACAGATGTCAGAGGTAGTTTCTTTACTCGGGGAGTAGTAAGGGTATGGAATGCTTTGCCTGCAACGATTGTAGATTCGCCAAGTTTAGGTGCATTTAAGTCGTCATTGGACAGGCATATGGACGTACATGGAATAGTGTAGGTGGGATGGGCTTCAGTTTAGTATGACAGGGCGGTGCAACATCAAGGGCCGAAGGACCTGTACTGCGCTATAATGTTCGGTGTTCTATGTAGGGAAATAGATGGTGTCAACATGCAAAATGTCCATATTACAGAGGATGAGGTGCTGGAGGTCTTGAAACGCAGAAGGGTGAATAAATCCCCAGGACATTATCAGGTCTTAGAATCATAGAAATGTACAGCATGTATAAAAGACCATTCAGTCCAACCCATCTAAGCCTACCAGATATCCCAACCGAATCTAGTCCCACCTGCCAGCACCTGGTCCATATCGACCCAAACCCTTCCTATTCATATATCCATCCAAATGCCTCTTAAATGTTGACCTTGTACCAACCTCCACTACTTCCTCTGGCAGTTCATTCACGTACCGCCCTCTGTGTGAAAAAGTTGACCCTTAGGTCTCTTTTATATCTTCCCCCTCTCACCCTAAACCTATGCCCTCTAGCTCTGGACTCCCCCACCCCAGAGAAAAGACTTTGTCTATCCTGTCCATGCCCCTCTCAATTTTGTAAACCTATATACGGTCACCCCTCAGCCTCTGACACTCCAGGGAAAACAGCCCCAGTCTTTACAGTCTTCCCCTATATCTCTAATCCTCCAAACCTGGCAACATCCTTGTAAATCTTTTTTGAACTCTTTCAAGTTTCACAACATATTTCTGATAGGAAGGAGACCAGAATTAAATGCAATATTCCAACAGTTCCCTAACCAATATCCAGTACAGCCGCAACATGACCTCCCATCTCCTGCACTCAGTACTCTGACCAATAAAGGAAAGTATATCAAACGCATTCTTCACTATCCTATCTCCCTGTGGCTGCACTTTCAAGGAGCTATGAACCTGCATTCCAAGGTAGCTTGGTTCAGCAACACTCCCTAGGGCCTTACCAGGATCTGATCAGGTATACCCTAGAGCTCTGTCAGAAGCTAGGGAAGTGATTGCTGTGCCCCATGCTGAAATATTTGTATCATCGATAGTCAGAGAAGAGGTACCAAAAGACTGGAGGTTGGCTAACGTGGTGCCACTGTTTAACAAGATGGTAAGGAAAAGCCAAGGAACTACAGACTGGTTCGCCTGATGTCAGTGGTGGGCAAGATGAAGGAGGGAATCATGAGGGACAGAATTTGCATATATTTGGAAAGGGAGTTTCTAATTTGGGATAGTCAGCATTGCTTTGTGCGTGGGAAATCATGTCTCAAGAAATTGATTGCAGTTTTTGAGCAAGTAACAAAAAGGATTGATGAGGGCAGACCTGTTGATGTGAGAGATATAAGTTCAATAAGGTGTTTGCAAAGTTTCCACGTGGGAGATTGGTGAGCAAGGTTAACTTTCATGGAATACAGGGAAACCCATCCATTTGGAAATAGAACTGGCTCAAATGTAGAAGACAGAGTGTGGTGGTGGAGGGTTGTTTTACAGACTGGAGGCCTGTGACCAGTGGAGTGCCACAAGGATCGGTGCTGGATCCACTATTTTTGTTATTTATATAAATGATTTGGATGTGTGAATATAGGACCTGTCGTTAGTAAGTTTGCAGATGACATCAAAATTGAAGGTGTTGTGCATAGCCAAGGATGTTACCTCAAATTACAATGAGATCTAGATCAAATGGGTCTCTGGGCTGAGGTGTGGCAGATGGAGTTAAATATAGATAAATGTGAGGTGCTGCATTTTGGGAAAGCAAATCTCAGCAGGACTTACGTGCTTAATGGTATGTTCCTGGGGAGTGTTGCTTTACAAAGAAACTTTGGAATGCAGGTTCAAAGCTCCTTGAAAGTGGAGTCGCAGGTAGATAGGATAGTGAAGAAGGCGTTTTGTATGTTTTCCTTTATTGGTCAGAGAACCGAGTACAAGAGTTACGAGGTCATGTTCTGGCTTTACAGGACATCGGATGAGCCACTTGTGGAATATTGCATGCAGTTCCTGTCTCCTCCTGATCGGAAGGACGTTGTATAAATTGAAAGGTTTCAGAAAAGATTTACATGGATGTTGCCAAGGTTGGAGGATTTGAGCTACAGGGAGAGGTTGAATGGGCTGCGGATATTTGAGGCTGAAGGGAGACCATATAGAGGTTTATAAGAGAGGTATGGACAGGTTTAACAGACAAGATCTATTCCCTGAGATAGTGGAGTCCAGAATCGGACAGCCTAGGATCAGGATGAGAAGGGAAAGATATAAAAGGAACCTAAGGGACAAGTTTTACAGGCAGAGGGTGATGTGTGTATGGAATGAACTGCTTGAGGAAGTGGTGGAGGTTGGTACAATTACCGCATTTAGAAGGCATCTGGATGGGTATGCGAACAGGAAGGATTGAGAGGCAAGTGCTGGCAAATAAGACAAGATTATGATAGGGGTTTAGATAAGGTTGACCATGAGAACCTTTTTCCACGTTTGGAGTCAGCTATTACGAGGGGGCATAGCTTTAAAATAAGGGATGGTAGGTCTAGGACAGATGTTAGGGGTAGATTCTTTACCCAGCGAGTCGTGAGTTCATGGAATGCCCTGCCAGTAGCAGTGGTGGACTCTCCCTCTTTATGGGCATTTAAACGGGCATTGGATAGGCATATGGAGGATAGTGGGCTAGTGTAGGTTAGGTGGGCTTGGATCGGCGCAACGTCGAGGGCCAAAGGGCCTGTACTGTGTTGTATTTTTCTATGTTCTATGTAAATGATTTTGGTTGTGATTGTAGGGTGTGCTTTATGGTCACTTTAAAAATCCATCATCGCGCTGAATTCCACTACACTACAATTTCCCAGAGGATATCTCATTGTAATAATACTCCTTCACTCAGTGTCATCACCCAACGGGCGATCTGCGATAGTCATGTCCCTGGCCATTTGCACAATATGTTATTCAAAGAAACACTGACGAAAACATTCCAAAGACTGAAGTCTCCCAAAATTACAATGGTGCCTTTGCATTACACAGGAATTCATTCGAACTTGTAACAGTGTTGAGCAATGAAATGCTGCTAGGCATCCTAAAAAACATTATCCTGCTTGTGTTTTTGACACGTGTAATCCAGAATTTGCATTCAGGCTGATTCAGCTGCATAATCTGAGACCAAATGCTTTCTCTGTAACCCCTTTGTTACCCATTACTGTCAGGGTTATCCATCCTGTACTCTCGTTCTGCCTGAGACCCCTCAAGGATGTTTGGAATTGAATATTTAGGTTCCACCTTTTGTTTCTCCAAATATTTTGGTAACCAAATCTTATTTATCTGTGTCTCACAAGTCCATCTACCTTATTCAAGATACTTTGTCCATTCCAAAGAAAGAACATTGTTACTGACATTTTTCCCAGAATGTCCTGTCACAGCCTAATTCACTGATGCACAGTTTTAGTGTAACTCTGTCCCTTCCTTTTCCTTTCTGCTTGTTTTCAGCCATATTCCATGCTGTTCCGATGCTTCACCCATTTCTATTTGGATTTGGAAAGCTCCTTCCACCTGAAACCTGTCCCTGCATCCTTCATGTCAGTTTAAAGCCCTGTCCATAAACCTACCGACATGACTGGCCAGGACACTGCTCCCAGCAGCGTTGTTTTTTTAATTCACTCGTGGGATGTTGCCCTCTCTGGCTGGCCAGTGTGTATTTCCCACCCCGAGCTGCCCTTGAGCTGAGTGGCTTGCTAGATCATTTCAGGGGGCAGTTGAGAGTCAACCTCCTTGCTCTGCGTCTGGAGTCACATGTAGGTCAGACCTGCTGTCGATAACATATTTCCATCCTTAAAGGATATTAAGCAGTTAGATGGTTATAGCTGACACCGGAATTAAATTCTGGATGAACAGTCTAGTGAGAATAACACGAGGCCATCACCTATCCCACTCGTAGTTCAACCGTCACTGAGCACTGATCCTACTGCACCGTGAATCAAAAACCTTTCATCATGCCCATTGCTTGATCCTGAAATAATTCCTGCACGTTGGTGATATCACTAAGTAGCTCTCCATTTGGTATACATCACTGTGTGAGTCTAATTGCTGCCTCTATCAATGTCTCTCACTCTTGCAGTTACTCCAGATCCTGAGTCAACTGAATTCTCCACTCCAGAGAGACGAAACAGCACAGACCAGAGATGGAGCCTGGGATTTTCCAGATCTCTGTGGCACTCAATACCATTCTCCCTGTGTAACCCTCACTGCATCGGTCTAATTTACCATTTGCTTTATTTTTCTGTCTTCTCTAGGTACTCAGAAAGTTCCTAACTCAATAGACTTCCCAACTGCTGGGTGTCTCATCAATCACCACATTGAAGATGGTTGTTCGGCCAGAGAGACAAAGGTAAGGATAATCTGGAGTCCTCAATAAATCCTGCAGTGAGGTAAGATCATTCACAGGGAACAGAACAGAGAGCATTTAAATAGCTCGAAACATGGGCCCTCAAGACAAGATGTAGATACAGTGCTGAAGGGTGAACACAGAGCATGAAGCTCCCAGGCTCAATCCCCACACTTTGTGAGAGGATTACTTTCAGCCGTGCTGTACTGAGCCTGTCTGAGACAGCATCAGGAGTATTACAGTTATCAATCCAGGCCGATGCTGTCTTAGTGAGCATCAGGACAATGGACGGGAAAGCAGGCCGACAACGAGATGGTGCTATTGAAGACTGGGATCTTTATGTTCTCTATTTACACTCCAACATTCTCTATTATCGCACCATAGAGTCATATGACAAGGAAACAGACACTTCAGTCCAACTCATAGAACATACAACATAGAACATAGAACAATACAGCACAGAACAGGCCCTTCGGCCCACGATCTTGTGCTGAACTTCTAACCTAGATTAAGCACCCATCCATGTACCTATCCAAATGCCGCTTAAAGGTCGCCAATGATTCTGACTCTACCACTCCCACCGGCAGCGCATTCCATGCCCCCACCACTCTCTGGGTAAAGAACCCACCCCTGACATCTCCCCTATACCTTCCACCCTTCACCTTAAATTTATGTCCCCTTGTAACACTCTGTTGTACCCGGGGAAAAAGTTTCTGACTGTCTACTCTATCTATTCCTCTGATCATCTTATAAACCTCTATCAAGTCACCCCTCATCCTTCGCCGTTCCAACGAGAAAAGGCCGAGAACTCTCAACCTATCCTCGTACGACCTACTCTCCATTCCAGGCAACATCCTGGTAAATCTTCTCTGCACCCTCTCCAAAGCTTCCACATCTTTCCTAAAGTGAGGCGACCAGAACTGCACACAGTACTCCAACTGTGGCCTAACCAAAGTCCTGTACAGCTGCAACATCACTTCACGACTCTTGAATTCAATCCCTCTGCTAATGAACGATAATACTCCATAGGCCTTCTTACAAACTCTATCCACCTGAGTGGCAACTTTCAAAGATCTATGTACATAGACCCCAAGATCCCTCTGTTCCTCCACCTGACTAAGAACTCTACCATTAACCCTGTATTCCGCATTCTTATTTGTTCTTCCAAAATGGACAACCTCACACTTGGCAGGGTTGAACTCCATCTGCCACTCCTCAACCCAGTTCTGCATCATATCTAAGTCCCTTTGCAAACGACAAATGCCCTCCTCACTGTCCACAACTCCACCTATCTTCGTTTCATCTGCAAATTAACTGACCCACCCTTCGACTCCCTCATCTAAGTCATTAATAAAAATTACAAACAGCAGAGGACCCAGAACTGATCCTGCGGAACTCCACTTGTAACTGGGCTCCAGGCTGAATATTTACCATCTACCACCACTCTCTGCCTTTGACCGGTTAGCCAGTTTTGTAGCCAATTGGCCAAATTTCCCTCTATCCCATGCCTCCTAACATTCCGCATAAGCCTACTATGGGGAACCTTATCAAATGCCTTATTAAAATCCATGTACACTACATCCACTGCTCTACCCTCATCCACATGCTCGGTCACCTCCTCGAAGAATTCAGAAAGACTTGTAAGGCAAGACCTACCCTTCACAAATCCGTGCTGGCTGTCCCTAATCAAGCAGTGTCTTTCCAGATACTCATAAATCCTATCCCTCAGTCTCCTTTCCATTACTTTGCCTACCACAGAAGTAAGACTAACTGGCCTGTAATTCCCGGGGTTATCCCTATTCCCTTTTTTGAACAGGGGCACAACATTCGCTACTCTCCAGTCCCCTGGCACCACCCCCGTTTCCAGTGAAGACGAGAAGATCATTGCCAACGGTACTGCAATTTCCTCTCTTGCTTCCCACATAATCCTAGGAAATATCCGGTCAGGCCCGGGGGACTTGTCTATCCTCAAGTTGTTCAAAATGTCCAACACATCTTCCTTCCTAACAGGAATCTCTTCTAGTTTAACAGTCTGTTTCACACTCTCCTCTTCAACAATACGGTCCCTCTCGTTTATAAATACTGAAGAGAAGTACTTGTTCAAGACCTCTCCTATCTTTTCCGACTCAATACACAGTCTCCCACTACTGTCCTTGATCGGACCTACCCTCGTAATGCCTTGGGGTTATCCTTGATCCTATCCGCCAAGGATTTTTCATGCCCTCTCTTAGCTCTCCTAATCCCTTTCTTCAGGTCCCTTCTGGCTATCCTGTATCCCGCCACTGCTCTGTCTGAACCCTGTTTCCTCAACCTTATGTAAGCCTCCTTCTTCCTCTTTACTAGACATTCAACCTCCCTCGTCAACCAAGGCTCCCTCACACGACCATTTCTTTCCTGCCTGATAGGTACATACATATCAAGGACACGTCGTATCTGCTCTTTGAAAAAGTTCCACATTTCCACCACTTCTTTCCCTGACAGCCTATGCTCCCAATGTATGCTCCTCAAATCCTGTCTTACGGCATCGTAATTTACCTTCCCCCAATTGTAAAATCTACCTTGTTGTGCGCACCTATCTCTCTCCATAACCAAGGTGAAAGTCACAGAATTGTGGTTACCATCACCAAAATGTTCACCCACGAACAAGCCCACCACTTTTCCCGGTTCATTACCGAGTACCAAATCCAATATGGCCTCCCCTCTGGTTGGACAATCTACATCCTGCGTTAGAAAAGCTTCCTGGACACACTGCACAAACACCGCCCCATCCAATCTACTTGATCTAAAGAGCTTCCAATCAATATTTGGGAAGTTGAAGTCGCCCATGACTACGACCCTGTGGCTTCTGCACCTTTCCAAAATCTGTTTCCCAATCTGTTTCTCCACATCTCTGCTGCTATTGGGGGGCCTATAGTAAACACCCAACAAGTGACTGCACCTTTCCTATTTCTGACTTCAGCCCATACTACCTCCAGAGGCAGATCCCCCTCAAACTTCCTTTCTGCAGCCGTTATACCATTTCTAATTAGCAATGCCACCCCCCCCCTCCGTTTTTACCATCCTCCCTAATCTTACTGAAGCATCTGTAACCAGGACCCTCCAACAGCCATTCCTGTCCCTCATCTATCCACGTTTCCGTGATGGCCACAACATCGTCGTCCCAGGTACCGATCCACGCCTTAAGTTCACCCACGTTATTTCTGATACTCCTTGCGTTGGAGTATACGCACTTGAGCCCATCTCTGTGTCCGCAAGTAGTCCCTGTCAGTGCTACCTTCTCCACAGCCTCCCTACAGTCTTGGGCATCTTGACACACAGCTAGCTTACTTGCTGGACTACAAGTCCGGATCCCATCCCCCTGCCAAATTAGTTTAAACCCCCCCGAAGTGTGCTAGCAAACCTACCACCCAGGATATTGGTGCCCTTCTGGTTCAGGTGAGCTGGTGCCTTGAATGCTTCTAACTCTGAGAACAGTTCCTATCTCTGTAACCTCCTCCCCTCCCTATAATCCATCTGCAAATTTAAAACCTACTTCAATGCTGACTATCTCCCGGTGACTCTAAAATGCTCCAGACTGGATGACATGCCAAATCTTATGAATCTCCTCCTCCCGTAATTACAATAATCTCTCTTTCTGTCATCTTGCACAATACCTCGAGCCCACCCTGTCTCTGTAACATCCTCCAGCCTCGACCATTTGTGTACCCTCCTCCAGCTCCTTGAGCACATGCTATCAATTTCAATCACTATAACATTCCTGCCTCCCATCCTACACCACCACAGGGCCTCTCATCATCCACCATCCTTACAGACTTCCCTCTCTCTATAAACTCCTCCAGTCCCTCCAGCCTTTCCTGCCTGTGTAACCTGCTCCTATCCTGGTGGCCCTTCCTGTGTACAGTGTCCTGAAGCCAGAATAACCCTCCCAATGTCTGCAATCTCCTCTATCGCTAAGACCTTCTCCCATCATTTCACTGCTCCATCACTTTACCCCCTGCTGTCACTACCAGCCTTCCTATCTCTGTAACCACATGTGGTCACTAAAGCTACATCCATGTACATGAAACATCCTCTTTGTTGCTGTATCCAAGCCCAGTCCCTATAGCTCTCACTTTCTGTAACCTCCTTCAGTCTGAAGAACCATCCAGTGTCTACACCCCTCTATATTACTAACTTCATCCAATCGCAAAAACAATCACCACAAACCTCATTATCGCAAGTAAATTTTCCAGTTCCTCCCTATCTTTGTACACCATCCTTTCCCTCCTACTCATTCCTGATGAAGGGCTCCAGCCCAAAATGTTCCTGATCCTCAGATGCTGGAAAAGGACAGTGGGTCAGGCAGCAACATACTCTTGATTCTGATTTCCTCTATTTCTGTGTAGCACTCTCTGGTTCTGTATCACGGTCAGTCCCCACTATCCCGACTAAGTGTGTAAACTACACTATTCCTGAAGAAGGGCTCATGCCCGAAACGTCGTTTCCCCTGCTCCTTGGATGCTGCCTGACCGGCTGCGCTTTTCCAGCAACACAGTTACAGCTCTGATCTCCAGCATCTGCAATCCTCAGTTTCTTCTAAACTACACTATCATCAATCACTAGAATTTTCTCAGACTGTGGATACTCCCCAACTGTCCAATCTCTTCGAGCCTCTCCAACCCTCCAAATCTGATTCCTCCTGCATCCTGATACCCCCGCCGATCTTTGTAACTTCTGTTAGCCGCTGAACACTCCCTATCTCTGCAACATCATATCCTATAACATCCCTCCGTTTGTGTTCTCCTCCAAGCACTATGGCGGCACCTGCCTCTGTGACATTAGCCCACACACTGAATCCACTCCAAACACTGAAACCTTCACTGTCTCTGTTACCTTCTCATGCACATAGAGATCTCCCTGTCCGTATGAAGTTCTGACATTCAGCAGTCCACCCTGTCTCTGCAATCTACACCAGCATCCAGAGCCCTCCTTCCATCTGTCACCTGCTCCAGCAGCTATATCACTCCCCATCTGTCAGGCCAACTCTGTAACTGCTCCAGCAGCTATATCACTCCCCATCTGTCAGGGCTACTCTGTAGCTGCTCCTGCAGCTTTATCAATCCCCATCTGTCAACCCTACTCTGTATCTGCTTCAGCTGCTGTATTACTCCCCATCTGTCAAGCCTACTCTGTATCTTCTCCAGCAGCTATGTCACTCCCCCTCTGTCAGGTTTGCTATGTAACTGCTCCGGCCGCTATATCACTAGCCATCTGTCAGGCTCACTCTGTATCTGCACCAGCAGCTCTATCACTCCCTATCTGCCAAGGCTACTGTGTAACTGCTTCAATAGCGATATCACCCCCATCTCCCCAACTTTGTAACTGCACCAGTGATATTGCTCCACATCCAGCAAGCCTACTCTGTAAGTACTCCAGCAGCTATATCACTCCATATCTGTCAGACCTGCTTTGTAACTGCTCCGGCAGCTATAATGCTCCCCATCCATCAGGCCTACCGTGTAACTGCTCCAGCATTTATTACACTCCCCATCTGTCAGGCCTACTCCAGTCCTCACAAACTTTGAAGGCCATTGTCTCAATAACCTGCTCCAGGCCCTGAAAGTCTCTCTGTACTCAGAGTACTTCTCCAGCTACAGCAACAATCCACATCTCTGTTTGCTCCTCCTCTCCCTCCAGCACCTCAAACACTCTCTCTTTGTCTGACTTGGCAACTCTCCCTTTGTGTACCGTTTTTCTGTCCCAAAAATCTCCCTGTATCTGAAACTCTTTGTGATATATATATAACCCACCCTATCCTCCAGTATCTCCACCCATCTACTCATCTCCATCACCTTTTTTTTGGATTTCTTACAGTGTGGAAACAGGCCCTTCGGCCCAACAAATCCACACCAACCCGCCGAAGCGCAACCCACCCATACCCCTACATTTACCCCATACCTAACACTACAGGCAATTTAGCATGGCCAATTCACCTGACCTGCACATTTTTGGACTGTGGGAGGAAACCGGAGCACCCGGAGAAAACCCACGCAGACACGGGGAGAATGTGCAAACTCCACACAACCAGTCGCCTGAGGCGGGAATTGAACCCAGGTCTCTGGCGCTGTGAGGCAGCAGTGCTAACCACTGTGCCACCATGCAGCCTTCTCCAGTTCTTACTCCCCCGTCTGTGTAAATATCATCTGCCCCTACACTCCTCCCTACCGCAGGAACCTCCTCCAGTTTGTGCAATGCACTCTATCTGTGTAAGTGTCTCCAGGCCTTATTGCTGTTCCTGTGTCTGTAAGCTCTGCCACACCCTCCAGCCTTCCCATTGATGTAATCTGCAGAACCTCAGCATCTGATATCATCCACTGCAGCCTTCCGTATCTCTGTTAGTGCCTCAATTCTATACAAATCTCTTAGTCTCTGTAAATAGCATCATTCCATAAAATAATCCCTGTCTGCGTAAACTACCTCAATCCTGCACTGAGAAGTCTTACTGTCCTTTGGATCACCTGTAGTCCATTCAGATCTCCCTGTGTCTTCCCTGACTCCATTACCTACCGCTCGTCTCATGGTGTAACTATTCTCACTCAAATGTTACTTCCCATCTCTGTGATATTCTTCAATCCCTGCAATTCTCGTTCTTTTTCTGCAGACCTTCTAATCCCCCTGATCGATGGAAGGTTATTGATTCCTTGTAGCATGTTTAATACCTGAAGCCACTTCCAATCCCTCGATGCATCCTGCCCCTGTAACCTCCTCAAATACGACAGCTTTGTAACTGTCTTTGTACTATCTTCCAACATCTACAATCCTCTAGATTTCTGTAACCTCCTCCATAACAGCATTCCACATCTCTGTATAATGGATGGGAATGCTGCAAATCTGTTCTTACAGTGCTCACTAACTCTCTGAACTCCTGCAACTTTACAACCCTTAGTATATGTGGCTCCTCCGATCCTTACAATTCTCCCTGGCTTTGAACTGATTAAGCCCCTTCGAACCGTCCTCAGTAAATGCCTGCACAGCCAACGAACATCCTTATCAGTATATTGCCGAGGCGCTACAACCCTCCCTACAGCTTCAAATACAACCCACCCTATCTTTGTAACTCCTTCAGGACTGATAACCCTGTACCCTCTGTGACATTTTTCATCCCGACAACCCCTCTGATCTCTAACCAACAACAGTGACCTCAAACCACCCCAACTCTGTAACATCATCCAGTCTCTACAATCCTGCTTTTCTCTGTAAGCTTCCCCAGTGCCTTTATTCCCCTTTATCTCCGGTTACAGATCCTTGCTCAGAGAAACACTCTCTCAGTACAGATCCTGTAAGAAGACCAAAGAATCTTTGATGTATCAGTAAATGTGCCTCATTCTCTAAATTCTCATGAGTTCAATTTCAACCTTCTCCACCTTTTCTCATCAACATTCCTCCATTTTGAGGGACAGTCTGT